>NC_073378.1:80884494-81615156 GCF_028641065.1 Leucoraja erinaceus | reverse complement strand
GCAGAACAGCCAAATCTGCTTGGACTACAGGAACTGGATTCAACGCAAGCACAGAGGGTCAAGGAACTGCTGCAGATGTTAGGCTACAGCTGCCCAAATGAAGAGGGCTCTTTGAAAAAAGATATCACAACACCAGAGATATTAACAGCAGCATTCTACCTTGTCAGTGCTCTAGCTGGTAAGAGGATATAACGTTTCCTGCTTGGAAGGGTTTTGAAATATTAATTAAGAATAAATTCATTTTCAGAATAAGTGCTTTGTCCAACATAATTTCCTGTGATGCCTGCAGGCATTATCTGCCTAGAAATTAGCTGAATCTCCAGTGAAAAAAACAAATATCCATTTTTTTGTGTTCAGGCTGCAGAGGGAGAACTCTGCAAAAAAATTAATATAATTTTAATGCAATAATTAAGATTCTTATCCATTATCTACAATTTAAATTGAAGAAGATACACATGACATCAGGCAGCAATGTAGAGCGAAGAACAGTTAATGTTTCAGGTGTTCATTTGATAGAATCTAAAATTAGCTGAGAGGTTATCCTTGTTTCGAACATCATAAATGCCACCAGATTCTCTAAGTGTATAAAATCATGAGAGGAATAGATTGGGTAGATGGACAGTCTCTTGCCCAGAGCAGGTGAATCAAGGACCAGAGGACATGGGTTCAAGATGAAGAGGAAAATATTTAATAGGAATCAAAAGGGGTAACTTTTTCAAGGTAGTTGAATATGGGACTATCCCAATGTTTAAGAAGCAGTTAGATTCAGATTCAGATTCAATTTTAATTGTCATTGTCAGTGTACAGTACAGAGACAACAAAATGCATTTAGCATCTCCCTTGAAGAGCGACATAGCAAACGATTTCAATAAAAAAAATAATAAGTGTCCGGGGGGGGTGGTGATTGGCAGTCACCGAGGTACGTTGTTTAGTAGAGTGACAGCCACCGGAAAGAAGCTGTTCCTCGACCTGCTGGTTCGGCAACGGAGAGACCTGTAGCGCCTCCCGGATGGTAGGAGGGTAAACAGTCCATGGTTGGGGTGAGAGCAGTCCTTGGTGATGCTGAGCGCCCTCCGCAGACAGCGCTTGCTTTGGACAGACTCAATGGAGGGGAGCGTGGAACCGGTGATGCGTTGGGCAGGTACATGGACTTCCGGTGGCGCTATGGAGTAGGAGAGACCAGCGCCAACTAGCTCCGGGAAAAAAACGCTATAAACTGGGGAAAAAGACGGGTCCTACCTGCTGAAAACGGCATCGATTGTTTTGCAGTAAGTTTGTGACGTCATCAGGCGCGCGACACCGGCAGTATGTCGACACAGCATACTCCCCCTCCCAAGGCAAGAAAAACCGGCAGGGCTAAATCAATAGGCCCAACTGCAGCCTCGGCCTCAGTTTTAACAGCATCCCAAGAAGTTATCTCAAAGAAGAAAAAAGACTGAAATGGAAGAATTAAAACATTTTCTTGCACAGGAAATCTCTAATTTAATGGAAGAACTAAAAAATCTTAAACAGAACTTCAAGGAAGAGCTGAAATCTTTTAAAAATGAAATTAAAGAACAAATTAAAGAAGAGGTTACAGATACTGTACATGAAGTTCTGGAAATCAAATCTAGAAGAAAATGTGACTCAAAATATTGAAGAAGTAAATGATAAACTGAATTCGATGGAATCTAGATTTGATTCTAAGTTGGAACCTATCCTCCAGACATTAAATCAACACCAAGAGATTGTAAAGGAACTAGAGGAAATTGCTGAGACCCCCGTGAATTTGCTGCAGAGCTACTGAAAAAAGTCTTGAACCTGGATCAAGCACCATTACTTGCACGAGCACACAGAGTATCGAGACTTGGCCCAAGGGAGGGCACCCCTCCAAGACAACTGATAGTGAAGGTGCAATAAAACCATGTTTTGGATGATATGATGACGAAAATTGTCCAAAGCAGAAATCTCGTATTTGAAGGAGATAAGATTAGTATATTTAGAGATTAACCTGTGGAAGTTGCCAAGAAGAGAGCGCTATTTACAGAAACAAGAAGAATACTGAAGAACATAAAAAATTTGAGATACGGACTGTTATACCCCGCAACATTAAGAGTTACCTACAAGAAGAAGGAACACTTCTTCATCAAGCACACAGAAGCACTTGAATTCGCCAAGAGTATCGAGGATAAGACCGAAGATTGAATAATACTCAACACTCAACATTCACCTGGATATTGTTATCCCGTAGAGAAGATATGGAGCTCTAAACTATTATATTTAAGAGATGCCCAAAATCTGCAACAAGAATTGGGCAAATATCTTGCTACTGATATATAATATTTACATTTTAGTACTAATTTCTAACAACTATTAATAATTATGAATACTAATTAATACTAATTATTGCTAACTGGATCAACTAAGAATTAACTAAAAGTATGAAATATAAGTAAAGAGTGATTCAGGTATTCTATAATTAAAACTGTATGGTGGTTCTCTCTATCTCTGATATTTATGATTTTGAGTATTCTTTGACAAATGTTTATGTTATACGAGACTAACATTTCAATTTGAGACTAATAATTATATCATTAATGGAATATAACCATTATTTCCTTCCCCCCCCCCCCCCCCATAAATTGCTTGCACTGAATTTGAAACTTTTCTTTTAAGGAAAGTACGGAACTAGTAATTTTTTTTTTACCAAAAGCTACGGAATGTAGCTACGAATGTAGCCCTAATGTGGCTAAGATGCTTAGCCACATTAGGGTGGCTATCACTAACTGCATTAATTTTAGCTGTAGTTTTTTTCTTTTTCAACCTTTTACACATTACTAATACAATTTTTTACTACTTCTACCTTATAATATATTATATTTTGTATCTGGAGTGGAATTACATATTTTATTTAGGGAGATATGTTCGGATGGAAAACAGACGAGACTTAAAATTCATCTACCTGATGTTCGAGTATAAGGTAGGGTTGAGTGTGCTGAGCCATCTGCTCTAACCACTCTAATCACAAGATGCAAGACGTGAATAGGAAAATTGGGGGTGAAGGAATTAAATTCTGTAGTTGGAATGTTAAGGGAATTAATTAACCTATTAAGAGAGGCAAAGTGTTAGCTCATTTAAAATCATTGAAAGCAGATATAATATTTCTCCAGGAGACACACCTGAAAAAGGAAGCACAACATAGATTGAAAGCAAAATGGATTGCTAAAGCGTACCACTCCTCATTCCCACATAAATCTAGAGGGGTTGCAATATTAATTTGTAAAGGTATATCCTTTAAACATATATCAACGATAGAAGATATTGAAGGCAGATATATTGTAATAATAGGGGAGTTATACTCAAAAAAGGTGGCTTTCCTCAATGTGTATGGACCAAATTTTGATAGCCCCCTGTTTTTTAAGAGAATACTTAACAATATTCCGGAATGTACACAACAAAACGTAATAATCGGTGGAGACTTAAATTGTACATTGGATGCTTATTTGGATAGATCATCAACTCAAAGAAAACTAAAATCCCAATCAAGTGAATTTCTAAACTCGTATATTAATACTACCAACATTAAGGATGTTTGGAGAATTGAAAACCCATCGGGTCGAGAATATTCATTTTACTCACCAGTACATAAAACCTACTCAAGGACAGATTATTTTTTAGTAGACTCAAAACTTATCCCATTTACCTATAACTCGTAATATCATAATCTCAGACCATGCTCCACTAACATTTATGGTTAAACTAAATGGAATGGTAGAGACACAGTCACAATGGAGACTTAATCCCCAAATCTTAAAAGAAAAGTTATGTAATGAATACCTCGTAAAACGGACTAATATGCTTTTTGAGGCTAATGATAGCCCTGAAATCTCTGCTTCCCTTCTTTGGGAAACATTTAAAGCATTTGTGCGAGGAGCATTAATCCCTTCTCAATCATTTCTTAACAAAGAGAAGAGGGCCAAACAACAGAAATTGGAAATGGAAATAAGGCAATTAGACATAGAAAATGCAGCAACACCATCCATGATAAAACACAATAAAATTGCAGTACTGAAATATAAATTGAACAAGATGTACTCAGACCAAGTTACAAAACTTTATCAACATACAAAACAACTAAATTTTGAATTTGGTGATAAACCACAAAAACTATTAGCGCGACAACTTCGTAAACTGGACGGGGGAAAAAACAATTTACAAAATTAGAACAGACAAGGGAGAAACACTAACACTGCCTAAAGATATTAATGATAGATTTTTACAATACTATCAAAAATTGGACTCGTCTAAAATGACAGAACAATCAGCAGGAATGGAAACATTTCTACAGAAATGTAAGCTTGTGGGTTTAGATCAGAAAGAGAGAGAATCACTAGGTGCTGAAATTACGATAAAAGACATCGAAGAGCCAATTAAATCTTTAAAAAACGGAAAGGCTGCAGGTCCTGATGGTCTAAGCTCTGAATTTTATTAAAAAATGTTATGATCTGGTTTCTTCACGCCTAGACACTGTACAAATACGCTTACACTCAACAGAAACTCCCAGAAACTCTAAATGAATCTACAATCATACTCGTACCAAAAACAGATAAGGATCTTGAAGACCCAGGTTCATATAGAGCAATAGCCTTTTTAAATACTGATCAGAAAATATTAACTAAAATTCTATCTCATAGATTGAGCTTAGTGATTAACAAATTAATACACCCCGACCAAACAGGTTTTATTCCAAAACGTTATTCATTTTATAATCTGAGAAGACTATTCAATATTATATACTCCAATAGAATTCCTAATGCAGATCTAGCAATTATTTCGTTAGATGCTGAAAAAGCATTTGACCAGGTAGAATGGCCATATTTATTTTCGGTGATGGAAAAAATTCAATTGGGAGAGAAGTACTATACATGGGTTATATTGTTATACTCTAATCCAACAGCTAGAATATTAACAAACCAAATGTTATCAACTAAATTTAACCCCTCTAGAGGTAGTAGACAAGGATGTTCACTATCCCCACTATTATTTGCTCTTGCAATTGAACCCTTAGCAGAAAGCGTTAGAACCCATACAGGAATATACGGATATAACACTAGAGAATAACATTTCCTTATATGCAGATGATGTACTAATATATATTACAAAGTTAGAAACTAGTATTCCAAATCTATTAAATTTAATAACTCAATTTGGTCAGTTCTCAGGATATAGAATTAATTGGAATAAAAGTGAAATCATGCCAATAACAAAACTCAATCTACGTACATTACAACAATCCCCTTTTAAAATAGTTAAAGATAAATTTAAATACTTAGGAATCTATGTAACTAAGACATACCTCTTTATTTAAACTAAATTTTCCACCCTTACTGATTAAACTACACAAGAATATTCAATACTGGAAAACACTTCCCATTTCAATGCTTGGTAGAATTAATGCTATAAAAATGATCTTCTTACCGCAACTACTGTACCCATTTCAATTAATCCCGATATATATCCCAAAAACTTTTTTCAAAAAAGTCGACTCCATTGTTACATAAGTTTTATCTGGGATTATAAGAATCACATAAATGTTTTTTACTTATTCTATAAGTCAAAGATAAATTGAGGTTTGGCTTAGCCAAATTTCTTGTTTTATTTTTGGGCATTCCATATTAAAAACATGAATTTCTGGCTGGAAGAAATGGATCAACAACCAGATTGGTTAAGGATGGAAAAGGAAGACTGTTTACCTTTTGAAATTGGACCGATCATATTTGCTACAACAAAACTGCACAAAAAAACCTATAAGGAAAACCCCATAATACATAGTGGAATACGAATTTGGAAACAATTAAAAAAAGTTTTAAAATTGAATAATATACCACTATGCCTTCCCATTGTAAATAATCCCTTATTCAAACCATCCTTTTTGGATAAGGGTTTCACACAATGGAAAAATTATGGAATTAAAAAGATTGGACATCTTTATGGGAAAGGCACTTTTCTTTCATTTCAGGAGTTACAACAGAATCATGGACTGCACTCAAATAATTTCTTCAGATATCTACAAATTAGAGATTATGTTAAATCTAACACACAAGTCTACAGGACTAGGGAACCAGAAATCCTTGATGAATGTTTGAACAAGCATCCTAACACTGAAAAATTAATAGCTTATATTTATAACACCCTCCTAAACAACGAGGTACCACCGATGGAACCATATAGACACACATGGGAAAATGAATTAGGTCATCCTATAACGAAAGATTTGTGGGACGAAAGTTTACAACATATACATCAATGTTCGTTAAATGTCAGACATGCTTTAATACAATTTAAAGTCTTACATAGATTACACTACTCTAAAATAAAACTAAATAGAATCTTCCTACAAATCTCTCCAATTTGTGATAAATGTCTACATCTAGATGCTAATTTAACACATACGTTTGCAAATTGTATAAAAATTAAACATTTCTGGACTGATATTTTTGAAATAATTTCAGAAGTTATTAATACAAAACTGGATCCAAACTCAAAATTAATAATACTTGGAATATCAAAGCAAAGTCTAACACTCACAACAAGCCAAAGAAATTTCCTCGACTACAGTATAATAACGGGGAAAAAATTAATATTAAAATTTTGGAAAATGACCCCCACAATTAAAATGTGGATTGTGGAAATGTCGGAGACCCTATATCTAGAAAGAATTAGACTTGTCTTAATGGACAAACAAGAACTTTTTGATAAAATATGGGCTCCATTCATTAATTATCTGATGGGATAGATTGGCCCAGCACGAAATCCCAACTGAAACACTTGAACTCAGGATTAGATGAAAAGTCACTTTAATTTCACTTTATAATCTACGAACCTATCTCCAATGACGTATTATAAGTAATCCATTCCACCTTTTTTGGGTTTTTTTATATTTGTAACTCTTTTTTTCTCTCTTTCTCTTTTTTTCTATTAAAAAAAAACACTAGAAGCAGAAGTAATCGACAATTGAAAATTTTAATAATATATGACTGATGTATATGAAAAGTTTTTTTACTATAATATGTAACTATACTTTATAATATGTCTACTTCTAATAAAAATATTATTAAAAAAAAAAAAAAAAAAAGATAGGTACATGGAGAGGACAGGTTTGGAGGGAAATTGTCCAAACACAGGCACGTTGGACAAATGTAGCAGGGACATGTTGGCCGGTGTGGGCGTTGGGTCGAAGGGCCTGTTTCCACGGTGCATGACTCTAGGATTAGCACTTTGTTTAACTTCAGTTTTTAAATATGTAATATTTTGCTTTTGTCACCATTTTAAACAATGTGCTCTGTCAGAACCAGTGAATCTTTGGCTAGATACTTCATGCTGATCATCATTATTTAATTTATTTTCAATGTTTAGATCTATCAGACTACTTTGCAGCCAAATTATTTAGAATAGATTAATCACAACCTTTTGTTTAGCATTTTCTTAAAATAGTCTTTAACATTGCAAGGTAAATTAATTAAAGTTACAGCTCCATTAGTGTTTAAATAGCTTAAAGCAACCATACCTTCTCATTTGTTTAGGAATGTCTGAAGAAAGTCTTGCAGTCTTGGGTATTTGCTGTGAAACTCAAATTCTTCCAACTTTGCATTATTTGGTAAGTCATAAATGATGGTGCGCATGTCTTCTTTTCCAGTGCTTTTATCTTATCGTGTACTGTCCCCTTCAAATGCCTCCCTAGTACAAATTTGGGTATCGTATAAATGATGCTAAATGGATTAGACGTACCATTTCTTCTCAGTTGTGAACATGTTATTTTCACGAAGTATTGCTCACCCTGCCCTGTAGCAACTATTCAACTATATGACTAGGAGAAACAAATTAGAACAATGTTGTTTGAAAAATCTAGCAGGCATCATCAGGCACCCAAGATTAAACTTTACATTCTAGGACATCTGAGATGTACTCTTTTGTGAATGTTGTTTTTCCCCCTTCTGTCACAGATGGATCCCTTACAGAACAAGGATAGAGTTCCCCTGGTCCTCTCTTTCACCCCACCAGTCACAGCGTCCAACACTTTTGTCACCTGCAAAGTGTTCCAACCACTTCTCATCTTCCCATCACCACCATTTTTTTTTTTTTTACTTCTGCAGAGACCGCTCCCCTGCAACTCCTCCCTTCCCACCCACACCACCGCCTCCCCATGTACTTTCCTTTGCAACTGCAGAAAAGGCAACACCTGGCCTTGTATCTCCTTCCTTGCCATTCCAGGTGAGATAGATATTCATGTGCACCTCATCTACTGTATCCAGTGTTCCCGATGTGGTCTCCTATACATCGGCGAGACCAAGTGTAGATTCGGTGACAGTTTCGCTGAGCACTTGCACCCTATCTGCATAATCTATAACCATATTAACTCCTCTTCCCTTTCCTACACTGGCCATTCTGTCCTGGGCTGTCTCCCTCGCTGCAGTGAGCCAACATGCAAAATGGAGAATAGCACCTCATATTTTGCTTGGGTGGCTTACAACCCAATGGTATGAAGATTGAAATTGTCCAATATTAGGTAATGGTCTGCTGAGTTACTCCTGCACTCATCTGAATGCTGAAATAATGCAGAAAATGCAAAGGCCATATTTTATTATGTTTGTTTAGGGTCACTTTTCATTAACTAACCACTTTCGACTGTAAGAAATGCTTTGTCAAGGACTACAATTCATGCTAACTGACATTGTGCAAGGATCAGTACATTATTTTGATTTTCGCCATCCTGTTCCGTGTAAGATTTTGGGTGAAATAAAGCAAGCTGATTTCAGATAATATGTCCTCTTTACAGATTAATAATGTCCCTGATGATGGAATTGTTCCTGTTGATAATCCAAACATGCTGCCCCTGCAAGAAGAGGACAACTTCTACATAGCTCACCGGCTATTTGCATTATCAAATATTTGCCTTGAAGTCAGAGAAACAGCAATCAAAGTTATAACCGATGATCAACCTGGTATGGCTCCTGTGCTTCTCTGCATAGTTCTGCAAGGATTTGCCATCCTGAGTGGAATCAAAAGGAATACGAGTGATCCAAAGACGCAGACTTGAAAAACATTTAAGAGGAGCTTCACCACATTTAATAATTTAGGGACATTCAATATAGTTGAGGCATTCTTTGGATAACTTGGATATGATTAATATTCAAGGGGTAGATGAAAGGATTACAGTAGTCCTGAATTATAATTGAGATGCACATTATATACAGTTCATAATATTTTCATCCTTCAGGAAATTGTAGAAGAGTAATGTTTAGTTTGATGTGAAAAGATTAGGAATTGTGGATGAGTGTTGTAGAATTGTCAGCAAGGAAAAGCATCTTGAATGGGAAAACTATGTTGATTTATGACAAGAAATTAGTTTAGAATTGTCTGGCATGAAATTCCATGTGCTTTGCTCCACATTCAAACATTCAGAGCATTGGCTTTCTCACAGATTTCCGAGAAATCTAAGCTTGGACCAATATAATCTTTAGTTGAAAATCTTAAAGGTTAATCATCTGAATATTCCATGTTAAGATTCAGCTAAAACAAAACTCAATTCTATTTTTAGATGTAATTTTATTAGAATAAAGTGTATTTACTAATGTGGATTTCTATGAAATATTTAGTAGAATTTACAAGTAAAGATTCATTTGCTATTATGAATAATGCCTGTTATACTCTAAAATCTGTTAATTTTATTAAAGCACTAATTTTGACATCTCAAATATTAATTTGTTAACTATGACAATAAAAGCTATAATTTTGAACGATGTTCTCGACCTTTCCTAGGTTTGTGGAGGTACACTTTTGATTATCACGGGTGAAACTAATTTTAACTGTAGTTTACCTCTTAATTCTGATTGTGAAGGCAGCATTTACTATTGGTGCCATCATAACACTTCAGCTATTGTCAAGTCTTCTAATGTTTTTGTGCAGATTCCCCGCTTGAAAGGGATCTGATTCATCCAGTCCGAAATGATGAACTGGATTTCACTCAATGACCAAACCACTTATTTTCCATTTTTTTTTTCTCCTTTTATTTTGGCAGATTCAGCAATTAATTGACAGTTTCACTTGATTTATTTCTTCAGCCATTACTTTGAAGGCATTTGGATGTTGTAGGTCTTAAGGTATTTAACAGTTTAGTCTTTTAGCAGGTGAAAAACTGGCTGCCAATCGGGTGCTGTAGATAATCAGTCCTGCATGCCTTCGCTGGCGATCACGGCAGTTTTTAGGACAGTCTCTTAGATTATACTGTTCAAGTTTTTAGCCGCAAGTCAACTTCCGTCTTTTCCCTCGCGTCCGGAGCTGTGTGCCCTTTTTAAAGCCCCAGGTGGAACTCGGCTTATCTCTACTTCTCTGTTCATGGTCGGGCTGACTCTGATCCCGACCGGGCTTTCTCTGCTTTCTCCCCCCACCGGGTTGACTGTTCCCAGTTGGGCTGAAGACTCGGCCTCTGTCAGTGGCTCTCTGGACCTGTCCGTGGCCTACACTGTACTAGGTCCCCACCTGACATCTGTGGCTGCTACTGGGGTTGGCCGTGGGCTACACGACCCTCTTGTCGGTGGCTTTTCTGGACCTGTCCGTGGTCTTCATGGTACTAGGCCCCCACCCGATGTCTGTGGTTGCTGCTTGGGCTTGGCTGTGGGCTGCACAGCCCTGGATACATTCCAGGTAAGCCGACACTGTGCTTGGTGACCCTTACTGCCCCTGCTTGTTTTCCTAGCTCTTCCCTGAGCTATTGCTTCCCGTTCCTACCTTTTTTCTTTTTGGCGCCAATTCAAAACCATTTGGCTTGGTGCTGTTCCACTTGTTTCCAAATACTACTTCCATTTTTAACTTTTGTTTTCGATTCTTCTTGCTGGCCTTGTTCTTATCTTCGTTCTTTTATCCTCGTCGCCAATTGTTGTGTATTCGGATGCTTTGAACTTTTGAATAAAGGCTCGGACACGGGAGGAATCATACAAGCTTCTTTACTGCAGGACGCCACCTTGTCTTTTTTGCTCGTGCGTACTTGCCCAGACATCACAAGACACCAATTACTTATCCTAATTATCCCATACTTAACACTCCTCCCCCTTTAACTTGGAGGCCAGTAACACCAATTATATTACATAATACTCCTCCCCCTTTAACTTGAAGGCAGGTAATATCTTTCATTACAGTTTGACTTGACAGCTATTTTGTAACATATATGTCTGCAGATAAATGTAAATTAATTCATTTTATTAGATTTGGTATCTTAAGGTATTTGTTGATTAATAAGTCAGTTAAATAAACACTTTCGTTTGCTTCTTATGAGCCAATTATGCCAAAATATTGCTATTTAAAATTTTCCTGGAATTACGAGTTGAATGTGCTGTCAGGACTGCCAAATTCCAACTTCATCGGCAAAAGAAATGCTTGTTGAGTTCCTCCAACCAGTTTGTAACAGCGAGATGAATCTGTGTGCATTTTGACTAATCTAACAAATATTTTTGCTGGGGATATTTTTGGTGTGCTAAAACGAGATGATAGCCCAAGCAGGAGTTTGGTCCATATTCCTGGATGACACTTCTGTTACAATATTTTAACCATTAAAGATAATGAAACTCGGAAGGCCAGGCTACATAACCTGAACCCATCACAAGCTAAACATCTAGTCTGATATCAAAAGGTATTATCAGATCTTGAGCTCGGATTACATTTGGATTTACCATGGTTGGGTTGGGTTTTAACCTGATATCTGAAGAAGCCTCTAAGAAACTGATGCTCAGCTGTGTATGAAGTAATATGTAATCTTCTTGACTTTATGGTCAAAAATTACTATGGGCTTTTGATCAGCTGGGCAAGTGCTCTGAGGATTGGCTAACGGAGTTTAATGCCGATACATGCGCATTTTGGGAAGTCAAACCTGGCAGGACATTCACAGTGACTGGCAAGTTCCTGGGGGGTGTTAGGTTTGAGCAGTACACGGACACAGTTCTCTGAAAATGGCATCACAGTTAGTTAGGGTGGTCAAGAAGGCTCTTGGTTCATTGGCCATCATCAGTCAGGAAATTGAGTATAGAAATTGAAATATTATGTTACAGTTGTACAGGATGTTGGTGAGGCTGCATTTGGAGTATTGTGTTAAGTTTTGGTCATGTTGCGATAGGATGGATGTCATTAAGATGGAAAGAGTACATGGAGGATGAACAAGGATGTTGCCAGGACTCAAGGGCTATATGGAGCAGTGGGAGATTGCAACCTTCACATGGTCTGCCCTTTGTTTCGATGAATGCAATCAACCTGGTGTGCAGAATCAAATAGAACAAGTTGCCCTACAGCTTTAGGCTGTGCACGCCATACGCAAGAAGAAGATGCTATATGGAGAGGTTGGGCAGGCTAGTACTTTCCTCCTTGGAGTGTAGGAGGCTGGGTGATAGGGTGAATTCACAGTCTTTCATCCAGAGCAGGGAATCAAGAATCAGAGGACATAGGTTTAAGGAGAGAGGGCAAAGATTAAATAGGAATGCAATAGGCAACATTTTTACTCACCCGAGACTATATGGAACACTTTGGCAGAGATGGTAATTGAGGCAGATAAAATACAATACAATACAATATTTATTTATTGTCATTTGAACCTCAATGAGGCTCAAACGAAACTCTGTTTCTATAGCCATACAAAAATAAACAATTTCTACAAGACACAAAAACAATTCAATTCACACAAAATAACAACATTTAAAGACACTTGGACAGGTACATGGATAGGAAAGGTTTATCTGGATATGGGCCAAACATGGGCAAGTGGGACTAGCTTATTTTGGTTGGCACTGACGAGTTGGGCCAAAGGGTTTCCATGCTGCACGACACTGACTCATGGAAATGTGACTATAAATCTTAAACATTATTATTTTATCCAACCAATATATTCAGTTACATAGCATGGAATAGCCAAATGGAAGACATGTCAGTGACATTATTACCTTCATCTTTCAGGAGCACATATTTATTTTGCATTGATATTGTTTGATTTAATTCAAAAACATAAATGATAACTACAAAACCATTTACAGAGCAAATAGTGATTAAATCCCTTCGAATACAATTACTTTTACCATTTAGTGATCGTTATATACTACTACACTTAAGCTGATTTGACTTTCGATGATAAACTGAACTTGAAAAATGGCCACAAGGTGGTAGAATACTATATTATTTAGAAGAACAAATATTTTTCTTCACCTGTGCAATAAATCAACACAAAAAGCGAGGAGTTGTAAGTGGGGAAATTACATGAATCAGTTCATGGTGAACTAAACATTGATGCCTTATAATCTATACCTTAATGGGCATATGACAGAGCAAATTAATATTGTGCAGTAAAATTCAGAATAGTTCACCATTTAAATATTGGTAAAATTTGATGAAAAAGGATACCCGGCTTTTAACAATTAGAGCTCCACACTACTTGGACTTCAGCTGGAGATTGGCTTCCCTTCTTTATCTTTGCAGAATTTTCCTTTGACGGGAAGATACGGTTAAATAGTAACCCTCATCCATATTCAAATAATATATATACACACACACACATGTCTAGATATAGATGTATATAGATATATCTATATTATTAAAACTCAAATCTTGATCACTTCCTGTTTGCACTGCATAGTGATTTTAGAAAAAATGCTACCACTTACGGCTGTGATTTGTGGCCATCTTACTCGGAGTCCTCCTCCACTGCACAGGACAATCGGTGAAAAATAAAAGACTTATTAATGTTTTTTAAATTTTGAGATTCTCTCTCCTGTCAATCACGCCATGAAGGCCACGCCCCTTCTAGTGGAAGGGGGAGGGACTATAAAACCCGGAAGTGTGGACTGCCTCAGTCTCTGCAATTTTGGGAAGCGAGAGGTCACACCTCTCAGTCTGAGCTGTGAATAACACTGAACACATGTCTACTAAACTGAGTGGTTTTACTGACCTGTGAGTGCCCTTAATGTGGTTTGAAAATGTAGTTTGAAAATGTAATTTGAAAATGCAAAAGTGGTTGGTGGTTTGAAGTGGCAGGAAACTGCACTTGTATTTGGTGGCCTTGCACCCTGCTTGAAGTGGTATGAAATGGCACTTGAATGTGGTGGCTTGGTACCCAGCTTGTAGTGGTATGAAACTGCACTTGAATTTGGTGGCCTTGCATCCTGCTTGGAGTAGTATGAAACTGCACCTGAATTTGGGGGCCTTGCATCCTGCTTGATGTGGCAGGAAACTGCACTTGAATTTAGTGGCCTTGCACCCTGCTTGAAATGGCATGAAACTGCACTTGAATTTGGTGGTGTTGCACCCTGCTTGAAATGGCATGAAATGGCATTTTAATTTGGTAGCCTTGCACCCTGCTTGAAATGGCATGAAACTGTATTTGGTGGCCTTGCACCCTGCTTGAAATGGAATTTCAAGGAATGGCCGTGAGTCAACTGTCAGCCCACCAGCCGTGAGTGAGGTGCCAGCCCAAGAATCCATTCTGTCCACAATGTCCATACTAGCCCTCTGCAAACCAGTCCCTTCAGCCCACAACAGCTCCAGAAAGCCCCCCTACTGGCCACCAATATTGGAATTGGTGGAGAGGTGGAATATTGCGATGGGAGACCAGCCCTCCAGTGTGAGCATGGGACCCGATGGGTCCCACTTAGTCCGGTAGATATCTATATTACTAAAAGTCTGTTCTTGACCGGTTTTGGCCATCTGTGCTGCGATTTACGGGTGAACGCCACCACCTACAGCCGTCATTTTTGGGCACCTTGCTCAGAGCCCCCCTCCGCTGCATGTGTGCCGAGTATTTTATCCCGTCGATTAAAAATGACAGAGACATTAATGTTTTTACAAAATTCCCCATTCTCTCTGTTGCCCCCGCTGGCAGCAGGGGAAAAGGACTATAAAACCAGGAAGTGGTGTGCCACACAGGCTCTTCAAGATGGAGTAAGGCAGAGGGTCACGTTTCTCTGAGCTGTGAATAACACTGAACACAATGTACTCAAATGTAAGTGCCCTTAGTGGTTCTAAAGTCAAGTCAAGTCAAGTTTATTTGTCACATACACATACGAGATGTGCAGTGAAATGAAAGTGACAATGCTCACGGACCTTTGTGCAAAAGACAACAACAAAACAACCAAACAAATTATAAACACAATCATAACACACATATTCTTTTACATAATAATATGTAAAATGGTTGCAGAATGTGTCTATTGGTTCTAAAGCTTGCAAAAAAATGTCTATTGGTTCTAAAGCTCGCAAAAAATGTCTCTATTGGTTCTAAAGCTTGCAAACAAATGTTTCTATTGGTGTGTCTTGAAATTGAAAGGCATTACTTACTGCAAATGGTGGCATGAAGTTGAAAGGCACTACTTACTGCAAATGGTGGCTTGGGAGCTTTGGCTTGAAGTTGAAAGGCACTACTTACTGCAAATGGTGGCTTGGGTGCATTGGCTTGAAGTTGAAAGGCACTATTTACTGCTAATGGTGGCTTGGTTGCTTTGACTTGAGGTCGAAAGGCACCTCTTACTGCTAATGGTGGCTTGGGTGTGGTTTTAAGTTGAAAGCCACCACTTAATGCAAATGGTGGCATGTGTGCATTGGCTTGAAGTTGAAAGGCACTACTTACTGCAAATGGTGGCTTGGATGCAATGGCTTGAAGTTGAAAGGCACCACTTACTGCAAATGGTGGCATGAAGTTGAAATGCACTACTTACTGCAAATGGTGGCTTGGGTGCTTTGGCTTGAAGTTAAAAGGCACTGCTGCAAATGCACTTACTTCCTGTTTGCACTGTATATTGATTTTAGATAAAACGCTACCACTTACGGCTGTGATTTTTGGCCATCTTACTCAGTCCCCCTCCGCTGAGCAGATGCAGAGAATTCTTCCCATCAATGAAAAATAAAAGTGTTAGAATTAGTTTTTTAAAAAATGTTGAGAATCTCTCTCCTGTCAATCACTCCATGAAAGCCACACCTTTTCCAGTGGGGGGGGAGGGGTTATAAAACCTGGAAATGTGGGTGTGGCTCAGACTGCAAGATGGAGGAGGGAGAGGTCACGACTCGCTGTCTTTAGTGGCTTTGCACCCTACTTCAAATGGTATGAAACTGCACTTGAATTTGGTGGCCTTGCACCCTGCTAGAAGTGGTAAGAAACTGCACTTGAATTTGGTGGCCTTATACCCTGCTTGAAATAGTATTTCAAGTATTAGCCGTGAGTCAACTACCAGCACACCAGCCGTGAGTGAGTTGCCAGCACAACAGGCTTGATTGACTGAGACGCCAGCCCAAGAATCCATTTGGTGCACAATTTGCATACTAGCCCTCTGGAAACCAGTCCCTTCAGCCCACAACACCCATACTAACACTCCAGAAAGACACACACACACACACACACACACACACACACACACACACACACACACACACACACACACACACACACACACACACACACACACACACACACACACACACACACACACACACCCCCTCCCTTACCAGGCTTCCTTGGAGATTACATGGTGTGTTGTGGTTCTTTGAAAGCCATTGAATGTGGTTGAGATAGCGACAGAGTAAGCTCCTCTGTTTTGGATGAGCAGCCATTCTCCAATCTGCAGATCAGGCAGCTTCCATTGATCAGTGATGTAATCCCATGCATCACAGGTGGGTCCCCAAACCTTTGTGTTAAACAGTTGTTGGTCAGGGCAGAGTTTCTGTAGGAGATAAATATTAGGTCAATTTTATTAACTTTGCTTCACTAAACATTGTGTCCTTGGGCAATTAGCAAACCACCTAATGCTGCCACTTTTTTCCTTACTATTAACGTGTTTCAGTTCCTATTCCTTAGTTAAAATAGTTTGTTATTCAATAGCTTTCAAAAGATAAATACAGTCAATGGAGATAGTTCAGTCCCTATCCAGACAACCACTTCTACCATGTGTACCAAGTTACAGTGAAAGGTTTTTGTTTGCATGCTACCCAGTTAAAAAAAGATCGTACATCTCTGGAGAACTGCTTATGCATTTCAGGCGAAAGCTTTGGTGGACACTCTCCTCTGGAACTAAGCTTTGGACAACTCTGTTGTGGTAAACCTGGAGCCAAATAGTCGGAGGGAAATCCAAACAGGCCTTTATCGCACACATCATTGGAGGATAATTACTGCTTGAATACAGCAACAGTATGGAGACGCAAGAGACTGCAGATACTGGAATCTTGAGCAAAAATTCAGTCTGCTGGAGTAACTCAACAGATTAGACAGCATCAGTAGATGGAATGGATAGACAATGTTTTGGGTCAGAAAGTCTGTATGAGAATCCATTCACTGCACAGCTGCTGCCCGACTTGCTGATTTCCTCTAGCACTTAACAGTATGTTCCTTCACTTTGCTAATGACAAGATGGTAATCCGCAGGAATGGATGAAGCATGCCTACAAAAATGCTTAACAGCAACATTATTATATATTTTCACATATATAAATCCATACCTTAAATAGTATCGGTTTTGATAGATAATATGGCAATTCATGGCAATCAAAAGACCCATGCAGACCTTCATTTAAATAGTACATTATGGTTTTTACAGTCCTCTGTTTATCTAGAAAATAAAATTAAAAGTGTATGATAAGATCCATGCACTGAATTTCAAAATGTGTCACTGTTATGCTGAGAGACAAAAATAAAGAGTCAAGAGGAATAGTTTGGCATTTAAAAAAAAATGACTATCCTATACCATAAAGCAGTAAAGTTGCTGCTTACAGTGCCATAGACCTGGGTTCGATCCTGACTACGGGTGCTATCTGTATAGACTTTAATGATGACCCCGTGACTGCGTGGGTTTTCTCCGGATGCTCATTTCCTCCTACACTCCAAAGACACAGGTCTGTAGGTTAATTGTCTTCAGTAGAAATTGTAACATTTAGAGTGTGTAGGATAGTGGTAGTGTATGGGGGGGGGGGGGTTATCGCTGGTCAGCGTGCACCTGATGTATCTATAATGTCTCCACGCTGTATCTATAACGTCTAAGGTATGCAACAGAACCAGTTGCAGGCTTATTATGAGTTTGAATTGTAAACAAAAGTATTACAATTAATGATTGCGCTCCGAAAGGGAAGCGTGTATGTCGGGGAAAACAAGTGACGCTGTGTTCGTGGCCACAAGTGTACAATTTCCAGTATGGGCTGTCAGCTAAGAATACTGCATGGAAGGCCAGTAGAAGAACAATATTCATCAGTCCACTATTGTTTGGTGAGGCCTGTGGCCCATATCATGCAGTTTTCATGCCTGCACCAAAATCCTCAAGTGGCATTAGAGTCTGGACAGTGATGAGAGAACCCTGTTTTACTCAAGAAGCTGGGCTGAGATCACCTACAGTAGTTTAACATAGATGGAGTAGTAAACAAAAATCTCCAGGCTTTAAATGATAATTCTTTCTTTTTGCTTGTGCAAAACACAAAGATTCCCCTGTCATGTCTCCTTTTAGGGGTGTTAATCATTGGAATAAATCTACACCTATCAGATAATATGAAGTGGCTAATTGAATAATTCAATGGTGGCAGAATTTACCATCGCAGCCAGTTGATGGTCTATGAATAATTTTTCTACCAATGATATTCACAGCCAGTGTGAATGATGAAGTCACGTAATAACGGCCTGGTTCAGCAATTATCTTCACTCCACTTGCTGCAGGGAAGTGACGGTCCAGTGCAGGATTGATTACTGCTGTAATCTGCAACAGGGAAATTAATTAGACATTAAATTCCAGATGGCCAGCATTTTATATAGTTCTAAATGATTTTGTACAGAAGTCCCGCGGCCGAATCCGAGCTTTGCGAACGGGCCGATTCAAACTCCGCGGCCCGGGGCGAACGGTATT
Source organism: Leucoraja erinaceus (assembly GCF_028641065.1). Classification (NCBI taxonomy): domain Eukaryota; kingdom Metazoa; phylum Chordata; class Chondrichthyes; order Rajiformes; family Rajidae; genus Leucoraja; species Leucoraja erinaceus. The sequence goes on along the minus strand of NC_073378.1, from coordinate 81,596,276 downwards.
CCGACCAAAGATTCTAGAGGAGCAATCTCTCCCCGTCTCCCACACGCATCTGCCCCCTCTCTCTCTCGCTGTTACACCTTGCTCTCCCACAACCTGGCATCCCTAATTCCAAGAACTGCACTCAAACTGCGTTTGTTCACGAAGGAAGCAGCATATCCTGATCCTTCATTTTCAAAAGGTAAATGCATTGTTTTCACAAACATAGGGTAGAATTTTGAACCCCAGGGGCAGACAGAAGGGTAAATAATTTTGTATATTCTAAAATCTGACAACATTCAGGTTGCTTCCAGTTTGTAACAGTGGCATTACCAGGGGTGAGGACGAGTCATCAATTAACTTCCAAGAGATCGGTCTGAACGTTATTGTGATTCAGTTTTACCTTCCAGTGTATAAAAACCAGCCCTCAGGAATTGCACCTGAAAAAAAAGTTTAGGTTTAAAGGGCCTGTCCCACTTAGATGATTATTTCGGTGACGGCCAGCAACTATCACAGTCGTACCAGGTCACCGAAAAAGTAGCAAATGGACCCTCCCCCCCTACGACAAGCTACCAGAACTACCATCACTTAGTCCACGTCATACCGGCGACCCATTAGGACGTCCACCTACGCAACCTACAACAATCAAAGTCAACCTACATCCACCCGTGACAAGTTACAACAAACAACGACCCTGTCGGCGACAACTGAAGACAATTCAGTCGCCAGTACCTGTTGCCGGCTGACGTAGGTAGTTGCCAATGGAATTCACTGAAGTCAGCACCAGCGACAACCAACGTCACCCGGCGACAACCTGAGTCACCCTGGTGACAACCTACAACAGCACCTACGACAGGAGAAGACAAGCTACGTCAAGCCCACAGTCACCGAAAGGTTTTGAACATTTCAAAATCCAACGGCGACAAGAAAAACGTTTACGACTCTTTACGCGACTTGAGGAGACAACGCACAACCATACAGGCGGAAATCCGCGACCATGTGGTGACAGCCTTGTCGCCGTTATAAATCACCAAAGTGGGACAAGGGTGTTACAAAGCATTTTCCCCGACTGATGATATTCCTCAGACAGCCCTTATTTAGTGATATTGCTATAATGTTTTATCTGCTAAGAACCTCTGAAAATGGCAGCACAGATAGATAAGGTAGTGATAAAGGGACACAAGTACTCTCTTTCATTAGCCTGGGTACAGAATATAAGAACTGGGTGGTTATGGTACAAATTTATGGTACAAGGCTATGATTAGTACGGATGCCAGGGGGTTATGGGCCGAAGGCAGAAGAATGGGTTTGAGGGGGAAAGATAAATCAGTCATGACCATGATGGTCCAATTGGCCGAATTCTGCTCCTATAACTAATGAGCATCATAAACAGTGGTAGACCACAACTGGAGCACTGGAACAGGATGCAACTGAACAAGAGGCTGCAGGTAATATTCACCACAATGTGGAAAGGCTGTATAGGTTGGGTTTTATTTACTGTTCATCCCTTTCAAGCACTATATAAAATATTAACCTATTGATGTACATTAGTATCTGTATATAGAATTGACAATAAACAACAATAAAAGCTGGCCCCTAAAACTGAAATTTGAAGACAATCCAACTTAATTCCTTAAGAATATTGCAGAAAATTGTTTAAAGGGCAAATATAAGGTCATCAGTGATAGGAGTAGAATTAGGCCATTCAGCCCATCAAGTCTACTCCGCCATTCAATCATGGCTGATTTATCTCTCCCTCCTAACCCCATAACCTCTGGCACCTATACTAATTCAGAATCTATCTCTGCCTTAAAAATATCCACTGACTGCCTCCACAGCCTTCTGTGGCAAAGAATTCCACTGATTCACCACCCCCTGACTAAATAAATTTCTCCTCATCTTCTTCCTAAAAGAACAACCTTTAATTCTGAGGCTATGACCTCTAGTCCTAGACTCTCCCAGTGATGGAAACATCCTCTCCACATCCACTTTATCCAAGTTTGTAACTATTCTGTGTTTCAATGAGGTCCCACCTCATTCTTCTAAACTCCAGCGGGTACAGGCCCAGTGCCGACAAATGCTCATCATAGGGTAACCTACTCATTCCTGGGATCATTCTTGTAAACTTCTTCTGGACCCTCTCCATAGTCAGCAAATCCTTTCTCAGATATGGTGCCCAAAATTGCTCACAATATTCCAAATGCAGCCTGACCAGCACCTTTTAGAGCCTCAACATTACATTACATCTTTTCACACAGAGAGTGGTGAATCTCTGGAATTCTCTGCCACAGAAGGTAGTTGAGGCCAGTTCATTGGCTATATTTAAGAGGGAGTTAGATGTGGCCCTTGTGGCTAAAGGGATCAGGGCGTATGGAGAGAAGGCAGGTACAGGATACTGGAATGGATGATCAGCCATGATCATATTGAATGGCGGTGCAGGCTCGAAGGGCCGAATGGCCTACTCCTGCACCTATTTTCTATGTTTCTATGCCTTCTATGGCTTTTTGAAATAAATGCTAGCATTTAGTTCACTTTCTTTACTACTGATTCAACTTGCAAATTAACTTTTTGATGATCCTGCACCAGCACTCCCAAGTCCTTTTGCACCTCCGATTTCTGGATTCTCTCCCCATTTAGAAAATAGTCTACACCTTTATGCCTACTACCAAAATGCATGACTCCACACTTAAATATATATTATTTAACACCACAATCACGGAAACGCAGCAAAATAATCAAAAACCTACCTGTTCCTTTTCAGATTTCCCCAGAACTCCCATCCCTATATTTTATAGATAAGATGCACAGTGTGGGCACACCATTATGAATGTTAATTGATCCTCAACTGAGATTTTAATACATGACATGTACCTTCTCAAATGTTATTTTGTCATTGTCCATGCCTGGGAAACCACCACCAATATCAAGCAGATTCATGTTAAATCCAAGGCTCGTCTATAGAACAGGGGGGAAAAAAGGTTCAGTGTATACATAATATTCAATCTAACAGAACTGTTGCCTCATTATCAGCAAGTTCCTTGCATGGAAATCTTAGCTTTTTTTTTTGCTCGGTCATGCATTAATATAAAAGCTTCTTTAGTTCACTGAAGCCATCAAAGATTTAGGGTTGAGTATGTCAGCATGTAGCATTAATCACATTACAACCGGCCTATATATTTTAGTTGAAACATTATTGAAAGAACTATTTCTTTCCCCAGAAAAAGCCTGGGCACAAATTGCCCAATGTGGAATGAGAAATATATGTGGAATAAGAGAAATAGGCAGCAAATATCAACCATGCAGATTAGAGCAACGTATACAATTGTTATAATAAATATGAATGGTCAATACTTTAACAAAAACAAAAAGTAAACAAACCCCAATTTCAAAGACTCGATGTGAATCTGCTATGGCTTGAGCAAATACCGATGGATTCATACAGCCACTCCCAACATGGAAACTGTTTAAAGAAGAAATATAAAAGTATAAATATGCCTTTGAAAGACATTCATCCAGTTCTTTCACCTGCCAGCTCAGCACTTCGTTACAAAGTCCAAAGAGGACACATTAAAAACATGCAGAATAGTGAAAGGCTTGGATGGAGTGGATATGGAGAGGATGGTTCCAATAGTGAGTGAGTCCAGCACTAGAGATCATATCCTCAGAATTAAAGGATGTTTTTTTAGGAAGGAGATGAAGAGAAATGTATTTAGTCAGAGGGTGGTGAATTTGTGGAATTCTTTGCCACGGAAGGTTGAGGATATTTTTAAGATAGATTCTTGATTAGTACAGGTGTCAGAGGTTATGGGGAGAAGGCAGATGAATGGGGTTAGGAGGGAGAGATAGATCAGCAATGATTGAATAGCAGATTACTCTTGATGGGCCGATTGGTCTAATTCTACTCGTATCACATATGACCTTATGCCATTGAAACACTGAAGATAGACACAAAATGCAGGGTAGCGGGGCAGGCAGCATCTCTGGAGAGAAGATGTGGGTGGCGTTTCGGATCGAGACCCTTCTTCAGACTGAGAGTCAGGGGAGAGGGAAACTAGAGATATGGAGCTGGAGAACGGGAGGAATCACAGTGGGTGAGCAACGAGAGAGGGTGTTGCAGAACTCTCATCGGAGACAGGAGGAGAACTTCTTCAAAGTAGGCATATGTTGAGGATATTTTGCAGGGGAGCAGACAAAATGTGTAGGAAGGAACAAAACATTACTCATTATATTTCTAAAGCAGAGAATGATGATGCAACTAGGCACATTGATTTGGGTTTCACCCTTAAATAAACATGGTTCAGCCAAAAGTACTCTTCAAAAGTTGTTATTCTTTGCATCAGCTCAAGGTAAAGTAATTTATATTAAAAAATAGAACTCATTGGAGAATGACATGATGATTCTCTTGTACATGGTGCTGCCATGTGTTATGTACCGGAGTCACAGTTACTGCCATGATATATTAGTAAATAAATCAAATGTATAAGTTACAAACTGGTATTCAGAAGGCAAATGCTTTATACCTGACACCAATGATGTCTACACTCAGGGTTTTAGCACATTCCATCAGCTGTCTGCATTCATTTAAAGTTGCCCCAAACTTCACACTCAGGGGAATACACGACAAAGCATCATTTGTGGAAATGCGAAGAACCATCCTGTGAGGGCAGCAACATTAGTTAGAGAGGTGTCAATATTGCAAAGTAAGAGAGTTGACCCCTTCGGTTTGTGCCAGAGCCAAATATCTATTTTCACTAAGAGAAAAAATTGACATATTTTATTTCTGACGGCCTACAATTATCTTTCTGGAAATAACTATGGACAGATCTATCTTCCACAGTTCTGAAATCACCAGTTGCCTGCACAAAGGACCGGGCCGCTTCTACCTGCTTGCTCCAAAGTTGCTCCAAGGTTTCTTCCTCTGAGAAACCCTCTCCCAGCACCTGGGCTACTCCAATGGAAAAGTCCACTGACCGAATGCCTGCAGCAGCCACAAAGATGTGGCTTCCTCCAGGCTCATCGGCCATCTACCATGCTGGGTTGATATTCACAAACATAAAATAATACAATAATATTAAAAATGAGTTAAGAATGCTAGGAAGAAAAAGATTGAAAGTCATTTGACAAAATACCATGCACAACATAAAATGGTTAATTTCGCCATCTCAAATAAAATGAAACTAGTTCAAGTTCAAGTGAGTTTATTGTCATGTGTCCCTGATAGGACAATGACATTCTTGCTTTGCTTCAGCACACAGAAGCAAGAATTTCATTGTCCTATTATACATATGACAAAAACATAGGAAATAAAACCAGGATAATTGGAAATGTCCTAATTCTTCAGGGAACGGGGGTTCCCCTCCCCTACTATAGATGAGGCTCTCACCAGGGTTTCTGCAATACCCCGTAACACTGCTCGCTATCCCCATCCCCCCACTCGCAACAAGGGCAGAGTCCCCCTAGTCCTCACCTTTCACCCGACCAGCCGTCACATATAACAAATAATCCTCCGTCATTTTCGCCACCTCCAACGTGGCCCCACCACTCGCCACATCTTCCCATCTCCCCCCATGTCTGCCTTCCGCAAAGACCGCTCCCTCCGTAACTCCCTGGTAAATTTCTCCATTCCCTCCCGCACCACCCCCCTCCCCGGGCACTTTCTCTTACAACCGCAAGAGATGCTACACTTGTCGCTTTACCTCCTCCCTCGACTCCATTCAAGGACCCAAGCAGTCGTTCCAAGTGCAACAGAGGTTCACCTGCACCTCCTCCAACCTCATCTATTGCATCCGCTGCTCTAGATGTCAGCTGATCTACATCGGTGAGACCAAGCGCTGAATACCTCTGCTCGGTCCGCATTAACCAGCCTGATCTCCCTGTGGCTCAGCACTTCAACTCCCCCTCCCATTCCGAATCTGACCGTTCTGTCCTGGGCCTCCTCCATGGCCAGAGTGAGCAGCACCTCATATCCCGCTTGGGCAGTTTGCACCCTAGTGTTATGAACATTGACTTCTCCAATTTCCGGTAGCCCTTGCTGTCTCCTCCCCTTCTCAGCTCTCCCTCAGCCCTCTGGCTCCTCCTCCTCCTTTCTCCTTTCTTCTCCCCACCCCCACCCTACATCAGTCTGAAGAAGGGTTTCGGCCCGAAACATTGCCTATTTCCTTCGCTCCAGAGATGCTGCCTCACCTGCTGAGTTTCTCCAGCACATTTGTCTACGCAGGATCTCTCATGTCTGCTCCACCATTGATTAAGGCCCTAGGTGATCTTTTACTTTAGCACCATTTGCTTGCATCAGCCTCGTATCCCTTGATTCCCTTAGTATTTAAAAAAAAGACTCCTGTGTTCAATATAGCAACAGAGCTTGGCCAGCCCTTTAGGGTGACGATTACAAAAGTTTTACTACTTTCCAAATGCGGAATTTTCTCCTCATCGCAATCCTAACCAATCATCATTGTGTCATGACTCCCAGTTTCTAGACAAGCCAGCTGGTGGAAAGGAGGACTTCTACCGAGGATCTTTGATGGAAGTTGATGTCTCCACGTCAACTGGCGAGAACAATAGCAGTTTTATATGTTTAAATGCGATCAACGCTCATTCATGTAAACTCAATAGAGAAAAGGCCCAGACAGCTTCATCTTGCCGTCTGAGAAACCAGCTATTCCAGGAATCAATCTTGTGAACCTTGACAGCACTGCTCCCACCCCGATTACATCATCCCTGGGAAGCAGACCCGCACAGCAAATTTCAGGTGTGATCACAATCAGGACCCGATATAAATGATCATCTTTTATACCGTCTAAGTTGCTTGCTCTACCTGTTGATATGTTTACAATATCCAGATCTCTCTGAACATCAATGGCGTTCATTCTCATGTCATTTAAAAATACTCTGCCTTTCTTTTTTTCTAACAAAATGGAAAACTTTACATTTTTGCATATTTTATTCCATCTACATTTTTCTTGCCCCTTCATTTATCATCTATATTCTCCTGAAACCTTTCTATGTCTTCCTCATAGCAAACGCTGCCACCCAGTGTATCATCAGCAAATGCTCCTTTGTCCAGGAGTGCAAAGTGCAAATTGTCCTCCTCAGCTAAAGTTAACTCCCAGCAGCCAATGTTTTCCCTTTATTTGAATGGTCTCACTCTACTCATGTTCAATTTCCCCACTCTGATAGACGAGAAATCTGTGGAAACATAGAAACATAGAAAATAGGTGCAGGAGTAGGCCATTCGGCCCTTCGAGCCTGCACTGCCATTCAATATGATCATGGCTAATCATCCAACTCAGTATCCTGTACCTGCCTTCTCTCCATACCCTCTGATCCCCTTAGCCACAAGGGCCACATCTAACTCCCTCTTAAATATAGCCAATGAACTGGCTCAACTATCTTCTGTGGCAGAGAATTCCAGAGATTCACCACTCTCTGTGTGAAAAAATGTTTTTCTCATCTCGGTCCTAAAAAGATTTCCCCCTTATCCTTAACTGTGACCCCTTGTTCTGGACTTCCCCAACATCTGGAACAATCTTCCTGCATCTAGCCTGAAAACACCTTAAGAATTTTGTACATTTCCATAAGATCCCCCCTCAATCTTCTAAATTCTAGCGAGTACAAGCCGAGTCTATCCAGTCTTTCTTCATATGAAAGTTCTGACATCCCAGGAATCAGTCTGGTGAACCTTCTCTGTACTCCCTCTATGGCAAGAATGTCTTTCCTCAGATTAGGAGACCAAAACTGTACGCAATACTCCAGGTGTGGTCTCACCAAGACCCTGTACAACTGCAGTAGAACCTCCCTGCTCCTATACTCAAATCCTTTTGTTTTGAATGCTAACATACCATTGGCTTTCTTCACTGCCTGCTGCACCTGCATGCCTACTTTCAATGACTGGTGTACCATGACACCCAGGTTGCATCTCCCCTTTTGCTAATCGGCCACCATTCGGATAATAGTCAACTTTCCTGTTCTTTCCACCAAAGTGGATAACCTCACATTTATCCACATTATATTGCATCTGCCATGCATTTGCCCACTCACCCAGCCTATCCAAGTCACCTTGCAGTCTCCTAGCATCCTCCTCACAGCTAACACTGCCCCCCAGGTTCGTGTCATCCACAAACTTGGAGATGTTGCATTCGATTCCCTCATCCAGATCATTAATATATATTGTAAATAGCGGGGGTCCCAGCACTGAGCCTTGCGGTACCCCACTAGTCACTGCCTGCCATTGTGAAAAGGACCCGTTTACTCCTACTCTTTGCTTCTTGTCTGCCAGCCAGTTCTCTATCCACATCAATACTGAACCCCCAATACCGTGTGCTTTAAGTTTTTATACTAATCTCTTATGTGGGACCTTGTCAAAAGCCTTCTGGAAGTCCAGATATAACACAACCACTGGTTCTCTCTTATCCACTCTACTCGTTACATCCTCGAAAAATTCTATAAGATTCATCAGTCATGATTTACCTTTCATAAATCCATGCTGACTTTGTCCAATGATTTCACCACTTTCCAAATGTGCTGCTATCCCATCTTTAATAACTGACTCTAGCAGTTTACCCACTACCGATGTTAGACTAATTGGTCTTTAATTTCATGTTTTCTCTCTCCTTCCCTTTTTAAAAAGTGGGGTTACATTAGCTACCCTCCAATCCTCAGGAACTACTCCAGAATCTAATGATTTTTGAAAAACTATCACTAATGCATCCACTATTTCTGGGGCTACTTCCTTAAGTACTATGGGATGCAGACTATCTGGCCCTGGGGATTTATCGGCCTTTAATCCATTCAATTTACCTAACACCACTTCCCGGCTAACCTGGATTTTACTCAGTTCCTCCATCTCATTTGACCCCCGGTCCCCTGCTATTTCCGGCAGATTATTTATGTCGTCCTTAGTGAAGACAGAGCTAAAGTAGTTATTCAATTGGTCTGCCATGTCCTTGTTCCCCATGATCAATTCACTTGTTTCTGACTGCAAGGGAACTACATTTGTTTTAACTAATCTTTTTCTCTTCACATATCTATAAAATCTTTTGCAGTCAGTTTTTATGTTCCCTGCCAGTTTTCTTTCGTAATCTATTTTCCCTTTCCTAATTAAGCCCTTTGTCCTCCTCTGCTGGACTCTGAATTTCTCCCAGCGCTCTGGTAGGCTGCTTTTTCTGGCTAATTTGTATGCTTCATCTTTTGTTTTGATACTATCCCTGATTTCCCTTGTTATCCATGGATGTACTAACTTCCCTGATTTATTTTTTTGCCAAACTGGGATGAACAATTGTTGTAGTTCATCTATGCAGTCTTTAAATGCCTAAAAGTGGAAATTCGCACTTTCCTGATGGACCACTGGAGAAGTACGCAGATGCATACGTAAAGGCACCCGACAGGAAAGAAAAACCTTTTAATTGAATGTGTATGAAGGAACTGCAGATGCTGGTTAACACCAAAGATAGACACAAAATGCTAGAGTAACTCAAGAAGGGTCTCGGCCTGAAACATCACCTATTCCTTTTCTCCAGAGATGCTGCCTGACCCAGTTACTCCAGCATTTTGCATCTATCCTCTTAATTGAATGATAGTAATTCCATAGAATTTATTGCCAAATGACATGATAAAAAAATATTTATGCAAGGAAATGATAGATAACTAACAACATTCAGATTTTAAATACATAACTAGCATGTCATATAAAAGAAGCAGAGTATCTTCTACTCCTCCTAATCCATTAGAAAACTCCAATTTACAATTAGTGCATGTTGGTGCCACCTGGAATAATGGTGCCACCTGGAATAAATTTGTAATCGAGATTTATCCATTGTACTTTTTTGATTAAAAAAAAAATCATACTGTCCATGTTCTTAAGGCAATAATGTAAATTTGGGAAATGCCAAGATGCCACTGCATGAGCCACATCCTTCTGAAAAAACGGTGTGGGGAATACAGTATGAAATTCTCAGATACAACAGTATTAAGTAACATTGGATCATTAATAAAACAAATATTGCCACGTGAAAATGGCGGTGTTTGGAGAGAAATAATCAGAAAAATGTTCAAAGAATGTATGCAGAGCAATAAGGCAGCAAGGCAAAGTGGTGTAGAAAAGGAATTTTACATAATGGAACTCGAAATAATTCTACCACCAATGCTGCCGTATTGAGAGTGGAAGATATGCAGGAAATAGAGTTGAAGAACTGAGAAATAGTCTGGAGTGTCAAGCTTGAAGGTCAAACCTTGGAGGATATGAAAATCAATGAAGATTTTGAATTTAACCCACTGCAGACTACAGGTTCAGACAATATTGAAAACAAATGCAGACTGCAAACAATTACTCTGAAATTGTCATTTTCAATCCAACAACAGATTTAAGAAAGTAAAGAGATAATTTTCACTTACTTAGCTGTGGGATGGATCCGTGCAACTTTGGAAATTTCATCCTCATTATCGAATGTCATCACCTGGATCCCATGGGCGGCAGCAAATTTAACATGAGATATCTCCTTGCAGGTGTTTGCATAAATAATTCTCTCTGGGAGGACCCCAAGATCTTGCACCAATGCAATCTCATTCTGGTTGCAATAGAAAAGAGAGTTTGCTGTGAGACCACGTTTACTTTATTTTTTCACGTTCATTCTCCACATGCAGTATAGTCAGGAAGCACAGTGTGACAGATCCTGGGGAAACCATCAATCAAGCATTATAGCGTTAAAATAGACAGTGGTGCACACAATCTCTGAATCCCACCTAATGCAAAGCCTCAGCCCCAGCTCATTATAAACTGTCACGATCTAAGGGCCGGTACGCCTGGCGTCACGACCAGGTTCTTAAACCCATTGCAGAAGCCATCAGCACGGGAATCAGCAGCTGCAGACGAGCACGGCCCACCACCACCTTCGTGAAGGCCAGAGCGCAGCGGCCAAGAACCACGGCAGCCAGGAATCCGTCAGGAATCCTGGCGACTGCGCAGGACTGGCAGCTTTCTGTAGACCTGGTGAAACAGCTGAAGTTCCCACAGCACATTGCCATGACCACCCTGAGGCCAGACATCCTGGTCTCAGAGGCCACCAAAAACATTGTCTTGTTGCCATGGGAGGACCATCTGGAGGAGGCCCACGAGAGGAAGATGGCCAAGTATGAAGAGCTGGTCATCATAGACTGCCATAAGTAGGTATGTTACAAAACTTACCTTCAGCGGCGCTGCAGTTCTGCCACTGGCCGTGTGCGCGATTTTGGCGCCTTGGGGGGGGGGGGGGGGGGGGGGGGGGGGGGGGGGGTTAAAATGCGTTTTTTTACCTACCTGTCCTGGATTATATTTTCTCGGAGTGCAAGCTTTTGCTGAAAAATTTGTTCCGACGGGCGTTCTGTGAATTTGTTTTATTTAAATCGCACGACAAGTTCAGTGCTGGAGTAATTAAAAAATCAGCTTCTAAAGTCAACGCCGACAATGGGGACGAATTTCACGTATGGGACAGGTAAAAGAAAGCCGTTTATTTTATGTATAAAAGTGCTCCTTAAGATGCCTTTAATTTACTTTTTACGTTGTGAAACGGTGATTTTTTCCCCCATACTACCGGCAGTATTTTTCCTGCCGATATGCGATTTAAATTCACCGCAACCGCAATGTTCCAAACGATCCCGTTCCAGAAAAACCCACTCGCAAGATGATTTAAATGGCCATTAATTTATAGGTATTAAACACAAAATTCATTCCATTTGGCCTATAAATCCATGACAATGAGATTTTAAAATCATGTTATATTGTGAATTCTTCTGTGTATGTTATTTGGACACTGAGGCCATTTAAAAATGTTGATCTTTTCTTAAGAAATGGATAGATGTTTAGATCTAATAATAGCTACAATTGGGTAACTAACTAATTATATGCTTTAATTTCAGGTCATCCAAGTAAGATTGTTTCATATTTGTTTCAGAATGCTTCAATCTATAATAACTGAAAATTTATTTCAGTTCTCTTAATTTTTAAGAAAGTTATGTGCTTTTGACAAGTCAATGGAAAAGCAATAGGGAACAAGATGCTAATTTCCGAGTATGAAAATGGCCATAACGTTTTTAATACTGAAGATATGAAAGTGAATTAGGTGTCAAATGAAACTACTTTTTATGCAGACTTGATTTTTTAAATCTCAAAATGTTGTAACATTGCTACCATAAGCAGGGTTGGAAGACAAGGTGCATGCCCATCGAGGGTGGCTGCAGAGATTTTGCAGGGCATTCGCTCTACAAAGTTTTGAGTGCACTGGGCATCAACGGAATGGAGAGAAGAGCCATCAAGAATACCACAGAGGCAGTGAAGAAGGCTTCGAGATGGCTCTGGATCAGGAGAGAAGATCGATGGGGAGGAGCGAATGCCACCTGAACACACGTCGTGGTCTGATCAACCACGGCTGGGTCGCGTGGGTGAGGGTGTCTGATGTTGAAAGACCCGAAACACCCAATGACCCCAGGTTACATCACTGGTGATGTGTTCAGGAGCATCAATAGATGTATTTGTATCAATGCGCAGGTCACCACATCATAACAAGGATATGGAGGAACTGGGACTGGAATTTGGAAACCGTCAGCACATAAGCCAGCATTTCTGGAATGAGAAGGAATGTCTCAGGTCATTGTTCTTCATCAGAACAGGCAAAGTAAGATTTCTGTGGATGATACCAGAAATGGAATGGACTATCCATCAGAAAAAGTTGAACAGACTGTATCCCTTTACTCTTGAGGTAAAGTGATGGAAGGATAATCCAACATAGATCTTCAGAATAATAAAATGAACGTGAAAAGAATGCTTACATCCAAAAAAAAGCATAACTGGAGGTCAGTGAGACAAGATGGTTTGTGACCCGGGGTGCCTCCCACAGCCAATCCACTGATGATGACTCCCTTCACTCTACTCACCCGTCCTTGCGGGCAAGCGGGCACCGGGCTCGGCAGCATTCCTCTCCAGGTGTGTTTCCCCGGTTCCACGGTGGGTGATCCAGGCCTGCTACCAGGGGATAGCCACGTCACGACAGTCTTTGGCTGCTTATAACTACAGCTCTCCAGTTCCTTGTGAATCTGTTCTGCATCCTCTCTAGCTTAACCATGTCTTTCCTACATGACGGCAAACTGTGCATGATACTCTTAAGTGTAATCTGATCATTTTTTTTCTTACAATTGTAACCTTACATCCCAATTCTTCTATTCAATGCCACGGCTGATTATGGCAAGAGTGCCATACACCTTTTTCACCATCCTGTTTACCTGTGTCGGGCAGTTCCAGGATTTGGACCCAATGATGATGACAGAATGGAGATATATTTCCAAGCCAGGACAGTGGGTGACTTTGTCCATTTCCTTTGTGCACCAACAGCAAACTGTTAAATGCTAAATCATTTCCATTATTTCCATTGTCACATATATTAACACTTATTAAAAAAAGGAAAGAGATAGAGCTCACAGATATTTATTTTGGGAGCTACGAGACATGCTGTTATTCCATATCCTACCTTACTGGCACAGTCAAAGCCGGTCCCTAACTGGGCAAGAGTCCAAACCACCGGTTTGCTGTCATTGCATTTCACAGCATAGAAAGGCTTGACTCGAGGCAGCGCCTTCTGCCATCGCAGGTGTTGGTTTATAATTTCACCAAGGTCAGCAACGTAGAAGGCATCTGTGTCCTCCTGAAACAAATGTCATGGTGACCATCCACATTTCTACAATATTCTACTGTCTCGATATCCTACAATAATTGCTCTTTGTTAAATATAATAAATTAAGCACTGAGCAAAACATTCGAATGTTGTGCTATTCAGCATCATCATGTTTTTGCTAGAAATATTCCCGATGTTTCTTTGATGGCTCAGATGATGAATTTTTTTTTGAAGATGAAACGGAGTCATGCTCATCAGAAATCTATACAAAGAATGCATCTTATCATTGCCTGCTTTATGTACCAACATTTCCTGCAGACAGAACTGAGCATTTGGGACTTTAAATGCAATACACCACCACAGCAAAATAAATACTGAAAGCAATGTGGAGCGCAACATACTTGGGCATTGGAAAAATTAATGTTGATGGTTGAATCAATGGCTGAACAAAAAGGATGGTGCTCAAGACCCCTATGTATGCCAACACCAACAAAACATTGCTCAACTACTGCCCAACTGCATGAAGCTGACATTATATATACTTTAGAACTATTGCTTGTATATTGTTTTATATGGCTGGGCGGGGGGGTGGGGGGGGGGGGGAATACTTTGCTTGACTGCAATCAAGGCACAAACTAGCCTAAATAGAAGTTGGAGAGTAGGAAGGAACTGCAGACGCTGGTTTAAACCGAAGATAGAAATAAAAAGCTGCAGTAACTCAGTGGATCAGCCAACATCTCTGGGGAGAAGGAATGGGTGATATTACAGATCAAGATCCTTGTTCAGACGGGGTGCTGGGATTGAATAGAAGTTAGCTGAGAATAAATATATTTCACAGGAGGATACTCTGGCAATTTAATACACTGAAATGGCATCCATCACAGGTACTATAAAACATGCTGCGGAGGTGGTAGCATAGTCGGTCCAGTTTATTTCCCATTTCATGGCAGCAAAGGTACGGAGTGTGGAACAATACAATGCTCATAAAGGAACGTGGGTAAACACTTAAACTACAATATGGTTCCGAAATGCAAATACTTTTGATTATCCAAGACATTTATCTTTATAATTATAGACAAGGGGAGCTGGGAAGCAGAGTGCATTGACTTAAGATAATAGCACTGCTAACGGTGTCCAGTAAACTGAGCATTGAGTTGTTGACAGGGCGGCACAGTGGTTGAGTTGCTGCCTTACAGCACCAGAGACCCGGTGCTGTCTGTATGTAGTTTGTACATTCTCCCTATGACCAGTGGTTTTCTCCGGGTGTTCCGGTTTCCTACCACATCCCAAAGACGTGCGAGTTTATAGATTTATTGGCTGCTGTAAAAATTGTCCCTGGTGTTAAGGATAAAACTTAAGGATAAAACTGTTAGGAAATGAGATGGGTCAGGTGGCAGAGGTATGCGTTGGGGAGCACTTCGGGTCCAGTGATCACAATACCATTAGTTTCAATATAATTACAGAGAGGGTCAGAACTGGACCTAGGGCTGAGATTTTTGATTGGAGAAAGGCTAACTTTGATGAGATGCAAAATGATTTAAAAGGAGTGAACTGGGACATTTTGTTTTATAGGAAGGATGTAGAAGAGAAATGGACGACATTTAAAGGGGAAATTTTAAGAGTACAGAATCTTTATGTTCCTGTTCGGTTGAAAGGAAACAGTAAAAAATGGAAAGAGCCCTGGTTTTCAAGGGAAATTTGACATCTTGTTCGGAAAAAGAGGAAGATCTACAATAATTATAGGCAGCATGAAGTAAATGAGGTGCTTGAGGAGTATAAGGAATGTAAAAAGAATCTTAAGAAAGAAATTAGAAAAGCTAAAAGATATCAGGTTGCTTTGGCAAGTAAGGTGAAAGTAAATCCAAAGGGTTTCTACAGCTATATTAATAGCAAAAGGATAAAGAGGAATAAAATTGGTCCTTTGGAGAGACAGAGCGGACAGCTATCTGCAGAGCCAAAAGAGATGGTGGAGATATTGAACAATTTCTTTTCTTCGGTATTTACCAAGGAGAAGGATATTGAATTATGTGAGGTAAGGGAAACTAGTAGAGTAGCTATGGATACTATGAGTTTCAAAGTAAAAGAAGTACTGACACTTTTAAAAAATATAAAAGTGGATAAGTCTCCAGGTCCTGACAGGATATTCCCTAGGACATTGAGGGAAGTTAGTGTAGAAATAGCCGGGGCTATGACATAAATATTTCAAATGTCATTAGAAACGGGAATAGTCCCCGAGGATTGGCGTACTGCGCATGTTGTTCCATTGTTTAAAAAGGGTTCTAAGAGTAAACCTAGCAATTATAGACCTGTTAGTTTGACTTCAGTGGTGGGCAAATTAATGGAAAAGATACTTAGAGATAATATATATAAGCATCTGGATTAACAGGGTCTGATTAGGAACAGCCAGCATGGATTTGTGCCTGGAAGGTCATGTTTGACTAATCTTCTGGAATTTTTTTGAAGGGGTTACTAGGGAAATTGATGAGGGTAAAGCAGTGGATGTTGTCTATATGGACTTTAGTAAGGCCTTTGACAAGGTTCCTCATGGAAGGTTGGTTAATAAGGTTCAATTGTTGGGTATAAATGCAGGAGTAGCAAGATGGATTCAACAGTGGCTGAATGGGAGAAGCCAGAGGGTAATGGTGGATGGTTGTTTGTTGGGTTGGAGGCAAGTGACTAGTGGGTTGCCTCAGGGATCTGTGTTGGGTCCTTTGTTGTTTGTCATGTACATCAATGATCTGGATGAAGGTGTGGTAAATTAGATTAGTAAGTATGCAGATGATACCAAGATAGGGGGTGTTGTGGATAATGAAGAGGATTTCCAAAGTCTAAAGAGTGATTTAGGCCATTTGGAAGAATAGGCTGAAAGATGGCAGATGGAGTTTAATGCTGATAAATGTGAGGTGCTACACCTTGGCAGGACAAATCAAAATAGAACTTACATGGTAAATGGTAGGGAATTGAAGAATGCAGTTGAACAGAGGGATCTGGGAATAACCGTGCAGTTCCTTGAAGGTGGAATCTCATATAGATAGGGCGGTAAAGAAAGCTTTTGGTATGCTAGCCTTTATAAATCAGAGCAATGAGTATAGAAGCTGGGATGTAATGTTAAAATTGTACAAGGCATTGGTAAGACCAAATCTGGAGTATGGTGTACAATTTTGGTCGCCCAATTATAGGAAGGATGTCAACAAAATAGAGAGAGTACAGAGGAGATTTACTAGAATGTTGCCTGGGTTTCAACAACTAAGTTACAGAGAAAGGTTGAATAAGTTAGGTCTTTATTCTCTGGAACACAGAAGGTTAAGGGGGGGGACCTGATAGAGGTCTTTAAAATGATGAGAGGGATAGACAGAGTTGATGTGGACAAGCTTTTCCCTTTGAGAATAGGGAAGATTCAAATAAGAGGACAACTTCAGAATTAAGGGACAGAAGTTTACGGGTAACATGAGGGGGAACTTCTTTACTCAGAGAGTGGTAGCGGTGTGGAATGAGCTTTCAGTGGAAGTGGTGGAGGCAGGTTCGTTGGTATCATTTAAAAATAAATTGGATAGGCATATGGATGAGAAGGGAATGGAGGGTTATGGTATGAGTGCAGGCAGGTGGGACTAAGGGAAAAAAAGTTGTTCGGCACGGACTTGTAGGGCCGAGATGGCCTGTTTCCGTGCTGTAATTGTTATATGGTTATATGGTTATAGTGTATGAGTGATTGTGGGTCAGCATGGACTCTGTGGTCTAAAGGGTATGTTTCACTGTATCTCTAGACTAAACTGAACGTTTATTGGTCTTTACTTTGAAAACTAATAACTAGAGTTATGTATCAAGCACAAGCCAATGTGAATATATTAAATTTGTATGTAAGAAAATCTTACCATTGGATACAATGGCTAGCCTATATAAATGCTGAATGCTTACAGGGAAAGGGAAGTATTAGTTTGAAAACAAAATATGTCAAATTACCAATGATCACGCAGTATCATTTGTATAATGTTATTGGTATTTTCAGAAACACTTTAGAATCAACATGGTGGTAACCTCACAAACTGTAATATCTGACAATTTCAAGGGTTCCGTTATGAAAAAGCCTCCTCATGTTGTTGGTATCATCCAACGAATTGCATAAAAACTTATCTTAACTGATAGCACAAACATTTGTAATAGAGTTGTAACAACTGAGATGAATAACCTGAATTGTTACTGGAAAGAGATTGGGCAGCAAGATCAATGGAGCCTGTTGTAATCTCTTATGCAGATTTTTGTGTTGGCAATGAACCCTGACAATAGAGACTGCCTGTTTAACATTGCAAAGGTAACAGAAATGATGATGGCAAGTTAATCATTTAATGTCAATTATAGGATGCCAGTCATTCTGAAATGGAAGATTCGCATTTTTTTCCTGGATAACTGTATGTACAAGAACAGAGATAGAAACTACCCTGAAGCATGTAAAGATACTGTGACCAATGTTTTTAGGTGTGTCCATTCTCGATCCACAGTTGAACACAGACTGGAGCAATGATTTTTTAATTATTGTAGACTTATTCCTACATGATAAATGATGTTATGACCAACACATTAATGTACTAAAGATAGACACAAGATGCTGGAGTAACTCAGCGGGACAGGCAGTATCTCTGGAGAGAAGGAATGGGTAAGTTTTCGGGTCGAGATCCTTCTTCAGACTGATAGACTACTTTGTTTCCATGAAAGATTAGTCCTTACATTTTTAACCAAAGTTGCAGTTTGTACCTGAATGGTACAATCTTATTTATATAGCACATTTTTAGTCAACTTGCATTGACCCCAAAGTGCTTCACATAATTACATTACATTTACACACAGGCAAAGGTGGGTGAAGTGTCTTGCCCCAAGGACACAACGACAGTATGCACTCCAAGCGGGATTCGAACTGGCTACCTTCCGGTCGCCAGCCGAACACTTAGCCCATTGTGCCATCTGTCATCCCCCTTCTTCATCTGTCTTTGGCAGAGGACCCTAAATTCTTCATTCAGCCCTCAACTTTTTGGGCTTTTTGTTTTGTCTCCCTCTACCCATTCTCCACTCCAATCTTTTTTTTTTTTAAATTATGCCTATTTCTAACTTTATTATGCACAAACAAGCCCCAGCACTGTACATCAAGGCCCCACCCTTGGAAAGATGATGGTGGGGCAGGTGCAACTTTTGAAAGCTTTTAAAGAAAACTGCACTGCCCACACACTACTAATTTGTAGTGTCTGAAGAAGGGTTTTGACCCGAAACATTGCCTATTTCCTTAGCTCCATAGATGCTGCCTCACCCGCTGAGTTTCTCCAGCATTTTTGTCTAGCTTCGATTATCCAGCATCTGCAGTTCCTTCTTAAACATAAATAATTTGTAGAGGGCAGGTTTGATATGCAATTGTCTATCGGAATTGTATCAGCACCTTCACGTTTCATAGGATTATGACTACTATAGAGCTAGATTGTTTCTGTGGGAAGCCTTTGCCAGTTAGATTGAATTTGAGAACAATCAGGAAAATGTTCCAGAACAAGGGGTCACAGTTTAAGGATAAGGGGGAAATCTTTTAGGACCTAGATGAGGAAAACATTTTTCACGCAGAGAGTGGTGAATCTGTGGAATTCTCTGCCACAGAAGGTAGTTGAGGCCAGTTCATTGGCTATATTTAAGAGGGAGTTAAATGTGGCCCTTGTGGCTAAAGGGATCAGCGGGTATAGAGAGAAGGCAGGTACAGGATACTGAGTTGGATGATCAGCCATGATCACATTGAATGGCGGTGCAGGCTCGAAGGGCCGAATGGCCTACTCCTGCACCTATTTTCTATGTTTCTATGTGAAAGATCATGAAACTGTTGACTTCCACTTCAGGGATGTTCCCATTATGACCATATCCATAATGTCAAAACAACCAAAGAAGACATATTTTCTATTTTGCACATATATTGATGTCTTGATAAATGAATCACAATAGAAGCAAATCACAGAATTATTTGATATGATATTAATGATATTGAACGAATGAGTTGGATTACTTTGACCAACTAGATGTTCATTTACCTTCATGTTATCATCATTCCTTCATGATTATTATAACTTCAAACATTTAATGATTCATTTTCACATATAGTGTCGATTAATATTATCAGAAGACAGTTATCTTTAAAATATTTACATTTTGATTATGTTTGTTATGAATTTACTGCTGGCATCACATCGTTATGTTGACACTTACTGTGGGGTTTTTCTCATTGATCTTCTGGACAATGACATCCTGAGCAATGACACCTTCCTCCAGAATGACAAAGTCGATCTCATTTAGACAGCTTTCCATTGCCACGACTTGCAAAGGGCTTGGTGGTTTTCCAAAATTCGACAACCTTAATTTTAAAGAATGTCCAAGAATATTAGCAGTATCACAATAAAGATTATGAGGATGAATTCCAAGCCAGGAGCTTTGCTTTCTACACAGAGCTTCAGATTAAAAAACAATAAAATATTATAATAACCGTCAAACAGTAGAAATAACTACTTCTTATCAGAATACATGACATGACAACACATTAGCAAAACATTATTCAATAAGAAAAACTTGATATCCTATTACCTATTGAGGAACCGACGGCAAAAAAAACATTAACATCCTTTAACGAAAAACGTTTTTGAATGTGATTTGGCAGCTAACACTTTGGACTCAGACACAACGTTCAAGCACAAATAGTTATCATCAGCAGTAAGATTTGCTGCTACTAAGATTACACCATCAAACATTTTCCAAAGACATGCTGCTATGCAAATGTCTCAGGGGACTTGAGATGAGAGATACACAATGGTTCCTAATGATAGCTACATTTCTTTGTTTCAACCATTACATTATTTAAATTGGGGTAAACTCTATGTGCAGGTGGCTGTTTGCAAAAATGTCTTGAAAGTTGATGTAAGGGAGACAGGGGGAAAGGTGTCTCGGACAGTGGATGCCTGGATGCGTCTTGGCCAGCAGATGCCTGAATGTGCTTACAGAACCAGAAGACCACATTTCATTGAGCTCCATGAAGGAAGGTGTCTTTAACTATTTGTTGAAACGAGACACAAAATGCTGGAGTAACTCAGTGGGACAGGCAGCATTTCTGGAGAGAAGAAATGTGTGACGTTTTAGGTCGAGACCCTTCGTTGTTGCTTGGTTTACTTGATGGTAACTTCAGTATTCTTAAAGCCAATTAATATCTTCCTATTCAGCAAAATACAAAAATCACAAGGAGAGTGTTCTCCTGGTCCTCGCCTTTAACCCCACAAACCTTCACATCCAACACGTCATTCTCCAACATTTCCGCCAGCTTCAATGTGATTCCACCACCAGTTACATTTTCCCAACCCCACCCCTTTCCGTTTTCCGTAGAGACCACTTCCACCGCAAGACATTGGTTCACTCACCTCTTCCGTCCCAAACTACCCACTCCCCAGGTACTTTCCCCACAACTGAAGGAGATGTAATACGTGTCCCTATGCCTCCTTACTCACATCCATCCAGTGACCCCAGCAGCTCTTCCAGGTAGGACAGTCTCATCTCTTCTTTAATCTCATCTATTGCATCTGGTACTCCCCATGTGGCCTCCTTTACATCTGTACGACCAAACATAGACTAGGCAACTGTTTCGCTGAACACTTGCGCTCAGTCCACCTACGCCTGCTGGATCTCTTGGTTGTTAAACTTTTTAACATTCCTTCCCATACCGAACTTTCTGTCCTGGGCCTTCTCAATTGCCAGTGAGGCCACAAGCAAACTGGAGGACCAGAACAGCGTTTCTTATACCACTTGGGAAGCCTTCAACCCAATGATATGACCCCCCCAACCCACCCCAGTCCCTTCTGCTGGTGTCACATCCCACTTCTCTCATCAACCTACAACCTTTTGTCTCCTCTTTGTCGCTAGCCTTGTCCATCCATCTGCGGACAAAAGCAACGATCATAGAGCAGAATAGATTACATTTCTGGTGTTTTGACGTTATATATTGCCCTAGAAAGACACAAAATGCTGGAGTAACTCAGCGGGACAGGCAGCATCTCTGGAGAAAAGGAATGGGTCACGTTTTGCGTCAAGACCTTTCTTCAGACCTTCTTCAGATTATATATTGCCCTCTTGTGGCCAAAAGAGAACATAACTGAAATGGGGGCCGACACTATCATGACCTTTCACATGTTCCTATCTGATTAACATGTCAAAATGCATCAGATTTTATTAAAGCTAAATTAAAATCAAACCATAGGTTTAGGTAACAAAGGAAAACACAAACTGCAGATCCCGAAAATCAGAAATAGAAACAGAAAATGCAGGAAACTCTCAGCAAGTTAGGCAGCATATGTGGTGAATAAAAATTAGCATTTGATATAAACAGAAAGTGCTGGAATCATTCAACATATTCTGCTGAATATTTGCAGTCTTTATGTTTATATTTCCAATATCTGTAGTTATTTGATTACTATTTCCTCAAAACTGGTAATAGAAATAAAAGTTTTAAGACAGAGTAAAAAGGGAGGGGAGGGGTAGTGAGAAGATAAAGTTTGTATAGCACAGCGGTGACAATGTAACAGTTAAAGACAAAACTGCGTGAAGGGATTGGTGAGTAACAAAGGTCAGATTTAAATGAAATAAAAGCAGAATAATTATCTGAAACCATCAGAATTTTTTTTCTGCATTTTCTTTTCTTCTGACGATTTAAATGTTTGCCTGCATCTCCATAGTTTGCAACTTTTAGAATGTTAGGAGTAAGGATGTACAAGCTGTTGACACTCACTATTTTTAGGCAGCCAGTATTCTGCAGTGCCATTCAACCCAATTTCTTTACTTTTCTCTTCTGTACATCTAGGTGTACAGGAATAATATAGACCGCCTGAGTTTGAATTGTGCATTGATGCACCCACACTTTTGATTGGGTTAGTTCCAGTTGCTGCTTCGGGTACTAGCTTATCATCGCAGTGTGACTCTTCTAAAGGAACATGAACTACAAACTTCCACTGTGGTAATCTGGATTTGTATATTGAGTAAGGCGAGCATGGTTTAGCTTTAGATTTTACTTTACATTGTAATTGTGCAGGTGGGTAAAGCTGACCGATAATTGTTTGGGTTTGGTTTGTTGCACAGTAGCATACCTGGTTCATGAAGTTATCGAGTCATACAGCACGGAAACTAATGTCCTCTTCTACCTGCATGTGATGCATACCCCTCCATTCCCTGTGTAACCATGTGTCAATTAAAAAAGCTCTTAAGTGTCACTATTGGATCTGCCTCCGCCAACACGCTGATGCCTGCAAGCTGTGTCTGAGCATCAACTTATCAACCAGCATATGAGAGGATGGGCCTTGATTTGTCCACCCATTCGCTGCCAACCTGTCCCTGCCCACTACTGCACTACATTGCCTTCCAACAGTAAAAACTCATGACAAATGCCTCAAAAATGTAGCGCGCTTGTTGTATCTCAGGAAGTATCTCTTAATAAAGGCAGGCATAGATGACGAGATTCACAATGCCATCAGTCTGCCAGAATAACCTTTGGTAATTGAGGTTAGGACTGTTAAGATTAAAACCCCCAGACCTGGCAAAAATAATTTTGACTACAGGACGGCAGTGATCCTTGGACCCTTTGTGCTTCTTACACTGGGCTACCTACAACAGGCATCAAATATTACCAACTTCATCTCTGCAAAAGCCTACTAATACATGCAAGGATAAGCATCCTCCCACAGGCCAACATCCCAAGCACTGAGACCCGAGTTAAATTGCTATATTAACCAGGCCACTTTGTTTGCAATGTAGCTACAGTCTGCCATCAACCTTTGGCCCATGACAACTTAAGGACGATCATGGTGGCGCAGCGATACAGTTGCTGCCTTACAGTGAATGCAGTGCCGGAGACCTGGGTTCGATCCGGACTACGGGTGCTGTCTGTACGGAGTTTGTACGTTCTCCCGGTGACCTGCGTGGGTTTTCTCCGAGATCTTCTGTTTCCTCCACACTCCAAAGACGTACAGGTTTGGAGGTTAATTGGTTTGGTAAATGTAAAAATTGTCCCTAGTGGGTGTAGGATAGTGTTAATGTCCGGGGATAGCTGGTCCGCGTGTACCCGGTGAGTTGAAGGGCCTGTTTTCACACTGTATCTCTAAACTAAACTAGAGAGGGACATTTTTTTGGATTGTATTCGGGATCTTGAGGCTCTGCACTAGGAACATAAGCCCAGCGTAAAAGGGCAAAAGGAGTGCACCACCACGACTCACTGATTGCTCAGACGTCTATGGGAGAGTGGTTCCCATACTGGTCTCATTAGCCACCTGAGAACCTACAAAACCAGAGTGGAAGTAAGTCATCTTCTATCCCAAGGAATTATCCAAATAGAAGACTAATGCCCCTGTACCACTTAGGAAATCTGAACGGAAACCTCTGGAGACTTTGCGTCTCACCCAAGGTTTCCGTGCGGTTCCCGGAGGTTGCAGGTGGTTGCCGGAGGTTGCCGATAGTGGAAGCAGGTAGGGAGACTGACAAAAACTGACTCGGGTCTCCTAAGTGGGACAGGCGCATTATTTTCTGAATTATATTCAGAGCTATTTTCCTATGCTGTATTCTTTGCAGTTCATCAGCACCACCCTTGGCTTGCAATGTTCCTCTACCATTCCAGCAGCAAGCTCATCTTCATTTCTGATGCTGCTTTTTTCAAAAGGATTAAGGCTGGTTCTCACGTTGCGAGTTGAGACAAGAGGTACCCCGAGTGAAAGACTCGTGGTTGTGTACGAGATTGCAAGTGTATGATCAAGAGTTTAACCGAGTTCCCATGGGTATGACAAGTTTGCCGTTTACTTGTCATTTCTGCGATGTTCCAAGTTCGTCTCACGAGTTACTCTTGAGCCAATCCTGATTGAAGGTTTGTTTTAATAAGCAACAGTGTTACGTTTTAATAAGCAACAATGTTAAAGAAGACCTCTCCATCCTGTGGCTTTGTTTTAAAGATAGAATTCAGAGCGGCCGCATCTATTGATGTGACCTACAAAGGGAAAATGCGCACCATCCAGTGCCAGAGTAGTTATACTTATGATTTGTTTGAAACACACAGGTTTGATATGTTTTAATTGAATTTACTGCCATGTCTACACACTGCGGGGAGACGGGAGATTAAATCTTTGAATGTGGACGGATGTTGCCGGGGGAGGGGGGCGTCATTAATCTGTCTGGGGTGACATGGCTCTTGGGTTAGGCTGGGATCATTCTCTGCGGGATGATCTTAGTGCGGGAGACAAGTGTAGGAGAGTGTGTAGGAAAGTGTCGGAAGTGTAGGAAAGTTCTGCCCGCACTGACTGTGTGGGCAGAACTTTGGAAGTGATTGCCCACCAGTCTCAAAAGCCGCTGTGTCTCCCTGTCCCTGGGATAGCAGGGGGCGATCAAACAGCACAATACCCCCCCCCCCCCTCCACGCCAACACGAAGGGCAACGATCCCAAGGCTTTAGCATCAGAAACAGCGGGCAGGTGACAATCACCTGCCATAACGTGAGAGAGATCATGCACTGTTGTAGGTCTCCTTTGCACGTCGGTGTTTCTGTCTTTCTCCACTCATTGTTGGCCCTATCTGTCACCACTCCCACCTACACCCCTCTGCTTCCCAGCCATGTGTGTGACCCCTTCCCTCCCCTCTCCAGCTCCCTGCCCATTGCACCGGCACGGGGGCTTTGCACTGTCTTCACGTCAACGATTCCAGCAGGTCAATGCCAGTTCATTTTCCCTTCAGTTTCCCAAGGGGACGGGACGGGACTGGAGTTGGGAGGGAAAGGTGGGGGGGTGGGGGGATGGGTGAGCAGGAGAGTGGGGTTGTTTGCAGTTGCAGAGGGAGGGGGCAAGGGCGGTACAGTTCCCAGTCTCAGCTCCTGTCCAGGGGGGTGGCCGGAGACGTCAGGACCAACGGGACACCGACCCCCAGGCCCACCAGGCCCACTGCAAGCACGGAGAACCCAGAGGCCCACAGCCAACAGCAACTCCAGCCCAGCCCCGCTCCAACTCCAGAGGAATCCCGTCCCCGATGGGCCGCTACGGCGACAAGTGGCAGTTCGCCCACAGCCCGAGCTGCGCCCCCTCATCCGCCACCCCAAGAACAAGATGTACCTTGCATACCATCAGCTTCTGCCCCTACGGGGAGCGTGTCCCTCTGGAGTTGGAGCGGGGCTGGGCTGGAGTTGCTAAGGTAAACGTACGGGCCACTACGTTATTACAACAAGTTAAAATGTTTCAATTCTTAACCACAAGAGTAAAATTGACTCGTGGAAAATTTCAAACGTTTGATTTTTTGCAAGAGTCGACAAGTTACGAGTACCTGCCGTTAGCGCCACGAATCTCTAAGTTGCGTCCACAAGTTCCGTACGTTAATCGTACGCTATTACCACGGGTTTTAACTCGGGTTACTTCTTGTGTCAACTCGCAACGTGAGAATCAGCTATTAGTCTCATATTTTTGAAAGACTTTTGACTAACATCGTGACCGGACCTGTCCAGAAAAAGTTTGTTTGGCAACTTTGTGGAAGGAATATTCATACACATTCATATTTCCATAAAACACAAATGTTCATGCATCTCTCATTTGCATGCTGCTCATCATTTTCTAGGAGAGTTTTAAGACTATATGAATCTTGAACAAGATAAATTGAGCAGTTGTTTTGTTAAAAGATCAAGACTTTATTCAGTACAGAATTCTACACTTAACAACAGAGTCAATGTAGCTCCACAGGTAAACTATGTTTTCTGTCCATTCTCTTCTTTCCGGTCTGCCCATGTGCCCCTTAAGCTTGGCGACTCTTTATTGCATCGATTTAGTTTTATCCCTCAATCCACACCCACATAGGTTCTTTCAGCATCCACTTAATTGCATTGTTTTTACAGTAAAACATGGAACACTCATGAGTGAACACATCTACAACACTGAGATGCAGGGACAATAAACCCCTTGTCCCAAGTCTCTGAAGTTATAACAAATTTCTCTCAATCACTCTAGCTTTGTGCTGCGCAGCCTTTATCAAGCGTTATTTCCCTATCCGCATGGTTCTATATTATGAACTTAATAATATTCCCTGAATTCCCATATCCTGCTTCAAAGAATGGGCATTGCTGAAGCTTATACAATCAGCTTCATATTATTCTCATACCGATGATAGGCCACTGACCTGAAACGTTAACTTTGTTCCTCTCTCTGTAGATGTTGACAGTTTCCACAATTTTCTATATTTAACTCAGATGTTTGAGTCCATCAACATTACCCACAAGGTTGATATTACTGTGCAGCACACAGAGGCTTGAAAGGAATAGACCACATTAAGATACTTTATTCATCACATGCAAAATATTTGCACACCAACCACTGTAGTTGGTCAGATCACAGATGGCAACGAGTCGTCATGCACTCTGTAACTACATGAACCAGGTATGCTACTGTGCAACAAACCAAACCAAAACAAATAGCAGGGTTTGAAGAAGGGTTTCGGCACGAAACGTCGCCTATTTCCTTCGCTCCATAGATGCTGCTGCACCCGCCGAGTTTCTCCAGCAATTTTGTGTACCTTCAAATAACAGGTCAGCTTTACCCACCTGCACAATTGCAATGTAAAGTAAAATCTAAAGTTAAACCATGCTCGCCTTACTCAATATACAAATCCAGATTACCACAGTGGAAGTTTGTAGTTCATGTTCACTTTAGAAGAGTCACACTGCGATGATAAGCTAGTACCCGAAGCAGCAACTGGAACTAACCCAATCAAAAGTGTGGTTGCATCAATGCACATTTCAATCTCAGGCGGTCTATATTATTCCTGTACACCTAGATGTACAGAAGAGAAAAGTAAAGAAATCGGGTTGAATGGCACTGCAGAATACTGGCTGCATGAAAATAGTGAGTGTCAACAGCTTGTACATCCTTACTCCTAACATTCTAAAAGTTGTTGCAAACTATGATGCAGGCAAACATTTAAATCGTCAGAAGAAAGAAAATGCAGAAAAAAAATTCTGATGGTTTCAGATAATTATTCTGCTTTTATTTCATTTAAATCTGACCTTTGTTACTCACCAATCCCTTCACGTAGTTTTGTCTTTAACTGTTACATTGTCACCGCTATTCTATACAAACTTTATCTTCTCACTACATTGCCTTCCAACAGTAAAAAGAGCTTTGTAAGGTCAGAACTTCAAGGTATAGGGATATTACTGACAAAACTGTCACAGGTAAGGATGCCATTGCTACTGGTAGGACATAGGGAGGTGGACATCTCCCAAAATGATCTCATTCCTCATCTTCATTACCAAATAGGGTCATCGTGCCAGACATGAAGTCTCCTCCAGAGGATTTACCAGTACTGGGTTTATTTTTACTAACCATCACCTGTTTCTCACCTCCTGTCTGTCTTTTAATTCTATTCTCTTGTTCCTCTGCCCACTGGCATTCTAGTTGCAATACTTTCCATCCTTTCCAAGTGCTATCCTTGTTTCTTAACTCTATCCCCTTCTCACATGCAGTATCCATCCAACTTCGAACTCTACTCTCCTCATGCTTCTTCACTGCTTCTGCTTCCCATGTTTTAATTCCTTTCTTCCATTTCTTTCCTGCCTTCCTTTCCCATATAATTGTCTACATTCCATGTGCCTCCTACTGGCCAGGCTTCATCCCCTAACCGTTTGGTCAACTTGTAACTTAACATTCTAAATTTCTTATTATACTTAGGATTCAAATAACACATATATTGGACTGTTATCCAGAGCATTCCCCATAGATAGATAGAAAGAAAGAGAGAGAGAAAGAGAAAGCAGACTTCTTAATTCCGAATCGTTCCAAATATTTCAACCAGGCCGACCCGCTAAATGAGACCCCAGTTTCTCAATTTGGCTGACTTTTTAACTCTTTAATATACAACGCCACTTATTTCTCAATCCGACAACTCTTCGGATGTCTCAATAAGCCAGACGCACACCTCAACCCCTGTATCTCAACCCGACAAATCACGGATATCTCAACGAGGCCGATGAGCCCTTAGTAGAGATAGAGAAAAAGAGAAAATAAAGAGAGATAGACAGAGAAAGAGAAAGATAAACCACTCACATCCTTCTTAACAATACACACAATTCCTTCTTAAAAATACATACACAATTCTGTCTTAAAAATACATACACAATCCCTTCTTAAAAAAAACATATAAAGCCCAACTGGTCTTACCTGTGTCTGTTTCTAAGAACCTCGGCAGGGAACCAATTCAATGTCTGATGAAGGATCACAGATGTTCCCGGGAGTTTCTAGGGAGTCGGTCTTACAAGGGGGCCGATAGAGCTCAGTTATCTACCGTCCAATCCCGGCAACCTCCGCAACCTCTTGCACATTCAGCCGTTGATGTGGTCCCATCGAGGCCTGTATAACTACGCCAATGAAAAAGTTACTTTTATAACTACTAAACCAGGTTCGCTTCTTAATAAACAGACACCACACAAGCTGTTTGGTAGACCAGTTCAACAGCTATACTTAACATCGGCCGATGGAAGGGAGCGGCAATTCCAGCTAAGTGACCAATGTAGACACTCGACTGTCCTCGGTCCCCTTCGCTGAACAACAGAATTACATTGCCTTAAATAGGATTTTTTTGGCCCCTTAGCACATTCCACAGACATTAGTCATGGTCAGAGGTACAGGAAAAGGTTTCCACAGAATGCATCACATCAAACCTTTTGTTTACATGGTACAAGATATACTAAAAACATTGGCCATTTGCTTTAGGTCATTTTATCTCCAAATAGACCACCCTAGCTCTTTTCGCTGCTTCCTCTGTCATTTGGTCAACTTGTAACTTAACATTCTAAATTTCTTATTATACTTAGGATTCAAATAACACATAATAACACATGTTATATGGTTATATATTGGACTGGTATCCATAGCATTCCCCATGGATAGATAGAAAGAGAGAGAGAGAGAGAGAAAACAGACTTCTTAATTCCGAATCGTTCCAAATATATCAACCAGGCCGACCCACTAAATGAGACCCCAGTTTCTCAATTTGGCTGACTTTTTAACTCTTTAATATACGACCCAAGTGTCTCAACGAGGCCGACTCGCTAACCGAGACCCCAGTTTTTTTCAACTTGGCAGACTTCTTAATACTGTAATATACAACGTCACTTATTTCTCAACCCGACAACTCTTCGGATGTCTCAATAAGCCAGACACACACCTCAACCCCCATATCTCAACCCGACAAATCACGGATATCTCAACAAGGCTGATGAGCCCTTAGTAGAGAGAGAAAAAGAGAAAACAAAGAGAGATAGACAGAGAGAGAAAAAGAGAAAGAGAAACCGCTCAAGTCCTTCTTAAAAATATACACAATTCCGTCTTAAAAATACATACACAATCCCTTCTTTAAAAAAAACATATAAAGCCCAACTGGTCTTACCTGTGTCTGTTTCTAAGAACCTCGGCAGGGAACCAATTCAATGTCTGATGAAGGATCACAGATGCTCCCGGGAGTTGCTAGGGAGTCGGTCTTACAAGGGGGCCGATAGAGCTCAGTTATCTCCCTTCCAATCCCGGCAACCTCCGCAACCTCTTGCACAGTCAGCCGTTGATGTGGTCCCAGCGAGGCCTACATAACTACGCCAATGAAAAAGTTACTTTTATAACTACTAAACCAGGTTCGCTTCTTAATAAACAGACACCACACAAACTGTTTGGTAGACCAGTTCAAAACTTCACTTATTATCGGCCGATGGAAGTGAGGGAGAACTCCAGTCAAGTGACCAATACAGACACTTAACCGTCCTCAGCCACCTTCTCTGAACAACAGAATTACATTGCCTTAAATAGGGTTTTTTTGACCCCTTAGCACATTCCACAGACATTAGTCATGGTCAGAGGTACAGGAAAAGGTTTCCACAGAATGCATCACATCAAACCTTTTGTTTACATGGTACAAGATATACTAAAAACATTGGCCATTTCCTTTAGGTCATTTTATCTCCAAATAGACCACCCTAGCTCTTTTCGCTGCTTCCTCTGTCATTTGGTCCCTCATAAACATAGGTCAGTTGTTTACAAAGATGTGACTGGCTATTTCTCTCTTCCTTTATTGCCTCCTCCCCATAAACATTGGTCATTTGGTTTATGGCATCTTACTTCAAAGATATCTCTCTTCCTCTCTGTCACTTCCTCACTTGGGAGACAATGTTATAGGATTTATTATCTCACACACACCGTAACCTGAGGCAAGCCTAATTTGACACTAAATAAGCTGTAAGCTAGCCCAGAAGCCAATTTAATATCTTCTTATATTTTTAACTAAAATTCGGCTTCATCAAGGCCTTTTGTTTACATGGTGCAAGATATACTAAAAACATTGGCCATTTGTTTTAGGTCATTTTATCTTCAAAGAGATCACCCTAGCTCTTTCGCTGCTTCCTCTCTGTCACTTGGTCCCTCATAAGCATAGGACACTTGGTTTATGGCATCTTACTTCAAAGATGTGACTAGCTGTTTCTTTCTCTGTCACTTCCTCACTTGGGAGACAATGTTATGGTATTTATTATCCCACACACTGCAACCTGAGGCAAGCCTAATTTGACACTAAATATAAGCTGTAAGCTAGCCCAGAAGCCAATTTAATATCTTCTTACATTGTTAGCTCAAATTCGGCTTCATCACTCTCAGCAGGTTAGGCAGCATATGTGGTGAATAAAAATTAGCATTTGATAAAAACAGAAAGTGCTGGAATCATTCAACATATTCTGCTGAATATTTGCAGTTTATGTTTATATTTCCAATATCTGCAGTTATTTGATTACTATTTCCTCAAAACTGTTAATAGAAATAAAAGTTTTAAGACAGAGTAAAAAGGGAGGGGTAGTGAGAAGATAAAGTTTGTATAGAACAGCGGTGACAATGTAACAGTTAAAGACAAAACTGCGTGAAGGGATTGGTGAGTAACAAAGGTCAGATTTAAATGAAATAAAAGCAGAATAATTATCTGAAACCATCAGAATTTTTTTTCTGCATTTTCTTTCTTCTGACGATTTAAATGTTTGCCTGCATCTCCATAGTTTGCAACTTTTAGAATGTTAGAAGTAAGGATGTACAAGCTGTTGACACTCACTATTTTTATGCAGCCAGTATTCTGCAGTGCCATTCAACCCAATTTCTTTACTTTTCTCTCCTGTACATCTAGGTGTACAGGAATAATATAGACCGCCTGAGTTTGAATTGTGCATTGATGCACCCACACTTTTGATTTGGTTAGTTCCACTTGCTGCTTCGGGTACTAGCTTATCATCGCAGTGTGACTCTTCTAAAGGAACATGAACTACAAACTTCCACTGTGGTAATCTGGATTTGTATATTGAGTAAGGCGAGCATGGTTTAACTTTAGATTTTACTTTACATTGTAATTGTGCAGGTGGGTAAAGCTGACCGATAATTGTTTGGGTTTGGTTTGTTGAACAGTAGCATACCTGGTTCATGAAGTTATAGAGTCATACAGCACGGAAACTAATGTCCTCTTCTACCTGCATGTGATGCATACCCCTCCATTCCCTGTGTAACCATGTGTCAATTAAAAAAGTTCTTAAGTGTCACTATTGGATCTGCCTCCGCCACCACGCTGATGCCTGCAAGCTGTGTCTGAGCATCAACTTATCAACCAGCATATGAGAGGATGGGCCTTGATTTGTCCACCCATTCGCTGCCAACCTGTCCCTGCCCACTACTGCACTACATTGCCTTCCAACAGTAAAAACTCATGACAAATGCCTCAAAAATGTAGCGCGCTTGTTGTATCTCAGGAAGTATCTCTTAATAAAGGCAGGCATAGATGACGAGATTCACAATGCCATCAGTCTGCCAGAATAACCTTTGGTAATTGAGGTTAGGACTGTTAAGATTAAAACCCCCAGACCTGGCAAAAATAATTTTGACTACAGGACGGCAGTGATCCTTGGACCCTTTGTGCTTCTTACACTGGGCTACCTACAACAGGCATCAAATATTACCAACTTCATCTCTGCAAAAGCCTACTAATACATGCAAGGATAAGCATCCTCCCACAGGCCAACATCCCAAGCACTGAGACCCGAGTTAAATTGCTATATTAACCAGGCCACTTTGTTTGCAATGTAGCTACAGTCTGCCATCAACCTTTGGCCCATGACAACTTAAGGACGATCATGGTGGCGCAGCGATACAGTTGCTGCCTTACAGTGAATGCAGTGCCGGAGACCTGGGTTCGATCCTGACTACGGGTGCTGTCTGTACGGAGTTTGTACGTTCTCCCGGTGACCTGCGTGGGTTTTCTCCGAGATCTTCTGTTTCCTCCACACTCCAAAGACGTACAGGTTTGGAGGTTAATTGGTTTGGTAAATGTAAAAATTGTCCCTAGTGGGTGTAGGATAGTGTTAATGTCTGGGGATAGCTGGTCCGCGTGTACCCGGTGGGTTGAAGGGCCTGTTTTCACACTGTATCTCTAAACTAAACTAGAGAGGGACATTTTTTTGGATTGTATTCGGGATCTTGAGGCTCTGCACTAGGAACATAAGCCCAGCGTAAAAGGGCAAAAGGAGTGCACCACCACGACCCACTGACTGCTCAGACGTCTATGGGAGAGTGGTTCCCATACTGGTCTCATTAGCCACCTGAGAACCTACAAAACCAGAGTGGAAGTAAGTCATCTTCTATCCCAAGGAATTATCCAAATAGAAGACTAATGCCCCTGTCCCACTTAGGAAACCTGAACGGAAACCTCTGGAGACTTTGCGCCTCACCCAAGGTTTCCGTGCGGTTCCCGGAGGTTGCAGGTGGTTGCCGGAGGTTGCCGATAGTGGAAGCAGGTAGGGAGACTGACAAAAACTGACTCAGGTCTCCTAAGTGGGACAGGCGCATTATTTTATGAATTATATTCAGAGCTATTTTCCTATGCTGTATTCTTTGCAGTTCATCAGCACCACCCTTGGCTTGCAATGTTCCTCTACCATTCCAGCAGCAAGCTCATCTTCATTTCTGATGCTGCTTTTTTCAAAAGGATTAAGGCTGGTTCTCACGTTGCGAGTTGAGACAAGAGGTACCCCGAGTGAAAGACTCGTGGTTGTGTACGAGATTGCAAGTGTATGATCAAGAGTTTAACCGAGTTCCCATGGGTATGACAAGTTTGCCGTTTACTTGTCATTTCTGCGATGTTCCAAGTTCGTCTCACGAGTTACTCTTGAGCCAATCCTGATTGAAGGTTTGTTTTAATAAGCAACAGTGTTACGTTTTAATAAGCAACAATGTTAAAGAAGACCTCTCCATCCTGTGGCTTTGTTTTAAAGATAGAATTCAGAGCGGCCGCATCTATTGATGTGACCTACAAAGGGAAAATGCGCACCATCCAGTGCCAGAGTAGTTATACTTATGATTTGTTTGAAACACACAGGTTTGATATGTTTTAATTGAATTTACTGCCATGTCTACACACTGCGGGGAGACGGGAGATTAAATCTTTGAATGTGGACGGATGTTGCCGGGGGAGGGGGGCGTCATTAATCTGTCTGGGGTGACATGGCTCTTGGGTTAGGCTGGGATCATTCTCTGCGGGATGATCTTAGTGCGGGAGACAAGTGTAGGAGAGTGTGTAGGAAAGTGTCGGAAGTGTAGGAAAGTTCTGCCCACACTGACTGTGTGGGCAGAACTTTGGAAGTGATTGCCCACCAGTCTCAAAAGCCGCTGTGTCTCCCTGTCCCTGGGATAGCAGGGGGGGCGATCAAACAGCAAAATACCCCCCCCCCCCCCCTCCACGCCAACACGAAGGGCAACGATCCCAAGGCTTTAGCATCAGAAACAGCGGGCAGGTGACAATCACCTGCCATAACGTGAGAGAGATCATGCACTGTTGTAGGTCTCCTTTGCACGTCGGTGTTTCTGTCTTTCTCCACTCATTGTTGGCCCTATCTGTCACCACTCCCACCTACACCCCTCTGCTTCCCAGCCATGTGTGTGACCCCTTCCCTCCCCTCTCCAGCTCCCTGCCCATTGCACCGGCACGGGGGCTTTGCACTGTCTTCATGTCGGCAATGCCAACAGGTCGGTGCCAGTCGCCCTGGGGAAGTCACTCCCTTCAGTTTCCCAGGGGGTCGGGACGGGGCTGGAGTTGGGAGGGAAAGGTGGGGGGGTGGGGGGATGGGTGAGCAGGAGAGTGGGGTTGTTTGCTGTTGCAGAGGGAGGGGGCAAGGGCGGTACAGTTCCCAGTCTCAGCTCCTGTCCAGGGGGGTGGCCGGAGACGTCAGGACCAACGGGACACCGACCCCCAGGCCCACCAGGCCCACTGCAAGCACGGAGAACCCAGAGGCCCACAGCCAACAGCAACTCCAGCCCAGCCCCGCTCCAACTCCAGAGGAATCCCGTCCCCGATGGGCCGCTACGGCGACAAGTGGCAGTTCGCCCACAGCCCGAGCTGCGCCCCCTCATCCGCCACCCCAAGAACAAGATGTACCTTGCATACCATCAGCTTCTGCCCCTACGGGGAGCGTGTTCCTCTGGAGTTGGAGCGGGGCTGGGCTGGAGTTGCTAAGGTAAACGTACGGGCCACTACGTTATTACAACGAGTTAAAATGTTTCAATTCTTAACCACAAGAGTAAAATTGACTCGTGGAAAATTTCAAACATGTTTGATTTTTTGCAAGAGTCGACAAGTTACGAGTACCTGCCGTTAGCGCCACGAATCTCTAAGTTGCGTCCACAAGTTCCGTACGTTAATCGTACGCTATTACCACGGGTTTTAACTCGGGTTACTTCTTGTGTCAACTCGCAACGTGAGAATCAGCTATTAGTCTCATATTTTTGAAAGACTTTTGACTAACATCGTGACTGGACCTGTCCAGAAAAAGTTTGTTTGGCAACTTTGTGGAAGGAATATTCATACACATTCATATTTCCATAAAACACAAATGTTCATGCATCTCTCATTTGCATGCTGCTCATCATTTTATAGGAGAGTTTTAAGACTATATGAATCTTGAACAAGATAAATTGAGCAGTTGTTTTGTTAAAAGATCAAGACTTTATTCAGTACAGAATTCTACACTTAACAACAGAGTCAATGTAGCTCCACAGGTAAACTATGTTTTCTGTCCATTCTCTTCTTTCCGGTCTGCCCATGTGCCCCTTAAGCTTGGCCACTCTTTATTGCATCTATTTAGTTTTATCCCTCAATCCACACCCACATAGGTTCTTTCAGCATCCACTTAATTGCATTGTTTTTACAGTAAAACATGGAACACTCATGAGTGAACACATCTACAACACTGAGATGCAGGGACAATAAACCCCTTGTCCCAAGTCTCTGAAGTTATAACAAATTTCTCTCAATCACTCTAGCTTTGTGCTGCACAGCCTTTCTCAAGCGTTATTTCCCTATCCGCATGGTTCTATATTATGAACTTAATAATATTCCCTGAATTCCCATATCCTGCTTCAAAGAATGGGCATTGCTGAAGCTTATACAATCAGCTTCATATTATTCTCATACCGATGATAGGCCATTGACCTGAAACGTTAACTTTGTTCCTCTCTCTGTAGATGTTGACAGTTTCCACAATTTTCTATATTTAACTCAGATGTTTGAGTCCATCAACATTACCCACAAGGTTGATATTACTGTGCAGCACACAGAGGCTTGAAAGGAATAGACCACATTAAGATACTTTATTCATCACATGCAAAATATTTGCACACCAACCACTGTAGTTCGTCAGATCACAGGTGGCAACGAGTCGTCATGCACTCTGTAACTACATGAACCAGGTATGCTACTGTGCAACAAACCAAACCAAAACAAATAGCAGGGTTTGAAGAAGGGTTTCGGCACGAAACGTCGCCTATTTCCTTCGTCCATAGATGCTGCTGCACCCGCCGAGTTTCTCCAGCAATTTTGTGTACCTTCAAATAACAGGTCAGCTTTACCCACCTGCACAATTGCAATGTAAAGTAAAATCTAAAGTTAAACCATGCTCGCCTTACTCAATATACAAATCCAGATTACCACAATGGAAGTTTGTAGTTCATGTTCACTTTAGAAGAGTCACACTGCGATGATAAGCTAGTACCCGAAGCAGCAACTGGAACTAACCCAATCAAAAGTGTGGGTGCATCAATGCACATTTCAATCTCAGGCGGTCTATATTATTCCTGTACACCTAGATGTACAGAAGAGAAAAGTAAAGAAATCGGGTTGAATGGCACTGCAGAATACTGGCTGCATAAAAATAGTGAGTGTTAACAGCTTGTACATCCTTACTCCTAACATTCTAAAAGTTGTTGCAAACTATGATGCAGGCAAACATTTAAATCGTCAGAAGAAAGAAAATGCAGAAAAAAAATTCTGATGGTTTCAGATAATTATTCTGCTTTTATTTCATTTAAATCTGACCTTTGTTACTCACCAATCCCTTCACGTAGTTTTGTCTTTAACTGTTACATTGTCACCGCTATTCTATACAAACTTTATCTTCTCACTACATTGCCTTCCAACAGTAAAAAGAGCTTTGTAAGGTCAGAACTTCAAGGTATAGGGATATTACTGACAAAACTGTCACAGGTAAGGATGCCATTGCTACTGGTAGGACATAGGGAGGTGGACATCTCCCAAAATGATCTCATTCCTCATCTTCATTACCAAATAGGGTCATCGTGCCAGACATGAAGTCTCCTCCAGAGGATTTACCAGTACTGGGTTTATTTTTACTAACCATCACCTGTTTCTCACCTCCTGTCTGTCTTTTAATTCTATTCTCTTGTTCCTCTGCCCACTGGCATTCTAGTTGCAATACTTTCCATCCTTTCCAAGTGCTATCCTTGTTTCTTAACTCTATCCCCTTCTCACATGCAGTATCCATCCAACTTCGAACTCTACTCTCCTCATGCTTCTTCACTGCTTCTGCTTCCCATGTTTTAATTCCTTTCTTCCATTTCTTTCCTGCCTTCCTTTCCCATATAATTGTCTCTACATTCCATGTGCCTCCTACTGGCCAGGCTTCATCCCCTAACCGTTTGGTCAACTTGTAACTTAACATTCTAAATTTCTTATTATACTTAGGATTCAAATAACACATATATTGGACTGTTATCCAGAGCATTCCCCATAGATAGATAGAAAGAAAGAGAGAGAGAAAGAGAAAGCAGACTTCTTAATTCCGAATCGTTCCAAATATTTCAACCAGGCCGACCCGCTAAATGAGACCCCAGTTTCTCAATTTGGCTGACTTTTTAACTCTTTAATATACAACGCCACTTATTTCTCAATCCGACAACTCTTCGGATGTCTCAATAAGCCAGACGCACACCTCAACCCCTGTATCTCAACCCGACAAATCACGGATATCTCAACGAGGCCGATGAGCCCTTAGTAGAGATAGAGAAAAAGAGAAAACAAAGAGAGATAGACAGAGAAAGAGAAAGATAAACCACTCACATCCTTCTTAACAATACACACAATTCCTTCTTAAAAATACATACACAATTCTGTCTTAAAAATACATACACAATCCCTTCTTAAAAAAAACATATAAAGCCCAACTGGTCTTACCTGTGTCTGTTTCTAAGAACCTCGGCAGGGAACCAATTCAATGTCTGATGAAGGATCACAGATGTTCCCGGGAGTTTCTAGGGAGTCGGTCTTACAAGGGGGCCGATAGAGCTCAGTTATCTACCGTCCAATCCCGGCAACCTCCGCAACCTCTTGCACATTCAGCCGTTGATGTGGTCCCATCGAGGCCTGTATAACTACGCCAATGAAAAAGTTACTTTTATAACTACTAAACCAGGTTCGCTTCTTAATAAACAGACACCACACAAACTGTTTGGTAGACCTGTTCAAAACTTTACTTAACATCGGCCGATGGAAGGGAGCGAGAATTCCAGCTAAGTGACCAATGTAGACACTCGACTGTCCTCGGTCCCCTTCGCTGAACAACAGAATTACATTGCCTTAAATAGGATTTTTTTGGCCCCTTAGCACATTCCACAGACATTAGTCATGGTCAGAGGTACAGGAAAAGGTTTCCACAGAATGCATCACATCAAACCTTTTGTTTACATGGTACAAGATATACTAAAAACATTGGCCATTTGCTTTAGGTCATTTTATCTCCAAATAGACCACCCTAGCTCTTTTCGCTGCTTCCTCTGTCATTTGGTCAACTTGTAACTTAACATTCTAAATTTCTTATTATACTTAGGATTCAAATAACACATAATAACACATGTTATATGGTTATATATTGGACTGGTATCCATAGCATTCCCCATGGATAGATAGAAAGAGAGAGAGAGAGAGAGAAAACAGACTTCTTAATTCCGAATCGTTCCAAATATATCAACCAGGCCGACCCACTAAATGAGACCCCAGTTTCTCAATTTGGCTGACTTTTTAACTCTTTAATATACGACCCAAGTGTCTCAACGAGGCCGACTCGCTAACCGAGACCCCAGTTTTTTTCAACTTGGCAGACTTCTTAATACTGTAATATACAACGTCACTTATTTCTCAACCCGACAACTCTTCGGATGTCTCAATAAGCCAGACACACACCTCAACCCCCATATCTCAACCCGACAAATCACGGATATCTCAACAAGGCTGATGAGCCGTTAGTAGAGAGAGAAAAAGAGAAAACAAAGAGAGATAGACAGAGAGAGAAAAAAAGAAAGAGAAACCGCTCAAGTCCTTCTTAAAAATATACACAATTCCGTCTTAAAAATACATACACAATCCCTTCTTTAAAAAAAACATATAAAGCCCAACTGGTCTTATCTGTGTCTGTTTCTAAGAACCTCGGCAGGGAACCAATTCAATGTCTGATGAAGGATCACAGATGGTCCCGGGAGTTGCTAGGGAGTCGGTCTTACAAGGGGGCCGATAGAGCTCAGTTATCTCCCTTCCAATCCCGGCAACCTCCGCAACCTCTTGCACATTCAGCCGTTGATGTGGTCCCAGCGAGGCCTGCCAAAAAAACGCCAATGAAAAAGTTACTTTTATAACTACTAAACCAGGTTCGCTTCTTAATAAACAGACACCACACAAACTGTTTGGTAGACCAGTTCAAAACTTTACTTAACATCGGCCAATGGAAGGGAGCGAGATTTTCCAGCTAAGCGACCCATGTAGACACTTAACTGTGCTCAGCCACCTTCTCTGAACAACAGAATTACATTGCCTTAAATAGGGTTTTTTTGACCCCTTAGCACATTCCACAGACATTAGTCATGGTCAGAGGTACAGGAAAAGGTTTCCACAGAATGCATCACATCAAACCTTTTGTTTACATGGTACAAGATATACTAAAAACATTGGCCATTTCCTTTAGGTCATTTTATCTCCAAATAGACCACCCTAGCTCTTTTCGCTGCTTCCTCTGTCATTTGGTCCCTCATAAACATAGGTCAGTTGTTTACAAAGATGTGACTGGCTATTTCTCTCTTCCTTTATTGCCTCCTCCCCATAAACATTGGTCATTTGGTTTATGGCATCTTACTTCAAAGATATCTCTCTTCCTCTCTGTCACTTCCTCACTTGGGAGACAATGTTATAGGATTTATTATCTCGCACTGTGTGTGTGGGGGGGTGGGGGTGGGGTGGGGGGGGGGGGGGGGAACTTTTTGAATCTCTCCCTGCACTGAGACCCGACCTTTTCTCGTCGGGTCTCAGTCGTCGTTGAGGCCGCAACGAGGAGCGGCCTCCAACAGGAAGAGACCGGGGACTCAGGTGTCGACTCACCTCACCGTAGCGGAGCTGGCCGGGTCCGGAGCGGTGGAGGAGCGCTGCTGCTGCTGGTGCTGTTGCTGCTGCTGCTGATGCTGTTGCTGCTGCTGCTGCTGCTGCTGCTGCCGGAGAGTCGGAGGCTCTCTACAGGTCTGTGGACGACGGCGCCGAGCCCACGGCTCCCTGGGGGGAGACCGCTTTTCGGGGCTTCTGCGGCGGCGACTTCCCCCGCCCGAGTTGCGGGGTCGAAGAGCTCCTGGAGCGGGGCCTAGCACCGCTGCCCCGCGCGGCTGGAATGGCCGCGGACTCTGCGAGTGCACACCGGGGGCTCCAACATCAAGACCCGGTGTGCGACCTCGCACCACCCAGCGTGGCTTTAATGGCCGCGGGACAATCGCCATCGCCAGCCGGGGGCTATGACGTTGACTCTGACATCGGGGGGGGAGAGTGCAGTGGAGAGATAAGTGTTTTTGGCCTTCCATCACAGTTATGTGATGGATGTTTATGTTAAATGTAATTATGTTGTGTCTGGGGTCTATTTGTGTGTAATGTATGGCTGCAGAAACGGCATTTCGTTTGGACCTCCAGGGGTCCAAATGACAAATAAATTGATTCTGATTCTGATTCTGGTAAGCTAGCCCAGAATCCAATTTAATATCTTCTTATATTTTTAACTAAAATTCAGCTTCATCAAGGCCTTTTGTTTACATGGTGCAAGATATACTAAAAACATTGGCCATTTGTTTTAGGTCATTTTATCTTCAAAGAGATCACCCTAGCTCTTTCGCTGCTTCCTCTCTGTCACTTGGTCCCTCATAAACATAGGACACTTGGTTTATGGCATCTTACTTCAAAGATGTGACTAGCTGTTTCTTTCTCTGTCACTTCCTCACTTGGGAGACAATGTTATGGTATTTATTATCCCACACACTGCAACCTGAGGCACGCCTAATTTGACACTAAATATAAGCTGTAAGCTAGCCCAGAAGCCAATTTAATATCTTCTTATATTTTTAACTAAAATTCGGCTTCATCACTCTCAGCAAGTTAGGCATCATGTGGTGAATAAAAATTAGCATTTGATAAAAACAGAAAATGCTGGAATCATTCAACATATTCTGCTGAATATTTGCAGTCTTTATGTTTATATTTCCAATATCTGCAGTTATTTGATTACTATTTCCTCAAAACTGGTAATAGAAATAAAAGTTTTAAGACAAAAGGGAGGGGTAGTGAGAAGATAAAGTTTGTATAGAATAGCGGTGACAATGTAACAGTTAAAGACAAAACTGCGTGAAGGGATTGGTGAGTAACAAAGGTCAGATTTAAATGAAATAAAAGCAGAATAATTATCTGAAACCATCAGAATTTTTTTTCTGCATTTTTATTTTCTCAAGCGTTATTTCCCTATCCGCATGGTTCTATATTATGAACTTAATAATATTCCCTGAATTCCCATATCCTGCTTCAAAGAATGGGCATTGCTGAAGCTTATACAATCAGCTTCATATTATTCTCATACCGATGATAGGCCACTGACCTGAAACGTTAACTTTGTTCCTCTCTCTGTAGATGTTGACAGTTTCCACAATTTTCTATATTTAACTCAGATGTTTGAGTCCATCAACATTACCCACAAGGTTGATATTACTGTGCAGCACACAGAGGCTTGAAAGGAATAGACCACATTAAGATACTTTATTCATCACATGCAAAATATTTGCACACCAACCACTGTAGTTGGTCAGATCACAGATGGCAACGAGTCGTCATGCTCTCTGTAACTACATGAACCAGGTATGCTACTGTGCAACAAACCAAACCAAAACAAATAGCAGGGTTTGAAGAAGGGTTTCAGCACGAAACGTCGCCTATTTCCTTCGCTCCATAGATGCTGCTGCACCCGCCGAGTTTCTCCAGCAATTTTGTGTACCTTCAAATAACAGGTCAGCTTTACCCACCTGCACAATTGCAATGTAAAGTAAAATCTAAAGTTAAACCATGCTCGCCTTACTCAATATACAAATCCAGATTACCACAATGGAAGTTTGTAGTTCATGTTCACTTTAGAAGAGTCACACTGCGATGATAAGCTAGTACCCGAAGCAGCAACTGGAACTAACCCAATCAAAAGTGTGGGTGCATCAATGCACATTTCAATCTCAGGCGGTCTATATTATTCCTGTACACCTAGATGTACAGAAGAGAAAAGTAAAGAAATCGGGTTGAATGGCACTGCAGAATACTGGCTGCATAAAAATAGT
Organism: Leucoraja erinaceus; assembly: GCF_028641065.1. Taxonomy (NCBI): domain Eukaryota; kingdom Metazoa; phylum Chordata; class Chondrichthyes; order Rajiformes; family Rajidae; genus Leucoraja; species Leucoraja erinaceus. Next base: position 81,553,634 of record NC_073378.1, on the reverse strand, counting down.
GAGTGTCAACAGCTTGTACATCCTTACTCCTAACATTCTAAAAGTTGTTGCAAACTATGATGCAGGCAAACATTTAAATCGTCAGAAGAAAGAAAATGCAGAAAAAAAATTCTGATGGTTTCAGATAATTATTCTGCTTTTATTTCATTTAAATCTGACCTTTGTTACTCACCAATCCCTTCACGCAGTTTTATCTTTAACATTGTCACCGCTATTCTATACAAACTTTATCTTCTCACTACCCTTACCCTCCCTTTGTAGTCAGGATCGAACCCAGGTCTCCGGCACTGCATTCACTGTAAGGCAGCAACTGTATCGCTGCGCCACCATGATCGTCCTTAAGTTGTCATGGGCCAAAGGTTGATGGCAGACTGTAGCTACATTGCAAACAAAGTGGCCTGGTTAATATAGCAATTTAACTCGGGTCTCAGTGCTTGGGATGTTGGCCTGTGGGAGGATGCTTATCCTTGCATGTATTAGTAGGCTTTTGCAGAGATGAAGTTGGTAATATTTGATGCCTGTTGTAGGTAGCCCAGTGTAAGAAGCACAAAGGGTCCAAGGATCACTGCCGTCCTGTAGTCAAAATTATTTTTGCCAGGTCTGGGGGTTTTAATCTTAACAGTCCTAACCTCAATTACCAAAGGTTATTCTGGCAGACTGATGGCATTGTGAATCTCGTCATCTATGCCTGCCTTTATTAAGAGATACTTCCTGAGATACAACAAGCGCGCTACATTTTTGAGGCATTTGTCATGAGTTTTTACTGTTGGAAGGCAATGTAGTGCAGTAGTGGGCAGGGACAGGTTGGCAGCGAATGGGTGGACAAATCAAGGCCCATCCTCTCATATGCTGGTTGATAAGTTGATGCTCAGACACAGCTTGCAGGCATCAGCGTGGTGGCGGAGGCAGATCCAATAGTGACACTTAAGAACTTTTTTAATTGACACATGGTTACACAGGGAATGGAGGGGTATGCATCACATGCAGGTAGAAGAGGACATTAGTTTCCGTGCTGTATGACTCGATAACTTCATGAACCAGGTATGCTACTGTTCAACAAACCAAACCCAAACAATTATCGGTCAGCTTTACCCACCTGCACAATTACAATGTAAAGTAAAATCTAAAGCTAAACCATGCTCGCCTTACTCAATATACAAATCCAGATTACCACAGTGGAAGTTTGTAGTTCATGTTCCTTTAGAAGAGTCACACTGCGATGATAAGCTAGTACCCGAAGCAGCAACTGGAACTAACCAAATCAAAAGTGTGGGTGCATCAGTGCACAATTCAAACTCAGGCGGTCTATATTATTCCTGTACACCTAGATGTACAGAAGAGAAAAGTAAAGAAATTGGGTTGAATGGCACTGCAGAATACTGGCTGCCTAAAAATAGTGAGTGTCAACAGCTTGTACATCCTTACTTCTAACATTTTAAAAGTTGCAAACTATGATGCAGGCAAACATTTAAATCGTCAGAAGAAAAGAAAATGCAGAAAAAAAATTCTGATGGTTTCAGATAATTATTCTGCTTTTATTTCATTTAAATCTGACCTTTGTTACTCACCAATCCCTTCACGCAGTTTTGTCTTTAACTGTTACATTGTCACTGCTATTCTATACAAACTTTATCTTCTCACTACCCTTCCCCTCCCTTTTTACTCTGTCTTAAAACTTTTATTTCTATTACCAGTTTTGAGGAAATAGTAATCAAATAACTGCAGATATTGGAAATATAAACATAAACTGCAAATATTCAGCAGAATATGTTGAATGATTCCAGCACTCTGTTTATATCAAATGCTAATTTTTATTCACCACATATGCTGCCTAACTTGCTGAGAGTTTCCTGCATTTTCTGTTTCTATTTCTGATTTTCAGGATCTGCAGTTTGTGTTTTCCTTTGTTACCTAAACCTATGGTTTGATTTTAATTTAGCTTTAATAAAATCTGATGCATTTTGACATGTTAATCAGATAGGAACATGGGAAAGGTCATGATAGTGTCGGCCCCCATTTCAGTTATGTTCTCTTTTGGCCACAAGAGGGCAATATATAATCTGAAGAAGGTCTGAAGAAAGGTCTTGACGCAAAACGTGACCCATTCCCTTTCTCCAGAGATGCTGCCTGTCCCGCTGAGTTACTCCAGCATTTTGTGTCTTTCTGGGGCAATATATAACGTCAAAACACCAGAAATGTAATCTATTCTGCTCTATGATCGTTGCTTTTGTCCGCAGATGGATGGACAAGGCCAGCGACAAAGAGGAGACAAAAGGTTGTAGGTTGATGAGAGAAGTGGGATGTGACACCAGCAGAAGGGACTGGGGGGGTGGGGGGGGGGGGTCATATCATTGGGTTGAAGGCTACCCAAGTGGTATAAGAAACGCTGTTCTGGTCCTCCAGTTTGCTTGTGGCCTCACTGGCAATTGAGAAGGCCCAGGACAGAAAGTTCGGTATGGGAAGGAATGTTAAAAACTTTAACAACCAAGAGATCCAGCAGGCGTAGGTGGACTGAGCGCAAGTGTTCAGCGAAACTGTTGCCTAGTCTATGTTTGGTCGTACAGATGTAAAGGAGGCCACATGGGGAGTACCAGATGCAATAGATGAGATTAAAGAAGAGACGAGACTGTCTTACCTGGAAGAGCTGCTGGGGTCACTGGATGGATGTGAGTAAGGAGGCATAGGGACACGTATTACACCTCCTTCAGTTGTGGGGAAAGTACCTGGGGAGTGGGTAGTTTGGGACGGAAGAGGTGAGTGAACCAATGTCTTGCGGTGGAAGTGGTCTCTACGGAAAACGGGAAAGGGGTGGGGTTGGGAAAATGTAACTGGTGGTGGAATCACATTGAAGCTGGCGGAAATGTTGGAGAATGACGTGTTGGATGTGAAGGTTTGTGGGGTTAAAGGCGAGGACCAGGAGAACACTCTCCTTGTGATTTTTGTATTTTGCTGAATAGGAAGATACTAATTGGCTTTTAGAATACTGAAGTTACCATCAAGTAAACCAAGCAACAACGAAGGGTCTCGACCTAAAACGTCACACATTTCTTCTCTCCAGAAATGCTGCCTGTCCCACTGAGTTACTCCAGCATTTTGTGTCTCGTTTCAACAAATAGTTAAAGACACCTTCCTTCATGGAGCTCAATGAAATGTGGTCTTCTGGTTCTGTAAGCACATTCAGGCATCTGCTGTCCAAGACGCATCCAGGCATCCGCTGTCCGAGACACCTTTCCTCCTGTCTCCCTTACATCAACTTTCAAGACTTTTTTGTGTACAGATTGAAAATAGTGATCCCGCAGAGCGGCCGGCACCACGACCTTGTGACCCTTCACCACCACGCCGTCGTGTAGCACCAGTTCATCCCGAACCAGGAAGTAGGGTACGGCACCAGCCGGCAGGGAAGAGCGTCGGTCAGGCCAACCATGGCGGATAACGTCCGCAAGTTGTTGCAGGGCAGGATCATCAGCAGTGTGTTTGACCAGGGACTGCATCTGCTGTGAAGGAACAATGTTAACGTTCAGTACCATCAGGTCAGACGATTCGTATGGGTGGCGGGCAACGGAAGGGAGCGGCGCACGGGACAAGGTGTCGGCAACGAACATATCTTTGCCTTTGCGGTACTCAATCCGGAACGTGAAATGCTGGAGCTGCAGCATCATCCGCTGCAAACGGGAAGAGGCAACATGGATAGGCTTGTTCAAAATAGTGACCAGCGGCTGGTGGTCAGTCTCAATGGTGAAAGTGTTGCCCAGATTGTAGTCCTTGAACTTGGAGCAGATGAACACCACGGCAAGTAGCTCCTTCTCGATCTGAGCATAACGTTGCTCGGCAGGGGTCATGGTGCGAGAAGCGTAGGAGGCAGGCAGCTGCAGGCCGTCATAAAGCTGCAGACATGCGGCACCGAGACCGAATTTAGAGCCATCACAAGTGAGGACAATTGGTCTGTGCAAATCGAAGAACTTGAGAGTCCCTTTTACTTCTGTCCTTTTATGGCCCTCTGTCTCCTTGCATTGGATCCCATCCCCCTGCCCTGTTAGTTTAAACATGACCGTTCCTACACTCTCTTTCCTGTTAACTGCACACATACGCTTCCACATTGTTGACTCCACCCCCCACTGTTTAGTTTAAATCCACCCGTGTAACACTAGCAAACCTGCCTGCCAGAATGTCGGTCTGCCTCCAATTAAGGTGCAACCCGTTCCTTTTGTACAGGTCACCCCTGCCCCAGAAGAGATCCCAGTGATCTAGAAATCTAAATCCCTGCCCCAACTCCTTAGCCACAGATTCAGATCCCCCTATCTCCCTGTTCCTACCCTCACTAGCACGAGGTACAGGGTGCAACCCAGAGATAACCACCCTAGACATCCTGCTTTTCAGCCTCCTACCTAGTTCTCTATACTGACGTTGCAGAACCTCTTTGAACATCAAATCCAGAGTTGCCTTTCCCTGGTCATAGAATCCTAGAGTGATACAGTCTGGAAACAGGCCCTTCGGCCCAACATGCCCACAATGTTGACTCGACCATAAGCTGCTCTAAAAAGCCTTCTACAAGGCATTCTACAAATTATCTCTTGGGATCCCGTACTATCCAAAGTTTGCACATTCTCCCTGTGACAGTATGAATTTCATTTGTTTCCTCCCACAAGCCATTGATATGTGGATTTGTAGATTAATTAACCTCTGTGGAAAAAAAGCCCCTAATCTGCAGGTAGTGGATGAGAAAGTGAGACAACAGAGCACTAGTAATGACAGGTGATCAATGAACGGCATATTGGTGTGTGTCAAAGGGCCTGTTTCCATGCTGTATTTCTAAACTAAACCTTTTTTTTTAAATTAAACCGAAAAAAATCAAGCTCCACTGGTTTTCTAAGGGTAATCCATGCTTATAACATATCCAACTAGTGCACCATGTACTACATTGAAATTGGCCTTGGGATGTTTTCAGTCATTTTCCTTTAGTTTAACGATTACGATGACTGACAATAGCCAGACATCAATTTTCCAATCCTAAATCAAGCTAGCATCACCTTGCTTTCACAACTGGCAAATTATACTTCCTATTATTGAACTGAAAACATGTGACAATTATTCAGCTTCTAGTAGTTTCAAATCTAAGTTACAAATTAACAAGAGCATAGATGTCTGACACCAAGCTATAGAGCAGAAAATGACCTCCAGTTTTATTCAAATAAGTATATGATAAAGGATTTGAATTTCTACATTTGAACACGTCATTCATCCTTCAGTTTAAAATTGACCAGCATAGAGGTAGGGGATGCAAATCAGCTGGTAAAACAACCACCATCTCTTCTTATTAGAGGTATAAAGAAAAACTTAATCTTTTCCAGCTTTCACCCCCCTTCCCCTTCCAAAGAAAAACAAGCTTCAGCTCCTTTTGTTTCCATGGGCAGAATAAACAGCACAAAATACATCTTGGTCCATTTGAGCTTGCCTGTGAATATGTGGAAACAGAAATCAATAATAAACATTATTTTCCTCAGTGCATATTAAAGCCTATTTTTCTTCTCTATTTCTTGCAATGCATCTTTAGTTTCCAAATTTATGTGCTTCCCATTCAGATAGCTTTGCCGGTTAGTCTGGTTCATGCAGAAATATGTCTGCTTATCAAACACTCGGCATCAAAATAAAAATGTCATTTAGCCTTAATCTCAACACTTGCATGTGTAAATGCTTCTCTTAGTAAAGACATTGTCATCGTGCACAGCACAACACACTGGGCTGGTTCTCTGAGAGAAGCGCCATCAGACTTTGTTTGTGAATGATTCTGTTCATTGGGGCAACGAGTGCTTTACTAGGTAACTAAGCAATTCTTGTCCGACACCAGCACACCAATTTTAATGGCAATGATCCAGAACCGTACAAAAAAAATGTGGGCAAAGCTGGGGATAGAGATTCATTTAAATAAACCTGCACTGGCATCCCACCTTAGGGTGGTACATGTGTGAGAGCACAGCGCTACTATGGAGCGTGGGGAGGCAGATCCTGAGGGTCATGAGCACTGAATTTGAGGCTGGGGGAAGATTGCACTACTTCTCCCAACTCTCATGGTTTGCTCCCTGAAGGACACCCTTCACTTAAATTAGGAGCAAAGTTGAACATGGAGAGGGGAACAAATCTGGGGGTAATACAGCCCTTCCCCCCTGTTCTATCGGACCAGCATTCAATTTACCTACAACTAAAAAATGCTGGAATAACTCCAAGTACGCAATAAATGGATACAGGTGAGGAGGTTGTTGGTGACTGGCAGATGGGTGGAGTAAGTGACAAAGACTAGAGATGAAAAGGAGACACAAAGGGCATCTCAGGTATGGAAAGAAGAGAAGGATGAAATGTAAAAAGCATGATATGGTGGAAGGGGACAGGAGGGAAAATAAAAGGGAAATAATCATACAGATGGGAAAGCAACACTGTGTCAGGGGTGGTGGGATGATGGTGCCTCTTCAGAATATTAGCAATAGAAGCTTTTTGCCTTTATGCCCATTTCACTACTTTAGATTATGGGTGATATCTATGTGCCGGTGAATGTGCCGCAAGCCAGATTTTAATTGTACCTGTACCTTTTTGTTCATGCACATGACAATAAATTCAACCTGGATTTGTCCGTTTACTGAGATTCCCCACATTTACTGAGTGCTCAAAACCCCATCACCCAATCTTAAACCTACTCAAAGGCTGATCAGCATAGTTTTCACAGATGGCAAGTATCAAACATGTACACTAAGGAAGACATAAATAATCTGCCGGAAATAGCAGGGGACCGGGGGTCAAATGAGGTGGAGGAACTGAGTGAAATCCAGGTTAGTCGGGAAGTGGTGTTAGGTAAATTGAATGGATTAAAGGCCGATAAATCCCCAGGGCCAGATAGTCTGCATCCCATAGTACTTAAGGAAGTAGCCCCAGAAATAGTGGATGCATTAGTGATAGTTTTTCAAAACTCATTAGATTCTGGAGTAGTTCCTGAGGATTGGAGGGTAGCTAATGTAACCCCACTTTTTAAAAAAGGGAGGGAGAGAGAAAATGGGGAATTTCAGACCAGTTAGTCTAACATCGGTGGTGGGGAAAATGCTTGAGTCAGTTATTAAAGATGGGATAGCAGCACATTTGGAAAGTGGTGAAATCATTGGACAAAGTCAGCATGGATTTATGAAAGGTAAATCATGTCTGATGAATCTTATAGAATTTTTCGAGGATGTAACTAGTAGAGTGGATAAGGGAGAACCAGTGGATGTGTTATATCTGGACTTTCAGAAGGCTTTTGACAAGGTCCCACATAAGAGATTAGTGTACAAACTTAAAGCACACGGTATTGGGGGTTCAGTATTGATGTGGATAGAGAACTGGCTGGCAGACAGGAAGCAAAGAGTAGGAGTAAACGGGTCCTTTTCACAATGGCAGGCAGTGACTAGTGGGGTACCGCAAGGCTCAGTGCTGGGACCTCAGCTATTTACAATATATATTAATGATTTGGACGAGGGAATTGAAGGCAACATCTCCAAGTTTGCGGATGGCACGAAGCTGGGGGGTAGTGTTAGCTGTGAGGAGGATGCTGGGAGGCTGCAAGGTGACTTGGATAGGCTGGGTGAGTGGGCAAATGCATGGCAGATGCAGTATAATGTGGATAAATGTGAGGTTTTACTTCGGAGTCACGTGAGTGACTTCGTGAAGAACCCGCTTACAACGCATGCGTGTCATTACGCTAACGCATTGCAACTCGTCATTGTCGGGAGGAAGGACGTTCCTCCCAAACGGCGGGGTTTTCGAACCTGCAACAGTAAGGTAAGTGAACATCGTTTCTTTACTTACCTTTTTTCTACAGAAGGCTGTTGGAAGCTGGCGGGGGAGAAGTCTGCAAGCGCCGACAAGGACAGCAGGCAGCCAGCAACGGCCGGTGGCACGACAGTCCCCCTTAGCGGGAGTTCGTGCGACTTCAGCTCCGGGAAGAAAATACCGACAAGGGAGCACTCCGGAGCCGACACAGCCCCAAAGACCGACGCTACATGGGCCTGGGGCTGTGCAACAGGTAAGAAAATTCCTTACCTTTTCTTATTCTTTCCAGGAAGGCTGACGAGCTGCCGTTTCTACAGCAGCAGTCAGCCAGCAACGGAAGTCGGCACCACTGTCTCCCATAACGGGAGCGAGTGCCAACTTCACCCCATACGGGGTGGAGGGAAAAACAGAGCCAACAACCCACAAAACAGTGGGTTGTATTAGGGCTCTGGCACTTTTTAAAATTAGCGGAGAAGGACCAGCCCCGTAAACACCGGGGTCGGTCCGAGCGGCTAGAAACCCGACACGGAGGGAACGACGTTCACCAGGGGAAAAAATTAAAAAGTCGGGAACAGCAGGTAAGAGACTCTGCGTTTCCTTCCACTTACCCTTTAGGTGCAGACATGGACCGGGTCCATGTAAGCTGCAGAAAGACCGCGGAGTGCAGGCAGCCGGCAGGAGAACAGCAACGGCAGCCAGCAGCGGCAGGAGCAGCGGCAGCGGCAGGTGCAGCAGCGGCAGCCGACAATGGTAGGAGTAGCAAAGGCACTTCGATTCCCGGAGGGGAAAACACCTGTGCCCGACTTCGCTCCCGCAACAGGGGGCAAATTCATTGCTGGGGCAGTATGCCAGTTTCGCTTTGGAAGCGAGTCTGGCTTGAAGCAGCGCTAACGGCCAGCGCCGAGGCCAAGGACATTGCAGTGCAGTTGACTGGCTGCAACCGACCGCGAGGGACCAGTAATGTGAGTACCGGGGTTGGTCCCAGCGGGTTTTTTAGTTACAGATATCGCTTCTTGGGCCTTTTGACTAATCAACTATAGTAGCTGTTATTATCAGTTTTAATATCTTATATGTCCCTTATCTAAGGATCATATAAGTAGGAGTGCCCAGAATTGAGGGCATTAGAGTGGAGTTGACCGGCTGCAACGACCGCAAGGGACCAGTACCGTCAGTACGGTGGTCGGTCCCAGGGGTCTGAGCTAAAGGAGCAGCCAGGAGCGCTGAGAGGGTTGGAGCCGGGTTAAAGAAATGGAATAGATGGAATCAGCTGTGCCAGATGTCCTCCACACCGGCCATATCCACTCCACGGAAGGAAGGACAAAGCTGGAGAAGGAGGACCGTACGGGCCAGCAGCAGCCAGCGGCACTTGGATCAACCGTAGTGGGATCAGCTGTGCCCGATGTCGGCCCCGCACGGGCCAGATCCATGCGGCCGAGCGGTAAGGCTAGACACAAATCAAACAAGGTAGTGGACTCAGAAGGGTCCGACTTTGCATAACCGCCGGCAACCAGCGCCCGAGAGCACTGGAGCAGGGAGAAGCGGTGTATGGAGCCTTGCTCCAACGTGATAAACCCACAGCAGTACCTCTTTGAGGGTTGCACAATGCTTCTACCCCATCAGAGGGGAGCACTGTGGGTCAGTTCTGGGCTGACCTGCAAGAGGGGTCCGCAGAACAAAAGACAAGTGGGCAGCAGTTAAGCCCCACATGGGTACCCTGTGCGGGACCCTAGAGATCTCTAACTCTAAAAAAGAGTAGGCAGGACCCTGATGGGCCAGAGCCTGGTAATACAGCATCCCATGATCCTAACACAGCAGGGACTCTGCTGGACATGGTGGCTGATTACTTTAACCAAGTCAAACATGGGTAGACTTGGATCCAGGATGGCAATAGTATTACTATATGTCTGGCCACAAACGCCAACAAGAAATATTTACAGAGACTGGCCAGACATCTGCCACCTGGCAACGGTGAGGCATTACAGGTGCCCAGTGTAAACCAATGCATTTGGCAGCATATGGGGACGAACATCAGGAACCAGGACCTCAAGATCCAGAGAACCTTAAAGGAATTGACGGAAGGCATCATAGCATACACCCGCACCCTGGACTAAACGTAGGTAACCAAAGACCATCAAGACGCACTAGCTCTGTTTAGTAATATGCAATATGACCTGAACTACATGTGGAAGGCTGCCATTCAGCCGGCACTGGGACCCCAAAAATGCTACCATTTGCAAACAAAGAACCATGTGTGGACGAAGCCAAGACACTGGGGCTCATCAAGGCCAGCGCAAGGGCCTATTTTGGAGCACGATACCAGCCACAGGCAAGGCCATAAAAAATGTGGCTCATACCAGTGGTAGTGCCAGAAATCAATATAACCCGCAGGATCCTTTTTTAGGGTATGGCCAGGGCGGCCACCCGGGAAGATGCGGAAGCCTCAACCTCCCACACAACCCCGAACAAGAGATATCAAACCAGAACCTCCTTTTCAAAAAACCAAGGAAATAACACAACCACCGGTAACCATGGAGATAGGTGGGTGTGGTTTTCTTCTGTTAAAAAAGGGACCTACGATGGTGGGGAAGGGGAGGTTGCAACACTACAGTTATGTATGGTATATAATCACTACAGATTCATATAATCTCAGCAGTATTCAGGGTTATCTGATAGGATTTACTCATCCTAATAACCACAGTACAACATACACCAGAATGGCATTTTGTACTTACATAAACCAAACAATCTAAAAACCCACATGGTGCTACAAAAATTGTACACAAAAGGTGTGATTGAGCATACTTTTCATGGAACATTAGAATTTGTATCAAACATATTTATTAAAAATAAAATGGAGTGGGGTTGCAGGATTATCATTGATTTTCAACCCTAAACACATTCGTTCAAGATATTCATTTTAAGATGGATACTCTTATTACTCATAAAGACTTGGTGTCAGCTGGGTTTTTTCTATATGGCAGGCATTGACTCAAAAGAGGAACTTTGGTAATATAGAGCTTACAAAAGGGGCAATCATCAGCCCCAATATTATTTACTAAAATTCTAAAACCAGCTTGGCATTGTTATGTAAACAAAGCCATAGGGTGATGTATTTCCCCCGTTCGGCCCCATCAATGGGGTACTAGGGAAAATGCAACTACACTCGGCATCTGGAATTCTCAGAGTACCCGACTGACCTACTAAATCATGGTATTCGGTCATACGGGGATGGTGTTAGAACCATGTTCCCTAATGAACATAGCCAAAAATTATTAATTTATCCAGTGACTGGAGGCAGTCATCCATGCCATAAGACTATGGATTTATTGATTTGTAGAGTCTAAAAGACCCACTACACGGCATTGGGCTGTCAGACAGGACGATGAATCTCATCTCATCTGTACTAAGACTGTCAACACGGAAGCAGTACCTTGGACACATCAAGAAATGGGGCATATACTGCTTGGACAACAACCTCGACCAAAAGGCCAAGAACATTCTGGCCGTATTGGAATTTTAACAAGCCTCCATTATGATAATCGATGGAGCTACAGTGCCATCAATAGTGCCACAAGTGCACTCTCCAATTACCTATCACAAGGAACGGAGCGGCACGCGGTGGGAACGCACCCCTGGTAAGAAAACCAGGTACTCCGAAATCTGGGACGTGGGTGTCGTTTCTCAACATGCTGAGGAGCTTGTAGCTCATAACAGCATTGTCACTTCAGCAACGGACCAGGAAGATGGTTATGCTCATGGTGTTATTTACCGCACAACGAGTCCAGCCATTAAGCAAACTGAGCCTGGACTCCCTGATCATCTCACCCGAGAAACTGGTGTTTGTCATACAGGATTTAATAAAAGAAAACAGACCAGGTTCATCGGGTCAAGTGTTTGAATTTATGGTATACCCATATGACAAACGACTGTGTATAGCAAGACACATCTAACAATACATAGAATATACTAAGAGCATTCGAGGTCAGAGAATGGCGTTGTTTATCTCTTACAAGAAACCGCATGAAAGGGTCACGACTCAAACTATATCAAGGTGGCTCAAATATGTCCTAAAGATGGCAGGAATAGACACTAATGTTTTTAACTCTCATTCCACCAGGGCTGCAGCAACATCCGCAGCAAAAATTGTACAGGTACCCACAGACCAAATCCTCAGAATCGCAGGATGGTCATCCAAAAAGGGTTTTCCACAGGTTTTATAATAAACCAGTTATTTTTTGGAGCCATCATTGTATTCAGAAAACATTTTACGTTCAACAATATAATTTGCCCGAAAGGTTACAGGGCTATGATTCTCCATGTAAAAAATGTATATATTTTTCGTTATACCACACAACTTTTTGTATAAGTGTGTTTTAAACTTACTAATTATGCTCTCTCCCAATACCCAAGGCAGTTGTGAAGCATGGACTCGTTCCACGGCATGAGGTCACAGAGCTTTGAAATCTTCACGAAGTCACTCACGTGACTCCGAAGTAAAATAGTAAGATTAAACGAGAACTTACCAGTTTGAAGTTTGATCTGTATTTTATGAGGAGTTACGATGAGGGATTACGTGCCCTCCGCTCCCACCCTGCCCCCCCCGCACTCCCCCCCTATGATCATATCACAAACTGGTATATCTTTGATAATCTTACTATGTTAGATCATTATAGGTTCCTGTGACCTCACACCGCTGCTTTGAAGAATGACACGCATGCGTTGTAAGCGGGTTCTTCACGTAATCCCTCATCGTAACTCCTCATAAAATACAGATCAAACTTCAAACTGGTAAGTTCTCGTTTAATCTTACTATTATCCACTTTTGAGGCAAAAACAGGAAACAGGGCCGATTAGGAAAAGGGGAGATGCAACGAGACCTGGGTGTCATGGTACACCAGTCATTAAAAGTAGGCATGCAGGTGCAACAGGCAGTGAAGAAAGCGAATGGTATGTTAGCATTCATAGCAAAAGGATTTGAGTATAGGAGCAGGGAGGTTCTACTGCAGTTGTACCACACCTGGAGTATTGCCTACAGTTTTGTTCTCCTAATCTGAGGAAAGACATTCTTGCCATAGAGGGAGTACAGAGAAGGTTCACCGGACTGATTCCTGGGATGTCCGGACTTTCATGTGAAGAAAGACTGGATAGACTCGGCTTGTACCTGCTAGAATTTAGACGATTGAGGGGGGATCTTATAGAGACTTACAAAATTCTTAAGTGGTTGAACAGGCTAGATGCAGGAAGATTGTTCCCGATGTTGGGGAAGTCCAGAACAAGGGGTCACAGTTTAAGGATAAGGGGAGAAATATTTTAGGACCGAGATGAGGAAAACACTTTTCACACAGAGAGTGGTGAATCTGTGGAATTCTCTGCCACAGAAGGTAGTTGAGGCCAGTTCATTGGCTATATTTAAGAGGGAGTGAGATGTGGCCCTTGTGGCTAAAGGGACCAGGGGGTATGGAGAGGATGCAGGTACAGGATACTGAGTTGGATGATCAGCCATGATCATATTGAATGGCGGTGCAGGCTCGAAGGGCCGAATGGCCTACACCTGCACCTATTTTCTATGTTCCTATGTACAACTCTCTGCAGACCCTTTTTCCATATCACAGTCCCAAATAAATGATTACCTTCCACCACCATCCCTTAGCTTGTTTCTTCAGTCACGAGAACGTCTTCTGGCACCAACCCTGAGAATGATTGAAACCAAATTACACTTAAACTTTCATTGGAAAATCTCCTCTTCTGAAGTAGTGCAATGGGCATGCGAGGGAAAAGCTTCTATTGCTGATATTCTTGCATGATGATAATCCCCAACGCAATGTTTTTATCATCACTTGAATCAATCTAGTGAACTTCAGGTGCGCTCCAAGGCAAATGTATCCTTTTGATGTGCTGACTAAAACTGTAAACCGTATTAATTCTCAAAGACCAACTTTACTTTTAAACTTTTGTTTTCCAACCCATTAGCCGTGAAGGCCCGCATACCATATGTTGATTGTATGTTCACTTTCTGCACAAGGATACAATGATTTCTGATAAACCAGTAAATTTTGATTTACAGTTTTTAAATAAATTATTTCCTTTTCTCCCCTTACCGAATTGCATTTTATAATGTCCCATAGTAAACTCCATCTGCCACCGTCCATTTGCTTAACATGTCTGTACTCCTTCAGTATGCCTCTGTCAACTCCTTTGAAGTTATCCAATTAGCCTAATGTTTTTGCTCATGTGCTTCAGTCATTCAGATTGCCGTTCTCAAGTAAAATGAATGTCAAAATAAATAATACGGCGTAAAAATAAAGCTCACTTCTTACCAAATGGCTTTGAACTGCTGACAATTGGACATTGTAGCTTTTTATTAAACTTATCTATAAGAATACCCTTTAACCTCTTCCCAGCTCTGCACTTGTTTCAACACCCAACTTGTGCCCTTTCAGAGTTTGGTTTCCATTTGTTTCTTCAATTGAATGGATTATTCCAAAATACGTTTATTAACTTGAAGAAAACAAAGAAATAAAAGTTGGTTTCATTTCCACTAACAATAACAAAATAACAATAAAAGGATAAAAAGCAACAAAAGACAAAAATTGTTTTTATTCTGTGCAATTAGTTCTATTACACTAATGAAGTAGATGGAATAGGTTTAAGCGCATATCTACAATAAGTTTTTCACACGTATTACAAAACACTCAAACAATCAAAAAAATCTTTAAGTACTTTGGTTTACAAACTCATTATGTAAGCATTTACTACTCCAAAATCTTACATTTCAGATTTTAAGCAGAATTCTGGATTTTTGACATGTCGCCTACTACTTATTAATAGAAATTATGTTACGAGTAGCTTATATAAAGTCCATAATATATACAAGTCTTCAACAATCTTCTGTAAAATGCGGGTGAGGTGTTGGGTAGCCATTTACTGGCAAATGTGTCTTCTAGCCCCAACTGTCCAGGTGTGCAGCATAACCAGGTTTGTGAACATTTAACAAGACAATCAGACAATACATCTACCTTATTAAAAAAAAAGCACTGAAGCTGAAAATGGCCATCAGAACGTGTAAATGTGCATGTCATGATCTTTTTTCATGAGTTTCTGGACTGCAGCCACTACACATGAAAGGGAAGTTATGTTCTTAACAAATGTTCCCTGTGTATTTTTGGTTATCTACATCCATACAGGCTTGAAACACAAACACTCTGATTCTAATCCATATTAGAAAACTTGTAGATCATTTAAAGAATATATAGTTTAAATTTGGTCAATGTTCTATATCTCAAGTGAATCAGTTTCAAGAAGATGCGCAAATGAATATAAGCTCCTTACATCTAGTATATATTCCAACAAAATTTTGGAAACCAAATCTAACTAAACTTTCAAACAAAATCCAGACTTTACAATGATCAAAAAGCCAAATCAGTGCTCCCTGACAATGCACTGTAACAATGGCGGAGATTTTGGGAGTTTAAACCCAAAAGTGAAATACAAATATTGATCCCAGTGATATCCTGATTCTCATGGGCTACACTGAATTCTATTTAGGCTGGAGAAGCTCTAAAATTACTGGTGTTAACGTTCTTTTTTGACACAATGTTCTTGCTGTAATGAAATCTTGATGATTAAGGTGGAGCAAAGCCACAATTACTGCTTGAAAAATGTTTTCTTGAGGAAAGTCAAATTCTCTATTCCAAGATTAAAACAAAAAAATAAAAAAATATATATTTTAACAACTTCCCCCGTCTATTTGATTATATCTTTGATTTATTTTTTAAGCTGTCTAACTTGAATGATTTAAAACCATCTAGTTTTAAAATGTGAGAGATTAGTGGTCTGTATGACAACAGGAACCTCTCCGTAGCTAATACCAGATTGAAACCAGTGGATACACGCATCTCAGAAATCACTAGATATTGTTGGTAAAATTATTTAAGGTCAGAGGTGAGCAAAGTCACTTTACAGCTAACAATCAAGTTTGGAACATCATGTTTTTCATGAACACAGGCGAGAACAATTATCACATCTGATTTGACTTAACCATGGATATTATCAGGTGGGGATACTGAATGCAGGAAGGGAGCAACAAGCTTTAAGTATTCTGCACAATTGCAGACAACCACAATGGTGCAATACCATGGTTCTCTCAGCAACTGTGCAACTTTTATATTTAGTGGAACCTAATGTTTTACATCAGAAATTAGATCTCCATTTAAACAGCACTTTTCATATTTTGAGCTGTCCCAAAGAACTTTGCAACCAATGAAGTACTTCAGAACTGCAGTGGAATAGGAAATAAAGCTGGCTATTTGCAAAGAGCAAACACCACAAACAGTGAAATGACAATTACAAGATGTTATGTTCTTGTCGAGATTGTATGAGATATCAATAAACATTGGCCAGGACAATGAGGATAATTCCCCACCTCTTCTTTGTAAAATACTGCTAAAGTATTGTTTATGCTGGAAAGGCAAATGACGGCTTGTCATTTTGACATGAAAATAGACACCTGCACTCCTTTGGCAGTGCACGAGGAAGTCTGATGATTTTTTTTTTCTGTATTCCAACCTTTGGTATAAGTGACTTTGCTTGGATAATAACCCCCCACCCCTAAAGCCCAGAAAAAAATTAGGAGATCTCAGTTGAAATTCCCTGGCATTGCAAGTGGTGAGCACTCTTGTATCGTGACCCTACATCGTGAGTTATTTGCTTACATCTAGACATTGAAATCCCTCCTTGGCAGTGTCTAATCTCTGCTAGCTTAATGCTTACGTTGTTCATGTTGCAACTCTGCCTGCCCCCCACCACCCCACAGCCCCTGCCTCCCACCACACACATACACACACACACACACACACACACACACACACACAGTGAAGGCGGGGCCCACGGAAAGCGGGGGAGCGCTGTCTGAAATTCACATGGTGCAAAGCCAAGGTGATACAGACACACACCACGATGAACAGGAAGGTTAAAGACGGCTAGCACAGTGTACTGTCACAGTGCACAGTCCTTTAAAAGAGCGGGGAGGTGGGGGGGAGAAGGGGGAGAAGTGGGGAGAAGTGGGTAGAGGGGGGGAGAAGGAGTGGAGCCACTTTTAAGAAGCCACACAACTTTTAATAAGCCAGAGATACACAGCTGTGAAGTTTAGCGGGCATTTAACATTACCGGTCGGTTTTCCTTGGTTCTGAAAACACGTACTTTTTTTCCCCCAATGAGCCAATGAAAATGGCTGGTCAGCAAAAGAGATTAACAAAACTACCTACAGCTGCCTCGACTACCCACAACGACATGGTGACACCACTACCACTGCACCTACGACTACAAAAGTATCATTTTCTCCATGGCGACCAATTTTCAACAAGTTGAAAAATTTGCTGCGACCATACTGAGGCCGCGACTAGTTTCCAGAATGTGGGAACTCCTCTTGACCATGAAGGAGACTCACCAGAGACCACAAGCGAACATGTGGCGATCATGAGGCGAGCGCAGAGTCTCCTGCACTCACCTAAAAAGTCGCCTAACTGGGACAGGCCCTTTAAAAGGCTGCTTCTTAAATTCCCTTTTCAACTTTGGTCTCAATCTTCCCTCCTAATCCTTTTGCAAAGGCAATACAGTAAAACCTTATTTTTATGGACCCATTTATAAGCAATTTCGGATGCAGTGGATGGATCTGCCAACCCATCCCCAGCTCACACCTTCTACCAGGCCATTTAGAGCTCCAGCTTCCGACCCCACTACTGACTCGCAAGGTTCACCCACTGCACGGTCCGGTGACATAGCTGTTGTTGCGGCTCACATTGAAGTCCCCAGGGACAGCACTTTCTTTGTGCCGCCACCACCACCACGAACAGAACAGGTCACCATGGGGCTGCAGTTTCTTGCTGTCGGTGATGGTTTTATCTGCTCCACGCTCGATCGAGGCCGCATGCTCTTCCCATGGTTCAGCCCAGTTGGCCTGTTCCCCTCTGCCCCCTCCACCGCCTCCTCCTTCTTCTCCCCTGCAGTCCCCAACATGCTCCACCTCAGAAGCAACAGCAAGTGAGAGAAGAGGGAGATCCACAGTGAGAGGGGAGGGAGATCCACAGTGAGAAAGCTCTGTCCCCAGGAGCTACAACATGGGCCGCAACAACAGCTGTCATTGGACCATGCGGTGGGTGCAGCTTGCATGTCAGGAGTGGGTTAAAAACTGGGGCTGTAAACGGCCAGGGAGATAGTGGGAGCTGGGGATGGGTCGGCAAGTCATTCCATTCACATTTAGTTTACATTTTATATATGTTTTATTTAAGTTTCTGGCACCCCATGGTGTTTTAGAGACACAGAAGGGGTGTTTGTAGCGGGCCAGGGGTGTATTGTCGTTTCATTATCACGTAACGTTGTTCCCGAAAAACAAATAATCCAGAAAGGCTCTGGAACGGAGGGTGCTGGAAAATCAATGTTCAACCTGCACACTGAATGAGGGATATATGCAGTTGGGCAAATATAAAACATCCCATGGAGTAATTTTGCATAAGGGCGGGATGGTAATCCTCAGTATACTATCCAATGTTTTACCCTCAATGAACAACACTAAAAATTATGATCATTATTGCCTAGTCTGGGAGTCTGCAGTATCCACATTAGCTATAGCCTTTTCTGTATTCCAACATTCTCAAGTTCTTCATTGGCCATTAATACTTTAAGATACCCTGAAATATGATACATTCATGCAAATCCTTCTTGTTTTTCTTCATTTGGTTTCCTGGTTTGGTTCTTCAAATGGTTAAAAATGGTTTGTAATTACTCATATATCAGATGTACAAGAATAATCGCTAAAACATTTGTCCTCAATACCTCCATTTAACATTTTGTTACCAAAAATATGAAATCAAATTGAGCAAAGTTAAGACATTGGCATATGGACAAAACATTTTTAAAGTACTATTAAAAAGTTTGCATAGACCAGATTTCTATATTTCATACCTGGAACCATTATATAGCTAACTATATCCCATGCACAAACAATAGATTTACCCATTCACAATGACAGATGTAGATACAATGGCATTTAAACTTTTTTCTTACACTGTGCTTCATCGAATGACTGCAAAGAACCAATGGAAAGCCAACTCAAATCATAAATTAATAGTATCCTTAATGATCAAGGTAATGGGTTAAATGGTGATATTCACTTTGAAAAATATCTTCCCAAATACAAACCTTACTAATACAATTGCCTTCCAACTCAAGTCACCTCATGACAAACAAGCAGGCCAATGTTTAAATCAATCAACTTGAAGTTTCCAATTGAAGTTAAACATGTGATGATAGTCATCGAGTGATACAGTGTGGAAACAGGCCTTTTGGGCCAACTTGCCCACACCGGCCAACATGTCCTAGCTACGCAAGTCCCATCTGCCTGTGTTTGGTCCATATCCTTCTAAACCCGTCCCATCCATGTACCTGTCTAACTGTTTCTTAAATAATTTTGTATATCAGGTTGGTCTGGCCAAGTTCAATACATTCTCCATAAATGACGTACTTTTGGGCGTGTTTGGAGCTAAGTTTCATGCGCAGAAACATAGTTTTTAGTTTAGTTTTGGACCAGCATGGAGGTTTACCCTTTGACCATGCGAAGTATAACGGAGACACAAGGAGTTTTCTAACGTTTAAAGCGATAAGCTGGAGTTTGATGATGATTATAGTAACGAGTCAGAAGAAGTTTGGATGTGTCTTATTGTTTTTCATCAACATTAAAGAATTTATTCATCAAAAGGCTGTGTTTTGGAAGATTTGTCTGTGAAGAAGCTCTGAAGGTTTTGTGACGGTGAGCTCGCATGCGTATAAAGACATTCCCCTTAACCATGTAGACCATTTAGCGGCTAGAGGGAGTAATCTCTTGAACGATATAAAAATCTGCCGCTGCACGCAGTGATGCATTTTGAAACATCTAATAGAGGAAGGGCATATATAGTAAAATGGTACGGCTGTAAGGAATGACAAGAAATCGAGGAATTCAAGCCCATAGTAGCCCAAACGTGGCAAGTCAGGTAAATAGAATGGTGTAGAAGGCATGTGGCCTGCTTGCTTTCACAGATCGGGAATAGAATAAAATAATTGGGATGTTATGTTGGGTAGACAGTCCAAATCTGCTTCTCACTAGATATATTAAAAACAAGGGGGAATCATTTTAAATGGGATGTGCAGATTTTTTTTTTCTTAAACACAGACAGTAACTAATATCTGGAACATGCTGCTAAACATTTACTTTGTTTCAAATGCTTTTCTAGAGATACTTAAATAGGAAAAGCAAAGGAGAATATGGGCACCTGAGAAGTGTGCAGATGGGCAAGAAAGTCAGCATGGATGTGGTGAACTGAGGGGGCCTGTTTCTATGATGATCTCTCTGACCATGATTACCTATTAGACTTCCGCGAGTTAAAGCGAATGTGGGAACCAGCACCTAATGAGCTAGATACTGAATCGGAGCAGCAGCTATTGCGAGCACCTAACAAAATAATTAATTTGATACAGCAAGCTTTCCGGAGTACGTATGAAGCCGTCTCAATAAGCGATTCATATTCAAAGCTTTATCCACATTGTAAAAATGCAGAACCTACAAATTATTGTCAGTGACTGCAGAATGATCTAAAACATTTTTGGTTGCTATTTTAATTAAATAGCTCAAATGAAATAATATGAATTACTCCAAAGAACACTTAGTATGGTAGTCATAAATATTGTGAACTCTGTATAGGACCATTGCTGAAACTATTTATGCACAATTGTAATGTTATTTGCAAAAGAGAACTGAACTAGTTAAATAAAAATATATTTGCTGTTTTCAAATGCTGCGATTTTTAAAAATAAACAATAACGTAATTTTCATTTCTCTCAGTATTTTAGACTTCACCTTGTGTCACAACTTACCGAACAACTGTGCACATGGAACTGAATAGCTGTATGGTGATAGGATAGGACCAGTATTTTGGTTTTTCATGGGGACTTTTTGCAGCAAGGAAAATGGGTTAATTTTGCAGTGCTGTAGCTCAGTAACTTGATTGGGCCAGATTAAGAAAATTCCAAACAATGCATCTGATTAGTTTCCCTAAATATAGCATATGAACATTTTGGGCTGGGCTGGGCTGGATTTAGTTCCAGAACAAGAAGCCAATAACTTGTATACGTGCCTTCACAATTAAACTATGTATTTTTTAAAGCATATTTCCCCTGAAAACGTGCCCAGATTTGCACTTCTACAAAATCAGAGCTCACCATAGTGACAAATTGCACATAGCAGAGAGTACAATAACATAAAAGTATGTAAAAAATATATACATCGGTGACAGTAAGTCACAGAAAATGTTACACCCAATAGTAAAGCATAGTTTCCTAATGCCAATATAGCATCCATCCCGTTATTAAAATATGCAAACTATAGAATGTTTAATGATTAAAAAAATGATCACCAACATAAAATGCTTGAATGCTTGCCAAAACATACTTAATATTCCTGACAGGCCTTTGTAATCACTCCATATACAATTACAATACTGTTAGCTTAAAGATCTTTTCAGTTCGGCTCTTCCCTTCACGCTACATTCACTTCGTCTTATTCAATGCTGGTTGGTTGAAGATGGTTTTTGTGAGTTGACAGAGCACTACTGCAAATTGAGCTTGCTTTTTTCTTCTCGGATTTGGTAATCCTTAATGACCATAACTTCCATATTCTTCGGGTGTTTCGGAGTAAGGTGGTAAAGCTCTCCAGTTGCAAAGCATCAGAGCACAAGGCAAGTTCTCAAATTTCTGAAGGTGTAGTTTTCGCTGCAATGAATGGTGACATTCCCAACAGTGCTTAAAATCAATCTCCATTCAAAAGTGTATAAAAAAATACAAATCCGTTATAGTTTGCTGGTGCAGCATTTTCAATTAGCTAAAATCACAACCTTCCACTATGGTATCTTCAAGGAGAGAGAATGTTTAACATTTCAATGGTGAGCAGAACTTTGCAAAATCTCCAGCATAGTCAATAGGGTCACAGTTAGCTGCATTTTCCAAAGTTAACAGTATCTTAACTTCTAACTCTTTCAGAATCACCTTTTGGTATTAATTCCACTTAGAAATGGTTAACAATTCTTTGAAGCTTACCTATTAGCAGCCTGTTTATAACAATTGTAATCCTTAAATAAAAACACAAATATTTTTTAAGTTAAAGTTTAAAAGGAAATTGAGTGGACTTTCTAAAAAAAATAAGTTCATACAACAGCATCCAAGGTTAAAATACCATAATAAAATTTTGTGTTGACATCTAATGCTCATTAAATATGTTCTTCACATTGAATCAGAAAACTTTACAAAAATGACATTCCAAATCAGATACTGGAGAAAATTGTATGGTTTGCATTGTAAATTTTAGTTATTTAAAAAAAAAAAACCCAATGCCTATAGATAGCGATATCATCTATTAATCTTATTTTGTGTTTTGTTTGGAAAACTGGTAAAAGTGCTTCTCTCTTACCCCTTCCCGTTCCCATTTTCTTCTTGAACTGTTCATTATAGTCATGAGGACCATTTCAATCACAAATAACTTGAAATACAATCAGAATATCACATTTCTATTCTGTAGATGAAGAACTCATGTAATGCCCATGCTATTTAGTGACACGATTAAAATATTTCTAACAGAACTAATTATTTCCAAGCATTGTAGGTACTTGTACAATGTATAATATTAAATCTTGGAGGTCAGGAGATACTTTCATGGTTAGGAAATAACTGCAGATGCTGGTTTACACCAAAGATAGACACAAAATGCTGGAGTAACTCAGCAGGTCAGGTAGCATCTCTGGAGAAATGAAATAGGTGATGTTTCATGTCGAGACCCTTCTTCAGACTAAGAGTTAGGGGAGAGGGATATGTTCATGTTTTTTTTTTTAAAGCATTGAATTTCACCTTCATTAGGAGTTTTGGTTAACATAGCAACTTGCACCATTCTCAACATCAACTAATAGGTTATTGGGCAATCCTTATCAACACAATTAATGTTGTGTTTAACTTTGCATCATAATTAGTCACAACACCATTGCAAACAGAACCAAAATCAGTTCTTGATTCACGTTTTCCTGCCATCCAAACTGCTTAGTCAAGTCCTTTACAAACTACAATGAAATGTAAATTCCAACTAGCCTGTGGGAGTCCAACCTGTGGTTCAATGCATATCTAGCATTTGCTTCACATTAACATTTTCATGAATAAACCCATCCCAAACACCACAACCTCGATTAAAACTAAAGACATACCTGAAAAACTGCCATGATTATAAATACAAGAACGTTAATGTGTCAAAAAGAATGATAATTGGATTCCAGTAGATAAAACAATTTGTCTTTAACATGAATATAGTCTGACAAGAAGCCCTACTTAAAAATAACCTCTTGAATAATAATGATTAATACTGGTGGGCTAGATAAGCAAAGGTTATACAAGCGCCCACAGCAGCAATGCCCAAAACTGTCCTCGGGGAAGGCCATGGAATGTTGAAAAGAGGTTGCACATTGTTTCCATAAAGTTCCACAAAGGCATCCTGCAAAAAATGAAATAGAAGAAAATTAGCGGAAAATTAGTGAAAAAACGTTTCAATTTTACGATGAAATGTAATGCAGTTGATTAAAACCAGTGCAGCTGTTGAATGCCAACACAATTTCTTGCATCGGGGATAAAATTGGCACAGCCAGAGTTCATTCTAAGTTTTTGTGCCAAAACCTAGCCCACAGAATATGAAGTGGTGGCGTAGAGTGCATTAGATTACATCCAGATTATGAAGGGTGCTATACTAATATCAATATCCAACTAAAGACACAAAGTGTCGGAGTACATCAGCGGGTCAAGCAGCATCTCTGGAGAGCATGGGATAGGTGACGTTTTGGATTGGGATCCTTCAGACATTCTAATGGAGGATAGAAAATGGGAAGAGAGGAGGGGCAAGAACCTTTGACAGGTAGATGGTTGGACAAAGGCCAGAGATAAAAAGACAGAAAGTGAGGAGTTGCAAATTGTGAAGAAGGAATGTAGTCAAAAGGGATGGGGAAAGATATGCGAGTCCATGTGTGGCATGGAGGAAGAGTAGGGAATGAAAGTGTTGGGGGAGGAGGTTTGTAGAGGATGAACATGGGTTTAAGTTACCAACTAGTTCACTCAATCCCAAGCTGAACTGACCACCAACAAAATACGACTGACTAATAGTTATCAATGAGATGATCTAGTTGCTAGTTTTACAAATCTATAATAATAGCAGAAAAACTAGAAATGGACAATAAGCACAGTTATGCAGCATAACATATCTACAGAGCATTCGAAAAAGGTATATTAAAATGCATTAATATTGGTACAGATTTTATTTGTCATGAAGAATGATGGTATCAGTCTATTCTAGTAAAGACAAGCAAGGCAAGAACAGAGAACTGTTCTCATGTGTTGTTCTTGGTTTCAGAAGTAAGTTAAACATAAAGTTCATTTGCAGGAAACTTTAAAACCAGCAGAGGGCATTGGGGATTCATGATAAAACAACAGCCGCATCAAATTATCAATTCAATATTATTTCATCTCATGATACCAAAATGTTTCAACAAGTTTCCCCTCTTCCTTGTTTTTAGTGAATAGGATCTATAAAATATGGTACAGAAAACAAGGATCTTAAAATTATATGATTTATTTTATTAACACATTGATAAAACAAACAAACGCACGTTTAGCGGAAAGAAGGACCAGCACCAGTCTCACCAAGGTTGAACACCAACTAGGTTGTACATTTCGATGCCAAGAAGGGAGACTGTGCCAGGCATGAATCCAGTCCCAAGGACATGGAGAAACATACCTATTGCAGAAGACACCAAAGAGCAGGACTACTAACAGAAATATCTGCGCCATTAATGATTAATTGCACTTCAACGCTCATTCACTGGATTATTATGCTATTTAAAAGTCTCGAAGGTGTGCAAAACACCAGGCAATTGCATGTTTAATCTTTCCACCAACTACATCTTTAAAATTAAATCAATGACAACCAAGAGCCTACCATCCAAATATCCAAATCCAGAATCTGTTAGACCCAGGAATGATTTATTCATCATTGCACTTTAATAAAATAATGTTGTGCATGCATCTCTATGGCAATTCCTAATCCTCATGGAAATGTCAAGGTCCTTCACAAACAGACAGTAAAAAAAAAAAAAAATTAAAAATAAAATTTAAATTGTGGAAATAAGGTTCAATTTTCCACATTCCCTCCATTGTTAACTAGCTAGTCATGGACTTCAGGAAACATGGTGGAGTACATCAATGGTACCAAAGTGGAAATGTTTCTGAGCTCTAAGTTCCTTGGCGTAAATATTACTAACAATCTGCATTGAACCAACTACATCGAAGTGACAACCAATAAAAGCACACCAACACCTCTCTTTCTTTGGGAAACTGAGGAAATTCAGCACGTCTCCAATGACTTACAAACTGTGGGATTGTATCACAGCTTAGTTTGGGAACAACCTTACCCAAGATCTCAAGGAGTTGTGGATGTAGCTCAGTCCATCACTCAGACCAGCCTCCCGTCTTTGACTACATCTACACTTCACATTGCCCCAGGAAAGCAGCCAACATAATCAAGTTCCTTTCCCAGCCCAGTCCGTCCTCCTTCTTCTGCGAGGGCAGAAGTTTGAAAGAGAGTAACATCACAATCAGGAACAGCTTCTTCCCCCCTGTTATCAGAACTCTGAATGGTCCTTCTATAAGCAAGTGTATAGTCCCGATTCACCAACTTACCTCATTGTTGACATTGTACATTTTGACTGGAATGGTTATGTTACAATGCCGAGAACCATATTCTGCACTCGTGTATCAATCTTTTCACTCTACCATTTATACTTATGCTTGATTGTATTCATTTATAGTATTATCTGTAGGAAAGAACTGCAGATGCTGGGTTAAATCGAAGGTGGTTTAAATCGAAGGTAGACACAAAATGCTGGAGTAACTCAGCGGGACAGACAGCATTTCTGGAGAGAAGGAATGGGTGAGGTTTTGGGTCGAGACCCTTAGAAGGGTTATGCCAGCATTTTGTGTCTACCTATACTATTATTTGCTTTGATTCAATAACATGTAAACAAAAGCTTTTCACTGTACGTAAACCGTAGCTAATCACAACAAGAATTAACATTGAGATGCAAATGTTTTGGTTATCAGACAAAATTTGGCTTCAAACCACAAAGAGATTGAAGGACCAGTATCCGGAGGATTAGCCTTTGGAGAAGACCACAGATAATTCAGATGCAAGAGTGGGGGTGATTGGATGGCTGAAGCCAATGGAATCAATTATTGGATGAGGAAACAGGATTTATTCAAGGGTCATAGGACTGGAGGAAGTTATGGAGAAAGGAGGAGGAAAGAGGCTTGTAATGGATTTGGAATCAATCATCTGAATGCTGAAAATGAACATGTATCAGGCGCACTGACAGACCAAAAGCCCAAGACGATTACCAAGCATTGCTATGGTTTGTGAATGGTTCTTATTGTGAGTTAGGTTGCTAAGAAGAAGTTTCAGATTTGGAGGCGTCTGCAGTGGAAGGTTTGGTAATACTGGAATAAGCAAATCTGGAGTGGCCAAAAGTACAACTCAAGGTTTTGTGAGCAGATGGGTTGAGGCAGCATCAGATCTAGGGGACATTGCTTAAAACTGCGAAAAGAAACTGGGAAACTGAGAAAAGTCATCTTATCTACTCTCCCTATTCCTCTCCACTACAATTAGAAAACAAGTATTCACCAGATGGAATAAATATGACACTTCAATCTATCTAATATAAAAAATGAAAAGTAGGGAAGCATAATGTTCCCAATTTTATATTTAAAAAAGGCCAGCATTGGGGTGTAGGCCAGCTGGTGGGGTGAACGTTGCTGCATATTGGGGGTGGGGTTAACATCACATAGTCCCTTTCATTCTTAGATTTTTATGAAAATCAGCTCAGTGGAAAAATGACTGTAATCAAAATCAACAGTGTACCTGTTAATGAGTAACATATTTCAGGAGATTTCATTCAGTAACTGAATGCCCTGTTGTATTATTAGCAAACTATTAGCACTGTAGGCGGGTAAAGTGAAACAAAAAGGAAGTAAGAGCTTCCTGGTGAATATAAGTGTTGAACGGCTGGTCAGGAAGTGACTGTACTTCTACGGTTATCTCTATTGGTTCAACAGGATATCCTTTCTGCATTGTGTTGAATGAAGCAGAGCGAGGGTTCCATTTAATGAATGGGAATGCCCCATTGTTTACATGCTTTGAACAAACTCTACCTACAACTGGTAGGGTCATCCCACATGCTTCTAATTCCAAACACTGAGCCCAAACTTTCAGAGAAATTCATCTAGCATTGTTTTTAAAATAGTTTTCCTGGATGGTTTTAATGGGAACAAACTAGAGATTGCAAATACTGGAATGTGGAGCAACTAAAAATGTAGAAGACTGTCTGAAAAATGTCTGAAGAAGGGTCTCGGCCTGAAACGTTGCCTATTTCCTTCGCTCCATAGATGCTGCCTCACCTGCTAGGTTTCTCCTGCATATTTGTCTACCTTTGATTTTCGAGCATCAGCAGTTCCTTCTTAAACAATGTGGAGGAAGTCAGATGGTTGAGCAGCATTTGTTGGTGGAAAGGTATGAAAGGGTGCAATCTGAAACTGGCCATTCCTTTCCATCCATACGTGCTTCTCAACTTGCTGAGTTTCTTGAGCAGATTCCTTGTTGCTCAAGCTGTAATGGGAGACTGGGTAACCCAAGCATAAAGGTCGGTGGTTATGTCTTTTTTTTTCAAACTTAAATATTTAAATTTTCAAACACTGTGTTTGGGCAGGCAGAAACTGAGGAGGGGCAGGCAGAAACTGAGGAACATTTGCGGCATGTGAATTTAATTTAGAATTCCAGGCAGCATTTACTACGTCAACTGTGCACGTGTTATTGTGTGGTAGGGTTGAAAGGAATGTTAAACCTTTCTCAATCTTGTGCAGATATTAGATACAGGACGATCTGTCAGCTGCTGGGGAACTCCTCCCCCTTCGCTCTCGCGAATCCATGGCTGACCTCTCCTGGTCAAAGCCTCCCTTTTCTCTTTTTTTTTAAATGTGAAGACCCCTTTCTGCTCAGTCTATTATTTGTATTTTGTCCCTTGAAATAACTACATAGGATCTCCCATTATGACTTCACTACAATGTTGCTAGATTAAAAATACAGCCAAAGTTGCAAACGAGGCCTCAAAAATCAGATGCACGTCAACTGGAATCATCTCATCTGCATTAATTAGCATCAACTCACTGAACTCTGAATACAAAACCAGATTATGAACCATAGGATCATGGAAATGCAGAACCTACACCAATTTACATTTCACACAGTACCTGAAGGACCATCACAGAAGCAATAGTCAAACAGAATTGAAGACTCAGTCACAAAGAGATTTTAGGAAATTTGATCAAACCCAACTGAATTCATCCCAAGGATGAGAGATAACGGGGCCATGAGGTTTTGGCGCACAAGGAACTGCAGATTCTGTTTTTTTTTTAAATAACACAAAGTGCTGGAGGAATCCAGCGAGTCAGGCAGCATCTTTGGAGAACCTATATGTGACATTGAGTCAAAACCATTCTACAGCCTGAAGAAGGATCCTGACCCGAAACATCGCCTACACATGGTTTTGCCGTTAGTTTAGTTTAGTGTCACATGCATCGAGGTACAGTGAAAAGCTTTTGTTGCTCGCTAACCTGACGACGGTGAAAAGACATAACATGATTACAATCGAGTAATCCACAGTGTACAGATACATGATAAAGGGAATATCGTGAATAATGTTTAGAGCAAGATAAACAAAGTGTGATCAGAGTTAGTCCGAGAGTCTCCAATGAGGTGCTGCCTCTAGTTGTTGTTAGGATGGTTCGGTTGCCTGATAACAGCTGGGGAGAAACTCTGCAGCAAGACTTGGGTATCTAAAGACGACTCTGGGAAAATGGAGTTCTGAAATTTAGGCATGTGGCTCAAATGGAGGAGCCCAGAGACACTGGAGAGTGGTAGGTTTGTGAATGATTATAGAATTGGGAAGGAAAAGTCATGCAGAGGGTTTTTTTTTTGTTTTTTTTTAATATTTTATTTATTAGATGTGAGTACAATGCATTGGTACAAAAACGATGTTAACATTTTACATTCTCTGTACAACTTCCCTTTTTTTTTTAAAGAGAGAAGTGAGAAAGGAGAGAAGAAAAAGAGGTTGTGAAAAGTGAAGAATAGATTAGTGAGCGTGGGTGAAAAACCAATAAAGAAAAAGTGAAAGAGAAGGAATAAGTGAAGAAGGAAAGCAGGAGGGCGATTATTCCATTGCCACAGTGAGATGTTTTTTTAAATATTCTAAATCATCTTTCACCCATACCTGAAACTGTTGGTTTTCATAATAGTATGTCACCACATGAATCCAAGAAATCAATAAATGGGGACCAACTCCTTAAAAATAGGTCTTGTTTGTCTATTAGGAGGAGTCTCATTTCTTCCAAATGTGCTGTGTCCAGCATATTACTGATCCACGTTTTAAATGTTGGTATATTAGCATTTTACCAAAATTTATGTATACGTTTTTTTGCTGTTATTAACGCATAATTGAAAAATGAGAAATTTAGGCATGTGGCTCAAATGGAGATGCCCAGAGACACTGGAGAGTGGTAGGTTTGTGAATGATTATTGAATTGGGAAGGAAAAGTCATGCAGAGGGTTAACAGTATAATAGTACATTCAAGCACAAAAAAAAACAGGAACATATTTTTGTTGTATACTCTTAACAAATTATTTACATCAGGGTCACCGATTTGTCCTAACAATACATCCTAACCAGCACTATAATTATTACTGTTATACTATTGTTTAAAAACAAACAGTTTCAATTATGCAAACAAAACAGAGCAAAAATTCAGGTTCACTTCAGAGATAAAAGGTAACCTTGTACTAATTGATGCCCTACACTCTCAAACAAACAGCATCACCAGAAACACGTTATTAGTTTTAGACAGAGCAAATCACATGCATTTGCTCACTAACTAGCCAAATCAGTTAACAGCTCCTTATTTTAAAGGTTTGTGTTTGCACAGTGAAGCTTGGAGTCAAGTAGATTTTTTGTGATATGCAAACGTACAGTGCAGGTACAAAAATAAGAAAATCATGCTTGCAGCAGCATCGCAGGAACAGACAGGGACAATACACAAAACATAAATTATATGTAAATTACACATAAATTCTACAAGACAGTGACAGCTAAAAAACAAGAGATTAGTGCAAAACACAATTAGTGAACAAGTCCTTGGTGGTGCAAGAGGTGCATAGTGTTCCACTTCTGTGGTAGGATTAGGGTTGTGCATGTCGCTTCAAGAAACTGAATTTTGCAGGTTATTAGTACAAAATTGAAATAACATTGTAATTTCAGGCAGATTTTTTTAAATGAAATGTTTGGCAGTGGTCTAACATTTTCTAATAAGGTTTTGGAAGGGAGAAAACATATTCATTCAGTTTTGAACCTTTTCCAAACTCCCTCACAATTCCTGGTGCTGAACTTGCCAGAAAGGCAAAGGTATAGCGAGACGCGTGTTGCCAAACAGTGATTTTATTAAGTTCACACAAAACAGCTCTCAGAACCACAACAAAGGGCAAGGGCGTTACCAACACTATTTATACCCCAGGGAGGACCCGTGACCCGCTCTATTTGTCATACCAAGTCACATAACCCAATCCCCAGGGCCGAGGGTTCGCACCACGAGTGGCTAACCACCAGGGACCGCCACAGGACCCCTCCCCAGAACCAGAGGCACGGCCCGAAAGGGAAGACGAACGAGGTGTTGGCCCCTCACATCGACTAACAGTGATTGAGCCCGCAGGAAATTGGCGCCCAGCAATGACTGGGACATTTCGGCAATGGTGAATGGCCAGGTGAAATGGCAAGTGCCAAAGATGAGCGGGATCGTGCGGACGCCGTAAGTCCATATGGTGCTGCCATTCGCGGCAGTTAACGAAGGCCCTCGCTTCTCCGAATGCGTGTCCACCCCCGATGGGGGCAAAATGCTGACTTTCGCTCCTGTGTCCACCAGGAATCGTCGTCCTGAGTGCCGGTCCCATGCGTATAGGCGGTGTATCTGGCTGACCGCCGAGGTGCTTACTGGCGCCTAGCCCCGGCATTTCCCGGAAAAAAGTAGAGTGAGCGGCATTGGGGGCTGCGGAACCCCAGCGTTGGTGGTAGAAGCACCACTTCCTCTTACCGGCGTCTCCTGGAGCGGGATATTCAGCTCTGCCCACGTGGGCGTGGCCTCTGATCGCTGTGTTTTCCAGGGCGCTGTCGACACCCGGTCGAGCAAACCGCCGCCCTGCTGCTTGGACAGCCGCAGCGCGCCGGCACGTTGTGCTAGCTGTCGGTTCGTCGAAGCTCTCACCTGAGAGCAGCAGGCGGATGTCAAAGAGCAGATAGGGCCAGTGGCCATCCATCAGCGTGAGCATTTCGCTCATGAGGACCGATGGCTTGCGGTCGCTGAGCCCGCCCATGTGGTGCGAAGAAGCAGCACTTTGAGGCCCTCATACTTATCAGCCTCCGGTGGCTCAGGTGAGGAACCAAGCAACCGACGGTCTCCTGATCGTGCGCGTCGACCATGTAATAGTAGCGGGTGTTGGCGGCTGTGATTCGGCAGATGTGGAACTGGACCTCAGCCTGCTGGAACCACACCCGGGGCTGCGAGGTCCTGAAAAGCGGTAGCTTAAGTGCGACAGCGTTTTGTTGGGCTGGATCGGCGGCAACGGCGGGTTGAGCGTCGGCGGCGTCCATTTTTGCAACACAAAATGACTATTTTGGACCATCGCGGTCACCAGGAAAGCGAGACACGTGTTGTCAAACAAAGTGATTTTATTAAGTTCACACAAAACAGCTTTCAGAACCACACCAAGGGGCAAGGGCATTACCAACAGTATTTATAACCCAGGGGGGATCCGTGACCCGTTCTTCACACCATACCAAGTCACATGATCCAACCCCCAGATCCGAGGGTTCGCACCCCAAGTTGCTAACCACCAGGGACAGCCACAAAGGTAGCATTTTCCTGGAAGTAACATCACCTTTAACTCACCCATCATCATGACTCGCATCTTAACTTAATTGTCATTGGTTCAGGATACTGCAACTCAAGGTGAACAGTATCTTTGCATTATTTTAGGGCTCAACTTAAAAGAAACTTATTCCTTAGCTGACATAGCTGGAAATTTTGAAAATAGATCAGCTGCTGGAAGCAGTGGGATAGCTGAGCATGCTATGAAAGGAATTCTGGATAAAACTGAGGCAGCCATCACTTCGGTCTTGCTTTTTGTTTATATGTAGGAAATGCATGTCATTTAAGAATGGATTTGGGAGACAACATATTTAATTATTTTTGGAGAAGAAGAGGTTGGTGATAGACAAAGGAAGTGAGAGCATATTTACTCGCAGAAAATATGAAAGGTGCACGGTGGCGCGGCGGTAGAGTTGCCGCCTTACAGCGCCAGAAACTCATGTTCGATCCTGACTATGGGTGCTGCCTGTATGGAGTTTGTACGTTCTCCCCGTGACCTACGTGGGTTTTCTCAGGGATCTCCGGTTTCCTCCCACACTCCAAAGATGCACAGATTTGTAGGTTAATTAGTTTGGCACAATTGTGAATAGTTCCTAGTATGTACTAGACTAAGTGGGACCCGTTGGGTCCCAGCATCACACGGGAGGGCCAAGCCAAGGCCAACAATTGGGCAGCAGCCACCTGACAACCAAAATTCATTTTGTGAACACAAACTTGTTAAAAAGGCGAGGCAAACAATTGGGCAGCAGCCACCTGACAACCAAAATTCATTTTGTGAACACAAATCTTTTAAAAAGGTGAGGCAAACAATTGGGCAGCAGCCACCTGACAACCAAAATTCATTTTGTGAACACAAACTTGTTAAAAAGGCGAGGCAAACAATTGGGCAGCAGCCACCTGACAACCAAAATTCATTTTGTGAACACAAATCTTTTAAAAAGGGGAGGCAAACAATTGGGCAGCAGCCACTTTACAGCCGCATCGAGGGGACTCACCGTCGAGTAGACGTGCGTTCAGTGTTATTCGCAGCTCAGAGAGCCACGACCCTCTCGCTTCCTGGGTCTGGCAGAGACTGAGTGAGGGACTACACTTCTGGGTTTTATAATCCCTCCCCCCTGCCGCCAGCAGC
The DNA here is from genome assembly GCF_028641065.1 of Leucoraja erinaceus. Taxonomy (NCBI): domain Eukaryota; kingdom Metazoa; phylum Chordata; class Chondrichthyes; order Rajiformes; family Rajidae; genus Leucoraja; species Leucoraja erinaceus. The sequence continues at coordinate 81,520,585 of NC_073378.1, read as the reverse complement.
AGAGAGAATGGCGATTTTAAAAAAAACATTAATATCTCTCTGATTAATATCTCTTCATCAATGGGAAAAATCCTCCGGTCCCGGAAGGCAGAGGGGGGGTCTCTGAGCGAGGTGGCTAAAGATGACGGCCGTAGGTGGCGGCGTTCTCTCGCAAATCGCAGCACAGTGGGCCAAAAGCGGTCAAGATCAGAGTTTTAGTAATATAGATAGATGGGATAGTGTAAGTGTGTGGGGATCGCTTTTTGGCACAGACTCGATGGGCCGAAGGACCTGTTTCCACACTGTATCTCTAAACTAAACTAAATATACACCAGGTAGATTTTATTTTGTTAAAGATTGTTAATATTTAATGTACATATTCCTGAAAGGTCATCAGTTATTGCTGGTGGAGATGTTCAGAACTGGCTTTAAAAGCAAAGAGAAAAATAACCAAGGGGATATTCAGTGATTAGAAGATGAGTGTTAAATTAGTCCAAAGATTAAAAGCTGAGCCATGCAATTCCATCTCAGGCTGGAGCGCAGGATCTGTATTGATACACCACTGCATCGTGAGATCCTTCCCTGATATGAAAAGGTGGTTTTGAACTATACATCAGGTAATTAAAAAAAACCATGTCATTGTGCATTCAGGAGGAATTCCTCACACTGCTGTTGATGCATATTTCCAAGAGCACCCCAAACACCCAGCTGTGCACAACATATGCACTGTGCCATTTTGAATGCGACTTTCCATCGAACATTAATTTCTTGTCCAATATTCCAAGTTTTTCACTCTACAATTAGTGAAACAGCTCTGCTGTGTTCATCCAATCAATCTCTTTTTGAAACATTTGTTTTATTCTCATTCTTCTAAACCCTATCGAGTCTAGGCCTATTCTCTGTGTATTGGCTAAAGAAATCGACCGGTGTACCTCTGTTACCTCATTCATGGTCATTCTTGCCAGGATATCCAATCTTAGATCTTTTTACTTCTTCGCTGCAATACTCCTCAAAATCCATATTTGATCACAATTTTGATGGCATTTCATGATATCTGCATTCTCTTGGATTCTAGTTACTCCTTTGTGAAGTTCTCTTGTTATCTTTTTTGTTGTTAAAGGATAATGGGCGAGCTTATTGGTGTTCTCATGCATGTGGCCACAAATACATTTATTTGCACATTTTTACAACGTCCTGCATATTCATTACATTTAGAAAATCATTGATACATTTCATTGGTGACTTTCCTACCCAAAAACACCCTACACGACTGTGCATTGGTTAGGTTCACACAATTCCTGAAAACACAAAGTTGCCAAAAATCAGCTAAGATGGAGATCAATTAATGCTCCGGGGAAAAAAAGTGGGTGAAGCCCGGCAAAGAATCCTACAAGGATATCTTTATTACTGCCCACTGAGCAATGATTAATAAGGTCCTCTTTGCTGATAGGGGCTGAACGGAAGCTTAGGAACAAAACAGACCTCAATCACATAGATCTCATTTATAGGCAACTATTTTTGCTTCTTCTAACAGATAAAGAAGCAATCTGATACGTGGAATGTCGCATGGAAAACTTTGGCATTAGATATGAAAATACATTTTGCCTTCCTCTGTTGAAACGCATAAGTGGGGCATATGGACTTTAAGAACGCCATGGTCACTTCCCTTTAATAACTTCCTGGCATCATTTGGTTACTGAATACTATGGATACTATCAACATTGCAAGCACAGAAAGGAATGCTGCAACTAACAATGCTAGAACCAATAACCAAAACATGGCAAAGTGACAAAGCAGAGCTCCAGGAAGATGTCCAAAAAAGGAAGTGCTCTATCCATGTATGATGTAATTAAATAACCAACTCTTCTTCATCAGCCTAGTTTTTGAAAAAATACTAATAAATCAGACTTCAGCATTGCTACATAATCAAACAACTTTGAAATATGGAGCAAACATCTCGTATAATCTGGATGAAAGGTTAGTCTATTTGAAATGGAGTTGAAACTAGAATGGAATGTCATAAAGTTATCCAGGAAAGCTTAAAATCCAGTCACTACATGAATTCAACCTGTTTTGATTCATGGTTTTATTTCAGTCTTTATCTATCTTTAAGCTACTTCAGTAAAGGGAAAATCAAAGGCAAGAACATTATCAGCAACTGATAAATTATCATGTTGTTAGCAGAACAGAACATCTTTTCTACTTGATGGACCCAAAGTATCTTCCCAATAGAAAATATATTAACAATGCAAGTCTCATTAATTGAAAAGGCTTTCATTTACATTACATTTATCATTATTAAAAGGACAACTGAGAATGTGTTCACGCTTTATCTTGAAAGGATAGTTCCTCTCTTAAACTAAACTTTGATGCTCTCTTAAACTAAACTAAAGATCTCTTCCAAGTGAACACCAAGAAAGATTAAAAATTAAAAATTTGCTGGGCTGCATTCTAATGCACCTTATATAAGTATCTTTCAATCTGGAGTTCGATAGTGAATCTTAATAATTGTGTGGGCAATGATGCAACCAACATGACTGTCTTCATTCGGCATCCACGCTATAGATTTCAACATCAGCACACAAAATAGGAGCAGGAGTAAGCTATCTGGTCTCTCAAGCCTGCTCTACCAATCAATACAATCTTGTCGGTTTTGACCTAGGTATTGGATACTCTTCTGTGACAGTTCCTCATACCCTTAAATTCAACAATTAAAAAAAACAATTATCTACCTCCTCTTTATATCTCCAATGATCCAACCTCTGCAAACTGCCAGGGGGTGGAATTCCAAGGATTCACCATACTCTGTGAGAACAAATTCCTATGCACCTCAGTTTTAAATGGCCACCCCTTATTTGAAATTCTCTGATTATTGGTAACATCATGACATCTATGCTGTCTAACCCTCTGGGAATCTCATTGGTTTCAATAAAGATCATCTATAATTCTTCTTCAAATAATACTTTTTTTTTAGGTTACAGGGCAGCAAGCAAATTACTCTAGCTTTAGTAACAACTGTAACTAAAATCACTTTGGTCAATTAAGACATTGTGATATCAAATCCAAAAGGGTGGTATACTAGACATGCAAGCAATCAAGAGGCAAACACTGTTTAATTTTAATTTAAGCTAAACTATTATGTAAAAGTAAACATAATCAACATACTTCTTTCCAAATAACTCTGCCAAGAGAAATTTACAAAATCAATTTCATGATGATTTCATGAATTTCAACTGGTAAAAGTGTACCAATGTGTACTAATTACAGATCTTACAATATAGTTTAGATTAGAGGTACAGCGTGGAAACAAGCCCTTCGGCCCACTGAGTCAGCGCCGGGCAACAATCGCCATACATGAACGCTATACTACACACGAGGGACAACTTACAATTTTACTGAAGCCAATCAATCTACAAACTGTAGGTCCTTGGAATGTGGGAGAAATCTGGAGCACCTGAAGAAAACCCACAGTCACATGGGAGAACATACAATCTCCATACAGACAGCATCCGTAGTCATGATCGAACCCGGGTCTCTGACGCTGCCAGGCAGCAACTCTACAAAGCTATATTCAATAGAGGAATTCAAACAGGGACGACAACTCAGGGTACAGAGCTCAGATGCAGATACTCCCAACTAGAAACAAAATGAAGTTCTAAAAACAGCAGTCCCAAGTGGGTTAGAAAAGAAAAAGGATGGCAGAAAACGAGAGAACCACGAGCTTAATGCTGAATAACCTACATTATAGAAAACACAGCATATTATAAAGGAAATTGGGAAGACAGAATGGATACAATTTGAAGGAAAATCAAAGATGCTTTATAATACACAGAAGAAAATATTATTATTTAAGGAGAACATACCAAGGAATGTGTGTGTGAAGGGTACAAATCCGCCTCTTTACAATATTCATAAGTTCATAAGTGATAGGAGCAGAATTAGGCCATTCGGCTCATCAAGTCTACTACGCCATTCAATCATAGTGGACCATTTTCCTCTCTTAACCCCATTCTCCTGCCTTCTCCCCATAACCTCTGACACCCGTACTAATCAAGAATCTACCTATCGCTGCCTTAAAAATATCCATTGACCTGGCCACATCCTTCTTTGGCAAATAATCCCACAGATTCACCACCCTCTGACTAAAGAAATTCCTCCTCATCTTCTTCCTAAAAGGAGCATCCTTTTATTCTGAGACTTTGAAGGCAGATGATGAGAGATGTTTAGCATCATGAACAGAGAGAGTGGGGAGGAGGGTGGGGGCAGAGTCTGTGTGCAGGCGAGGGAGCAGTATAGACACAACGAGCAGGGGGCGAGGGAGGGGGTACATAATTTGTTACATGGCGGATTCAGCTCGTTCCAGAAGCAGATCGGTCGTCTTTATATTTTCAGATAATTATTTCAGTGCTCATTTTAGAAAGAACATTTCAGAATGTTATAGTTTGCCAGAAATAATTTTATCAGCTTCTCAGATTGAGATCTCCAACAGAATCTGAATTAGATAATAGACAATAGGTGCAGGAGTAGGCCATTCGGCCCTTTGAGCCAGCACCAATGTGATCATGGCTGGTCATCCCCAATCAGTACCCCATTCCTGCCTTCTCTGCATATTTTGCTATTTTTAAGAGCCCTATCTAGCCCTCTCTTGAAAGCATCCAGAAAACCTGCCTCCACCGCCCTCTGAGGCAGAGAATTCCACAGAATCACCACTCTCTGTGAGAAAAGGTGTTTCCTCGTCTACGTTCTAAATGGTTTACTCCTTATTCTTAAACTGTGGCCCCTGGTTCTGGACTCCCCCAACATCGGGAATAAGAATCTTATATGTTTCAATGAGATTCCCTCTCATCCTTATAAACTCCAGAGTGTACAAGCCCAGCTGCTCCATTCTCTCAGCATATGACAGTCCTGCCATCCCGGGAATTAACCTTGTAAACCTACGCTGCACTCACTCAACAGCAAGAATGTCCTTCCTCAAATTAGGGGACCAAAACTGCACACAATACTCCAGGTGTGGTCTCACTAGGGCTCTGTACAACTGCAGAAGGGCCTCTTTGCTCCTCTATTCGATTCCTCTTGTTATTATGGATATGCAATGGAAGACATTTAAAGACTGCATGGATGAACTACAAAAATTGTTCATCCCAGTTTGGCAAAAGAATAAATCAGGGAAGGTAGTACATCCATGGATAACAAGGGAAATCAGGGATAGTATCAAAGCAAAGGATAATGCGTACAAATTAGCCAGAAAAAGCAGCATACCGGAGGACTGGGAGAAATTCAAAGACCAGCAGAGGAGGACAAAGGGCTTAATTAGGAAAGGAAAAATAGATTATGAAAGAAAACTGGCAGGGAACATAAAAACTGACTGCAAAAGTTTTTATAGATATGTGAAAAGAAAGAGATTAGTTAAAACAAATGTAGGTCCCTTGCAGTCAGAAACAGGTAAGTTGATCATGGGGAACAAGGATATGGCGGACCAATTGAATAACTACTTTGGTTCCGTCTTCACTAAGGAAGACATAAATAATTTGCCGGAAATAGCAGGGGACCGCGGGTCAAAGGAGTTGGAGGAATTAAGTGAAATCCAGGTTAGCCGGGAAGTGGTGTTGGGTAAATTGAATGGATTAAAGGCCGATAAATCCCCAGGGCCAGATAGGCTGCATCCCAGAGTACTTAAGGAAGTAGCTCCAGAAATAGTGGATGCATTAGTAATAATCTTTCAAAACTCTTTAGATTCTGGAGTAGTTCCTGAAGATTGGCGGGTAGCAAACGTAACCCCACTTTTTAAGAAGGGAGGGAGAGAGAAAATGGGGAATTACAGACCAGTTAGTCTAACATCGGTAGTGGGGAAACTGCTAGAGTCAGTTATTAAAGATGGGATAGCAGCACATTTGGAAAGTGGTGAAATCATTGGACAAAGTCAGCATGGATTTACGAAAGGTAAATCATGTCTGACGAATCTTATAGAATTTTTCGAGGATGTAACTAGTAGCGTGGATAAGGGAGAACCAGTGGATGTGGTGTATCTGGACTTCCAGAAGGCTTTCGACAAGGTCCCACATAAGAGATTAGTATACAAACTTAAAGCACACGGCATTGGGGGTTCAGTATTGATGTGGATAGAGAACTGGCTGGCAAACAGGAAGCAATGAGTAGGAGTAAACGCGTCCTTTTCACAATGGCAGGCAGTGACTAGTGGGGTACCGCAAGGCTCATTGCTGGGACCCCAGCTATTTACAATATATATTAATGATCTGGATGAGGGAATTGAAGGCAATATCTCCAAGTTTGCGGATGACACTAAGCTGGGGGGCAGTGTTAGGTGTGAGGAGGATGCTAGGAGACTGCAAGGTGACTTGGATAGGCTGGGTGAGTGGGCAAATGTTTGGCAGATGCAGTATAATGTGGATAAATGTGAGGTTAACCATTTTGGTGGCAAAAACGGGAAAGCAGACTATTATCTAAATGGTGGCCGATTGGGAAAGGGGGAGATGCAGCGAGACCTGGGTGTCATGGTACACCAATCATTGAAGGTAGGCATGCAGGTGCAGCAGGCAGTAAAGAAAGCGAATGGTATGTTAGCTTTCATTGCAAAAGGATTTGAGTATAGGAGCAGGGAGGTTCTACTGCAGTTGTACAGGGTCTTGGTGAGACCACACCTGGAGTATTGCGTACAGTTTTTTGGTCTCCAAATCTGAGGAAGGACATTATTGCCATAGAGGGAGTGCAGAGACGGTTCACCAGACTGATTCCTGGGATGTCAGGACTGTCTTATGAAGAAAGGCTGGATAGACTTGGTTTATACTCTCTAGAATTTAGGAGATTGAGAGGGGATCTTATAGAAACTTACAAAATTCTTAAGGGGTTGGACAGGCTAGATGCAGGAAGATTGTTCCCGATGTTGGGGAAGTCCAGGACATGGGGTCACAGCTTAAGGATAAGGGGGAAATCCTTTAAAACCGAAATGAGAAGAACTTTTTTCACAGAGGGAGTTAGATGTAGCCCTTGTGGCTAAGGGGATCAGGGGGTATGGAGAGAAGGCAGGTACGGGATACTGAGTTGGATGATCAGCCAAGATCATATTGAATGGCGGTGCAGGCTCGAAGGGCCGAATGGCCTACTCCTGCACCTAATTTCTATGTTTCTATGTTTCTATAAAGGCCAACATGCCATTCGCTTTCTTCACTGCCTGCTGTACCTGCATGCTTACTTTCATAGACTGATGTACAAGGATCCCCAGATCCCGTTGTACTTCCTCTTTTCCCAACTTGACGCCATTTAGATAGTAATCTGCCTTCCTGTTTTTGCTACCAAAGTGGATAACCTCATTTATCCGCATTAAACTTCATCTGCCATGCATCTGCCCACTCCCCCAACCTGTCCAAGTCACCCTGCATTCTCATAGCATCCTTCTCACAGTTCACACTGCCACCCAGCTTTGTGTCATCTGCAAATTTGCTAATGTTACTTTGAATCCCTTCATCCAAATCATTGATGTATATTGTAAATAGCTGCAGTCCCAGCACAGAGCCTTGCGGTACCCCACTAGTCACTGCCTGCCATTCTGAAAGGGACCCATTAATCCCTACTCTTTGTTTCCTGTCTGCCAACCACTTCTCTATCCATGTCAGCACTCTACCCCCAATACCATGTGCCCTAGTTTTGCCCACTAATCTCCTATGTGGGACCTTATCAAATGCTTTCTGAAAGTCTAGGTAAACCACATCCACTGGCTCTCCCTTGTCCATTTTCCTAGTTACATCCTCAAAAAATTCCAGAAGATTAGTCAAGCATGATTTTCCCATCGTAAATCCATGCTGACTCGGACCGATCCTGTTACTGCTATCCAAATGTGCGGCTATCTCATCTTTTATAATTGACTCCAGCATCTTCCCCACCACCAAAGTCAGACTAACTGGTCTATAATTCCCTGTTTTCTCTCCCACCTTGCTTAAAAAGTGGGATAACATTAGCTACCCTCCAATCCACAGGAACTGATCCTGAGTCTATAAAACATTGGAAAATTAACACCAATGCATCCACGATTTCTAGGGCCACTTCCTTAAGTACCCTGAGATGCAGACCATCAGGCCCTGGGGATTTATCAACCTTCAGTCCCATCAGTCTATCCAACACCATTTCCTGCCTAATGTGGATTTCCTTCAGTTCCTCTGTCACCCCAGATCCTCTGGCCACTACTATATCAGGAAGATTGTTTGTGTCCTCCTTAGTGAAGACAGATCCAAAGTACTTGTTCAACTGATCTGCCATTTCCTTGTTCCCCATAATAAATTCACCTTTTTCGGTCTTCAAGGTTCCAACTTTGGTCTTAATTGTATTGTATTGTATTGTATTCAAATTTATTGTCATTGTCTCAATTAGAGACAACAAAATGAATTTTCCTAACAGGCAATATCATAAAAATAAATAAATAATAAATAATAAAACATATACAGACTAATTAATTTTTTCTTCCACATACCTAAAGAAGCTTTTACTTTTACAGTGGCGAGGAGGCATCTGTGGGGAGGAGCCATCTTGGGGAACGGCTGCTAACCAGCAGCCGTCCGTTTAATTCACTTTTCTTTTGTAGTTTTAGTGAGTCCTGTGCTTTGTTTGTGGGAGAAATAGACTTTTTAATGTTGGGGGAAGGGGGTAACTATATTTCTAGGTCCCTACCTGGTCGGTGAGGCAGCTTTTTCTCCGGGCTGCCCCGTCGACCCGTCCTCCTGGCCTACCAGCGGGCGTGGAGCGCCGTTTCCTGGCGGGGACCGCCCAGCACCTCCGTTTCGGTGGCGGCACAGCGCTGGAGTGCTATCGCGGAGCGGAGCAGGCGATGCCTTGCCTGGGTCGCCGCACTGGAGCTCCGGTGAGCTATGACCGCCGAGTTCATCACCTCCGGGCTGCGGGTCTGCGGAGCGGAGCGGACTTCAACATCGGGAGCCTGGGAGAAGCCTTGTCGGCTTCGGAAGCCTTCGGTTAGGAAGCGGCCGTTCCAGGTGGCCCAGCCACTGAGAGGACTCTCCCAACGCTGGGGCAACAGCACCCGGCCAGAATCGGCCAGGAACATCGAGCCTCCGTAGAGGCAATAGCGGAGGCCTCAATAGGCCTGACTTTGGGAGAACTGGGGATGGGGACTGGACATTGTGCCTTCCCCCACAGTGGTATCCATTGTGGGGTGATGATTTTTGTGTGTAAGTGAATATTTTATTCCGTGTCCAAGATGGCTGTCGGAAGGGAGAGTGTACGCTGGCGCGGTTTAGCTGCCGCTGCTCTCTCTTCACATTGTGTTTGTGATTTTTTTGTCTTTGGATCGAATTCTGTCTTTAATTTGTGTATTGGTGATGTCTTTATTATTTATTTTATTCCAATTATATGTTTTTTTACTCTTGTTAATTTATGTAAGGTGTCCTTGAGACTTTTGAAAGGCGCCCACAAATAAAATTTTTTATTATTATTATTATTATTATTATTATTATTATTATATGTTTTATATTCTTGGTTAGCTTACCTTCGTATCTCATCTTTTCTCCCCATATTGTCTTTTTAGTTATCTTCTGTTGTTCTTTAAACATCACCCAATCTCTTGCTTCCCGCTCATCTTTGTTGCGTTGTATTTCTTTGCTTTAATTTTTATACTGTCCCTGACGTCCCTTGTCAGCCATGGTCATACCTTTCTCCCCTTGGAATCTTTCTTCTTCCTAGGAATGAACTGATCCTGCACCTTTCTTATTCCTAGAAACCCTTTTTTTTTCCAATGAACATTCCTGCTAGGGTATCTTTCCAGTCAACTTTGGCCAGCTCCGCCCTCATGGCCCCATAGTCCCCTTTATTCAACTGCAACACTGACACCTCTGATCTACCCTTCTCCATCTCCAATTGCAGATTAAACCTGACCATGTTATGGTCACTGCCTCCTAATGGCTCATTAACCTCGAGGTCCTTTATCAAATCTGGTTCATTACATAACACTGGATCCAGAATTGCCTTCTCCCTGGTAGGCTCCAATACAAGCTGTTCAAAGAATCCATCACAAAGGCACTCGACAAAGTCCCTTTCTTTGGGTCCAGTACCAACCTGATTTTTCCAGTCTACCTGCATGTTGAAATCTCCCATAACAACCACAGCATTACTTTTACTACATGCCAATTTTAACTCCTGATTCAACTTGTGCCCTATGTCCAGGCTACTGTTTGGGGGCCTGTAGATTAGTCCCATTAGCGTCTTTTTACCCTTACAATTCCTTAGTTCTATCCATACTGACTCCACATCTCCTGTTTCAATGTCACCCCTTGCAAGGGACTGAATTTCATTCCCCACTAACAGGGCAACCCCACCCCTTCTGCCCACCTGTCTGTCTTTTCGATAGGAGGTATACCCTTGAATATTCAGTTCCCAGCCCTGGCCCTCTTGCAGCCATGTCTCAGTAATTCCCACAACATCATACTTGCCAGTTTCTAACTTAGTCTCAAGCTCGTCCACTTTATTCCTTATACTTCGTGCATTAATATACAGTACTTTGACCTCCGGATTCACTTCCCCCCTCGCACTGCAATTGGCCCTGACCTTACTCTGTTGTCCCTTCTCGAGCTTTCCTTCCCATTAATTTGAGAATCTTTTGTAATTTTTCCTGTAGCCACTTCCCCTTCAACTCCATCTTTATACTCCCAATTTGTCAATCGCTCTCCCGCACTATTTAGTTTAAACCCACACGTGTAACCCCAGCAAACCTGCCTGCTAGAATGTCGGTCCCCCTCCAGTTAAGGTGTAACTCGTCCCTTTTATACTGGTTACCCTACCCCAGAAGAGATCCCAGTGGTGTATCAATCTAAATCCTTGCTCCCTGCTCCAGCCCCTCAGACACACATTCAGATTCGCTATCTCCCTGTTCCTGGCCTCACTAACGCGAGGTGCTGGAAGCAATCCAGAGATAACTACCCTAGAAGTCCGGCATTTCAGTCTTCTTCCCAACTCACTTTTTTTTTAGAAGAGATATAATAGAAATGTTTGTGAAGAGCTGGATGATTTTTTTTTAAAAACATACACATAATACAGCAAAATGTATTTCAACAATTTATGAAGGTCAATAAGCAGACTCGAATTGAAAGCAAGGAATGGATATTATGAGTCACACGCTGTTCACTCCTATTTGCATTCAGTGAAATCCCTGCACTGAGCCTGAATTAGCAATGAGTGCACAACCTTGGACTCCCATGGAAACAATACTGGTCTAAATTTAGTCACATTGTGATTTTTTGGAATAAATTCATGCATGATTATTGTGGATGAAGATGGTATCACTCCCCATGTTACTAAATTGTGGATTATTCACTTTACAGAGAAAACACAATGATTGGCAGTTAAATTTAAAACACTGAAGGCTATCATTGTCTCTGGAGCTCAAGCTGTGGAATACCGTTTTGTATGCATAATCTCTTCCTTCCTAATTGTGATTTTATTTCTCAATTCATCGGCGTAATAAATCATTGCCAATCTAGACAATCCTCACTTTTGCTAAAGTTTTATAGAACAAACATGGAAATAAATAGGTCCGCTGTACTGAAAATACATTTTCCATCAGCAGTAACACTCCGCTAAAACAGTCAATGCTGAAACTTGAGTGGAATTATTATTTATTAATTGATTGACTCCTATTCTAATAATGACTGGCTCAAATTCATTGTTCCAAGTCTGCAAGCGGTAGAAGATCTCTGATAGTGCTACCCTCATTATTCTATTCATGCATCATTGTAATCTTGCATTAATGGATCTAATAAAGGCTAGTGTTGATCTTCCTCAGACACTGGAAAGAGTATAGGAACCTGTGCAGAGGAACTTAAAGCATTGTAATAATGGAAGCAAATTCCACAGCACAGGTACCTCCATATTGATTTTGTTCTCTGACTAAATTCACATCAGAACAAAACTACAACTGAACAAAGACACGCAGGAAATAGTCGAGATAGGCCTAGAAATGCCAGTGTCCCAGAACAATGCTTTGTGGTGGCATAGCTACAGTGGGATAACAACTATTTTGATTCCTATCTCGCCACATCAATTTTCAGTTGCAATTGAGCATGTGGGTTGTAATTGTGAAGCTGGAATGTTATGCTTATGTGTGTGGGAAAAGAGATTCCAGAAGATGGTATGAGGATGATAGGATGAGGAAACAGGGGTGAGGATTCAATAGGGGAAGAGGTGGCCTGACAGCAAGGGGAAATTGATGCATTGGGACCATAGTACAGATGAGAGGATAGGCTAAGACTAAGTATTTTACTATCCTGAGGATCTCCCCATTGTCAGCACTATTTGGAAAGAGATGGCATTCTGCACACCAAATTTAGAAATGATATTGGTGTTGCTAGGACAACTTGTGATGGAGAGCACTCAATCAAGTGTTTGATTTGACGGTTTAATCATGTTGCATTGAGGGGAAAAAATCCAACTTCTGTGCATTTCTGATGTTGATGCACAACAATCTTTAGGAAATATTGTTAATCGGTTATTCAACAAAAAAATGGCACAGGGCATCATCAAATTCATGCGTTGATCTCTCTTATAGACAATAGACAATAGGTGCAGGAGTAGGCCTTTCGGTCCTTCGAGCCAGCACAGCCATTCAATATGATCATGGCTGATCATTCCCAATCAGTACCCCATTCCTGCCGTCTCCCCATATCCCCTGACTCCGCTATCTTTAAGAGCCCTATCTAGCTCTCTCTTGAAAGTATCTAGAGAAACGGCCTCCACCACCCTCTGAGGCAGAAAATTCCACAGACTCACAACTCTCTGTGTAAATTTGAATTTGATTCCTTTATTGTCATTCAGACCTTTTGGTCTGAACGAAATAACGTTGCCTGCAGTCATACACAGTAACAATAAATAACAAAACATACAATAAACACAAATTAACATTCACCACAGTGAGTTCACCAAGCACCTCCTCACTGTGATGGAGGCAAAAGTCTTAGTCTCTGTCTCTTCCCTCCTTGTTCTCCGTCTGCGCTGAGGCGACCGATCCAGGCCAAAGATGCCGCTCTCCAGTCCAGCGGACCTCCGTGGTGATGTCGCCGCTGCCGAATGCCAGAACGCCGTCTCCGCTCTGAGTCGGCCCGCCACAGCCACAGCTCCGAGTCCCGCAGCCCAGCTCCTGCCTCAGCTCCGAGTCCCGCAGCCCCAGCCCCGGGCCGCTGCAACAGCTCCGAGTCCTGCTACATCAGCTCCGAGTCCCGCTGCAACAGCTCCGAGTCCCGCAGTCTCAGCTCCGGGCTGCTGCCGAAAGCTGGAACGCCGCATCAGCAAGTCGGGCCACCGCTGCCTCAGCCCCGAAGACGGCCAGCCTCTCGTTGTAAGTCCTGGCTGGCTCTGCCTCCGGAGCCTCGAGGTCGGTCGCAGGTTGGAGACCGCCAGCTCCGCCATTAGGCCTCAGCGCAGACGGAGGCAGAGAAGGGGGATACAACAAGAAAAAGTCGCATTCCCCCGAAAGCAAGAGACAAGAAAACATGTTTCACCCCCCCCCCCCCCCCCCCCCCCCACCCCCACCCACAACCCAACAAACTAAAACTTAGCCAAAACAAGACAAAAAAAAACAACAACAAAAAGTAAAGACAGACGGACTGCAGGCGAGCCGCAGCTGTTAACAGTGCAGCCACTTCCGGAAAAAAGTGTTTCCTCATCTCCATTCTAGATGGCTTAACCCTTATTCTTAAACTGTGGCCCCTGGTTCTGCACTCCCCCAACATCGGGAACATGTTTCCTCCCTCTAGTGTGTCTCAACCCTTAATAATCTTATATGTTTCAATAAGATCCCCTCTCATCTTTCTAAATTCCAGAGTAAACAAGTCCAGCCACTCCATTCTCACAGCATATGACAATCTCGCCATCCCGGGAATTGACCTTATGAACCTACGCTGCACTCCCTCAATAGCAAGAATGTCCTTCCTCAAATTAGGGGACCAAAACTTATTTAGACAATCTAAATAAACATGAGACTTGTAACAGGAGACCATTCCCAAACCTCAAAACTGGAGTTATGTTCAAAGTCATGTTTTAAAATTGGGTAGATGTATCTTTGCAGCTCCCAGAAATGTTAAGTTTCTTTTTCTTTTTTTTTTTTTAACATTTTGACATTAATTGAAGTTGGACTACCCATCCATGGTGACCAGGTGAAAGTCATGAGTGAAACCACACACTCTTTTGCAGGCGAGAGGTTCTTTTCATTCACTGAATGGAATCTCATGAAAGGAGGTTTGACATTCTCACCAAGCCATCCAAGTGAAGATAAATCACTCTCGTTTTCCACTTGTCAATTCCAATTACAGCCAGAATATCTTTGTGGACATTTTCATCATAATCAAGTTGCCCTTCACCTTGTCATGGATTATTAGAAAGTAACACCTTTGGTTTATTTCTCAAATATAACTCGTGTCACATTTTAAGATCCAACAAATATCTGAAGATAAGACACAAAATGCTGGAGTAACTCAGCGGGAGAGGCCGTTTCTCTGAAGAGAAGGAATGGGTGACGTTTTGGATAGAGACCCATCTTCAAACTGAAAAAGAGTCTCGACCTGAAATGTCACACATTCCTTCTCTCCAGAGATGCTGTCTGTCCCGCTGAGTTACTCCAGCATTCTGTGCCCATCTTCAGTGTAAACCAGCATCTGCAATTCCTTCCAAACAAATATCTGATTCTCCATTGGATAAGCTGATGGGGTGAAAGAACATATTTGGTAAGACAACAGTTGATCATGAACAGGCTGGCTGATTGCACAAAAGAGGCAGTGTAAAAATATAAAATAAAAAATTCAGATGGGTGTGGCAAAGGTCTGGGACCAAGTTAGGGGTGTGGTTGGGGAAGAGGAAGGAGGGAAATTCTTCTGTGCAGTTAAACAGAACAGAAAGCAAGATAAAACAGAGCTAGCTCGCCCTTATCTCCATCTGCACCCACTCCCACCCAAACACAATTGTGGCAGAACCAAACTGTTGATTTTACTTCCTTCAGGGACCAAAATCAATCAACAGGCGAGAAAAAAGTACTCCAGTGCATCTGGCTGACCCAGAGAGTATGAACACAATATGATTTATTGGTGACACTCTAGTTTTCAATAGCTCATTTTGATTCAACACCATGCATCCATTGTGTTGCTGTATTATTAAGATGGAATAAATGTGGTCGTCATGGAGCCAACAAATGTCATGCAAGTATGAGGTGATCGGATAAGCAGTGTTCTGCTTCAAGGCCCAGAGAGCACAAGTAGAAATTAGGAACCTACTTTTATTGATCATTTACAACAACTTTTGTTTTGTGGATTCCCATTGTTCAAACTGTTGTTATGTGAAATGGAGAAATCCATCTTTAAACTTCTGATTTCAAATGAACAGTTAAATTGACAATTAAATCGACTATTAATCTATTAATCTATTAATCTGAACGATTGAAGCAAACTATCTCTGGGCTGTGCGAGTCAAACTGAATTTTTGAGTTTTCCATTTTCTAGTAAATTGTTACATCTATACTGCACGCAATTTCAAAACACGTCAAATAGTACAAATATCTCCGCCTTCATTAAATCAATTTAGAATAACAAATTTAAAATGGGTCTTCCAGTTTTCAACAATACCCCGCTCCCTGCCATGGATGCCCTCTGAGACGGGCCGGGAAGATCATTAAAGACCCCTCCCACCCCAACCATGGACTGTTTGCCCTCCTCCCATCAGGGAGGTAGTACAGGAGCCTCAGGTCTCGTACCAGTAGGATGAGGAACAGCTTCTACAATAATACCATCACATTGCTGAACTCGGAGTCCCGCCGATAGACTTCTCCAGTCTCTCCGTCCACATTGTTTGATTATTGTTTGATTATTCTGTATTTTTATTTCTATATTGCACTATACTACGGACTGACGCTAAACTGCATTTCGTTGTACCCATACTTGTATTTGTGCAATGACATTAAAGTTGAATTGAATTGAATTGAATTGAATAAGAACATAAGAAATAGGAGCAATTGGATCAATTGGACTTTTCATCCTTGCCATTCTTCAAGATGGTGGCTGATCTGTCTCAAAGCTATTTTGCCACAATCCCTCCATTTCACACAAATCCTTTAATACCAGAAACCTCTCAATCTATGCTTTGAATGAACTCATGGACCCAAATATGTCTGCTTCTTGATACAGACATGCAACAGTCTGGGATTTTGGAAGTAATGAAGTTAAAAGGCAACTGTTGCATCTCCTGCCGTTGGTTTCCAGTTAGATTGGAAAGCACCATTAAGCCCCTGTCCCACGATGCAAATTTACCTAAGAGTTCTCCCTAGTTAAAAAAAATCAAACTTGTGATACTTCATCACGAGTATTCTTTTACTCTTGAAAATTTTTCACACTGTTGAAAAAACTTCACGAGTTTCCGTGTTTCCTGAGTACCTGCCGTTAGCATTACGAGCCGTTACGAGACATCCACGAGCTCCGACGTACCCGCCACGTACATTCTACGTACTTATCACGAGTTTGATTTTTATTTAAACTCGGGAGAGCTATTAGGTAAACTCGTGAAGAGTGAACCAGCAGGTTGAGAAAGAAATTGGTGGCAGCGGGTAGCAGAATTTCCTTGAAGCTGGTGGAAATTGTGGTGAACAATCTGTTGAATACAGAACTTGTACCTCTTCCACTCTTATTTTTTTAATAAATTGATGATGGGCACCAAATGTAATGACATCTTTGAGTTCCGTACAGCAGCAGAATTAATACGATTTCCACTCTACCCTCACTTTCACATGGCCCATCTCTAAATCTCCTCTTCTTCTGGATTAATGTTTCATTTCCAGGCAATAGGCTGGTGACAAACACTCGGTTTTCTTGTTTGTACCTTCTCTCACCCTGCTTACACAAAGCACAAATATTTTGTTTCCTGGTTCATCTGTCCCTATTGTATCTGATCAGGTAACAAGCTTTTCCACACTGATGCCCTTGAAGATCTTCCTTCTTCCATGAAGGAATGGGAAGACTGGGCTTTTTAGATGATCAGCCATGATCATATTGAATGGTGGTGCTGGCTCGAAGCGCCGATACCTGCACCTACTTTCTATGTTTCTCTGTTCCTTAAACTTAGCTGCCCCTTGACTGCATCTCGTCTATTAACCACACCAGTTATCATCACATCTCTTCCTGGTCAGGGCTAGGATAGAGTTCCTCTGGTACTCAATTTCCACTCCAGCAACCTATGTATTCAATGGATCATTCTTCACAATTTGATCCAACTTCAAAGAAATTCCACAACCTGACACAACTTCCATCAACTTCTTTGCAACTCACTGTTTGCACATGTATATATTACTAAAGCTCTCATCTTGACCACTTCCTGTCTGCATTGTAATTAAATTTGCGCAAAAGCGATCCCCCACAGCGCAACGATTTTTCGCCACCTCACCATTCTCCTCTGTTGCAAGTCAAATAAGTTTTGTTCCAATCGGTGAAATAATACAAAAGTTAAGAAGGTTTTGGTCCCCCCCCCCCCCCCCCCCCCCCCCCCCCCCCCACCTCCCCCCCTCCCACATCGCCCCTCCCCACCCCCCCTCCTCCCTGCTTTGAGGGAACGGGTTGCGTTGGGGGAACAGGTGAGTGGTAGAATATTGCATTGGGGAATGCGTTGCATTGGGAGAGACCAGACCTCCCGTGTGACTGGGACCCAACGGGTCCCACTTAGTCTAGTATTACATAGGAATGTCTGCTTTAGGTGATGAATAAACACCTTTCATATCTACTAGCTTCAGTGTCTCCAGAGACCAAGTTCAGTCACAACAATTTCCATCTTTTTTTTCTCCCATAGCAGTATCTTTTTTAAATATTATTGAAAAACAAAGGTGTCTTAATTTTTCCACTTGTTTTACAAGGAAAGAAAAACTGGTTTGCTAATGATAAAAAAAATTCATGGATCTTAGAAACTCTCAATAATCGGAGAAAGCAAAAACCACTGCATAAACCTGCATGCAATGAATTCCTTATGGAATACTGCATTGAACTAAACGAATGCCCTAAAACCGACCGCTTCTAAATGCAATACCTCCTGGCTCATATTATATGGGAACCGGGTGTGAAATAACCAAGCAACGGCTAGACACTTTCAATATCTTGTGGTGCTTTCAGTGATATAATTTCTGACACTTATTGCCTTCATGTTTTCTTGACCACACTGTCAGCAGTTAATCCAAAAAGGTCGATCCAGCGCTATGCTTTTCCTCGTTCAACACATCCTGGTGGCATGAACATTGAATTCTTACAATTCCGTTAGCCCTTGCTGTCTCCTCCCCTTCCGACCTCTCCCTCAGCGCTCGGGCTCCTCCTCCTCCTTTTTCCTTTCTTCTCGCCGCCTCCCTCCACCCCCTATCAGTTTGAAGAAGGGTTTCGGCCCGAAACGTTGCCCATCTCATTCGCTCCATAGATGCTGATGCTCCCGCTGAGTTTCTCCAGCATTTTTGTGTACCTTCGATTTTCCAGCATCTGCAGTTCCTTTGTTAACACATCTCTATGAAATGCAGGTTGTGGGTGTTATAGAAGATTGTTCTAGAAGATGACTGAACAGATTTTGCCAAGAACTACCAGACAATGAAATGCAATTTGCAGAATTCGGAAATGTGAAATAAATGGTTAAAATAGAATGGACCACACGTTTCCCCATGTCTATTTCTAATAATACTTGCACTTTCACCCCTGGATCGCACGGAATAGACCCCAAGGTCTATCATAGGGAATGCACAAAGTGTCTCCAGCATTCTACATGTGAAGGTAAATCCCAAAATGTAAAACATTAATGTTTATAAACTAACAAAATCTTTTCTGCACAAGTACATTTTCCCTGCCTACTCAAAAGTGCAATTCAGAAACTGATAGGGGGCTTCTTGTTATGAACTCAGGGAATTTCCCCCCATTTAGAAAATACTGAAAATTGTGGGTGGAAGTGTTAATGTATTAGTGTTTTTTATTTAAATCGCCTCCCACTCAACTTGAAAGGACAGCCCCTGATCACCTCCTTCACCATGTAACAGTATGGTGGAATTTCCATTTACAGACAGGCTAATAGGAATGAAGCTCAACAGAAGTGAAACTTAAAACACTCAATACAGCAGCAGCAAGTACAGAAAACCAGTTCAGCATGGGAGAGCACATGCCACAGAAGAGGAAGGCATGCTGATTCTCGCTTTTAGTCTTGGTGACCCTATCCAAGATGGCTCTGTCTTAATTAATTACAGCAACCTGTACTTGGGACATCAATTCATATCCCACACGTAGCTCTTTTGTACAAAGGCAGAGGCTAAAACAAACAACACATTGTGACAAGTTGGAAGAAATACATTTATTAAAATTGCTATTACACGAATATTATGCTGTTCAACATACAATTATGCTAATAATTCAAACAAGGATCAGCAAAAATGACATGTATGGATACCTAATTTCCAGGAATTTCCTGACAAGTTGATAGTTTTAGAGTTCCTGTCCATTCCTTTCAAGAGAAAATAATGGTTCGGCAAAAAGCTTCAGCAAGGATTCCCTTGTCATGCTCTGAGACTAGTCCAGTTCTTTTTTTAAAGATGAGAAGTGGTGGTGGTTGTGCCGGCATATATTATCCATCTCAAAGTGCCCCAGAGAAGGTGGTGGACATCCACCTCGAACTCCTGGCGAAAGTACTCCCCAAACGTTCCTTGCCAAAATGCCAAACAGAGAGCACTGGGATTTAGACCCAGTGACAATGAAGAAATGGCAAACTATTTCCAAGTTAGGATGGGGTGAAATTTGGAGGTCAACTTGCAAGTGATGATGTTACCATGCATCTACTCTCCTTTATCTTCTTGTGGATGTTGTTGTGGATGTTATATCATTCTCCAAATATACCTTGAGGTTGGGGTGCCAAATAGCAAATCATTGCCTGCAGAATTCCCAATCTCTGACCTACTCTCGTCAAGTTAAATCAAGTCAAGTCTATTGTCATGTGGATGCATGCTGCGAGGTAAAGCACAATGAAAATCTTGCCTGTAACAGCTGTGTTTATGTGGCCGATCCAGTTGTGTTCGCAGTTATCACAACTGGATCAGCCACTTACACATATTGTTGTGATCCTCATGATATAGATAGCAGGAATCTTGAAAAGGCAATAACACTTAAAGTCAAGGCAGCCATTCGGTGGGGAGTGGAGAAAGAGTGGATTGGTCATTGACTTTTACTGCTATCCAATGCCCCATCATTACCTCTTTAATAATTGACTCCAGCATCTTTCCCACCACCGAAGTCAGGCTAACTGGTCTGTAATTCCCCATTTTCTCTCTCGCTCCTTTCTTGAAAAGTGGGATAACATTAGCTATCCTCCAACCCACAGGAACTGATCCTGAATCTATTGAACATTGGAAAATGATCACCAATGCGTCCACTATTTCTAGAGCCACCTCCCTGAGGACCCTGGGATGCAGACCATCAGGCCCAGGGGATTTATCATCCTTCAGTCCCATTAGCCTACCCAATACTATTTCTCGCCTGATTAAATTTTTTTTTCAGTTCCTCTACCCCCTTAGATTCTCTGTCCTCCAGTACTTCTGGGAGATTGTTTATGTCTTCCTTAGTGAAGACAGATCCGAAGTACCTGTTCAACTCTTCTGCCATTTCCTTGTTCCCCATAATAATTTCACCCGTGTCTGCCTTCAAGGGACCCACATTTGACTTTGCTATTCTTTTTTCCCTTAACATATCTAGAAGCTTTTACTGTCCTTCTTTATATTCCTGGCCAGCTTCCCTTCATACTTCATCTTTTCAGCCCGTATTGCCCGTTTTGTTTCCTTCTGTTGTCCTATGAAAGTTTCCCAATCCTCTGGCTCCCGGCTACTCTTTGCTGTGTTATACATCTTTTATTTTAGTTTTATTCTATCCCTAACTTCTCTTGTCAGCCACAGTTGCCTCCTACTCCCCTTAGAATCTTTCTTCCTTCTTGGAATGAAATGATCCTGCGTCTTCCGGATTATGCCCATTGCTGTTCCACCGTCATTCCTGCTAGGATCCCTTTCCAGTCTACCTTGGCCAGCTCCTCCCTCATCCCTTCATAATCCCCTTTGTTCAACTGCATCATTGTTCATCATTCTTCAACTTGGAATTCATCAGTTTATGGCTGAATGTTAACTTGTTCTAGCTGGGCACAAGTGTGGATTGCTTCACTTGTTGAAGAGTAGAAACAGCATTGAACATCTCATAATTAGCAGTGAACTTCCATACTTCTGACCTTGAGACAGAAAGTCATTGTTGAAGCCTGTAAGTCTGACGAACTTGTGCAGTGCTGATTTGGTGCTGAGATGATTGGTATTCATCAGCCATACTATATTTCTTTGCACAAGAAATTACTCCAATCAATAGAGTATTTTCCTCTTGATACCACTGATTTCAGGTTTACAATTGGTTCCTCACATCAAAAGCCAATCACTCTCACTTCACCTCTGAACTTGGTTCTTCCGTCTGCATTTGTACCATGTCTTTAATATGGTCTGGCAAAACCCACAATGGTTATCTGTCACAAGTTACAGGTGGCAGGAATAAAGTCCTAACCTGTCTAACCGTTCTCTGTACCTCAGGGCCTCGAGCGTTGGCAACAGCCTTGCAAATCTTCTTTGCACTCTTTCAGCTTAATAGCATTCCTTTCTATAGCAGGGTGACCAAAACCGAACACAGTACTCCAAATGCAGCCTCACAAAATTCTTGTACAACTGCAACATAACTGCATCAAGCATTGTTGTTATTCTTCTAACTTTCTCTTGGCAGTTCCTTCTCTTTCCATTTGACCACCTCAGGCTCATTTGCCTCATTCAAGTTGGACACTCACTGCGGCTCACAATGTGGACAATGCCATCTAATGAAGCACAAATTGGATCAACAAGTCAGACTGAGAATTCTACACAAGCTAACTTCATAGACGAGCAACAATTATGGCAAGCTCATCTCAAGAGACAGATCCTTCAAGAGACATATTTCTACGCGATCATGAATCGTTAGAATGTTATGTTACAGTTGTATAAGACATTGGTAAAGCCACATTTGGATTATTGTGTTCAGTTGTGGTCCCTTTGTTATAGGCTAGAACTTTATTCCTTGGAGTGCAGGAGGTTGAGGGGTGTTCTTATAAGAGATGTTTAAGATCATGAGAGGGATAGGGTAAATGTGCAGGGTCTTTTCCCTCAGATAAGCTGAGTTAAGAACCAGAAGACATGGGTTTAAGTTGAGAGGGAAAATATTTAATAGGAATGTGAGGGGCAACCTTTTCACAGAAAGGGTGGGGGTATATAAAACACAAGCTGCCAGAGGAGATAGTTGAGGCATGTACTATCACAACATTTAAAATGCATTTGAAGAGGTATATGGATAGGCAAGGTTTAGAAGGATATAGGCCAAACGCAAGCAGGCAAGTCTAGTGGAGACGAGGCACCTTCGTCAGCATGGACAAGTTGGGTCGAAGGGCCTGTTTCCATGCTGTATGATTCTATGACTCCAATAAATCTGTCAGATAACACTTTTTAATTGCCAAAGTAACCAAATTACTAATATACTTACTTACTTAGACTTAGTTCCTCCCACACTGTCGAGTGCATTGGGAAGCAAGCTTTCGCCATTCTGTTCGGTTATGTGCAACGTCTTCCACCTTTGATAGGCTTGTATCCCGGGCTTCCAAATCCTTCTCGAATGCTCGCTTCCATGTAAGCTTTGGTCAAACTCTTTTCCTTCTTCCGTCAGGTTGCCATGTCATTGCTATTTTAGGTGCATGTTCTGGTGACATTCTGAGTACATGTCCTGCAAATTTCATCCTGCGTACCTCTATCTCCTGGCTGAGAGGTTTTGTTGCAGTTTCCTGATAGATCTCCTCATTTGTGATGTGGTCTCTGTAGCTGGTCTTCAGGATCTTCCTCAAGCAACGTTTTTGGAATGCATCCAATTTATTTTACATCTTCACGTTGATTTTCCATGTCTCATTAGCATAGATGGCTGTATGGAGGACTACGGACTGGAAGAGCTTGACATTTAGCATCTTGGATATCCCGCCACTAGACCATATTGGCTACATTCGTCTGAAGACTGATGCAGTGTTACCAATTCGGGAGTTGATGTCGACTTCTACATCTCTATCTACTGTGAACATGCTGCCAAGATAGGTCAATCTTGTGGCGTTTTCCACCGGTTCCCCATTGATTATCAGTTGGTCTATTGGCTGCTGGTCTCCGGTCTGCATGGTCTTAGTCTTCTGGCAGCTGATCATTAATCCAACCTTTGATGCATTCTCCTCCAGAGTGATTGTCATCTCTTGAAGGATGTGTCTCGACTCTGCTAGTAGTGCAATGTCATCGGCAAAATCTAGGTCTATGAGGCGCCTACCTGTTCTCCACGGTTTTCCAAAGTCAGGTTTGTTCATTGTATTATGAATGACATAGTCGATAAACAGTAAAGGGGATAGAATGCAACCTTATCGTACCTCTATGATAAATGTCAAAGAATTCTGTGTTTCCTGAATCAACCTTGAGCAGCAACTGGATCCCTTGTAAAGGTTCTTGAAGATGTTTATGAATGCCATTGGGATGCCACACACTTTAAGAATTTGCCACATGATGTCTCTATGTCTCAAATGCCTTTTTGAAATCAACAAAGTTTATTAGTATTGGCTTCTGAAATTCCAGGCATTCTTCGACCACATTTCGTAACACAAAGGTCAGTTCGCTGCAGGATCTTCCCATGCGGAATCCTGCTTGTTCATCACGGAGTTTCATATCCAGAGCTGCTCTCAGACGATGTAGCAGTTCAGAACAAAGCACTTTTCCTGGGACTGAGAGCATCTTGATCCCTCTCCAGTTTCCATATAACCATATAACAATTACAGCACGGAAACAGGCCATCTCGACCCTTCTAGTCTGTGCCGAACACGTATTCTCCCCTAGTCCCATATACCTGCGTTCAGACCATAACCCTCCATTCCTTTCCCGTCCATATAACTATCCAATTTATTTTTAAATGATAAAAACGAACCTGCCTCCACCACCTTCACTGGAAGCTCATTCCACACAGCCACCACTCTCCGAGTAAAGAAGTTCCCCCTCATGTTACCCCTAAACTTCTGTCCTTTAATTCTCAAGTCATGACCCCTTGTTTGAATCTTCCCTACTCTCAGTGGGAAAAGCTTATCCACATCAACTCTGTCTACCCCAGTCATCATTTTAAAGACCTCTATCAAGTCCCCCCTTAACCTTCTGCGCTCCAAAGAATAAAGCCCTAACTTGTTCAACCTTTCTCTGTAACTTAGTTGTTGAAACCCAGGCAACATTCTAGTAAATCTCCTCTGTACTCTCTCTATTTTGTTGGCATCCTTCCTATAATTAGGCGACCAAAATTGTACACCATACTCCAGAATTGGCCTCACCAATGCCTTGTACAATTTTAACATTACATCCCAACTTCTATACTCAATGCTCTGATTTATAAAGGCCAGCACACCAAAAGCTTTCTTTATCTACCTATCTACATGAGATTCCACTTTCAGGGAACTGTGCACAGTTATTCCCAGATCCCTCTGTTCACCTGCATTCTTCAATTCCCTACCATTTACCATGTACGTCCTATTTTGATTTGTCCTGCCAAGTTGTAGCACCTCACACTTATCAGCATTAAACTCCATCTGCCATCTTTCAGCCCACTCTTCCAACTGGCATAAATCTCTCTGTAGACTTTGAAAATCTACTTCATTATCCACAACACCACCTATCTTAGTATCATCTGCATACTTACTAATCCAATTTACCACACCATCATCCAGATCATTGATGTACGTGACAAACAACAGTGGACCCAACACAGATCCCTGTGGCACCCCACTAGTCACTGGCCTCCAACCTGACAAACAACCATCCGCCATTACTCTCTGGCATCTCCCATTCAGCCACTGTTGAATCCATCTTGCTACTCCACCATTAATACCCAACAATTGAACCTTCTTAACCAACCTTCCATGAGGAACCTTGCAAAGGCCTTACTGAAGTCCATATATACAACATCCACTGCTTTACCCTCATCAATTTCCCGAGTAACCTCTTCAAAAATTTCAAGAAGATTAGTCAAACATGACCTTCCAGGCACAAATCCATGTTGACTGTTCCTAATCAGACCCTGTTTATCCAGAAGCTTATATATATTATCTCTAAGTATCCTTTCCATTAATTTGCCCACCACTGACGTCAAACTAACAGGTCTATAATTGCTAGGTTTACACTTAGACCCCTTTTTAAACAATGGAACAACATGCGCAGTACGCCAATCCTCCGGCACTATTCCCGTTTCTAATGACATTTGAAATATTTCTGTCATAGCCCCTGCTATTTCTACACTAACTTCCCACAATGTCCTGGGGAATATCCTGTCCGGACCTGGAGACTTTTCCACTTTTATATTTCTCAAATGTGTCAGTACTTCCTCCTCTTTGAACCTCATAGTATCCATAGCTACTCTACTAGTTTTCCTTACCTCACATAATTCAATATCCTTCTCCTTGGTGAATACCGAAGAAAATAAATTGTTCAATATCTCCCCCATCTCTTTTGGCTCTGCAGATAGCTGTCCACTCTGACTCTCTATTGGACCAATTTTATCCCTCGTTATCCTTTTGCTATTAATATAACTGTAGAAACCCTTTGGATTTACTTTCACCTTACTTGCCAAAGCAACCTATCTTCTTTTAGCTTTTCTAATTTCATTCTTAAGATTCTTTTTACATTCGTTATACTCCTCAAGCACCTCATTTACTCCATGCTGCCTATAAATATTGTAGATCTCTCTCTTTTTCCGAACCAAGTGTCCAATTTCCCTTGAAAACCATGGTTCTTTCCAATTTTTACTATTTCCTTTCAACCGAACAGGGACATAAAGATTCTGTACTCTTAAAATTTCACCTTTAAATGGCCTCCATTTCTCTTCCACATCTTTCCCATAAAACAAACTGTCCCATTTACTCCTTTTAAATCCTTTCGCATCTCCTCAAAGTTAGCCTTTCTCCAATCAAAAATCTCAACCCTAGGTCCAGTTCTGACCGTCTCCATAATTATATTGAAACTAATGGTATTGTGATCACTGGTCCCGAACTGTTCCCCAACGCATACCTCTGCCACCTGACCCGTCTCATTTCCTAAGAGGAGGTCCAGCACCGCCCCTTCTCTAGTAGGTACTTCTATGTATTGCTGCAAAAAACTATCCTGCACACATTTTACAAACTCCAACCCATCCAGCCCATTTACAGAATGTGTTTCCCAGTCTATGTGTGGAAAATTGAACTCTCCCACAATCACTATCCTTGTGCTTACTACTAATATCTGCAATCTCCTTACATATTTGCTTTTCCAATTCTCGCTCCCCATTTGGCGGTCTATAATACACCCTTATAAGTGTTGCTACCCCTTTCCCATTTCTTAGTTCCACCCAAATAGCCTCCCTAGACGAGCCCTCCAATCTATCCTGCCAAAGCACTGCTGTACTATCTTCCCTGATAAGCAATGCAACACCTCTACCTCTTGCCCCTCCAATTCTATCACACCTGAAGCAACGAAATCCTGGAATATTTAGTTTCCAATCACAGCCCTCCTGCAACCATGTTTCACTGATCGCCACAACATCATACTTCCAGGTGTCAATCCAGGCTCTAAGTTCATCCACCTTTCTTACAATGCTCCTAGCATTAAAATATACACATTTAAGAAACCCACCCTCTGTTATTTTCTATTTATTGTCTTTTTCTTCTCTCTCCCCTGCATTTTGGGTCAGAGTGCTACCATTCGCTGCCTCCTGCCTCACACACTGACTGCTAGCTTTCCCAATTCGAGTCCCTCCCCCCAACCATCCTAGTTTAAAGTCTCCCCAGTAGCCTTTGCAAATCTCGCCGCCAGGATATTGGTCCCCCTCGAGTTCAAGTGCAACCCATCCTTTCTGTACAGGTCGCACCTTCCCCAAGAGAGGTCCCAATGACCCAGAAACTTGAATCCATACCCACTGCACCAGTCCCTCATCCACTCATTCCACAGTCAGTAAGATCTCCTTTCTTTGGCAATTTCACTATTATACCTTTCCTCCAATCTTCTGGTACATGTTGTTCTTCCCAGCATGCATTACATAGCTTCATGAGTTTCCCTCTCAACTAACATACACCAGGCCCAAATATTCTGCCACTGGATATTAATTCAGTGCTCAAATATCTTTTGCATGTTATGAAGATATTAACCATGCACAATCTGATTTTTGGCTCATTTAGACAGTTATGGGGAAGACAGTCCAATTAATAATTAATAATAGTTCATTAATAATTTGCTGTTTCTGAAAATTTTTTGACCCTTTCTTTTAAATGTAGCTCAATATTTTTTGAATGGATAAAAGACTTAGGCAGTGTTTACATCGAAGTGCGTTCACGTGCAAAACAAATGGAGAACTGAATTTAACCAATAACACAAGTGAAGAGTCTTGAAAAGAACGGTCTCATTAAAATGACATAATGCTCTTTTAATTCAAACTGAGCAATAATCTTATTTGGCCACATGCTCATGAGATAACCACATTGCAAACCAATGTTCTAGAACATTCACTAGTTTTAGACACAACAGGAAGCTAAAATTTGAGCCAAAAACGCATCACCATTAATACACGCATTCAGTAGTTTGTGGGTAGCTGACTACAAGTATTCAATTACACCACATATGTACAACATACAATAGAATTCTCTCATTAGCTGATGTCAACAAAGATGATGGTTCTTCTGAGCTGGACTCCCAAACTTGACTTCTCCCATCATCCCCTTCACCCAAACATGAGTCAACTGTTTCATAAACCAAAATAAATCAATGCCAGCAGCTATGGACTGCAGGAGCACCTTAACAGCAGGGGGACACCTCAATGCTTCATGCTTAGCCCCCAACTCTCCACTCTCCACCCATGTAGTCAGGCCCAGTTCCAACTCCATCTTCAAGTTCACAGACGACACCACCATTGTTTGACGAATTACAGATGACGATGAGTCACAGTAAAGGATGGAGATCAATCCACTGACTGACCAAATGGTGTCAGAAAAACAACCTTGCTCTCCATATCAATACAACTAAGGAACTGATTGTTGGCATTAGAAGAGAAAGGACAAGGAACCACAAACCTGTCTTCATTGATGGGACAGTGGTGGGGGAGTCAAAAAGGTCAAATTCCTAGGTGTGCATATCTCTGAAGATCTGTCCTGTGCCCAGCACATTGATGCAATCATAAAGAAAGCCCATCAATGCCTTCATGAGAAGATAGAGGAGTTTCAGTGTGTCATCAAATACTCTCTTGAATTTCGACAGCTGTGCAGTAGAGAGCATGTTGACTGGATGCATCACGGCCTGGTTTGGCAATTCAAATGCCCAGGAATGAAGAAGATTGCCAAAAGTGGTAAACACTGCACAGTCCATCATGGCTACAGACCTTCCCATTATCGAAGGAATCTACAAGAGTCACTGCCTCAAAACGGCAGCCAGCATCATTAGAGACCCACACCACCCACCGTGGCCACACTCTCGTTTCACTCATGCCATCGGAAAGGTGGTATAGGAGCCTGCAAACTGTAATGTCCAGGTTCAGGAGCAGCATTTTCCCCTCAGCCATCAGGATATTAAACACTACAACCTCCAAATAAGCTCCAAACATGCAAACAATAAAAGTACAAAGCCAAAAAATAATGGCTCCAACTCTTTTTATTTTTATTGTTTGTTTGTTTGTTCCGTTTTTGGCAATATGACAAGACCCTCTTAATTCTTGTTAAAATCTTAACATTAATTGAAATGTTACATCCATGCTTACTGTATTTATTATGTTTTTACTAAAAATTAAATTTGCTTGAGAACGTTACATTTTCTATACGAGAAAATATGCAGCCAAAATATGTCAAAGGTCTTGGGTATATGCCAATTCTGAATTTTGTTTCAGTATTCACTTCATTGGACCTTGGACTGGTGTCTGGATGCACAGTGAAGAAATACAGGGTTCGTTCTTGAGCAGCTGGTGGCAGTGGAGGAGGCAAAGAAGTTGCAAAAATGTAAATGCTCAAAACGAAAATAAAATCAATCCTGTGTTGGCCGAGCCTGGAGCGATATCAACAGCTGTTCTTCCTGCTCAAGCATTGTGGAATAGAGACAGAGGATCTGTAGAGGAGGGAGAGTGGGTAGTAGTGACTTAATACTGACCTTAATATCAATGTTTTGTTAAAAAAGAGATGTGTGTCGAGACAAAATGCCTTATTACATACTAAGAACGAGGCTTGTGGAACCTCAGTTAGAAAGCGATAATCTAGCTTGTATTGCAGCTATGATTATATTATTGGCAGTTAAGCTGGCAAGGAAATGGTTTAAAGTATTAAATACATGTCATATCCCTTCTTTCTGAAGTGGCACTGGTTAACAAGTTGAATTCATTAAACATTAGTGCTTTGGATTGAATGTGCTTCATCTACCTTGTTTCAGTTAATAGTATAGCCCTGTCCCACTGTAAAAGTTCATTCAAGAGTTCTCCCGAGTTTTGCTCCGTTTCGAACTCAGAGATTTACGGTAATGGCCGCTTGCAGGTACGCGGGGCTCTTGTGGACATTTTTCAACATGTTGAAAAATCTTCACGAGTCTTCCCGAGCTTACCGCGTTTCCCAAGTACCTGTCGTTAGCTTTACGAGCTGCTAAGAGACGTCTCCGAGCTCCAACGTACCCGCTACGTTCATTCTATGTGCTTGCCACGAGTTCGATTTTTTTTAAATCTCGGGAGAGCGCTTGAATGAACTCGTACAGTGGGACAGGGCTTTAAGACTGCTGCACTTCTACTGGTTTCAGATGAGACACTGAATTGAAATAACTCTACTTGCAAGGCCCACTTGCAAGGCAATTCAAGCATCCTTGTCAGGGGGCAATTGAGATTTGCAAATGTGATTTAATCAAAACACTGTGAGACCTACCAACACAACATAGAAACATAGAAACATAGAAATTAGGTGCAGGAGTAGGCCATTCGGCCCTTCGAGCCTGCACCGTCTTTCATTCAATATGATCATGGCTGATCATCCAACTCAGTATCCCGTACCTGCCTTCTCTCCATACCCCCTGATCCCCTTAGCCACAAGGGCCACATCTAACTCCCTCTTAAATTAGCCAATGGACTGGCATCAACTACCCTCTGTGGCAGAGAGTTCTAGAGATTCACCACTATCTGTGTGAAAAAAGTTCTTATGGTTTTAAACTGAATCCTTAAGCTGTGACTGGACCCCTTGTGACTTCCCAAATGAAAAATCTAGCCTGTCCAACCCCTTGAAAACAACACTTCTTGTTAGCACCACAAACTCTGTAACAAGGTATCAAACATGAATGAAGCCAACAGTGATCAAATGAAAATATGCAGATGCCAAAAATCACAAACAAAAGCTGAAAATGCACAAAGTGCTTGGTAATTTAGCTGGCATCTGTGGGGAGAGCAGGCTTTGGATCAAGGACCCTTCATCAGAACCAGATATATGAAAAAGCAAATGTGTGCTGAGTTGTAGAGGTAGGAAGGGGTGTAGAGAGCAAAGGGAATGCCCATGATATGGTACAGAAGAAAGCTGACAAGATATCAGCAGTTGGCGACGGAATAAGTAAGAATTGAAACTGAAAATACAGCCACGTCTGAGGAGAGAGAAAATGGTGCTTTCTCAAGTTCAATATTATCCTGAAAGGAGCAATGTTCCCTGAAAGGATGAGGTCGAGTTCCTCGAGTTTACCATGGAACAATGTTGGAGTCCAAAAATAGAGGTTACCTTGAGGCCAATTTTGCAAAAGTTAGCAGAGCAAACTGACACGTGTCACAATCTGTCTACTACAGGGAGTCATACAGTCACATGCCAAGGAACTGTTACTATGATGTCAGCTCACAGTAAATATGTACTTGCATATTTGACATTAAATTGTAAACAACTTAGCATCCGTTGCTGCATTCGAATTTCATGCCATAAAATTTTACGCCACAGGTAGAGGTCAACGAACAGCATGAAGCATGCTGTTGCTCATGTGCCATATGAATGCCCATGAATGGTTCAATGGTGCTTTATTGGTACATGCACCCAGGTACAGTGAATTCATATTTGTATACAGTTCAGTACAAGTATCACCAAACATACGCACTTAGATACATCTTAGTTAAGCATCTCAGCATGCCCTTCCACTTGCCCCAAAGTCATAGGTACACAAAAATGCTGGAGAAACTCAGTGGGTGCAGCAGCATCTATGGAGCGAATGAAATAGGCAACGTTTCGGGCCGAAATCCTTCTTCAGACTGGTTTGATTTATTTATTGTCACATATACAGAGATATACTGAAATGCGTGCCCTGCATACTACTCAATCAAATCGCACAATACAAGAGTATAATAGATCCTTTTCTGGACAAGCAAGCAGAGAGTCATCATGTCCCAATGGCATCTTGGAACTTTGTCTCTGAAAAGTCATGGGTGCCATTCTGTAGCAGCTGGAACATTGACTATGGCAGGATGGCTTTGGTGGAACTGTGTACAACAGTGCAACATATCTAATAGATTTTATTTTCCCTCCTTTCCCCTTAAATGCAACTTTACTATTTGATTCAACTATTCCATGTGTTAGCAACCAGCACACATGAACCACTCTGTGGGCTATTTCCCCATAATTATGGAATTTACATAATTGGAAACATTTGCTCTGGAGTTTGGGTTCTATGTTTTTCAATTGTATAAAGCTCTACCAGTTTCAAAAGAGTTATGTCAGGTCATCACTCAAGTTGTGATGGTCATCACTCAAGTTCGCTCCATCATTTTCTTATCGATACATTAGAACTCCAGCCGGGGTAGTCTTTCTGGGGATGAAACCATTTCTTTCATTATCAACCTATTATTCACAAGGAATAATGGTGGGAATTTTCGACTTTGGTGATGACAGTACAACAAACTATATTAATTTGGCTTCCTAATGAAGTAAAACATTCTGAGAAACTTTCCTCTGGTGGTAAATCAAATTATAGATTTTCTTTTGTGTAGTGCAGTATGCTCCAGCTGCACAATACATTTGTGGCAACATAATCACAGCAATCTACATATAAATCTGTCAAGTATGCAAAAGCTGTTTGAAAGGGACTATTCCAGGAATCGTTGAAAAAGTAGAACAAAGAAAAAACCCGAAGGATTTTTGGGACAGTGGCACAGTGCTTGACAGTGACCTTTAACAAAGCTGCCCACAAAGATCTTACAATCTTGAAGCTGAGAAATTCCCCTGTGTTTTAACACTGTGTGCAGCATCTGGTTGGTATAGTGTCTACAAAGCAAGAAACTTTAATGGGGCAAGGGTAGTGGTGCAATGCTTAACTGAATGAAATAAACAAAATTAATTCAGACAGACAAAGCAAGTGAAGTGACCTGACTCGGCTGTAACATGTAGGAGCTGTTGGAAACTATTCTAATTTGTAGTAAATGTCTTTAGCTCAGTGTAAGTGTCTTTAGCTGAAGTGCTGCATTCCATGATTTAGCCAGCACAAGGTTGACAAAGTGACTGGGAACTAGAAGGTCACATCTCTTGGCACCGTCCAATTGATCAGTCAAAGACAAGAAGAGGGTGTGACTATGAGGAAGATATAGGGATCAGAAGGTGGAGTTGGAGGAGCCCTAAGCCCTGAAATTGCCAAACAGATATGATGTTCTTACAACTTACCCAAAGACCACAGAGTGGGTGGACAACTAATCTACAACACTATTGTAAGGGAGTCTATTCAACTTGGTAGTGGAAAAGAACGTTTGCTTTTAGAAAGCAGAGTAGTTAGTGGGATCGTTTCTGTTCTCCGAACATTGAGGCTGTGTTGCCTGCCAGATGCCAAGATCAAGCACATCTGTAGTAGATTGGAGAGGCTTGGAGGGGTACGCCAGTTGTTGTGTTCAATTGGGGAACACATCACATAGGATACAGAAGAAATTCTGCTCAAGAAATAACAGCAGTTCAGCATCCAAAATAAGCAGAACTTGGTCTGGTACAGGCAAAATTCACAGGACACTGTCGCCAGTCACATTGGGACTGGCTTCACTTGGCTCATGCCAGGCCCAGTGAATCAAATAAATAAGGCTTTGGGCAAAACTTTAAGCTAAACAAGTTAGATTAAGAGTAAAGATAGAAAGTTACAGAGAACAGGCAAAGTAATTATATAGAGTGTCAAAAAGGGTAATGAAAACCAGTCCATTAGGAAGGAATACAAATACGGGCATATCTCCAACTCGAGCCAGAGCTCAGCAAAATACACAATTGAAGGCTCTTAATCTGAATGCAGAAAGAATTTGTAACATAACTGACTCCAGCACTGCAGTCCAGAGAGTTACTCAAAATGATGTTTTTAGTTATAGGAGGCAGTACAGCCAGGGACTCGTAAAGTTACATGTTTTCTTATTATCTCGCTACATCATCATCTGGTCAAGTCAAGTCAAGTCAATAGAGTTTATTGTCATGTGTCCCAGATTGGACAATGAAATTCTTGCTTGCTGCAGCACAACAGAGTATTGTAAGCATAAATACAGAACAGTTCAGTGTGCCTATATAGCATAGACCATATATATATACACGTAAATAAACAGATAAATTGCAATAGGCTGTTATAGTTCAGAGTTTGTTTGATGGCGAGTTTGATAGCCTCTTGGCAGTGGGGAAGTAGCTGGTCCTGGATGTACCAGATTTCAGGCTCCTGTCCCTTCTACCTGATGACAGCGGAGTGATGAGTGTGTGGCCAGGATGGTGTGGGTCCTTGATGATGTTGGCAGCCTTTTTGAGGCAACGACTGCAATAGATCCCTTCGATGGTGAAGAGGTCAGAGCAGACGATGGACTGGGTTGTGGTCACAGTTTTCTGCATTCTTTTCCGCTCCTGGAGGCTCAAGTTGCCGAATCAAGCCACGATGCAACCAGTCAGCATGCTCTCTACTGTGCACCTGTAGAAGTTCGAGAGAGTCCTCTTTGACATATCGACTCTCCGTAATCTTCTCAGGATGTGCTTTCTTTATAATTGCATCAGTGTGCTGGGACCAGGAAAGATCTTCGGAAATATGCACGCCCAGGAATTTGAAGCACTTGACCCTTTCCACCATTGATATAAACGGGATTGTGGGTCCCCATCCTACCCCTTCCAAAGTCCACAGTCAGTTCCTTGGTTTTGCTGGTGTTGAGAGCCAGGTTATTGTGCTGGCACCATTTGGTCAATCGTTCGATCTCACTTCTATTCTCTGACTCGTCACCATCAGTGATTCGTCCCACAACACTGGTGTCGTCGGCGAACTTGATGATGGAGTTCACACTATGTCCAGTTACACAGTCATGAGTATAGAGCGAGTGCAGCAGGGGGCTGAGCACACAGCCTTGAGGTGCTCCCGTGCTGATTGTTATCAAGGATGACACATTTCCACCAATATGGACAGACTGTGTGTGGTCTGTGGATGAGGAAGTTGAGGATCCAATTGCAGAGGGATGCGCAGAGACCCAGATTTGAGAGCTTGGTAACCAGCTTGGAGAGGATGATGGTGTTAAACGCCAAGCTATAGTCAATATTTCTTGTTTCCCTTTCCAGCGACTTTCAGTCTGAAGAAGGCTCGACCCGAAACGTCACCCATTCCTTCTCTCCAGAGATGCTGCCTGCCCTGCTGAGTAACCCCAGCATTTTGTGTTTATCTTAGTACACCTAGGGAGATTCTAACTTCTGCTCCACTAAGCGCGTTACGAAAACCATGTTGCTTGTCCAGTGATGGATTAAAGACTTCTCCTGGGATCTAGAGGGCAACTAGAGGAGTAGGTGAGAAAATATATAGTTGTTGGGGTCCATGTGGGAATTAATATACAAAGACTGAGGGTGTTCTGCTGGAGTATGTGAATTAATAAACAAAATCACAACAAAATCTGTGGATTACTATTTGAACCACATGCAAATTGGCATAAAATCCAGATCTAAACAGAATCAACATGGATTTGAGAAAATTATGTTTGACAAATCTTTTTGAGATTGCGGTGAGCAGAACTGATAAGAGAAATTAATATACGCGTTATATTTGGACTTTGAGAATTTTCCGTAAGTTGAATCACAAGAGATTGATGATTGTGCCTAATCAATATTATTGATGCCAACATAGATAGCTAGAGCAATATATCCAAGTTACTGCTGATATTAAGCTGGGTGGCAACTTGGGTCATGAGGAGACTGCAGCAAAGTTCCAATAGGACAAAGAGAGGCAAAGTGACGTTGAGGGCATTGCAGATAAGATATATTGTGGGAAAATGGGAGGGCATCTACTTTGGTAGAAAATAAGACAAAAGTATCTTGTTTAAAAGATGAGAGAGTAAAAGGTGTTGATATTAGAAGTCATATGTGTGTCCTTTTGCATGAATCACATAAAATGAACATGCAGGTACAACAAGCACGAAGGAAGGCAAACAGTGTGCTGATCTTTACTCCAACAGGCTGAGAACAGGAGTAAAAACCATCTTACTACAATTATATAACACCTTGGTGCAACTTCGGGACTATTGCGTTTTGCTACAGTTTACACTAAGGGAAGGTGTACCCTCGAGAGCACAACAAAGGTTCATCAGATGCAAGGTATCGTAAGTGATAGGAGCAGAATTGGGCCATTCGGCACGTCAAGCTACTCAGCCATTCAATCATGGCTGATCTATCTTTCCCTCCCAACCCCATTCTCCTGCCTTCTCCCCATAAAACAGCGCTTGAAATTAACGGTTGCCCAATTGTCAATGGCCAAACTAAAGTCCCGCCGGGCAACCAAAAAGCAGTGTCATTTTGCCCGGCTTGATACTGCAAATACTGGTTTATATCGAAGATAGACACAAAAAACTGGTGTAACTCAGCGGGTCAGGAAGCATCTCTGGAGAAAAGGAATGACGTTTTGGGTCGGCGACGGCGACTCCACCTCCTCCTCCCGCCGCCCGCCCTCATAATGGCCGCTGCGTGCCACTCCGCCAACCGCTTTCAAGACAAACCCTCCCGCACGCCGAGGCTGGGAGGAGGGAGGGAGGGAGGGAGGCCCCCTTTCGCCATCTGAAGCACCTGCACCGCTCGGCCCCGCACCTGGTGGCTGCCGGAGGTGGGGAGGAGATCCCAACTGCCTCTTCCTTTGGTAGCGGCACTTGGCAGTGGACAGGGACGGTCAAGGCAGCGATGATGCTGGTGTTGGCCAAGGAGAGCTGACCTTCCTTCCTTCCTTCCTCCCCACCTCCTCTGCCCCTTCTGCCCCTCTCTCTCTAGTACGCCCCCCTCCACCCCCCTTATCCTGGGACGCCTCCTCTCCATCCCGTACTGATCCCCATTCCCGCCTCTATTCAGTCCTCAGTGACATCCCCTGTGCTCCCCTCCCCATCTTACCCCCCATCCCATCAATTCATCCTGCAGTTCTCCCTATCCACCTCGCATTGATTCTCCTGCCACCTCCCCCCCATCCATCCTACACTGTTCCCCCAATTCATCCTGTACTGACCCCCCTTCCCATCTATCCTGCACTACTACACCCTTTCATCCTGTAATGATCCGCCCATTCATCCTGCATTGATCTGCCCAGTTATCCTGTACTGACCCCCCCTCCATTTATCCTGCACCGATCCCCCATCCATCCTGTAGTGATCTTCCCATTCATCATGTACTGATCCCCATTCATCCTGCATTGATCGCCCCCATTCATCCTGCACAGACCCCCCAATCCACACTGTACTGACCACCCCCCCATCCATCCTGTACTGATCCCCCCATCCATCAGGAACTGATCCCCCATTCAACCCCTGTAGATTAGCTATTTCCCCCTAACCAATTATAGTGCTTGTTAGTAGTGACTCCACCTATTATGCGCTTTATATTATCAAGAGCTTGCCTACGCTAGTCAAGGGCTTGTCCCACCAGCATACGATAGCATGCGTCTAGCGCGACCAAACGTGGTCGCTTGAGGCGTACGGCCTCGCGGGGCAGGTCCCACTTCAAGGACTTTATCTTTGGGAAGTCTGTGACTATAGAAACTGACCACCAGCCGCTGGTCACTATTTTGAATAAACCCATCCACACTGCCTCAGCATGACTACAACAAATGATGATGTAACTGCAGCGATTTGATTTCAACATGGTCTATAAGAAAGGCAAGGACATGCACATAGCTGATACGCTATCAAGAACCCCACGCAAAACCAATGAACAACAACTCTCTGAACAGGACCAGTATTCAGTAATGAAGGTATCGTATGTTCCGACTGATTGCCTGAGCAGCCTAGCAGAACACACGGCTGCTGATGAGATTTTACAATTGCTGTCTGCAGTCACCCGGCATGGC
Organism: Leucoraja erinaceus; assembly: GCF_028641065.1. Classification (NCBI taxonomy): domain Eukaryota; kingdom Metazoa; phylum Chordata; class Chondrichthyes; order Rajiformes; family Rajidae; genus Leucoraja; species Leucoraja erinaceus. The sequence continues at coordinate 81,483,201 of NC_073378.1, read as the reverse complement.
TGGCCAGATAAACAACACAACATCCCGCTCGCAACCCGCCCGTACTTCCTGGTTCGTGACAAATTAGTATTACAGGACGGGATTATAGTTAAGGGCCACAAGGCAGTGGTTCCAGCTGTCCTCCGGGCCAAATACTTCGACTCCATCCAAAGGGGCCACCCCGGCGTGGAGGCAACCCTACAAAGGGCACAAAGCATGTTTTACTGGCTTGGTATGACCATGTACATACGTGAAAAAAACAAAGTTTGCGCCATCTGCAAAAGCCTTACACCACATCAGCAGAAGCAGCCCTTACTGCCGCACCCGGTCCCACCTCCCCCATGGTCCACGTTACACACTGACATATTCGATTGGCATAGAAAGCACGATCTGGTTCTTGTTGACTCTTACTCGGGCTGGTTCGAAATTGACTTCCTTCAAACCATTACATCTGAAGTGGTTATCGATAAGTTGCAACGTCACCTCTCCATGTACGGCTCCCCTGCACGTCTTCTGTCCGACAGCGGCAGACAGTTCACCAGCCAAGCTTTTAAAAACTTTGCAAAACGATGAACATATTCCAGCAGCCCCGAGTTCCCACAGTCCAACGGACACGCCGAATGCACTGTCCGAAGCGCAAAACAACTAATGGAGTGGTCCTACCTTGCAAAATTGGACGTATACCTGATCCTGCTCAACATAAGGAACATTGCAAGGGATCCCATACTGGGATCCCCAGACCAACGATTGATGTCTCGCCAAACCCGTGCTCCACTGCCTGTGTCCCAGCAGCTTTTGCAGCCACAAGTTCGTTCCCCGCCTGCAGTTCAGAAGCAACTACAATTCAAGCGTGACGCACAGAAATGCTTCTTTGACAAATCCAGCAAACCACATAAACCTCTCGCATGTGGACAAGTGGTTCGTCTCCAGACCAACAAGGGCCATGCCTTTCTGTGTCACGTCTACTGCCCAGCCAAAGAACCGCGCTCTTATCTGGTTTAAGCGGATGGAGCCATCTACAGACGCAACCGTCAACATATCCTTCCAGTGAAGGAACCGCGTCCTGCGACTAGGAATTCAGATGTCTCGCATTTCGTATCACTCATCCCGATGTCCTGTTGGAACACTGCAAAGCCCCAAAGTACCTAGGTGTGGTCCTCGATTGCACGTTATCATATCGCCAACATGTTGAGAAAACCGGGGCAAAGGTCAACACCTGGAAGAATGTCATCGAAAAATTTGCAAACAGCTCATTTGGAAGTGACCCAACAACAATCCGCACTGCAGCCCTGGCGCTCAGTTTCTCATTAGCAGAATATGCAAGCCCCGTCTGGAGCCGCTCTAAACGTGCACGCAAGGTGCAATCTGAATTGAACACTGCCTACAGGAAAATCACAGGATACCTGAAGCTGACAAAGGTTGAACATCTGTACGAGCTGGCAGGCATCGACGAACCATCTCGAAAATTGACTAAGTTTAATAACGGAATGCAATCAAATGTGTTTTGACTGGAGTAGGAGTGAACGGGCCCTTTTCGAATGGGTCCTTTTCAGAATGGCAGGCAGTGGCGAGTGGAGTGCCACAAGGCTCGGTGTTGGGGCAGCAACTGTTTACCATATACATTCATGATTTGGAAGAGGGAATTAGGAGCAACACTAGCAAGTTTGCGGATGACACAAAGCTGGGTGGCAGTGTGAACTGTGAAGAAGATGTTAGGGGGTTGCAGGGTGACCTGGACAGGTTGAGTGAGTGGGCAGATGCGTGGCAGATGCAGTATAATATAGATAAATGTGAGGCTATCCACTTTGGTGGCAAAAACAAGGGGGCAGATTATTATCTCAATTGGGGTTAGGTTAGGTAAGGGGGAGATACAGAGAGACCTGGATGTCCTTGTACACCGGTCACTGAAAGTTAGCGTGCACGTACAGCAGGCAGTGAAAAAAGCTAATGGAATACGTGTTCAGCACGGACTAGAAGGGTCGAGATGACCTGTTTCCGTGCTGTAATTGTTATATGGTTATATGAAAGTTGGCCTTCATAACAAGAGGATTTCAGTATAGGAGTAAAGAGGTTCTTCTGCAGTTGTATAGGGCTCTGGTGAGACCACATCTGGAGTATTGTGTACCGTTTTGGTCTCCTAATTTGAGGAAGGACATCCTTGTGATTGAGGCAGTGCAGCGTAGGTTCACAAGATTAATCCCTGGGATGGCGTGACTGTCATATGAGGAAAGATTGAAAAGACTAGGCTTGTATTCACTGGAGTTTAGAAGGATGAGGGGGTATTTTATAGAAACATATAAAATTATAAAAGGACTGGACAAGCTAGATGCAGGAAAGAATTTCCTAATGTTGGGCGAGTCCAGAACCACGGGCCACAGTCTTAGAATAAAGGGGAGGTCATTTAAGACTGAGGTGAGAAAAAAAAAATTCACCCAGAGAGTTGTGAATTTGTGGAGTTAGTTCCCTGCCACAGAGGGCAGTGGAGGCCAAATCATTGGATCGATTTAAGAGAGAGTTAGATAGAGCTCTAGGGGCTAGTGGAGTCAAGGGAGAGAAGGCAGGCACGGGTTATTGATAGGGGACGATCAGCCATGATCACAATGAATGGCGGTGCTGGCCGAATGGCCTCCTCCTGCACCTATTTTCTATGTTTTAATTCCCAAAGTTATTTTTTGTTTTAATCCATAAAGATGGATCAATTAAATTGTGAACACGTGAAACATTAAAACCGCAGTGTTCGATTGTCACTGCTACAGTTGATACGTTATTACAGAATTCATTTTAACGGCAAATCAATGCTCTTAATATGAAGTATCAGTACTGTAGTTATTTAATGAGCAACATTCACAACTATGCGTTGGATTTATCCAGGTTTTACTTCTACAGTCGGTCATATACATCACAAATTTGGTCAGGAGATATTTCAGTTGAAATCTTAGCGTTAATTTTGAAGTGGGAATGATGGAAACAGCGTTTATCAATAATTTTATTTTAATCTGGTGCATACAAACTGGGTATCTTCATTGCTGTTCACAACACTGATACATCTAATCTGAATGTCCGATAATGTGGTGTTTTGACACCTTTAAACATATTGCCAAAAGAACATTTGCTGCAGTTATGCCCTTTGGCCATCTCTTGTCAGTTAGTTTAACCTGTCAGATGGGTACAGTCAGTTTTAACAGCTATTACCATAAAATGCCTTTAGAAATTTCCTTGCAACCTGTATATTTTGTTGTGGATAAATTATGTGGGAAGCGAGAGTGTTTCTGTACCAATAGCAATAACGACCCATGCTATGGCCATGTCATGATAATTTTCGGCTCTTCACAGAAAACATGTATGTTACCATGGTCCAGGATTTATTGACACAGGTCGATCATATGCTGAATAATCCAACCACATTTTTGTTTGGAAGTGGAAAGAAATAATAGAAATTGCATTCATTGCAACATGTAAAAAGAGTTGAGATACTGTATTATAATTTTGCTGCATGTCATTGTGGTATATATCATGTCCTGATTGGTGAATATGTTTAGTTTGTGACTTTATTTGAAGCAGATGTGAATGCTTCATTGAGCATAATTTTGACTGGTAACTACGCACTTCGTCCGAACACATTATTGCACGCGTCATGCAAGCAGTCTTAAATGACCACCTAAACTGTCATTTGGCAACCTAAAAAGCTGCCTAGGTTGCCCGGCTGGCAACAGAGAAAAAAAGTTAAGCGAGAGCCCTGCATAACCTCGGACACCCGTACTAATCAAGAATCTATCTATCTCTGCCTTAAATATATCCCCTGACTTGGCCTGCACAGCCTTCTGTGGAAAATAATTCCACAGATTCACCACCCTCCTACTAAAGAAATTCCTCATCTCCTTCCTAAAAGAATGTCCTTTAATTCTGAGGCTATGACCTCTAGTCCAAGATTCTCCCACTAGTGGAAAGATCCTCTCCACATCCATTCAATCCAAGCCTTTCACTATTATGTATGTTTCAATATTCCCTCTCATACTTCCAAATTCCAGCAAGAACAGGCCCAGTGCCGTCAAACACTCATCATATGTTAACCTACTCATTCCTGCAATCATTCTTGTAAACCTCCTCTGGACCCTCCCCAGAGCCAGCACATCCTTCCGCAGATATGGTGCCCAAAACTGCTCACAATATTCCAATTGCGGCCTGACCAGCATTATATCCCTGTTTTTGTATACAAGCCCTCTCGAAATAAATGCTTGCATAGCATTTGCTTTCTTTACTACCGATTCGACTTACAGATTAATTTTTTGGGAATCCTGCACCAGCATTCCTAAATCCCTTTGCACCTCCAATTTCTGGATTATCTCCCCATTTAGAAAAAAAATTGTGTTCATAAGAATGAGGTGATGTCATAAAAACATACAACATTTACACAGGCTTTTACATGGTAGATGTGAAGCAGATGTTTCCTCTGAATGGGGTGTCTACAACCAGCAGTCACATCTTCAAACTGAATAGGTCTCTTGACCTAGAGCATAGCTGATCTTTGAACTTCCCTATCCAAGGGGGAAAGATCACCTGCTGACTGTGCTTATGATGATATTTTTGGATATTAAGGGTAGTTTGAGGTACGGGCTTATTACTAGAAGGAGGTGCCGAGGTAAATGATTAGCCATCAACTTACTGAATGATAGAGCGCACACAGATCTACTTGTGCTTGAGTTTCTTACCTTCTTGTATCCCCTGTCAGGCATTAGTACGAAGGGATGTCCAATAGCCATCATAGCTGGTTGAGCAGCAATGCATTCATCTAGCATGTAAACATGCCCTTCAGCCCAAAGAGTTTGCCCAGCTATCAAGTACACATCTACACAAATCCTATAATAATCCCATTTTATGCTCTCTGCATTCCCATCAGCAGACAGTAGCAGAGGTGAGGATTGAGAGCAATCAGAAATTAATGGTAACATTATTAAGATCTTATGGAAATCTAGACAGTAATTCAAGACAGAGGTTTATATAGAAATACTAGACCAAGTGCAGACTCATTGGGTCTGTTCCCCCCAACGTACGGTTGTGGGGGGGGGAGGGGGGAGGCGGCATGCAGCGTCACACACACACTATCTATCTCCCCCCCCCCCCCCCCCCCACACTCACGCTAATTACCCCCCTTGATATTATATTAATATTATTAATTTGCTCCTTTTACCCCATAACCACCCTATCTACTAACGCATAGCCCCCAACTTGCAGTCACATCTAGAGGGGGGGGTTAGAGAGTGAGGGCAGAGAGAGAAGGGGCAGAGACAGAGAGAGAGAGACAGAGATGGGCAAGAGGGAGAGGGGGTGGAGAGGGAGAGGAGGAGGGGGTGAGGGGGGGAAAAGTGGGGGAGGAGGGGGGAGAGAGAGGGGGGAGAGTGAGGGGGGAGAGGGGGAGAGGGGGGGAGAGGGGGGAGGATGAGGGGGAGGAGAGGGGGAGGGGGGTGAGGTGAGGGGAGGGGGAGAGGGGGAGAGGGGGGGGGGGGGGTGGGGAGGAAGGGGGGGGAGGAGTATGTGGAGGGGGGGGGGGAGGGGGACGGTGGGGAAGGGGATGGAGGGGAGGAGAGGGGAAAAAGAGGGGAGGAGAGGGGGGGGGAGGGGGAGGGGAGGAGGGGGGGGGGGGAGAGAGAGGGGGGGGAGAGAGGGGGGGGGGGGGGGGGGGGAGGGGGAGAGAGGGGGGGGGGGGGGAGGGGAGGGGGGGGGAGAGAGGGGGGGAGAGGGGGGGGAGAGAGGGAGAGAGGGAGAGGGAGAGAGGGGGAGAGAGGGGGGGAGAGAGGGGGGGAGAGAGGAGAGGGGAGGGGGGAGAGGGGGGAGGGAGAGAGAGCGAGGGGGGGGGAGAGAGAGAGAGCGGAGGGGGGAGAGAGAGAGAGAGGGTGCCTTTTTACTTCAACCCAAACAACCATTTGCAGGCAGTGCTTTTTTCCTCAAACTAACCATATTTTCATTTTCAAACCACATTATGGGTACTCACAGATGTGGAGACATTTGTTCAGTGTTATTCAGAGCTCTGATTGAGGCACACCACTTGTAGAGACTGGTTGAGGCACACCACTTCCTGGTTTTATAGTCCCTCCCCCTCCCTCCAGCAGGGGCAGCAGAGAGAATGGGGAATTTTGTAAAAACATTAATATCTCTGTTATTTTACATCAACGGGAAAAATCCTCAGCCTACATGCGGCGGAGGGGGGCTCTGAGCGAGGTGGCCAAAAATGGGGGCCGTAGGTGGCGGCGTTCTCTCGGAAATCGCAGCACAGAAGGCCAAAAGCAGTCAAGAACAGAGATTTAGTAATATCTCTGTATGTTTATGTACTAATTTAGTACATAATAACAACTAAAATAAAAATAACTTTCAAAAGTAGTATATTACACTATATCTGTGAATTGCAATGCACATATGCAAAAATTATTTTCTCCAATGGATAACAGTCCAATGGATAACAGTCCAATGGAAAACATGCTACATTTTACATTTTTCTGTCAGATTATATTACAGCCAGTTGCAAAATGCATGTCAATTTAACCAATTTCCCCAAGTAGACAAGGTAGTGAAACAGCACTGACCATGGAGAAGTGCTGAATCACTGGCAACTTCGAGATTTCCACATCAAGGTATACAAGCACAAAAGTCTAAAGTTACTGCCAATTTTACAGTGTATTGCTAACAAATGCCAATTTAATGACAACAAATGATTTCTTGTCATTAAAAGTCCAGAGTACACGCCATGTGGAAAATAACAAGTTTTTCCTTCACTTTGTCCTATTCAGTTTCCATACAAACGGTAAATGGGCTATCCAAAATGGTCCAAATTGGCATTTGGGAAAGTAAAGCCATCTGACTGAACCAGTAAGCTTTCTGAAAATTAATTGAAGAGCTGTTCTTTCCTACTAGCCCCGAGAGCAATTTATTATAGTAATAATAAAAGCATTCTGATAGTTGACAAAAAGTGTTTGAAAAATGAGGTCAAATACCCCAAATGCCAGAAATCTGGAATACAGTAGAAACATTCTGACAAATGGTTCATAACCTGAACAAATAGCTTATCATAATTTTCCCCAGTTCTAACATTTTCTTATTTTATTCCTGTTCAAATTAACCAGGTGAGCTGCCATCATTTTGCTTATCTGCAGAAGCAGTTCATCGTATCATGTCCTTCTCTTCAGTGCAATACCAGGATTACTTCAGGTCATCTACAAGCTCCAAAGAGGTCCCTGTAGTATACTTTACCTGGTATAAATAGCTTCAGTCACTTCAGAAACTAGAGTGTGGTGAATTAGATCAACCACCGCACAAGATGGGCAAAGAAAATAAACAAACACAGTTAACCACTGTGACTTCTGAATGCTGTTAATTTCCGTCACCGAGGGTAATTATCACTCTCAACACTACTCAGCATGTGCAACTCAAAAATCAGGGTGTGGACTTATAATTTCAATATTTCCAGTGGTGGGCGGTCGGTACACCTGAATTCAATGACACTGATCTTCAGCGCTGCATAATAAATTTGCGCTCTCCACCTATACTAAACTCAATGTTATCAATTTTTTTCTCCCCATTAAAAAACAGAAAACCTTTTGGAATATACTAATTGGACAATTTAATTAATGAACCCATTTACCTTGAAAATAGATAAATATTAACATCTTGAACAATAACAAGGGGAATACGCTCATTTACTATGACCATCTAATATGCTCTCACAAATGAGTTACTCTCAATTGATTATGCACAGTTATTTTTCTGTAGGAACAGATTACTTTATGAATCCGTCAAATAGGGTTGATTTTCAAATTGGTGATATGTTTAAGCAATAACATGAGAGGGCCGTTGACTCTTCAGAATTTGACTTTCAAGTCGAAGCAAATCCACACCAACAAAGGCCTTGAGGTCACACAGCTATCACACTGCTAGCTCAGTTGGCAGGGCTCCATTCCTGGGCCACATTGTTCCATTGGATTTGAAACCAAATTTGTTTCTCGTCCTAGTACCAGAATTAATTTTCAATTAATATTCTTTGATTAATCTTCTCGAGTAATAGAGTGCTGGTCAGTATATTAGAAGTTTAAAAAAAAAATCACAACACCTGAACACAAATGCAGAAAATTTCCCATACATGTAATCTGTATGGATAGACAGCTCCACTGAACAGGTGGGGTGCAACTTATTAACAAAAAACAAGGAGAGAGGTCACACTGCAAAAATGTTTAGAAAGTGCTTCAAATAATTGTGAATGAAACTGAACAATAACTCAAGCATTTATTATTTGACAAAGCAATATGACCAAATAAATGCAGCTTAACTATTTTTGAAATGTTTGTATGCCATTTTGGAAGTACAGGTGCCCAACCTTTTATCCGAAAGCCTTGGGACCAGACACTTTTCCTAATTCGGAATTTTTCGGCTTTCGGAATGGAAGATTTTTAGCGTAGATTTTAACGGCTGGCTCAGTGGTAGAGTGCTCGGCTCATATCCGCAAGGTCGCGAGTTTGCGCCTCGATCCTGGCAGTTACTCGATCACGAGTTTGAGTCTTCAATGTAGTTTTTTCTTGCAGAATAGGAGAGAATAGGGAGGGTTACGCTGGGATCATTCTCTGCGAGATGATCTTAGTGCGGGAGACAAGTGTAGGAGAGGTGTACTGACTGTGTGGGCAGAATTTTGGAAGTGATTGCCCACCATTCTCAAATGCCGCTGTGTCTCCCTGTCCCTGGGATAGCAGGGGGCGATCAAACAGCACAATACCCCATTTCCCCTCCAACTCCAGAGGAATCCGCTCCCCGATGGGCCGCTACGGTGACAAGTGGCAGTTCGCCCACAGCCCGAGCTGCGCCACCCCAAGAACAAGATGTACCTTGCACACCATCAGCTTCTGCCCCTACGGGGAGCGTGTTCCTCTGTAGTTGGAGCGGGGCTGGGCTGGAGTTGCTGGTCTGGGATCCCCGTGCTTGCTTTGGGGGCCTGGGGGTCGGTTGTCCCGATGAGGGGGCGCAGCTCGGGCTGTGGGCGAACTGCCACTTGTCGCCGTTGCGGCCCATCGGGGAGCAGCTTCTGGTGGTCCTGACGTCTCCGGCCAGTTTGCAGTTTTCCTCTGGAGTTGGAACGGGGCTGGGCTGCTGCTGGCTGTGGGTCTCTGGGATCTCCGTGCTTGCAGTGGGCCTGGGGGTCGGTGTCCCGTTGGTCCTGACGTCTCCGATGACTGGCACTGACCTGCTGGCATCACCGACGTGAAGACAGTGCAAAGCCCCCGCGCCGGTGCAATGGGCGGGGAGCTAGAGAGGGGAGGGAAGGGGTCACACACATGGCCGGGAAGCAGAGGGGTGTAGGTGGGGTGAAACTGAAGGGAGCGACAATCTGCTGCTGCCTGCCCGCTGAGTTAAAACGTTCCCACGCAAGACTCATGATACACTGTGTATCGTGAGTCTACCAGGCAGGCAGCAGCAGATTGTCAATTATTAACCCTCCCACGCAATATACCCTCACCTTCTCTTTTATGAATGGGGATTTAGTTCCCCTTTCTTCGAGGACCGACCAGAGGTTCCGCTGTCACCTCTGCGGGCTGCCCTCGGTGAACGTCTTCAAGGACCTTTCTTCAAGGACCGAAAAAATGTCCGCTATTCGGAGCTTTTCGTTATTTAGAATTTCGGATAAAGGTTGTGTACCTGTATTCCATTTTGGAAAATACAAAGTTAAGCCCAAAGGATCACATTTATTATTGAACACTCATTGAAGCAATGTTGAATTCTGATCAGTGAATGAGTAAAGTTTAAAATTGCTTGACAAACTGGAAGGAGGATATTCATAGAAAATTATTCACAACGGCGAAGTTTCTCACAAACTTAAACAGCGTCTCCTGTCTTGTGCTGTTTACAACCCAGATAAAAACATTTAAAGTGCAATAGATTCACATGAGCTCTACAAAAAGTTCCAAGATGTGATAATTAATTGTATAGCATCAAAACCACCCAATTTCTTAGAATGAAGATAGCTACCACTACCGGTGTTCTTAGAGTTCAAGTAATGCAACTTAACTTTTCATCTAATTATAGCCAATGAAAACCTAAAGTTCAAGCTCACCTCGTCTACAACTATTTTCATAACCTGGATTTAAATGGTGTAATTAGCAAAATTCACAGTTTAACATCAAAATCTCAGCTGCAGCAAAAGAGGATGACCCTTGCCTTCAATTATAACTTCTGTGGGACAAGTCAGCCAATTAGAAGAGTTTTAAAATCAGCGTTTGTAAAAAGTCCCTTGCCTTTAAATAATTCTTCCTAACCCAATTACAGTTTCAGATTGATTTTTAACCTAGACAACTTGATGCATGTCGAAAACAAACATTCATAATGAGAATCTACAAATAGGCTCAAAGTATAAGCCCCAGCTCATGCATTCATGTCTAGTTTGCGCATAACATTATAGACGTAGTGCTAATGTTTATCAGCAATTGTACCCTTGATTGAAAATATTGTTCTAGAAACACTGCTTTTGGTTTATTTTAGACCATTCATTTACCATAATCCAGTCTTAAGATACAGACAAAAGTGGTTGGAGAAAGAACTGAAAACAAATTCAAAAAGCAAATGCAAAAAAAATAATAATTCAACAGATATAATGTTTATTGAATTATACAAACAATGTTTTGTCCTCATTGAGTATAAAAGTTCCTTTGAAAATGTACTCACTAAATGAAGGATCGTGTGTTGTCCAGGGACAACTTGAGAGCTTATTTCAAATAATGCCAGGATGCAGTTAATTACCACAATGATAGGATAACAGCCAACATGAGACCAGAAACAGCTTCAACTCTTTACCTATTTCAGTTTAAGTTTCGGGCCAACATATTTAAATTACATTTCCAGAGGCTCATTATCTCTTCGCAAGAAAATAATCATTGCTAGCATTTGAATTCATTTTTTTCCTGGAAAGCTAACAACAGCCCGTTTCCTTTATCATCATTACTTTTTTGCATTTTTTTCATTAATTTCTTCTATATCACGGTCATTATATATCTTGTTTCCCTTTCCCTTGACTCTCAGTCTGAAGAAGGGTCCCGACCCTATTCCTTTTCTCCAGAGATGCTGGTTGGCTCGTTGCATTACTCCAGCTTTTTGTGTCTATCTTCTGTCAAAGGACATACTTGGTCTCTGTCCTATCTCACACATTCCCATCATTCGCCTCACCCATTCCTGCTAAGATCATGCCCATTAAGGTATCTTCATATCTGGAAAAGTGAGAAAATGAACATGTTTAAAAACATGTTTAAAAAAAATATTTCCTCTGTTTTTATCTCCATTGATATATCTGACTTGCTGAGTGTTTCTGGCATCTTCTGTTTTTAATACAGAACTAGACCAAGTGGGCCCCGTTGGGCCCCGTCCCCCAATGCAGGGGGTGGGGGATGATGTCACACGGGAGGGCTGGTCCCCGAACGCGGTGTCGGCGCTCACCCCGGAGACAGGCACCCCCCGGAGCCAATCGCCCATTCCCCCAACGTAACCCGTTCGCCCAACGCAATATTCCACCACCAACCCATAAGCCTCAACTGCGCAGGCATGGCTAATTTTCCTTCATCCAACAACACTCCCTCCCCCTCCTCTTCACCCTCCCTCTTCTCTCATCTCACCTCCTCCGCTCCCTCCTTCACCTCTCCCTCCCCTTTCCCCTACCCTCAGTCACTCCCCACCCTCAGTCACTCCCTCCCACCCTCCATAACCCCTCTCCCCTCCCTACCCCCCCCGACCCATTGGGCCCCATTGCCCCAATGCAATATTCCACCACACACGTTTCGCCAACACAGCCCATTTCCACCACTCACCCATTCCCCCAACGCAACTCGTATTCACTGGAATTTAGAAGTTTGAAACTGGGCCTTATAAAAAAAATATAAAATTCTTAAAGGAATGGACAGGCTAGATGAGAGGACTGAGAAGAGGACAAACTTCTTCACCCAGAGAGTTGTGTCTGGGATTCTCTGCCACAGAAGACAGTGGAGGCCAATTCACTGGATGTTTTCAAAAGAGAGTTGGATTTAGCTCTTAGGGCTAAAGGAATCAAGGGATATGGGGAGAAAGCAAGATCAGGGTAGTGATTTTTGATGATCAGCCACGATGATATTGAATGGCGGTGCTGCCTCGATGGGCCGAATAGCCTACACCTGCACCTATTTTCTATGTTTCTAAAAGTGCCGTGTTACTCAAAGGGTCAGGCAGCATAGCGAAACAGTCCTGGAGAATTCAAATTTCATAGGTTAAAATGCTTTTCAACCAGGAGATTCAGCAGGCCTTAGTGACGGAGCGCAAGTATTTGGCGAAACGATCTCCGGCACCACGCTTGGTCTCGCCGATGTAAAGGAGATGACATCAGAAACACCCAATGCAGTAGATGAGGTTAGAGGAGGTAAACATAGCCTTCTGTTTTACCTGGAAGGACTGCTGGGGTCTTGGATGGAGGCGAGTGAAGAGGTGGTTGTAGGGGAAAGCACCTGGGAATGGGTGGTTTGGCTGGGAAGAGATGAGTGATTCAAGGAATTGGGAAGGGAGCAGTCTCTGCAGAAGGCAGACAGGGGTCGGGATGGGAAAGGTTCGACTGGTGGTAGAATCATTTTGAAGGTGGCAGAACATCTTCTATCCTTGTCTAACACCATTTGTCTTTGCATGTATCTACGAGACACTCGCCAGATTTTGTCCTGCCCCTTCTCTCTTCCAGGTTTCTACCCCCACCGCACCTAAATTAATCTGAAGGGTCCCGACCCAAAACATCACCTATCCGTGTTCTCCAGCGATGTTACCTGACCCGCTGAGTTACTCCAGACTTTGTGTCATAACATGTGGTTGCTCATCAATACATTCCGCCTGCATCATAACCCTGAACATTAGGGGCACAGGACATCAACACAGAACAATGCATTTTGATTCATTCCCCTTTAATACCATTTCAGAATTTTTAATCTCAAAATGCTGATAATTTTAACGTTTAAAATCATAAGAGTAGAAACAAACTTGTACACCATAAATAATAAGCTTCAGCAGAAATGTTCAATTATTTTTCGATTTTCACATGGTGGCTCTTCTCAGCTTCCTGATATCATCGCTATGTAAATGAATACTCTTCAGTAGATGTATACAGTACACAAATGAGCCAACTTCCCATTTTGCATTGCATTCCAAGCTCTTGCACATCACTTGAGGTTGGCAGCAACCCTGCCAAAAACTGAAACAGACACAATGCTAAACTGAATCAATTACCAGGGATTTAAGAAATCCTGATATCCATTTTTCTCAATTTCTCCATTAAAAAGAGGGAGCAGAAAGCGCCATCAATTCCAATAATGTGCAATTTTAGTAATGGTATGGATAAGGTGTATCTCTATATCTTTGGTGTAAACCAGCATCTACAGTTCCTTCCTACACAGGGAGTCATGCTTCTGTCTTCCCAATCTACAATTGGTGAAAAACTATGTTCATAAAAACTGATAATTTTAGGATAAAGGTGGTGTGGTTGTGCAAAAGGGAGGTAGTGCTGATATAGTTCAAGCCTTTCCAGTTCAAGTGATGGTAATAAGGGAGAGGAGCTGACAGATGACAAATGTTAGAGATAAGATCATTATTGCTGACATCCTGAAACACATTTGCAGCAGCCTGAGCTAACACAGAGGAAGCATCCAACTGCAATTTATTTTGCTTAACAATAGTGTCAGTGTGCACTTATTCTTTACCTCCCCTTCATCATTGCACCAAGGCTATAATCCCAGCTGGTGATTAGCAAGAACATGACATGTACATGCAAATGGGAGTAAGGAAGTCAAATGACAATTCCATAGGACCTTGATGAGACTGCACCGAGCCTTGGTTTTGCCATCTCCATCTGCAACTCAGTCATAGATCATGGAAACAGGCACTTCGGCCCAGCTTGCCCACATCTACACTAGTCCCACCTGCCTGCATTTGGCCCACATCCCTCCAAACCTGTCCTAGTCACATACCTGACTAATTGTTCCTTAAGCGTTGAAATAGTTCCTGCCTTAACTACCTCCTCTGGCAGCTCATTCCATACACCCACCACCTCTGTGTGAAAATGTTACCCCTCAAGATTCCTATTAAATCTTTCCCACTTCACCTTAAACTTAATCTGGTTCCCGATTCCCCTACTCTGAGCAAGAGACTCTGTGCATCTATCGCTCTATTCCTCTCATGATTTTATACATCTCTATAAGATCACTCCTCATCCTCCTGTGCTCCATGGAATAGAGACCCAGCCTACACAACCTCTCCCTATAGCTCACACCCTCAAGTCCTGGCAACATCCTCGTAAATCTTCTCTGAACCCTTTCAAGCTTGACAATATCGTTAACAAGGTGCCCAGAAATGAACACAATACTCTAAATGCAGTCTCAGCAAAGTCTTATACAACTGCAACGTGACCTCTCAACTTCTAAACTCATTATTCCGCCTGATGATGGCCAATGTGCCAAAGGCCTTTTAGACCAACCTACCTATCTATGCCACCTTCAAGAAACTATGTACCTGCTGGCTCCTCTTTTCTGAAGTATTAATATTATGCTCGTGACCTTCCTCGGTATTTCCTCTCCATAAAAAATGCTTAGGAAAGTCACAGGCATAACATTATTTCATGCCCATCACAAAGTTACCCATCTATTGCCTAAACCATTTCTTAGTTCCTTTTATAATTTCTCGTAGATATATATATTTTGCTGCTTTCATACATTTGACTTTTAGAACTTACAATCCTCCTTGTTATTTTTCTTGCTTATTCTTATAATTTATCTTTTCCTTATGAATTTTTGCTTCCTGAAAAACTGCCAATCTTCAGACTTACTGCTGCTATCAACAACCTTAAAATCTTCTTTTAATATAATATGATGTGTTTATTTCAGGACAGAACACCACTCTAGTGGAGTTTTTATTTCTCAACCACCTTTGCATGAAATATTTTGTTAAATGCTATTATCTACTCAAACCTTTCAAATCTAATTTTGCACTCTACTTATCTGTACAGAAATTGGCTTTATTTTTCCAAGAACCAGGTTTCAAACTGATCTTTCAATCTGCAAATGCACAAAAACACGACTGATTAGTGAATATATTCTGCCAAAGGCTACTCCATAATAAGATTAACAATTATTCTATTTCATGACACAAGGTTAAAGATATTTTGTTGCAGAAAACTATCCTGATTGCATTCAATGTATGCATCTCCCAATCTCCTTTTGGGAATCTGACCAGCCCAGTCCATTTGATAATTAATGTTCCCCTATTGATCTTTGTATTTTATATTTGCCACTGCTTAACCTATTAATTGATTCTCTCTAATTGTGATGCTGGTAAACCACTCCAACGTGCCTTTTTATTTCCCACTACTTTTTTTTTTAAACTGTTTTTCTGGGTCTAGATCATTCCTTATTTATCATCTTTTATCAGAGATACTTCACCTCCTTTTCTGTACTGACTTACCTTTGAGTGGAATATTTAATTCTTAACCATGGTAACCATGCAACCAAGTCTCTGTAACAGCTTTTGGGTTAAATCTATTTATCTCTGAATGTTCAGCTTGTTTGAGATGCTTGGTGGGTTACATGGAAACAAAGAAAATAGGTGCAGGAGGCCATTTGGCTCTTTGAGACAACACCGCCATTCATTGTGATTGTGGCTGATCATCCACAATCAGTAACCCGTGCCTGCCTTCTCCCCATATTTCTTGATTCCACTAGCCCCAAGAGCTCTATCCAACTCTCTTTTAAATTAATCCAGTGAATTGGCCTCTACCGCCTTCTGTGGCAGAGAATTCCACAAATTCATACCACTCTGGGTGAAAATGTTTTTTTCTCATCTCAGTTTTAAATGGCCTCCCCTTTATTCTTAGACTGTGGCCCCTGGTTCTGGACTCCCCCAACATTGGGAACATTTTTCCTGCATCCAGCTTGTCCAGTCCATTTATACATTTCTATAAGATCCCATTTCATCCTTCTTAATTCCAGTGAATATGAGACCAGTTTTTCTTATCTTTCCTCATGTGACACTCCCACCATCCCAGGGATTAACCTCATGAACCTACGTTGCACTGTCTCAATAATAAGGATGTAATTCCTCAAATTAGGAGACGGAAACTGTACACAATACTCCAGATGTGGTCTCACCAGGACCCTGTACAACTGCAGAAGGACCTCTTTACTCCTATACTCAAATCCTCTAGTTATGAAGGCCAACATGCCATTAGCTTTCTTCACTGCCTGCTGTACCTGCATGTTTACTTCCAGTGACTGATGTACAAGGACACCCATGTTGCACTTCCCTTTTTCCTAATCTGACACCATTGAGATCATAATCTGCCTCCTTGTTCTTGCCGCCAAAGTGGATAAGTCACCCTGCAACCTCTTCGCAATTCACACTGCCACTCAGCTTTGTGTCATCTGCAAATTTGCTCGAGTTACTTTTAATCCCATCAGCTAAATCATCAATATATTTTGTAAAAAGTTGCGGCCCCAGCACCGAGCCTTGCGGCACTCCACTCGCCACTGCCTGCCATTCTGACAGAGACCCGTTTATTCCTACTCTTTGTTTCTTGTCTGCCAACCAATTCTCTATCAATGTCAATACCCTATCCCCAATATCATGTGCTCTAATCTTGCCCACTAATCTCCTGTGTGGGACCTTATCAAATACTTTCTGAAAGTCAAGATACACTACACCCACTGGCTCACCTTCATGCATTTTATTTGTCACATCTTCAAAAAATTCCAGAAGAGTAGTCAAGCATGATTTCCCCTTCATAAATCCATGCTGACTTGGACCAATCCTTTTACTGCTATCCAAATACGCCGTTATTACATCTTTAATAATTGACTCCAGCATCTTCCCCACCACCGAGGTCAGGCTAACTGGTCTATCATTCCCCGATTTCTCTCTTGCTCCTTTCTTGAAAAGTGGGATAACAGCTACCCTCCAATCCACAGGAACTGATCCTGAATCTATAGAACACTGGAAAATGATCACCAATGCGTCTACAATTCCCTGGGATGCAGACCATCAGTTCTTGGGGATTTATAAGCCTTCATTCCCATAAGTCTATCCAATACTATTTCTTGCCTAATGTAAATTTCTTTCAGTTCCTCTGTCTCCCGAGATCCTCTGTACTCTAGTACATCTGGGACATTGTTTGTGGCTTCCTTAATGAAGACAGAACCAAAGTACCTGTTCAACTCTTCTGCCATTTCTTTGTACCCCATAATATATTCACCTGTTTCTGCCTTCAAGGGACCCACATTTGTCCTTTGAAAGTTTCCCAATCCTCTGGCTTCCTGCTACTCTTTGCTATGTCATACACCTTTTCTTTTGGTTTTATTCCATCTTTAACTTCTCTTCTCAGCCACGATTGCCTCTTCCTCCCCTTAGAATCTTTCTTCCTCTTTGGAATGAAATGACCCTGCATCTTCTGGATTATGCCCAGAAATTCCTGCCATTGCTGTTGCACTATCATTCCTGCTCAGATCCTTTTCCAGTCGACCTTGGCCAGCTCCTCTCTCATGCCTTCATAGTCCCCTTTGTTCAACTGCAACACTGACACGTCAGATTTAACCTTCTCCTACTCAATTTGCAGATTAA
The DNA here is from genome assembly GCF_028641065.1 of Leucoraja erinaceus. Classification (NCBI taxonomy): domain Eukaryota; kingdom Metazoa; phylum Chordata; class Chondrichthyes; order Rajiformes; family Rajidae; genus Leucoraja; species Leucoraja erinaceus. The sequence goes on along the minus strand of NC_073378.1, from coordinate 81,465,591 downwards.
AACCTCTCCCTCTCAAATTGCAGATTAAAACATATTATGGTCACTACCTCCTAGCGGTTCCTTTACCTTGATTTACGTTATTAAATCTGGTTCATTAGACAACACTAAATCCAGAAATGCCTTTTCTCTGGTAGGCTCCAGTACAAGTTGCTCTAAGAATCAATCTCGGAGGCATTCTACATACTCCCTTTCTTGGGGTCCAGAACCAACCTGATTTTCCCAGTCAACCTGCATATTGAACTCTCCCATAACCACAGTGGCATTAACTTTGTTACGCCAATTTTGACTCCAGTGGCAGACCTGCCTGCCAGAATGCTGGTCCCCTGCCTCTTAAGGTGAAACCCGTCCCTTTTGTACAATTCACCTTTACCCCAAAACGGATCTCAGATTAAGAATCTCATTCCCTGCACCAGCTCCTCGGCCGCTCATTCAGATCCCCTATCTCCCTGCTCTTGCCATCGCCAGCACGAGGAACTGGAAGCAAACCAGAGAGAACCACCCTGGATGTCCTGCTTTTCAGCCTTCTTCCGAGCTCTCTAAAGTCATGCTGTAGAATCTCTTTACTCTTCTTCCCAAAGTCATTTGTGCCGACATGCATTACCACTCCCAGCTGCTCACCTTCACCCTTGAGGATGCCCAGCAATGGATCCTTGACATCCTGGATCCTGGCACCAGGGAGGCAACACACCATCCTTGAATCCCGCCTGTTGCCGCAGAAACTCCTGTCTGTACCTCTCATGGTGGAGTCCCACACTACCACGGTGTAGGACTCCACCGTGAGAGGTACAGACACGAGTTCAACTTTGCTTCAGCACCATGTTTTGACTCGCAGATCTGTTCGCGGCTCAAAATGGCAGTGTCTTCTGTCCCGACAGCTTCCAACAGGGTGAACCTGTTTAAGAGGTACATCCCCCGGGGTCTCCTGTACTCCAAGCTTCCTTCCCTTCCTCATCGCACCCACTTGATCTTTTCCAGTATCTTCGGTGTTTAACGATCTCGCTGTATGTTCTGCCCAGGAAACTCTCGCTTTTCCCAGATGATCCTGAGGTCATCCAGTTGCCGCTCCAGTGTCCCAACACGGTCCTTCAGGATCTGAACCGGGACACACTTTCCACAGTTGTAGCAGCTAGAGGCACCATCAGTGTCCCTGACCTCCCACATACTGCAAGCATCACACTGAATCAGCTTTCTAGCCATTTCTTCACGGCGTCTCACCCTCTCCAACTTTTGGCGTGGTCTCCTCCCTCAGCCTCCTCGCCAAAGACTCTCCAGGCAAAGACTCGCACTTTTCTCACAAGGCACTTCCCTCGACAAGGCCGCTCCCCGGCAGGCCACTCCCCTAGAGTAAACCTTGCTTATATTAGCTGATAAATTGACTTATTCGCAAACTTACCGATTTGCTAATTAAATTTCTCAGCCAATCACCACACTCACTCCTTCATCTGCCGCTCCTCTGCTGACCTTGATGGTATGTGTTGCAGGCTGGACCCGACCAGTTTTTAAATCACCCGCTGCTGAAAAACTCCACAAGAGATTACCTTCTCAGCCAATCCCCGCACTCACTCCTTCACCTGCCGGTCCTCTGATGACCTTGAAGGGTGATGGGTTCAGATACCATCGCCAATTTTAAAATGTTCTATCGCAGATGTACTATTACCGTTCATGTTTCATTCTATGTAGTATCTGCTATTTTGTTCTATGCCCTTGTTTTTGATTTGATCACTCAAAATAAATTGTGTTATTCTTGCCATCACTATTAGATGAATTAACTAATTCAACACAAATTTTACAAATATTCTCTAAATGTTACTGTTCAATTTTACGTATTTAACAAAATGGCAAATTATCAATCAAACTTCAGCAGTTAAACTAAAACTCAACAAAACCTCATCAGCGAATATCTTGTCAACATTTGAAATGTTGCACAATAGTCTCCCACTCTATGTTCCCCCACTAAGGTTTTGGTAATTTGCAAGTTACAATGGGTCGGCATAAGAATAACCTGTTCTTTCACTCATCCCACAGCCACTGTATATTTACAAAGTATTCAGGTTTTGTTTCCTATGTTGACAATAACTGTTTTGTAATGCTAGAGAAAATAAAAGGGCTCAGAGGCATTTAACAGATACAGGACTTGATGGAATCAAAAGTTGATAACCCTGCAAATATTTTAAACACAATAAATATCTTATTCAAAACATTTCACAATCTTCTTTGAAATAATTTGGTGAAAAAGGAACAAATTGTCACTCCATTATTCAAGAATAGTATAAAGGTGCACAAATTTAAGCTCATTTTTACAATCCAGAGAGAAGGTTAACTGAGAATTGAGCTAAGATGTTTAGAGAACTATCTTTGGCATTTTACAAAAATGGTTATTTAGTAGCCCACAGTGGCAACCCTTAAATATGGCAACTAGGAGTTAAATACTTGCTTTATGGTCCCTGTTTTAGTCATGAAATTTTTTTTTTTGGCAATAATGGCAGAAAAATTAAGCTTGATTCTTTTGGGTTTAAAGGACCCAACCATAACTAAGGAATGGCAAAAACCAAATGAGGATGGAAGTTCACAATGTTTTCCACTGAACCACGCCAATGCACTCATACAGTTTGCAATTGGTTTTCAAGTACTACTTCATCATATATGTGTAAGAGATGGAGAAGACTATTTCAATCAATGCATCACTGATTTCCCTCAAAAGCAACACGTTGCGGCCAAAAGGACTGTCAATTGTGCTAGAGAAGTCATGTTTCAGGAAGGCCTCCCAAAGTTTGGATAGTCTTCTCATCAGAGCAGATGCAATGTAAATGAAAGCACTGAGAGGATGGAATAAATTACTTAAAGGAGACAGGGCAGAGGAAGTTTCAGTCAAAGTAACTTTGGAGCCTGTGGTTTTGTAATGGATGTTTGTTACCAGGGCTCGAAATTAATAGTTGCCTGGTTGCCAATAGCCACCTAAAGTCCCGCTGGTTTATACCGAAGATAGACACAAAAAACGGGTGTAACTCAAGGCAGCATCTCTGGAGAAAAGGAATAAGGGACTTTACTGGTCGGCAGCAGCGACGGCTGTAGTGTGGGGTGATGGAGGGTCGGAGCGAACGATGGTCCCCGCACAGCAGCGGCGACGACGACGACAGCGTCTCCACCTCCACCCGCCCTCATAGCGGCCGCTGCGTGCCACTCCGCCAACAGCCACTTTCAAAACAAAGCCTCCCGCATGCCGAGGAGGGAGGGAAGAAGGGAGGGGGGAGTCCCCCTTCCGCCGTCTGAAGCACCTGCACTGCTCGGCCCCGCACCTTCCTGTTGGCTGGCGGAGGAGGGGAGGCGGTGGGGAGGAGATCCCAACTGCCTCCCCTTTTGGTGGCGGCACTTGGCGGTGGACAGGGACGGCCAAGGCCAAGGATGTTGCCAGTGTTGTCTGAGGAGCACTGACCTTCCTTCCTCCCCACCTCCTCTGCCCCTTCCCCTCTCTTTCTCTTTTATACGCCACCTCCACCCACCTTATCCTGGGACCCCTCCTCTCCATCCCACACTGATCCCCATTCCCGCCTCTATTCAGTCCTCACTGACATCCCCTGTGCTCCCCACCCCCCCGATTTATTCATCCTGTACTGTTCACCCTACCCACCTCGCATTGATTCTCCTGCACCCCCCATCCATCATACATCACCCCAATTCATCCTGTACTGACCCCCCTTCCCATCCATCCTGCACTGCCCCCATTCATCCTGTACTGAACCGCCCATTCATCCTGCACTCTCCCGATCCATCCTGTACTGACCCCCCCTCCATTCCTCCTTCACCGATCCCCTCATCCATCCTGTAGTAATCCCTCCATTAATCCTGTACTGATCCCCCCATCCATTCCGTATTGATCCCCCCCATTCAACCCCCACTGACATCCCCCACACTCTCCCCTCACACTCTTACCTACTCCAACCAACACACACTAATTCCCCTGCCTCAATCCATCCATCCCTCACCGATTGCCTTCTCAACCCCCCCCCCCCCCCCCCCCCCCCCCCCCCCAATCTATCCATCCCACACTGAATCACCCCCCGACCCTACTGCGCTGGAAATGTCTTCAGAGCGAACATTGACTGTTGGATAACGGAATGCAACCAAATGTGTTTTAATTCCCAATTTTATTATTTGTTTTAAAAGATGGATTAATTAAATTGTGAAACATTAAAACCGCAGTGTTCGATTGTCACTGCTACCGTTGACACGTAATTACAGAATTCATTTTAACGGCAAATCAATGCTCTTAATATGGAGTATCAGTACTGTAGCTATTTAATGAGCAACATTCACAACTATACGTTGGATTTATCCAGGTTTTACTTCTACAGTCGGTCAAATACATCACGAATTTGGCAGGAGATATTTCAGTTGAAATTTTAACATTAATTCTGAAGTGGGAATGATGTTTATCAATAAAAAAATTTAAATGTGGTGCGTACAAACTGGGTATCTTCATTGCTGTTCACAGCACCTACATCTAATCTGAATGTCCGGTAATGTTTTGACACCTTTAAACATATTGCCAAAAGAACATTTGCTGCAGTTATGTCCTTTGGCCATCTCTTGTCAGTTGTTTAACCTGTCTCTTGTTTAACATGTCAGATGGGTATAGTCGTTTTTAATAGCTATTATCATAAAATGCCTTTAGAAATTTCCTTGCAACTTGCATATTTTGTTGTGGATAAATTATATGGGAAATGAGAGTGTTTATGTACCAACGACCCATGCTATGACCATGTCATTATAAATGTCTTTCCTTCACAGAAAACATGCTTGCAACAATCTGTAGTGTGCATGGTTAAGCATATATGTTACCATGGTCCATTTATTGACACCGGTTGATCACACGCAGAATAATCCAACCCCATTTTTGTTTGGAAGTGAACGAAATCATAGAAATTACATTCATTGCAACGTAAAAAGAGTTGAGATACTGTATTATAATTTTGCTGTATGTCATTGTGGTATATATCATGTCTTGATAGGTGAATATGTTTAATTTGTGACTTTGAAGCAGAAATAATATGTGAATGCTTCATTGAGCACAATTCCGACTGGTAACTACGCACTTCGTCCGAGCACATTATCGCACGCATCATGCAAGCCGTCTTAAATGGCCACCTGTACTGTCATTTGGCAACCTAAAAAGCTGCCAAGGTTGCCCGGCTGGCAACAGAGAAAAAAAGTTAAGTGAGAGCCCTGGTTACTCTCCATTCCCCAGACATGGAGATGGAAAGATTCAGAATTCGAATGGAAAAGTCAATGATGGACCAGGGAAATTGGCATCAAAAGTAATCAAATGTTTGAGCTATGTATGTTTGTAAGAAGCAACACCACAGTTGTTGATGTACTGAACAAAAAGTCTATCTGGAGCCACATATTGGACCGAAACAAAAACTGTTCCATGTATTACAAACAAAGCCAGGCATGGATTAGGTCAATCTAAACTCCCAAATTACAATTTGATTTGAAGAAAAGAAAGTGAAATTAGTTCAGTGTGCTAATGAAGGGGCACTGCTGGGCTTCTACTCAACAGGGTTCACAGACTTTCCCAGTGTGGGTTGTAGGTGTAAATAGAATGTATGTCCTCAAATTGAGGTCCAACTATTAGTTCATCTCCAACCCGTCTTCACCTTGTCAAAGATATTCCATTCAAAATAACCAGCTCTACCTCACCTTGAAACTAACTCATTATCTCTCAATCCAAAAAGGACACTGAGTGCCAGAGTAACTCAGCGGGTCAGGCAGCATTTCTGGAGAACATGGATCGGTGACATTTCGGGTCGAGACTCTTCACAATTCTGATGAGTTGTTAAATTTGTTTCCCTTTTCAGAGATGATACCAGGCCAGCAATTTGTGTTTTTACTTTGGAATTTTAGCATCAACAGTTTTATGATTTTAATTGAGATTCAGCAACAGTTGATCTATCGTTCCCGAGATATCACCCCCCATTTTGTGCATTTTAAAAAACATTTTAGATTTATTTTTTTAAACTAGCTAGATAGAGCTCTAGTTAGATAGAGCTCTCTCCCCATATTTAGGGATATGGGGAGAAGGCAGGCACGGGTTATTGATAGGGGACAATCAGCCATGATCACAATGAATGGCGGTGCTGGCTCGAAGGACCGAATGGCCTCCTCCTGCACCTATTTTCTATGTTTCTATGTTAGCGTCTCTGTTTTATCCTTAGCTTCAAGTGTGCATAGCTGCAGCACACTTATGACGTTAACAGCCCTTCTCTCATATTCAGCCAAATCTACACGAGGAGTGTAAAAGATAGGTAGGAAAATAGGAGCCTTGGAACATGACACAGGCAAGAACAAAAACATTCAACTTAAGTCACTGTTAACCCCTTGCCAATGAGCCGCCTTGTCCCCTTGCATCATTCTTTAGAGCATCTCATCAGCATGGTTCTCAAGCTTATCTACCCAGGGTCCCCATGGAGAGTAATAGTTCAGCCGAGTGGGCATCAGAAACTGCTGCAATCCAGCAATTAGCAGTTCAGGATGTTAGCCAAGACTTCTTGCACCACTGAAAGAATGAATTGAATTATGGTGTTTGCCTTTGGAGTTGGCAATACCTCCAACAGCAGACTAAAATATTGCATTAAACTGTAAATCCCCCCTTTCCAAATTAATTAAGTGGCAGTCTGATGAAAACACAAGATATACAGCTCTCTCATATAGTTTCCACACATTATTCAAATCTGAATGCAATAGATGACTGCCGGATTGATGTTGTCATAATTTCCAGCTAGTTGTTCTTTAGTTGCAGTACCGTTATTTCTGATGTTTGACTCATACCCTGAAGCCCTTACAGAACATCATTGTGGCCAAAATTCACCTCCATGACTGCAAAACAGGTCATTACATTGATGTATCATAATGGGCAGGGTTTTTACGCAGATATTTTCAGATTCAGTGTCACTGGTTCTGTCCATAGAAGAGGTATGTGTCACTTAGCCTTCATGTTCTGTCCAGTTTAAATAAAACACGACACAAGGATCATAAGAAATGCTGCACAGGTGCCACCAGAAAATGAGAAAAGGGTGGACTGTGGGGAATATATGTACAGCAGAGGTAAGGAACAGGAAAGGAGAGGATAAGCAAGGAAGTTGTAGGTATCGGGATGTGGGGATGGTGCAGGAAAATGGCTCTGTACTAAAATAACTGCTGTTATCTCATTAAATGGCAAATCAGAAACAAGTGGCTGAATGGCATACTCTTTTATTTATTATAGTTATGTTCTTCAATTAAGTTACTGTTGCTGCATGCAATGGGAAGACCCGTCAACCTCTGAACTTGAACCACTGAGATCCCTTCGCTCAGTCAAAGACTTGCCTGTTTACAGAACTAGCTAAATATGTCATCTTCCTTTTTATAACCACAAAGCGGACAACAACTAACAGTTAAACAGCATAGCAAATAGAATTTAGCCCAAATAATAATTTGTACCTCCTGAACAAGAGTATCAGTATTAGAAAATCACTATGTGAAAAAGTTATTGCAAAGTACTGCAATCACAGTGAGCTCAATGAATCATGAGGCAGTTAACTGGTGCAGAACAACTGTAGAACTATAGAACAAAACCCCATGTCCAATTCCTCAGCAGTAAATACAATCACAAGACAAGCAACACCATTGTAATGCTGTCAAATCTCAAGTGACTGATGAGATTTTTCCCTGCTGATCATAGCTTAATCATTTTCCATTGGATGTTAAGCCAATGAGAAATTATTACATTGCCAATCCCCAACTTCAAATTTTCAGTCATTAATAATAAACTAGAAAAATATATTTGCTTCACTTGCTTTTCTTTATAAAACATTCTTGAAAAGGCACCTCACTAGCTTATACCACTCACTATTATTGGCCTGCCTTTGTCAGTTATATCAAACAAATCACTTTCTCATTAGTAGTACGCAACTCATAAAATGGGTCACAACTCTGAAGAAACAAGTTGGTTAAACTCAACAGTCTGAATCTGTAACTTGATGAAGCGATAGAGATATAGCCACCGGGCTTTAATTTACTAGGAAATGGGTATTCTTAGAAAAAGAAAATGCATACGCTTCTCAACAAATTCCTGATAAAACCAACGACACAAGAAAACCACAATCTACCACTGCACCCAATATATATATACACATATTTAAAGAGACCTAACATACCACATAACCTGGCCTACATCTTTCAAAAGTTCAAAACCATTTGTAAAAGTTTGCATCTCACCTAAATTTCAGTAAATTGCAGCTCAACAATTATCAAAGCTAACGCTTTATGCGATCTAAAATAGGCAGAAATATTTTTGCTTCAATATGTATATTATTGGATGATAACTAACAGCAGTGAAGTCAGTATGAGTGCGCATGTGATAGTGAGCTCAATGACATGTGTCAGTTCTTTAAGCAACATAAATATTATCATAGCTTTCACTTTTGTTATCACACACAATCTAAGAGTACTGTTTTGAAATTAAATGATAGTGCCCATGAATATTAGGCCTAACCCCAAGATCTACTATTGGCAGCAAAATGGTTAATATTCATGTGTTACACATAAGTAAATAAGAAGTACCATACAATTTAATTTGTAAGAAACTAATGTGGTATATTACTTAGAAAACGGAGGCAACACAGCCAGTTTAAAACATCATTTTGCTATTTTCCCTTTCTGAAACCTCCTCCCCAGCCCCCATCATTTTCCATAGGAATATGAAAAGCACACTCCATTAACTTAATTCTCAAACTATCTAAAGTTACGCATCAGATTAGGGTGTGAACGTTCTTCCATTTCAATAGGAGACAATTCCAAACTGAGGGATCAATTGTGTAGTGGTCTCTCCAACTTGCCCATTTCTTCTACTTTGTGTCAGCTCAAATAAATAACTTTGTACATGTGACAATAATGTATCAATACCAGAGGTACAGTGAAAAGCTTTTGCTTGCATGCTATCCAATTAAATCAGATCATACTATACACAAATACACACAAGACTTGCACAAGCAAAACAAGTAGTGTAAAGGGAAAAAGACCAGAGTGCAGAATATACTTTACAGCATTGAAGTATTACAGTTCTAGAGAAAAAGTACAATGTCTGCAATGAGGTAGATTAGAAAATTGGGACTATGCCCCAGTTTATAGGAAGACTGTTTAGTAACTTCATAACAGAAGGGAAGCAGCTATTCCTAATTCTGGTAGTACATGCTTTCAATGTTTTATATCTTCTGCCCAACAGGCAGGCACGGAACTCGCTATCAAAATATGGAGGGGACAGGGGGGGATACAATTTATTGTCTGACACACACACACGCACACGCACACACACACACACACGCGCAAGGCTTCGGAGGCTCAATCCAGCGCTAAATGCAACTCAACTCTGCCTGTCTCGCCAGGTTAACCTACAAGCCCTGACTGGACTGATGGGATACCAGTGTTGCTTCTCCACGTTGGCCATATTTCCCGCAAGCCCAGGGCAGGTTAACCTGGCGGGACAGGCAGAGTTGAGCTGGGTTTAGCGCTGCTTCTCTGCGCTGGCTGTGGGCCTGGGGGTACAGCTCCCGTCTGACTCCCGATCTATAGTGGAGGATCTTTGCCGCCGGGGGGGGGAGCCACCAGTCGGGAGGGGACTCGGGACAGCGCTGGAGACCCGGCCGGGATCGATCCTGGCTGCGGATGAGGCGCAGGTCTGTGTCACGTCTCCCTCCTCCAATCACCACACTCTATCCTCAGTCCCACCCCCCCCCCCCCCCACCCACTCCTCCCTCCTCCAATCAATCGCACTGAATCATCATGTCCCGCCCCATTGCCTGTTGACCAACGTCTCTCTGGGGGGACTATGTATAAACACTACTGTAATTTCTACACGGTGAAACCAAAATGTATAAAAATGGCCTTTATTAAAATCTGACAATGTATACTTTAACCACATGTGATTTTTTAAATTCCAAATCTCAAATTGTGGAGTACAGAGGCAAATAAATAAATTATGGATCTTATGTAGGGCACTGTAATTCAATACATCACCCATTCTACCCAACTAGCTAATCCAATATTGCCCATTCTATACAACTGATCACAAATTGAAAGCATTCCAACATCATTTTTTTGTGGAATGCATTAATTAGGTTGCAGTTTGAAAATTCTCTAATTTTTATTGCTGAAATGTTCTTTGCATTGAGAAGTTACCGACATATAAAATATTTTATTCGGAACATTAATATTTAAAGCCACATTCAGTAATGTAATTAATGCATTTACTTACATATTATTTGTTTAGTATTAACTACATATAATATGTGCATCCCCTTTCAGATCAAAACAACATACTTGAGAATATAAATAGTGATTTCAAGATAAAGAAAACTCTGGGGGAAGTCTACTTCCCCAAAGTAACTTTTTTTTAGGCCACATTGACCCGATTAATAAGGTGACAGGATGTTGTCTCACAATATGGTTGACAGTTTTAAAAAAGAAACAAATAAAAAAGACATCAGGAGGAAACTGGTGTTTACAACTTTTTTAGATGAAGAAAAACAGCAACATTTTTTTCTATAGTATTTTTAAGCACAAATAGATGCATTTACTATTACTTGAAATTGTCAGGTTACCTTCTGAAAGCTCCATGAAATGTAGTCAATTTTCTGGTGTGATATTCAGGCAGTTTGCTGTGTGAAAGGCAGAGTTGGAAAAGTGGTCTTAAGCTGGTGTTAAAATTCAGTAATCTTGAAAGTAGTGCTTCAAAATGTCACACAAAATCCTCCTGCCATATAGAGCCTTGATGTTACTCGTAGAATTGCCATGTGGAATAGAGAGTATATTTGCAAATATGTCGACGTGTTGGGGGGAGAGGGGGGGAGGCAGGGGCGAGAGGATGTTGGCTCTGGTCCATAAAATAATTACACATTACTGTTCCCCATGTCAATCAATGAGTCAACCATATGTCCAAACAAAATAATTCCAGACTAATCTCCATCTTAATTTGAAGTCCCAATATCTCCTCTGCTAAAAAGCTTAGAAAGAATGCCTCACCCTGATTGTTATTCACATGGGCCCAGTAAATTCTATGAAACAGTTTTGAAAGGCATAGCAGAATAAAGTTTTGATCAAAACTAGATAAATAAAGTGAGAGTTCTTGGACCCCCCCCCCCCCCAACAGAACATTCTTGTCTTTTCCTAAATTTAATAACATACATTTTGAAGATATGAAGAAATGAAGATTGTTTCTTCACTGCCTTGCTAACAATTTGCATGAGTGGATTTATTTCAATCAGTCCATCAGATTACCGCCCAACCTTGTTGTGATGGAGACGACCTTATTGAAAACAGTGGATAGATAAACAAGTAAAAAAGGCACTAGATTATTAAAATGTTAATCAATTTTCTTCCAGGCTGGTCCCAGCAAACTAAAGAAGACAAGAATACCCTTAATGTCCCCAAGCAAATGGTAAACAAAGTAAATTGGTCAGGAATTATTTTGTTACCGACATACAATTGGGTTCATTGATTGATCTAAGAAAGCATAACTGTTTGAGGAAGGTTACTGATTAAAAATGTGATTTCACTAACATTGTTCTGTATATTTATCTTTTTTGAAGTAAAATGCCAGGAATTTGCCACCGACTATATCTGACCTAGTGTATTCTCATACTACCATTAAAAAGATTGAAAACATAGGTTTAAAAACTAAATATCCAGCTCAGATCACAACTGCCGACTAACGCTGCATATTAATGATGCAACATTGGATCATGTCAAAATGCAAGGTATTTACACCACTGATGCATGAACCCTAAACATGATAGCACACTTACCCAAACCAGAAAGTCATGGGTTCAAGGTTAATGCACAAAACTCTAGACTGAAACAACATTGCTGTGATAATGGGTTTCTGGGTTTCCTTAATAACAGGTGTAATTGTCCACAAGTTTAGGGCATCATAATAAAGTCCATGGAGAATGAATATATTCTTTCCTGAATCAACTCACCAGAGCTCAATCTAATCTAGAATGTCAGCTTGTCCATTTGCTTCATGAAATCTTAGAACATGGAGGCACAACATAGGAGAGAGCCAGTCCATACCGACCTTAATACTCCACTTAAGTTTCCTCCAGTCTTTCTTCAACAACATTGCTTTTTCAACAACAAAGCTTCCAAAACTTGGCTTTATTCCATCAAAACTAACTAATTTATGGTTTCTTGTGAACAAATTGGCTGTGGCATCTGTTTGCATAACAGGGAACCCACAAAGGTAACTAAACTATGTGACTGGCGAGGATGAGACTGACTGTATTTAAAAACTTTAGAATTATAGGGTTTCAATCTTCAAGAAAATTTGATGCTATAGCTTTTACTTTTATTTCTTTTCCCTATTTATTTATTTTTTCCTTTCCTTCCTTTAACATCAGTGTGCATTCCCAACCTTTATTTGACCCATTCTATATAATCAGAACGGTGTGCAATTCAGGTGGCCCAGCTATATGAAAGGTGGTAAGAGTGCTGAAGTGATTCACCAGAATGTCATCTGGGCACGTGGGCTTGGGGATGGATAGGCTGGGACTTCTATCATTAGGAAGCTGACAAATGACATTTTTGAGGTGTACAAGATCACGAGAGACATGGATAAAATGAACACTCACAATCTTTTTCCCAGGGTTGAGGTTTAGAGAGTGTAGGATTAAGGTGACACAGGAGGGATTTAAGAGGTACCTCAGGGGCATTGGAATATAGTCCGCATCTGGAATGAGCTGTCAAAGGAAGCTATAGAAACAGATTCAATTATGACTTTTAAAAGGCATTTGACAGATATATGGATTCGAAGACTTTAGAGGGCTAGGAATCAAATGCTGCCAAATGGGGCAAGCCCAGTATGGGCCATGTGGGTTGAATTGCTGCAGAGCTCTGACTTTATGAATTAAATCAATTTTGAAATCCTTCTTTAATTTTTCCCAATTCAGGTTATGTAGATAAATTTTAACGTGCAAGATTACAAACTTGGGGGAGGGTAAACACAGAGAAAATGCAATCAAATTCCAACTTTGACATTTAACCCACGTAAACAAGAGAGTAAGCAATCCCTCACTAGTACTTCCATGGGATCTGGGCATTGCTGGCAAGGTACAATTTTCAGAGTGTCAATGTATATCGAGGAACTGCCGTGAAGGCAAGATGTTGGGGACTATTAAAGAATTGAAAGACAAATCTTTTACTAAATACTGCAACCTCAGAGCAGCTCGCTTAAAAGATCTGCAAGAACTCAAGAACCTTTTGTGTGTTAATAGCTTATGACATTGACTTGCCATCTGAAGCTTTGACCCGTCACCTTATCATGGAAACCAATTCTAATATCTTGCTTAGAGATCAAACTGAAGGCAAAGCTGACCAGCAGCAGTTGGAGCATCTAGAGGAGGAGGAGGAGCTGCAGGAACACCAACAACCTTAACACCGAGCTTCAGCTTCACAGGGAGAGAGGGATGCAGTTTACAGGAAGGCTTGCCTGCTGCATAAGCGTGTTGGCTGATGAAAAGGGTCCCTCAAGGTCCTGAGACACCGGTATTTGAATTTGGCACTTACAGGCTGCTGGGACTGCATCTACTGCTCAGTGGACATGGAAGCAGCACTTCAGCAATGGCTACAAAAGTCATAGCTGCCCTCAATTTGTTTGCCACAGGATGTTTCCAAAGAATCCGCAAGAAGCATTGTAGAGCCTTTCCGTCATCAAACGCACAACAAGTGGCTGAAGCATCTTTTGCTCAAGCAGGGCATCCAATCATATCATCATCTTCCAAGACCACACTACGGAGAATCAATAGACAATTATGGGGTCCGTGGCTTTGACAAACTTGTCATAGGGTCATTGTCAACTGTACATGACAATCAAGGCATCCCCAGATCATCCCACAATCTTCATCAACCTCGAGGATTCCACTTCATCAATACATAATTGGTGCGAAACGGCTGGAAGTTTTCATGCAGCTGCATGCAACATTCCCCTCCCTCAAAACATCGAGTTTCCAGTCGAAGAAAGCCCAAGCACCTGTTTCATCACTAAAAGTGCATGCCAGCACTTCTGAGGTCTGAGGTTCCCACCTGTTTTAAAAGGGCATCAATTATACCGGTGCCCAAGAAGAGCAAGGTGTCGTGCCTCAACGACTATCTACCAGTGGCACTAACGTCGGTGGTGATGAAGTGCTTTGAGAGGTTGATCATGGCGCAAATCAACTCCAACCTCGACAAAACCTGGACCCACTGCAGTTCGCTTACCACCACAACAGATCAACGGTGGATACGATCTCGCTGGCTCTCCACTCCGCTCTGGACCACTTGGACAACAAAAACTCATATGTCAGGCTGTTATTCATTGATTACAGCTCGGCATTTAACACAATCATCCCCTCCAAGCTGGTTATCAAGCTCTCAGATCTGGGTCGCTGTGCATCCCTCTGCATTTGTATCCTCGACTTCTTCATTCACAGACCACAGACTGTTCGTATTGGTGGAAATGTGTCAGCCTTGATAACAATCAGCACAGGAGCACCTCAAGGCTGCGTGCTCAGCCCCCTGCTGTACTCACTCTATACTCATGACTGCGTAGCCAGTCACAGTGCGAACTCGATCATCAAGTTTGCCAACAACACCACTGGTGTGGGATGTATCACTGATGGGGACGAGTCAAAGTATAGCAGTGAGATCGACCGACTGACAAAATGGTGCCAGCACAATAACCTGGCCCTCAACACCAGCAAAACCATAGGACTGATTGTGGACTTTGGAAGGGGTAGGATGGGGACCCACAGTCCCGTTTATATCAACGGGTCGATGATGGAAAGGGTCAAGAGCTTCAAATTCCTGGGCGTGCATATTTCTCAAGATCTCTCCTGGTCCGAGAACACTGATGCAATTATTAAGAAAGCACATCAGCGACTCTACTTCCTGAGAAGATTACGGAGAGTCGGTATGTCAAGGAGGACTCTCTCTAACTTCTACAGGTGCACAGTAGAGAGCATGCTGACCGGTTGCATTGTGGCTTGGTTCGGCAACCTGAATGCCCAGGAGCGGAAAAGACTACAAAAAGTAGTAAACACTGCCCAATCTCCGCTCCGGGTCCCGCAGTCTCCGCTCCGGGTCCCGCAGTCTCCGCTCCAGGTCCCGCAGTCTCCACTCCGGGCAGCCGCCCCAGCTCCGGGTCCCGCAGTCTCAGCTCCGAGCCCCGCTGCATCAGCTCCGAGCCCCGCTGCATCAGCTCCAGGCCGCCGCAAAAAGCCAGAACGCCGCACCGGGAACACCGCAAGTCGGGCCACCGCTGCCTTAGCCCCGAAGACGGCCAGCCTCTCGTTGGTGAGTCCTGGCTGGCTCTGCCTCCGGAGCCTCGGGGTCAGTCGCAGGCTGGAGGCCGCCAGCTCCGCCATTAGGCCTCAGCGCTGACGGAGGCAGAGAAAGGGGATACGACACGAAAAAGTCGCATTCCCCCGAAGGAAGAGACAGAGAACATGTTTCACCCCCCCTCTAACACAACTCAACAAACTAAAACTTAACCAAAACAAGACAAAAAAAAACCAACAGAAAAGTAAAGACAGACGGACTGCAGGCGAGCCGCAGCTGTTAACAGCGCCGACACTTCCGGAAATAAATAGACCATTATCTGTTTATTTGCACTTTATCTGCTTATTTATTGATGTGTGTATATATTTATATAATGGTATATGGACACACTGATATGTTCTGTATTCATGCGTACTATATTCTGTTGTGCTGAAGCAAAGCAAGAATTTCATTGTCCTATCTGGGACCCACGACAATAAACTCTCTTGACTCTATCAATTTTGAATAAATGTAATTACAGTCATCCCTAGGAAATGGATCATAGGCTAGTGATGGAAATGTCCTCTCACATTCTGTTTAATGTGTTTTGTGACACATTTTATCCTATCTTTGATTTAAACCAGCATCTGTAGTTCCTTCCCTCACAAGACTGTTAAGGGTTTGGACATGTTAGAGGCAGGAAACATGTTCTCGATGTTGGGGGAGTCCAGAACCAGAGGCCACAGTTTAAGAATAAGGAGCAAGCCATTTAGAACGGAGACGGGGAAACACTTTTTCTCATAGAGAGTGGCGAGTCTGTGGAATTCTCTGCCTCAGAGGGCGGTGGAGGCCGGTTCTCTGGATGCTTTCAAGAGAGAGCTAGATAGGGCTCTTAAAAATAGTGGAGTCAGGGGATATATGGAGAAGGCAGGTATGGGGTACCGATTGGGGATGATCAGCGATGATCACATTGAATGGTTCAAGGGGCCTAATGGCCTACTGCTGCACCTATTGTCTATGCCGACTGAGTAATTCAGTATCATGACAGGTTTAACTCTGGGAAAGTGTCCTTAAGCTCATGGCAAACAGCAGGAAGAGAAACAACCCAAATCCTTGCACACCAGCAACCCTTGACCTTATCCTGGCAACCACAGTCTTCCTTTATAGATTGTAGAACAAATGAAGTTTCCAGATACACAAATCTCACAATCTTGCTGCCAGAGTGCGCAATATTAATAGCGCACATAAAATGTGAACAGTGATAATTCAAATCAGTGACGCACTGTCCTTTGTAGAAAAGGTGAAGTTTAAAAAGATGCTGTGGCAGCAAGCATAATAAATTGTCCTGAATATTGTAGTCAGCAACAAAGGGACGGCACTTGCCACGCATTATACTCACACCAGTTTCCCCACAAACCTCCTGTGTACATTAGTGTGGTGTGGTACACCCCACAATTCGGTGCAAAAAAGCATGCAACTATGTTTCTTTTCAAATATATAAGAATCCCAGTTAGGGAAGTCTAGGTCAAGAGCAGCTAGGTAGAATATTTATTTCAATGTAAAAATTAGGAGCAAAAAAAAATAAATAAGGGAATGAGGAAAATAATGAGACACCGTGGCATAGTGGTAGAGATGTTTCCTTACAGATTCGATTCTGACTGCAGGGGCTGTGTCCATGGAGTTTGTATGTTCACCCTGTGACCGTGTGAGTTTTCTACGGGTGCTCCAGTTTCCTCCCACATTCCAAAGGTGTATATATACAGATAGAACTAGTGTACGGGTGATCGCTGGTCCGCGTAGACTCAGTGGGCCTAAGGGACTATCACATGATATCTCGGAACTAAAGTAGAAGCTTTTTAAATTTTAATAAAATCTACAACAATATTTAAAATCTGAAAGATAGGTTCCATATTTGTACAATCAATTTTCAGTGCTTAATAGTTGTTTGATACAAATTAAAATTAAAAATTCAGAACTTCACATGGACTTGAATGGACAATGGTCATCATTTCTTGGCATGATTTATGAGCAATTGCTGGTTGTACCTCAACCTCATGATCATTATACCATCTGACATTGGTCAGATACATTAACAATTTGAATGACAATGTAGTTAACATTATTAATAGACCTACAGAACGTTTTTCCTTCCATTATTTATTATGTAAAAGAATATGTGTGTTATGATTGTGTTTATAATTTGTTTGGTTGTTTTGTTGTTTGTCTTTTGCACAAAAGTCCGCGAGCATTGCCACTTTCATTTCACTGCACATCTCGTATGTGTATGTGACAAATAAACTTGACTTGACTTGACATATTTACGTGCAGCTCCGGTGCATGGTCCTGACTTCCAGATTTATTTGTCCCTGTGTGCAAACTCTGAGAACCGCTGTACTATTTCAACCTCAATAAATGTTGAGTATTGATAATTTACCATTACCCTTACAGCAAAGTACGTAATATTAAGTACCCTTGCTTTTACTGAGTCCTAAAGTTCAAACCACAGCTTTTGAATATATAGTTTAACAGGAAAACTGAAAATGCTATATCAATGGAAGACGGGCTATGAAATAAAGATTTTTGTCCTGCTGGACCCATGTTCGCCTTGCATTATAACATTTGCGTTAGGAATTTTGCACGGCCATTCCATAATCTGGCTTCTGCCTCATCCTTACTTCTTGGTTCAGCCACTATCCTTGCATATGTTAGTGTCATCTGGCAAGTTTATTAATAATGTTAACTACATTGTCATTCAAATTGTTAATGTAGATGACAACCAACAGTGGACCCCGCACTGGTGAAATAGATAAACAACCTTCTACAATTGGAGGAGCAGCACATATTTCGCTTGGGCAGTTTGCACCCCAGCGGTATGAACATTGACTTCTTTAATTTTAGGTTGTCCCTACTTTCTCCTCCCCTTCTCAGCTCTCCCTCAGCCCACTGGCTCCACCTCTTCCTTTCTTCTTCTTCCTTTCTTCTTCCCGCACCCCCAACCACCAATCCCCAACATCAGTCTGAAGAAGCGTATAGGCCCAAAACGTTGCCAATATCCTTCGCACCATAGATGCTGCCTCACCCGCTGAGTTTCTCCAGCATTTTTGTCTACTCTCTACAATTAACTAATGACTCATTCCTCCAAGCCAATTTTGAATCCAATCAGCTATCTCATCTTGATTTCATGTATCCTGCCTAACCATCCAGAAGAGCCTGCTATGTGTGACTTTGACAAAGGCCTTACGCCTCTAATTCACAGGGAGGTACAAAACGTATGAAAATAAACATGCACATCTCTCTGCTTACTCCTCTTCCCCAATGAAAATTGCAGAAATGTGAAAGGCAAAGAAAGTTGCTGTGCAGGTGTTATTTGCTCCGAGATTGCAGAGCAATTGTTCTGGGTAATCCCCATATTCAAGTTAGTCCCCTTTTATAATTAAAGATCACTGATAAGCACCAAACTGAATATGTAAAGGGGATGAGTAAAACTGTTAAAGTGTAGATCAAGACATGTAAAAGGGTATTTTTACTTTCAGTGATTCATGTAATCAACTGGAAAATGCTTCATCAAACAAAAACTAGTAATTTGCTTGCATGTGCTTACAGTAAAGCCGAGGGGATTGTGAACAGAATAATTCCGCTGAGATAACATGTAGGTACAAACCAGCAGACCAGAAATATCAGTGGCAAAAGTCAAACTTTGCAAATGTCTTTCTATATTATTGAACAATGCAAATTGATAAAATCCTTAGCATGGAGGAGTTCTTTTAGCCATACACATTTCAAAACTTTTGATTATGCCATAATGAACATTTTTCAGGAAAGAAAAGGTTGCGAGATTAAAATCAGCTGGAGATACTGCTTCAAATCACACTGCAGGACAGAAAATTTTGTTTTTATCATATTTAATAACAAAAAAGATTATTTGAACCATCGTTCATAACCAGAAGCACACATCATAAACAATCAAGTGTCCTTAAAATTCATAATTGTTACAATACAAGAAATAGAGAAGACATTTACACACAGCAAGTCTCACCGACAACAATAATCAGATTTCTTTTTTAGCATTGCTGGTTGACAGCTAAATAATTGCCACAATCCAGGGAGAATTCTTCATCGTTTTTGGAAGAGCATCAAGGGGCTTTCACATACCTCCGAGAGAAACAATGGGACCTTGGTTTAATGTTTCGTGTTCTGTGTGGCTCTGACAATGCTGCGCTTTCTCACATGTGTACCTGATTATCCAGCAATTTTGATGTCAAATCCCGGAAATAGGACTTGAAACTATAATCATTTGGCTCAGAGGTGAGTGGCCACCAATCAACAATGGATGGCATAGAAACATAGAAAATAGGTGCAGGAGAAGGCCATTCAGCCCTTCGAGCCAGCACCGCCATTCAATATGATCATGGCTGATCATCTAAAATCAGTGCCCCGTTACAGCTTTTCCCCCATATCCCTTGATTCCCTTAGCGCTAAGAGCTAAATCTAACTCTCTCTTGAAAGCATCTTGTGAATTGGCATCCGCTGCCTTCTGCGGCAGAGAATTCCACAGATTCACAACTGCCTGGGTGAAAAGGTTTTTCCTCATAAAGGGTACTCAATGTTACGCCAACATTCAGTGTTTAGTTCAGGAGATCCAAAATAAAATCAGGAAATACTGGGAGAAAAATAGCAGGTCCAGCAGCATCAAAGGCAGGTCCAAAGAAACTGAGCCAATATTATACCAGGACTCCGAATATTTAAAAATCAAACATGCATTAAGTTGGTAAGGTGGGGATGGTGGAGAAAATAATGAGAATTTCTCTGATGGAATGGAGACCATGAGAGACTGGATGACACAAGGGATGGTAGGGCTGGTTGAAAGAGGGTGGTGAAAGCTTGCTGGATCTGGATCTGGATGTAGTACGCTGAAAAGCTCAAGGTAGAGCATCACTCAGCACTAACATAGAAACCAATCAATGAAAACAGAAGGAGAGGCACAAAGAGAAAATAAAAATAAAAACATTTGATGCTTAAGGTTTATACAAGAGAAGCAAAATCTGCTGAGAATATTTAGATGAGTAGTCAACAGTTTGTGGAGAAACTGACAGAACTAATATTACAGATTAGAGACTTTTCAGTTAAAAAGTTACAAGCTGTACAAATGTGTTCTGCTAATCAAATACATCTCTTGCGTCAGATAGAGTAAAAGCAAAAATGGCAGAAATACACAGCAGGTGAGGCAGCATCCATAGAGAGAAACTCCAAGCTCTGAGTAAAGGTCATCAACCTATTACATCAACTCCTGTGCTCTCTCTAGGGACACCCGCTGGTCTGATGAATATTTCCAACACCCTGCTTTTGTACAACAATGTGGAGCCATCTTATTTCACACAATGGCGCAGCATAATGTTGCTTTCCACCATGAGAGTGGTTATGGCACACACTAATTCCACCCTACCAAGCAGCCTTGTTCCACTGCAGTTCGCCTACCGCCACATCAGGTCCACAGCTGATGCCATTTCTCAGGGACTACACTGATCCCTGGAAAACCCGAATAAGAAGAAGGACTCCTATTGATCGACTATAGTTCTGCTTTCAATACCATTATCCTAAACAAACTAATCTGCAAACTCATGGAACTTAGAGTCAGCACTCCCCTCTGCAACTACATCCTTGACTTCCTGAACAAAAGACCTCAATCAGTGAGGAAAGGGGACAAATCATCCTCTATGATAATTCTCAATACTGGTACCCCACAAGGATATGTTTTCAGCCCCTTTCTACACTCATGACTATGCAGCCAAATACCAATCCAACTCAATGTACTAGTTCACAGACAACACCAACATAGCACAATACAATACGGTTTTATTCGTCACATTGCACATAAAGTGCAAGTGAAATCAAATTGCCAGCAGCGGTACAATGATAAAGTGTGCCGGATATCAAATAATGACACGATGGAGTACAGAAAGGAGATTGAAAACCTTGTAACTTGGTGCCAAGACACAACCTCTCTCTCAATGTCAGCAAGACAAAGGAGACTGTGATTGATTTCAGGAAGTAAAGCAGTACACACCCCAGTATACATTGTTGGTACCAAAGTAGAAATGGTTGTCAGCTTCAAGTTCATAGGAATAAATATCATCAGCAATTTGTCCTGGACTAGCCACATGAGAGCTATGGCCAAGAAATCACACCAATGTCTCGAATTCCTTAGAAGGCTGAAGAAATTTGGCAAGTCCCCAAGTCTGTGGAATTCTCTGCCTCAGAGGGCGGTGGAGGCAGTTCTCTGGATGCTTTCAAGAGAGAGCTAGATAGGGCTCTTAAAAATAGCAGAGTCAGGGGATATGGGGAGAAGGCAGGAACGGGGTGCTGATTGGGGATGATCAGCCATGATCACGTTGAATGGTGGTGCTGGCTCGAAGGGCCAAATGGCCTACCCCTGCACCTATTGTCTATTGTCTAACCCTCAACAACTTCTACAGATGCAGCATAGAAAGCATTTTATCGGGATGCATCACAAACTAGTTTGGGAACAGCTCCATCCAAAACCGAAGAAATTGTAGAGTTGTGGATGTAGCCCAGACCATCACACAAACTATCCTCCCTGCCATGGACTCAATGTATACTTCATGCTGCCTTGGCATGGCCCCCAGCATAATCAAGGACCAGTCTCACTCCGCTTTACCTCCTCCCATCTCACTTCAGGCACGAGGTACAGAAGTTGAAAACGCATCCCAGATTCAGGGACAGTTTCATCCTGGCTGTTATCGGGCAATTGAACATTCCTCTCATCAGCTGGAGTGAAGTCCCGACCTCCTATCTACCTCACTGGAGAGCAGACTATCTTTAACTAGACATTATATTGCACTAAATGTTGTAACCTTTATCTGTGCACTGTGGATGGCTTATTGGAATCATGTCTTTGGATAGCATGCAGACAAAACCTTTTCCCTCCACGTAGCAATAATCAACTAAACTAAGTAATCATCCTTTCCCAAGCCAATATCCCAAGCACCATGGCTCTAATTACATTCACAAGCTATGGTGAGCAGGTCACGTCATCATGTCTGTGAACAGGCTATAAAAACAGTACAAGGAACAGGCTACGAAAACAGTGCAAGCAAATACATAAGATTAGTAGGGATCTGTTGGATAGAAGGTTTTAAGAAGGAACTGCAGATGCTGGAAAATCGAAGGTAGACAAAAGTGCTGGAGAAACTCAGCGGGTGCAGCAGCATCTATGGAGCGAAGGAAATAGGCAACGTTTCGGGCTGAAACCCTTCTTAAGTCTGAAGAAGGGTTTTGGCCTGAAACGTTGCCCATTTCCTTCACTCCATAAATGCTGCTGCACCTGCTGAGTTTCTCCAGCACTTTTGTCTGCTGGATAGAAGTGTCTGTTTCGGCGCTGTATGACTGTGACTATCTATTCAAAGCTCGGTTGCAGATCGAGATTACTATTTAGATGGGGGGGAAAAAAGATGTCAAGGTATTTTCAAATCCGTGCACAGAAGCCCAATGGAAATGTCAGAAGAGTACCTCATAAATCACCCTCTACTAGAACTGGCAAGCTTCTCCTGAACCCATGTGGCAAAATCAGCAGGTCCCTAACTGCCCTCATCAGTTACCACAGAACTGAAGTGAAAGCAAGGCATCCTTGATCTTGAGGAACCACCCAAAACCACCTTGGCAGGTTTGAATCATGTTGAATCTCACCAATCTCAAAATTAATATCAGGTTTGAAACACAAATTTGTTGAATCGCAAGTTTCCCCACTTAGAAAAATGAACAAAAGCTGAAATGAGTCATTTGGGCACCACAGGTCCTGTCTTTTTTGTGGACTAAATTTCAGAAGAATGCCAAAATGGAGCAGGTTATGAAGAGAAACAGACATAGAATAGTATCTCTTGAAAACAGTTTCATTATTAAGAACGCATAAGTTGAAGAGCTGAGTGCTACCAATACATTGAGATCTGCTGTAAATCATGATACTTTTAGCGCAGATGTTTGAATATGCAGACATAGAGTGTCAACGTGTAAGTATCAGTGATTATTTTCGGCTGGTGCAGTATGGCAAATACAACAATTACATAATTATTTAAAATAAAGTTGAGAAACAATCTATTGTGGTGAATTCTGTCATTTGGAATCAAAAGGAGCCACAGTTATTTGGTGTTCATAATAAAATGATTACAGATTTACGAAGCACAAACCCAGATCTGTAGTACAGCTTATTTAAGACCGACAGTGCTCAGTCACCATGTCAGGTTTTGAATAGTACTTTTGATATTACACTTTACTTTAGACTAATAATAGGATTAGCTCCTTGCAGACTGGTCACTTTTACATCAATTTTCTGGAAATCTTTTTTATTAATCCTTTTGATTTTTTCTGATGTAAAATCAGTACATAATCACCATGGCTGCTTACATACATCCCCATTCTATCTTTAAACAAAACTTTTTTTTTCCTATCCGATGCATCTCACCAGAATAGTCGCAAACAAATCAATCACAATCTTGGAAGCTATTGAACAGCCTTAATAAACCATTTACTTCATAGGGTTTATAGCTGCCGCCACAGCTCCAATGAAAATAACACATTGACATTTGTGACAAAAGAAACTTGTAGCCTTCGAGAATTGTCTCTGGCTGATTAATTTGATGTTGCATCGGAACGTTTAACTTACAGAGCTCAAACAGGAGGCAAGTAATGCACAGTGAATAAGATTGGAAATTAATCTATTCTATAGGTAGCGTTCTGCAATAGAATGGTAATTCCTACCACATTTGACTGGCAAAAAATGACATTTCTCTTAAAATAAAATATCACAGTGATATTGCTTGGGTGCTGAAGTTAAGCACAGCCTCCGACTAATACACCAAGAACCACCACCAACAAAATAATATTGAAATACTGCTTTGTTGAAATAAATTAATAAATCAATGTGGCATGGCTTTGAATGTCATACATGCTTTGAGACGATTACTACTTTTTTCATGCATTTAAGGTTTTTATATAAATTAATCATCAAATAAATCCCAAATAGAAGCCAAATATACAGAAGTAAATGCAAAAATAAAATAAAAAATACTTTGCTCTGAATGCACATTAATAATCCTTGAAAGGGCCTTCTACAGGTAGAGGGTGACAACATTCAGAACATAGAAGAGCAAAGAGGTTTGAATGAGCTTCTTTATCAGAATACATCTTGTGATTTGCAATTTCAAAACTGAGAGATCAGGCTATAAAATGGAAATATTTAAAACAGCTTTAGATTAGTTAAAAAAGCAACGGCAATGGAAATAAATCTTTGCAGCAGCAGATACTACATTTATACAACACAAATATGCTGAAGCCAGTCTAGCCCAGATCAGGAAATCTAGCAGACATCTACAAATAAGTCACTTTCAGTTTTAGTTTAGTTTCGTTTAGAGATAAAGCGCAGAAACAGGTCATAGCCCACCGAATTTCCAGCGATTTCCGCACATTAACACTATCCCACTAGGGACAATTTTTACATTTACCAAGCCAATTAACCTACAATCCTGTACGTCTTTGGAGTGTGGGAGGAAACCAAAGATCTCGGAGAAAACCCACGCAGGTCACGAGGAGAGGGTACAAACTCCATACAGACAGTACTTGTAGTCGGGATTGAACCAAGGTCTCCAGTGCTGCATTCGCTGTAAGGCACAACTCTACCGCTGCACCACTGTGACTACCCGTTTAATACACACTTTGAAAATTACTGTAAATAGTTAAAACAATTTCTCTAAAGTGAAGTTTCTCGTGATCAGTGTGCTAGGTCAGTTATCTGACGTATCATACAAGAGGCTTTCTTCCAGTCTGCCTTATGAAATCTTCTTGCTGATTTCAATATCTAAACACCTCAACAGTACAGCCACATGCCGGCTACACTTTCCTCAGTTGACTGTACTCGACATTAAGTTATACATCTGATGAGATGGGCTGCATAAAATATATTGTTAATAATAGATGACATTGAAGCTGTCAAACCTGCAATATAGAAGCAGATATAATGATAGGATGAGCTATTGGAAGGGAGGTGGGCACCTAACAAATCAGAAAAGTTGCTCAAAGAGCAACAATAATAAACAAAAATCATTGATGTCTTTGAATCCAATTCTCATTGGTAGTTTTAATAAAAGCAGAAGATTCCCGTTGAACCTTTATTATTCCACATTTGACAAAAAAAAAACAATGCAAGCATATCATTTGAAAATAAAACCATTCAGTAAATCTCCATTTCACCAGGCAGGTGAGCACATTTTTGGATGTATGCTCAATTTATCAGAATTATTATTGTTTAATATATTTAGTATTTCAAAACGGCTTTCATTATAGATGGAACATGGTCTGTTGCAGCTGAAGAAAAATACACTATTAAATCTCCAATTGGAAATTACAGTTAATCCAGCCCAAGAGTAACTGAAAAGTAACTACAAAGAATTCCGATGATGGTTCGCACAAAAAGACACAGTGCTGGAGTAACTCAGCAAGTCAGGCAGCATCTCTGATGATGATACAGATTGGGGTTCTTCTTCAGACTTAGGTTTTGGGTCAGGATCAACTCGCAACTGAAAAGTAGTATATTGGTTTATTGACTGGAAAGATTAAACGTCAAACACCCATACAGCTTGAAAACAGGTTCATGATGTCAATCATGAAACACCCATTTATACTAATCATACATTAAATAGACCAACAAACAAGTGATGTCCCATCCACACCAGTCCCACCTGCTTGCAAGTGGCCCTTATCCTTCTAAACCTATCCACGTACCTGTCCAAATGTCTCTTAAACATTATGACAGTACCTGCATCAACTCCCTCCTCTGGCATCTAGTTCCATATACCCCCTCCCCCACCACCCTTTGCTTAAAAAAGATACCCCTCGGGTTCCTATTAAATCTTCTCCCCCTCACTTGAAACCGGTGTCTTCTGGTTCTTGATTTCCTTATTCTGGTCAAAAGACTGTGTATTTTCCCAATCTATTCCTCCCATTATATAGTACACCTTCATAAGATCACCCCTCATCTTCCTGCGCTCCGAATAAAGTCCCAGCCTGCTCAACCTCTCCCGAAGAACAGGCCCTCGAGTCCTGGCAACATCCTTGTAAATCTTCTCTGCATCCTTTCCAGCTTGACAACATCACTACTATAACATGATGACCAAAACTGAATACAATACTCTAAATGTGGCCTCACCACGTTTGTATATAAACTCATGTATAAAATCACGAGACAAATAGATCGGGTAAATGCACAGAGTCTCTTGCCCAGAGTAGGTGAATCAAGGAGTGGAGGACATAGGTTTAAGGTGATGGGGAAAAGATTTAATAGAAATCTGAGGGGTAGCATTTTCACACAAAAGGTGGTGGGTGGGTATGGAACAAGCTGCCAGAGGAGGTATTTGACGCAGGTATATCCCAACGTTTAAGAAACGGTTAGATAGGTACATGCTTAGGACAGGTTTGGAGGGATATGGACCAAACGCAGGCAGGTGGGACTAGTGGCCGGTGTGGGCAAGTTGGGCCAACGGCCGTGTTCCACACTTTATCACTCAATGACGCATGTCGTATATAATTGTAACATGACCTCCCAAAGTCTGTGCTCAATGCTCTAACTGATGAAGGCCACCGTGCCGAAATAATTCCTGACCACCCTCTCTACTTGCGATGCCACTTTAAAGGAACTATATACCTGCAATCCTAGATCGTACCTGCACTCCAAACTTGACTACTCCATAATTATTGGAGGGACGAATGATCCTATTAGCCTCCCAACCCTAACATGCACATAGCCCTGGTTTTACCAAGGTCATCTAATGGCATGAAAAAAATCCGAATATACCATCTCAGCAAAATACAGCACAGGAACCCTTCATTGGACAGGTTCACCTCGAACTCTCATTTATAAAAAATCTTCATCTGACAAGTGAAGATCATGTTATACTTACCACTACACTCAAATTTTCACAGGTACAACAACAACGCACATAAAAACAGCACAAGCATTTCCGATCTGTAATGTTGACCGTTTCTCTTCCTTCCGATGCGGTCTGACCTGCTGAGTGTTTCCAGCAATTTCAGTTTTTGTTGAACAAATCACCACATGCCCAAACATACAAGACGGTAGATACTGGAATCTTGAGCAAATTCTTCAGGATCTTGACCAGAAACATCATCCGTTTATCTTCCACCACAGTGTGGTCTGGCCTGCCAAGTTCCTTCCGCACTTTGCTTCTTGGTAAAGGCTCAGCTTTCTCAGCTGTCAGGTAATTATAACTTACCACATTGATAAAAAAGGATTTGCATATCTGAGTTAACACATCCATAGAACAGTACAACATTCAGTTGAATAAAATTGATCCTAAAACAAAGTCAGCTACCCATTAAATCATACAAGAACATCCTTTGCTCCTTAAACAATGTATTCTAATTCTGTATTTGGCCCTCTATAATTTTAAACAATCTTAATTTATGGTTCATTGTTCTTAAAGACAATGCGTTTGATGTAATACAATTTTCACATACTTCACACACCCAGCTCCGTGGGTATTTACAAGCCGAGCATCGAAAAAGCATTTGCCAAGTCCATTTTATCACAATTGTCCTTTAAATACAGCTGTGCTAAAAATATGAAATTATATTTCAAGGCACATCGTGCTAAGCGGATGATACAACAATCTCAAGTATGGAGCAACTTGCAGGAGTATAGCAAAGTATTAATGAACTTAAGATAATTCCCAACTAAGGAACTCACTTTCAGGCATTTTACACTCACTGAATGCCTCAATCCCAAAACATCGTAAGTGGATTCATAAATTATTTAAAAAAAACTGATTTCTAAAATATTTTCTAACATGAACGTGAAGAAACATTGTGAAAGATTGCAGCAGGATCTTAATCGATTGGCCAGGTGCGCTGAGGAATGGTTGATGAAATTTCATATGGAGAAATGCGAGGTGTGGCATTTTGTGACGTCTAACAAGGACAGGACCTACACACCGAATGGTAGGCCTCTGGGGAGTATTGTAGAGCTGGGGGATCTTGGAGAACAGGTGCATGTTTCCTTGAAGGTCAAGTTGCAGGTAGATAAGATGGCCAAAAAGGCTTTTGGCACATTGGCCTTCATCAGTCAGAATATTGAGTATAGTTGGGAGGTCATGTTGCAGTTGTATAAGACATTAGTGAGACCACATTTAGAGTATTGTGTTCAGTTCTGGGCATCATGGTATAGGCAAGATATTGTCAAGCTTGAAAGGGTTCCGAGAGGATTTATGAGGATATTGCCAGGACTAGAGGGTCTGAGCTACAGGGAGAGGTTGAGTAGGCTGGGTCTTTCTTCCTTGGAGAACAGGAGGATGAGGGGTGATCTTATAGAGGTGTATAAAATCATGAGAGGAATAGATCGAGTAATGCACAGAATCTCTTGTCCAGAGTAGGGGAATCGAGAACCAGAGGACATAGGTTCAAGGTGAAGAGCGGGGTGGAGGAGAAGTGCTGGTACAAGAATGGTCCCTGCCCAGAAATTCACCTATTCATGATCTCCAGGGATGCTGCCTGACCTACTGAGTTATTCCAGTATTTTTTGCTCTTTTTGGAAAATTTACATCTGCACTTCCCCCTTGTTTTTACAGGCCTTTGGTTGTGTTGGTTGCTTTCGGAGGCAGCGTAACGTGTAGATGGAGTCATAGTTCACAATGTATATTGCAACACTCATTTGTCAATCATGTTGCTTGATTAGTTTGTGTCTTTTGAGTGAATGGTTAGAAATTACAAAAAAGGTTTGACAAAAGAAAATAGCAGAGTACTTGTTCATTTAACTCCAAGAACCTTTCAATTCCTCTTCTTAGAGATATAATAATACAGATTAATGATTTACCACTTGCATTAGACCCCTCTGCCTAGCAGCATTCATTGACCTAGTTGATCACATTCTATTTCACTTGTCAAGATGCTGTGCACCCTTCATTTTCTTTCCTTGGAAAAATAATAATAATAGAGATCAAAAGATGAATTCCATATGACAGTTGGAAATTTGACTGCAGTAGGAACTGTGTAATATTGTTAAAGCATATGTAGCTGAGAAATCTGTTGCTGTTCTCTTCCCCATCTGTAGGTGACTACATCCCTCACCAAGATGATTCATTCAACTGCTCTTTCATCAAAAATAAATTAATAGAAAATAAATAGGAAGTACCAGCAAGCAAGTTGGTTAACAATAGTTTCTTTCATTGTCTTCCAAAGGCTTATTTGCCTCCTATATTAAACTGGAGCAATGAAAAGCAACAAACACACCACGTTCCAGATGAGTAAAGTATGGAAGTAAATAACATTTCAATAAGTGACAAAAAAAAGCAGCTGTAATGTAACATGGCCAGTATACAAAATAATTTTGCCTGCAAGATCAAGAGTCAGGAAGGGCTCCTCCCATGGCTCTCAAAAACTGGAGGATCAGATAGAGATATCAAATAATTAAGATTAAGTAAGACTAAAGACTACAGGGTGTGGATGTGTAAAACAAAGGTCAGCCTTGGAAATGCTGACTGGGGCGGTGTAAATCAGAAAGCTTTTGCGTACTTTCCATTTTTCTCCAAGAATGAGTGTGAAAAATTCCCTGGTGTCAATTACACCCATTTACTGCCTGGCAGCATCTTTCCACTAACCCAGACACGATGCAAACTCAAGCCGTTTACAGTGCTTGCATGCAAGCATTCACAACTTTCCTCAGTAACAGACTGCAACTAAAGTCGCTGTCTAACCTATTGTCAAAAATATGTTTTTTTAAAGAAAGTGTCTGATAGAGAGGGGGTGAGGTACACGGAGCAAATGATCAAGTTTGCGGCAGGGCCAGTTAATTGTAGGGCTGTCAAGTGATCATAATATATGTTCAATTTTCCTTAAATACATTACACCAAGTCTTCTCTACCACCAGGTAATGTTCAATTCTCAAAATTAGCTTCCACGCCCCTGATAGTCTCACTGTTTTAGTGTTGGACTCTACTCAAGTCCCAGCCAATCTCACATTATAGTATGGCAATACAGGTGCACAACCTTTTATCCGAAGTTCCAAATAACGAAAAGCTCCGAATAGCGGACATTTTTTCGGTCCTTGGAGAAAGGTCCTTGAAGACGTTCACCGAGGGCGGCCTGCAGAGGTGACAGCGGAACCTCCGGTCCGTCCTCGAAGAAAGGGGAACTAAATCCCCATTCATAAAAGAGAAGGTGAGGGTATATTGCGCGGGAGGGTTAATAATTGACAATCTGCTGCTGCCTGCCCGCTGAGTTAAAAAGTTCCCACGGTAGACTCACGATACACAGTGTATCGTGAGTCTTGCGTGGGAACTTTTTAAACTCAGTGGGCAGGCAGCAGCAGATTGTTGCTCCCTTCAGTTTCACCCCACCTACACCCCTCTGCTTCCCGGCCATGTGTGTGACCCCTTTCCTCCCCTCTCCAGCTCCCCGCCCATTGCACCGGTACGGGGCCTTTGCACTGTCTTCAAGTCGGCGATGCCAGAAGGATCAGTGCCAGTCACCGGAGACGTCAGGACCAACGGGACACCGGCCCCCAGGCCCATTGCAAGCACGGAGATCCCAGAGACCCACAGCCAGCAGCAGCCCAGCCCCGTTCCAACTCCAGAGGAACACGCTCCCCGTAGGGACAGACGCTGATGGTGTGCAAGGTACGTCTTGGTCTTGGGGTTGCGGATGAGGCGGCGCAGCTCGGGCTGTGACGTCTCCGGCCACCCCCCTGTACAGGAGCTGAGACTGGGAACTGTGGGGTTGTTTGCAGTTGCAGAGGGAGGGGGCAAGGGCGGTACAGTTCCCAGTCTCAGCTCCAGTCCAGGGGGGTGGCCGGAAACGTCAGGACCAACGGGACACCGACTGCAAGCACGGAGATCCCATAGACTCACAGCCAGCAGCAACTCTAGCCCAGCCCCGCTCCAACTCCAGAGGAACCCGGGTTGCGGATGAGGGGGCGCAGCTCGGGCTGTGGGCGAACTGCCACTTGTCGCTGTAGCGGCGCATCGGGGAGCGGGTTCCTGTTGGTCCTGACGTCTCCGGCCACCCCCCTGGACAGGAGCTGAGAGACGTCAGGACCACCAGAAGCCGCTCCCCGATGGGCCGCTACGGCGACGTGGCAGTTCGCCCACAGCCCGAGCTGCACCCCCTCATCGGGACACCGACCCCCAGGCCCACTGCAAGCACGGAGATCCCAGATCAGCAACTCCAGCACAGCCCCGCTCCAACTCCAGAGGAACACGCTCCCCGTAGGGGCAGAAGCTGATGGTGTGCAAGGTACGTCTTGTTCTTAGGGTGGCGCAGCTCGGGCTGTGGGCGAACTGCCACTTGTCGCCGTAGCGGCCCATCGGGGAGCGGATTCCTCTGGAGTTGGAAGGACAGGGAGACACAGTGGCTTTTGAGAATGGTGGTCAATCACTTCCACTAAGATCATCTCGCAGAGAATGATCCCAGCCTAACCCACCCTATTCTCTCCTATTCTGCAAAAAAAAACGACATTGAAAACTCAAACTCGCGATCGAGTAACTGCCGGGATCGAGGCGCAAACTCGCGACCTTACGGATACGAGCCGAGCACTCTACCACTGCGCCAGCCGTTAAAATTACGCTAAAAATCTTCCATTCAGAAAGCCGAAAAATTCTGAATTACGAAAAGTGTCTGGTCCCAAGGCTTTCGGATAAAAGGTTGTGCACCTGTACTTGGACAATAATTACAGACCTAAAAGCAAATCATATTGGAAAACGGAATTTAGCATTGGAAAATTGCATGTTCCCATGATCGGGTTAATTGAGCTATATGCCAAGAGGACAAATAAGTTTTTCTACACGCATCAAGCTGACCTGTTGCATAGCTAACCCGAGTTATTTGGCTGGAGACTGCATTTTCTCTATTAGAGAATGGAAAATTGTCTCAATACTCACACAAGCATAGCATTTTTGCAAATTGCAGAAAGCACTGTTACAAGTTACAGGCAACCAAATCGGTTATTGGAAAATATCTGTTGGCCTATCAGTTTACTCAGACAAAAGGGGAAAACGTAGAAGAGCAGCATATGAACTACATGCACGAAACATGCACTTAAGTCAGTTGGGTGAATAGAAAAATACCCAAAATAAATTTAAGCCAGAACCATATGGGGACAATGCATTTCAGATGAGCATTAAGTGGCAAAAGGGAATAGACAATAGACAATAGACAATATGAGCAGGAGGAGGCCATTCGGCAAAAGGGAATTCACAACAAATGCAACAATCGGAGATACATAAGTTTCAACACCTATCCACAGATCCCTATCGATAAGAGGGAGGTAGGGAAGGTAGTTATGTGGCACATTGGATACTTTCTATCCTGACACACCATTTGTTATTCACTGTACTGCACTCTTTCAGGCCAGATATTGTTCTGCGACGTTACAAACTTGTTTCACTTCTCAGATTTCCCAGTTTTAAGAGGTCAATAACCAGAATCTGTTTTCTCTTCACATTTGCTACTCCACCTGCAAGTATTTCCACTATTTTAGGGTCGCACAGCGGTAGAGTTGTGCGTGCAAAAGTGCGCGTATTTGTGCGCACACACCGGCCTGGGTACAATCCTGACTATGGGTGCTGACTGTACGGAGATTTTTCCTTTGGAATGTTTCCTACCACACTCCAAAGATAAACAGGTTTATACGTTAATTGGCTTGGTAACATTGTAACTTGTCACTCCTGTGTGTCGGATAGTGTTAATGTGCGTGGATCGTTGATCGGCACTAGGAGGGTTAATCAGACCAGAATAATGCAATTTCCACATTGAATCGTGTAAGATCGTGTTCATCCGCAGGTAAAACTAATGCCTACCAATTCCGTTCTGGTCAGGCTGTTGTAACCGCACCAGAGTGTTATATTCAGGTTGAGGAGGATTATAGTTAGGGGAAGAGATTGCTCTTAATGGAATGAAGGAGACACCAGTGAGATTTAATTAAGATGTATAATTATGCATGAGGCCTAGACAGTTTTAACAGCAAGGTCTAATTTTCTTTAGCAATGAAAAGAGTAACTTGGGACCACAGATTTACTTACATTGATAGATGGAAAGATTAAATGGTAATTGAGGATTTGAAAAAAATACATCACTACGAGGTTTTGAGCTGGAACTCAATGCTGAATGGATGTTGGGAGGAAAATATTAATTTCCATCTATATTTTTTGTAGGCCCCACTCGGTGATGGCTGATCCTAGTTGTTGGCCGCTTGCTCCAAACCTCGGCTAGAGCAATGTCGCTTGTGGCTGAAGAGATCAATGCAAGACACACATACATATATATATATATACAGTTAAGTCCAAATCATTCTCTTCAGCCAAATGAACACACACACACAGATTTTATGTACACGTACACAAGTGTTCACGCGCATTCTCTTCAGCCAAAGGAACACATTGGGTTGCATTGCCTCTTTTTTCTTGCAGGTTTCTTAGTTTCTAATATTTGGTGAAAATATTAGAATCAATATTTGATCACGTGTAAATGTCAGGCTCGGAACAGTTAAGAGGCTATAAACACTCATGAGACTAACCCATGATTACACTATTGACACAAATGACTAATTGGACTGATTTTCCCTTTATAATAGTTATTTTAATTGTCATGTGAATTTCAAAGTTCAGTCAACTGAATCTATAACACTGTGATGTTGACATTGGCCTGCAATTCATACAACAACAAAAAAATCAGAAGGTATGAAAAACAGAAGTTAGCCACATGATATATGCCCAAGGCATCATGAGATGAAGCCATTGTGTAAAAGTACAGTGCAATTTCCACATTGAATTGGAACTATAAATCAGGATTCCAACAAAATGATATGAAGTGGGAGAGAGCAGATCAATAATCTGATCTTCAACACAGAAACAGAACCTAGATCAGTGCAAAACAGGAACATGACCTTCAGCACACGATATCTGTGCTGACTGCAAGGCTCATTTAAACTCATGCCATTTGGCAGCACACGGCATATTCATCTCTTTCCTCTTCAGCATGTGCCAATCTAAATGTGCTATCATGTCCGCTTTCACCCCCTACCCTGATGGTGTGGTTTAGGCACCTACCCTTGTCAAAACTGGACCCATCTTTGAACATTTTCCCCTCACCTTAAATTTGACACTTCCACTCTATCTATGCCTCTCATAATTTTCCCGCCGGGCCATGCGGCAGAAGGATTCCCGACGGGTCATGGACTGGGAATGTGGCCAGAGGCCTGTATCGAGGCGCCGTGGTCTGGATGCCACAGGGATGGCCACGGAGAAGCCTGGGTCAGAGCCCGGACGGGGCCTCGCGGGTCGGAGACCGGATCAGCGGAGCAGCTGACGGAGCCCGCGGCTGGGGTCCGGGTCGGCACCATGGAGGCCTCAGCGTTGTGAAGAGGTCAGTGTGGCAGCCGATGATGGCGCCGACCGACGGACGAGAAGGACACATGAAGCAAGGATGTTGCTGCCGAGGGAGGGAGGGAGGGAGGGAGGGAGGGAGGGAGGGAGGGAGGGAGGGAGGGAGGGAGGGAGGGAGGGAGGGAGGGAGGGAGGGAGGGAGGGAGGGAGGGAGGGAGGGAAGGAAGGAAGGAAGGAAGGAAGGAAGGAAGGAAGGAAGGAAGGAAGGAAGGAAGGAAGGAAGGAAGGAAGGAAGGAAGGAAGGAAGGAAGGAAGGAAGGAAGGAAGGAAGGAAGGAAGACCCGGCATGTGGGGACCGCCGTGAGAAGGAGGAAAAACAATGGACAATGTGGACCCGGTGTGAGGGGACCGCCAAGAAGGGGAGAAGAACAATGGGGGAACTGGCACGGATGGGGGAGGGGGGGGTGGTTGGGGAATTTGTAACTTTGCAAGTGCCCTACATGGGCGACTATTGCATACCTTGGCAAGGAATGCAAGCAAAGAATTTCACTGTGATTTGTCACATGTGACCATAACGTTTTTCATTCATTTACATGTTTCTCTCGGGTCACCCGACAGCCTCTGACACTCCAGGAAAAGCAATCCAAGTTTGTACAACCTCTCCTTATAGCTCGTCAAGTGTGTATAATTGTCATATGTACCTGCAATCCATACTTGTTGCAGCTCTCCCAACATCCCAATTGAATACCACACAAATAAATATACAATCAATAATACAATAAATTAATAATTAGCAATTGGTGGTAACCAGACCATAGTAATGTAAAACTGAAGTAGTGCAACCAACACCAAGTCCATTGTAGTCACCCTAACTATTGTAAACCTTTCCCTATAAAATTTGATCATCCAAAATTCAACACCTCACACTTTTGCCGAGGTGAGCTGTGGTTAGCCTTGTGCAATGTTCAAGCTAGGAAAAAGCTGTTTTTGAGCTGTACCTCCTTCCTGATAGTAGGAGTAAGATGTGAGCAAGGCTAGGGTGCTGTGGGTCTTGATATCAGCTGTGTAGGAAGGAACTGCAGATGCTGGTTTAAACCAAAGATAGACAAAAGCTGGAGCAACTCAGGACAGGCAGCATCACTGGAGAGAAGGAATGGGTGACGTTTTGCCTCCCATTGGGGAGAGGTCAGAACTTGCGATAAACCACTATCTGCAGCCTTTTTCAATCCTGGGTGTTCAAGTTGTTGAACCAGGTTTTGATGCAGCCAGTCAGCACGGTCTTTACCGTACATTTGCTGAGGTTCGATGGAATATACAGTGATTTCAGAAAGTATTCAGACCTCTTCACTTTTTCCACATTTTGTTACGATACAGCCTTATTTTAAAATGGATTAAATTCTCTTTTTTATTATTATCATCAATCTACACACAATGCCCCAGAATGAAGAAGCAAGAACAGGTGTTTAGAAATTTTTGCAAAGAAATAACTGAAATGTCACATTTACATAAGTATTCAGACCCTAACTCATTCAATCATGGCTGATCTATCTCTCCCTCCTAACCCCGTTCTCCTCCTTCTCTGCATAACCCATGACAACCCCTGTACAAATCTATAGTCATATGAAGTTTCAATTACTATCTTTTCCAATGTGCTATAAATCACATTGACATGGAACCAAAGTTTACAAATAGGCTTGAAATATTACATTGTTCAAGCTGTAAAATAGGCGAGTAAAATATTTTATAAAATGTGTAAGTAATGCTTTATAATATACATAGAGAGATGAAGTGCTCCAATGGCATTTTTATTCTCACTCACTGGGATTATTATTAAATTATGAAGAATCTTAAGCACAAAAGAGAAAAACACAATCGCTATACAAAAACTTTCCATGGGAAAGAATGTTACTTTGATACAATAAAGCTAGATATTGTAATTGAACATAACATTGTGTATTTCTGAAAAGAACATTCTGAATCTAAGGATATAAACGATTTAAAATATTTCAGAAAATAGTTTCTTGGCTCATGAGAATGTTCTGTTGTGCCAAACAGCACAAAAAAAAAACATGTATTGGTATAAAAAGGCCTTCCCATCTAAAAATATACCATTGTATGGTTTCATGGCTCTTGCGAGTTTAATAAGTAATCTCAAACAATATTTCAAGGTTTTCTATTTGGAGACAGCTTCCTATTTTAGTTGCAAACCCAATTTAACAATTAATTAAAAAATAAAGCCAGGCCATAGAACAGTCAGATAGTCGTCATGCCAATTAGTACCACAGCAGATGGCTGCACAACTGCCAACATGAATCACAGATAATAATCCATGCACTGTTCCAGACCCAAATGTAGTGTTAAGACCCAAGGGACAAACTTTAACCCAAATATATATTTTCCAAATTGATTAACATTTCCAACAACACATTAAAATAACACACAACTAGTTTTATTGTCAAATAAAAAATGTTCAAAAGTCAACGTGTGCATCACAATATAAAGATAAGAATATGAATATTTCATCAATGTAGATGTGCATTGAGGGTATTACAACATTATTGAAACAGCTCCCAAAATTCTTGCTATACTGATATGTAGTTATGTGACTAGCTTGGCATGATATTATTTACTATCTGATTTGTTAAAATAGTCCACTTGAACTGCAGCATACTTGGCTCCACCAAATAAGGGATTGTATTGTCGGAAATGTTAAGGGGTGCAGGAGTACATGGACCCAAGTTCACAACAGCTGGTTTAACGAGAACTGTATGACGTGCATCACAATGGGCAGCTATGAAGAGCAAATTCTGCTAAAGGCATTTTACTTACACAAGCTCATGTTCAGCCACTTTTGAGAATCTACTTTGATTAAAAATGATGCAATTAAAAATATTTAGTAAAAAAGCGACAGCTGCCTAAATCATATCCGGTGTTGATTAAATGGAACATCTCAAGAACAATCAATTGAAATAATTATCTCCAAAATACTAGATCTATAAAATATGAGTGTGGCAGCTTACTACTGTTAAAAGGACTTGAATAACCTACTAATAGTGCACTGATAAACTCCAGAGAGATTGCAATATTTGTCAACATCTATTTGAAAACATCACTGCCTGTAATACCTTTCTGTTTTGCAGCAGCAAGCATTTACTAGCACATATCTTCAGCAATCAGCCCTTAAAGAGGGACCTCAAAATACAAACCGCAGCTCCTGGGGAGCAGAGAGATAAGGAAAGAGTTCATATTCTAATGATCGTCGGATGGGCAAAGCACAGTGAGGAAGAGCAATCTGCACAGGCTACCAAAGAACAGTTATGCACAGGGGGCAAAATCCTTGTGAAATGTTGCCAAGAAGTTTGCATGCAATGCATTAACTTTGGGGAACCCTGTAACACAGCCAAATGCCCTGACAGCACAAAATACTTCCAGCATAAACATATCCATGGTTCCATGGAAGCCGGCAATGTCTGTAATGTGACATTACAACAATGAAATAAAGCAATAGCAAAACGACAAATTAGCATATCTCAGCAGAGTCAGCTTGATGTTTCTCAGAGGGGGGCCTTAACTATGACGTTGAGCCTAGTGCAATCAATCACCCATGTGATTGTGTACGTGGTATTTTGAAATCGCAGATCCACGGTGAGAACTACCACGTGCAACTGGTGGAATCTGATACGAAAGGAAGGAAGGTGCAATGTCAAATTTAAAGCTCCTGCATTAAGACTCAGTACAGTCAATCTTGCATAAACCAGTGAGTATGGCAAAAGACATCAACTCCATTACAGCATTTCTCCAAAAAACTTGAATTCTTCACAATACTAAGCAAAGCAGTAGCACAACTTTGTTAGACTCCTAAGGCCTTTGACAATATTGCAATAATTGCGTAAAAATTCAAACCAATTGTCAAATTACTGTATACAGAACATCCGGCAATTTCCTTGTAGAACTATCTCCAAAATAATTTAGTCCATCAGCAAAAAATCAGATATAAATTAACCCCAAGCAAAATAAAACCATCTACTCCCTTTAAAAGGATAAAAGATACCCAACAACCTTCCCTTTTTATAGGCCGCCAGATGAAAGTGGTGATTG
Source organism: Leucoraja erinaceus (assembly GCF_028641065.1). NCBI lineage: Eukaryota > Metazoa > Chordata > Chondrichthyes > Rajiformes > Rajidae > Leucoraja > Leucoraja erinaceus. The sequence goes on along the minus strand of NC_073378.1, from coordinate 81,426,769 downwards.
CATCTGTTGTTAAATAATCACTTGACAGTATTACATGGCTAGGGTATGGAAAAGAGAATTTGAGATTTTCATGAATAGATTCCTTATTCAACATTACTAAAACCGATTATCCAGTCAATATCTGTGGGAGCTTTCTATTCCATATATAGACATCACATTTCCAGAATTCCAACTGTCTGCAACTGGATGCTCAACTTCCTGACCACAATCAGGGAGGATAGTGCCAAATCATCCTCCACAATAACACTCAAGACTGGAGTACCATGGGGACATGTTCTCAGCCCCCGTCCATACTCCTTAGACACTGGTGACTGTGCAGCCAATGACTAATCCATCTCAATTTGCAAATTTGCAGATGACACCACTGAAGTGGGCCGGATATTAAAGTATGACAAGACGGAATACACAAAGAAGACTGAGAATGTCCTAACCTGGTGCCAAGATGACAACCTCTCCCTCAAAGTCAGCAAGACAAAGGAGATTGTGATCGACTTCAGGAAGAGAAGCGGCACACATACCTTGAATGCGCCGAGGTAGAGATGGTTGAAAGCTTCAATTTCTTCAGAATAAATATCACCAGCAATTTGTCCTGGACCAGCCACATCAAAGCAATAGGCAAGAAAGCACACCAACTCCTCTACTTCCTTGCAAGGCTTAGAAAATTCAACATGTTCCCAACAACCCTCATCAACTTCTACAGATGTGCCCTAGAAATAATTTTATCAGGATGCATCACTGGATGTTTTGGGAACAGCTCCATCCAAGACCACAAGAAATTGCAGTTGTGCACATCATAAGCCCAGACCACCATACAAACCTACCTTCCTGTCATCAATTCCATCTACACTTCACACTGCCTCAGCAAGGCCACTAGCATAATCAAGGGCAAGGCTCATCCCGGTCACTCCCTATTCTGCCCTCTCCCATTAGGCAAGAGGTACAGAAGCTTGAAAACTCATACCTCCAGATTCAGGGATAGTTTCTTCCCAGCTGTTATCAGGCAACAAAACTGTCCTCTTACAAACTAGACCTGACCCATCTACCTCTTTGGAGACATTTGAGCTATTTTCACTTAGACTTCACTGGACTTCATCTTGCATTAAACGTTATATCCTTTATCCTATATTTGTACACTGTGGATGGCTTGATTGTATCATGTCTAGCCTTTTCGCTGACTGGACATCACACAGGGAAAAGGTGCAGTGAAAATAATAAACTAACAATAAACTAAAAACAAAACTAAGACTAAAATACTTTTTATAAACTAGTTGTAAACTAATTGTAAAATACTTTGGACATTCCCAAAGTTGTAAAAGTTCTTTTAGTATCTCTCTCTCTCCCAACATATTGAAAAACAATTGATAATTCAAAATAACAACATGGGCACTTAAAGAAATTACAATGTCAGAATGATTCATGTGATTTGATTAACAAACCCAAGCAATTGAAGCTGCCATTCTCTAAAGGATTATTAAAGTCTTATCAATGAACCAATATTCAACAAATTTCTTATAATATTATAACCAGACACTCAACAAATAAGCATGGCTCACTGGAATTTGGAGCTAGTATATTAACATATTCTCCGTAAAAATAAAACATTTTCTCCAACAAAAACCAGAACATGAAAAATTACATTAAAATTGCATATAAAATACCCATACGTGGATATTTAAAAATACACGGATTTCTTCATAATTTGCCAATAAAAATGAAAATAATATATAGAAATTGACATTATAATCTTCAAAGAGTTGTAGTGATGTCAATCCAAGGGCAATTTAATCCTTTATCAAAATCTAGACAACAATTTCACTACTTTGAAGGTAATTAAGTAACATTCTGGTCGATTATCTGCTCTTTGTAGGATATATTCTTTGTGGGAGTTTGCAAGCTGGAAAACATTTCTAAAACAAGATTAAGTATTGCTGCCTATTGCTTTAGGATGGCCCAAGACAATGGCAGATACTCGTTATGTGCAGGCCTTTCTGTCCTTCCTCTTTTGTGTAGGAATCAACTGCAGTAATTAGGATAGTTCTCACCTTTCATCCCACCAGCCTCCGCATCCAACACTTCAGTCACCTCCTAAAGGACCCCACCACTAATAACATCTTCCCATTTCCATCCTTTTCCTCCCTCTCCACAACCCCTTGGTTCACACATCCCTTCCCACCCAAACGATTGCCTCCCCAAATATTTTCCCCTGCAACCGCAGGAGATGCAACACCTGTCCCTCGCAGGAGATGCAACACCTATACCTCCTCCCTCGTCTCTATCCAGGGACCACGACAGTCCTTTCCTGTCAGACAAAGATTCACATGTACATCCTCATCTACTGCATCAAGTGTTCCCGATGTGGGTCCTGTGATAGGTAAGTGTGAGACCAAAGGTAGACTCAATGACCGTTTCCCTGAACACTTACACTTTGTCCACTAGGCCATTGCCAGAGTGAGGCCACTCGCAAATTGGAGGAACAGCACTGCATATTTTGCTTGGGTAGCTTACAACACAGTGGTACGAAAGTTAAATTCTCCAATATTAAGTAACTTCTACTTACACTCCCTTTGCCCTCTTCCTCCACCTTAGTCGTTTAACCTGTTCCACATAGTTTCCCTCTTGAGATCACACCTTCCTTTGCCAACAATGGACCGACCATGCACCACGCTGCCAGAGGTCATTTGTGGCTGGCCCCGATTGGTCCTAGTCTTTTCTCGCCTCCAGATCTTCCTCCCCGTCCCGCTACTTTCTGAAGAAGGGTCCCGACCCAAAACATCACCCAGCCTTTTTCTCCAGAGATGCTGCCTGACCTGCCTAGTTCTTCCTGCACTTTGAATCTATCTTTGGTATAAACCAGCATCTGCAGTTCTTTGCTTCTACATTCTGCCCTTTTCAGAAGATATTTACTGACACCTCCTGATAAGTAAAAATCAGTGATGCACATGTGCGGTTCTAGATGATGAAAAAGTCCTGTGTATCAAGATCCTGCTTTTCCCCATTGATCATTCTGCAGACAGTTAAAAATACAACCTAAACTCTGCTTGACATTCAATGAACCCAATGCTTTACCTCCACCTATGGACCAATGCAAGGTTCATGAACAATTTGAATTGGAAGGTTTCTCTACATAACTGGGGAAATTGTTTTTGTTTTTGTTTTGTTTTTTTAAATGTGCTTCCATCCCCCTGCACCCTCCCACCTCTCTATTCGCTCATGCAACATGGGCAGTACCAAGCAAGAGAGCCCACTCGACAAAAAAGACGTAGTACGATCTTGGGCAACTTTCGGCCCCAATTCCGTTACCGGCTTCCTTCTCCGCATCAAAGATCCCAAAGCGGAGCAAAGATACTAGTGCGGAGACGGAAGCCCATTATGGAAAAATCCTCGTAAAAATAAAAGTTCTTTGTTAAAAATCTTCTCCTCATTTTCAGAATTATAATTTATGAACACAAACTGTTCCCCCGCTGAAATGGATGAAAAAAGGGCCCACGTTCCGCTCCGTTGCGTACTACACGTCAGCCCATTGCATTTAGCAGGAGTGATCTATCTTGCTCCCCTGGAGGATCTTTGGGCAGTACTAACTTTGATTACACTTACCCAATTACTTCAAATTAACAAGATCTTTTCTTGAACCACATAGTGGAAGTACCCTTACTGTGTTGCTACATGGGGAATGCCATGAATTTGACCCAGTTAATATTTTTATGTCAGAAGTATGTGACTAGATAGAGAAGTTGGAAATGGTGATGCTCCTCTGTGCCCATAGCTCTCGTCCTACACGGTAAACATGGACACATGTTTGAGAGATTGAGGAACAGTTAGTGAGCTTTCCCATAGCATCTGGTATTTAAAAAATCCTGAAGTATAGTATTAATCATCATTTAAAATAACAAAAATATATTGTCTGACCTTAAAGGATTTGTGAATGGATTTCAAATAATATTTATACTTTCAGAGAAAAGGTAATAATTTCCAATACAGCTTTTGTGGTATCCCACCTCTCTCTATATCCATCTCCCCTCTCTCTCTATTTTTCTGTTCTGGAAAAGGTGAGATGAAGATTAACTTATATCAGAGTGATGGCAAGAGCAAAGTATGGAGGTGAGGAGGAACTACCCAAGATCCAAAGGATACCACCTCATCTGTAAACCACGGCGGGGGTATGTTATGGCCTGGGCATGTGTGGTGCTGAAGGTACTGACTCACTTATCTTCACTGATGATACAACTGCTGATGGTAGTAGCGTAATGAATTCTGCTACTACCATCAATAGGATGTATAGACACATCCTATTTGCTCAAGTTCAAACAAATTCCTAAAAACTCTTTGGCCGGCCGTTCATTCTACAGCAAGACAATGATCCTAAACATACTGCTAAAGCAACAAAGGAGTTTGTCAAAGCTAAAAAATAGTCAATTCTTGAGTGGCCAAGTCAATCTCCCGATCTGAACTCAATTGAGCATGCCTTTAATATGCTGAAGAGAAAACTGAAGGGGACTAGCCCCCAAAACAAGCTTAAGCTAAAGATGGCTGCAATACAGGCCTGGCAGATCATCACCAGAGAAGACACCCAGCAACTGGTGATGTACATGAATCGCAGACTTCATGCAGTCATTGCATGTAAAGGATATGCAACAAAAATACTAGACATGACTACTTTCATTTACGTGACATTGCGGTGTCCCCAGCATTATGGTGCCCTGCAGTGGGGGGGGGGGGGGGGGGGGGGGGGGGGGGGGGGGGGGACGGGACTATGTATAAACACTGCTGTAATTCCTACATGGTGAAACCAAAATGTATAAAAAATGGCCTATATTAAAATCTAACAATGTGCACTTTAACCATATGTGATTTTCTTTTCCCCAATCGCAAATTGTGAAGTACAGAAGCAAATAAATAAATTATGGGTCTTTGTCCCAAAGATTATGGAGGGCACTGTGTATCTGTGCGTAGTTGGTACATTCTCTGTGACTGCAAAATTAGAAAAGGGAGGAGGCAGAATGGAACAGAAATAGAAACAGATTATTTCTTTAAACATTTCATCGAAATGTATTTAAAATTCCCTCGAAGTGCAGCCTGAAAAAAGGATGATAATTGATCGAATAGTGAACAAGGAATTATTGATTGTTCACACCAATCATGTATCTATCAGCTATCACCTATACATCTTTTCAAAATGTATAAATTATGCTGCAAAGCCAAATTGTACCCATGGTTTTCACTGTCAGACAACACATTGAAAATGAAATTTGCAAAAAGCACTGTTCATGAAAATCATAGAGGCTTTATTGTATGTTCTGGTAAACATCCATAGAGCAATGCCATCACACCAATAACATGGCCATGTGTGACACATCAGGAATCTCTGCCTCTTTACTAATTGCTGGCCAATAGGCACTGTGAACACCAGGCACACACAGGGCAGACGTTTTCTTCAGCAAAATCTGATGACATGTTTAGGCTTATAACCACAATTGTCTGCAATGCACAAAATTATAAATGTAATAAAAATGATCAATGCATGTTTTTAACTCATCTATTCACATGTTGATGAATTTTCAATTTTAATATAGTCTGAATAATTTTACAAAGAGAAAAGATTGCTCTAACCATTCTAAATAATTCTCAATTCAGTTGTTATATGATTTAAGACATTGTTTCTTACAGGGAAAATCTTGAAGCATGTCATGATGAATGAATCTGTTAATATTTAATGAAGCTTGTATTCAAAACATAAACAGTGCGATTATTATGAAAATATAATACATCTTTTAAAAATGTATAAATTATGCTGCAAAGCCAAATTTCAATTTAGGCCAGCTCTCAAACGCATGCACAAGAATGGAAAATTAAAAAGCTACATAATCTAAAGAAGGATTTATGGTGCACAGGGCCACAAGTAACCATGGTGTTGGCTGTGCTTCAAACAAGTCAAGACATAAATCATTTGTGCGAGCCAACTGGTTTATCAGTTCAGGGGGTTGTTCAGCAATCACCAAGTTCCTTGGACACTTTCAACTGAAAGTCAATTATTTTCATTAAGTCTAAAGTCATTGTTCACAATTTTCTTCTTCCACATGACGACTGTTCATCTCCCCTAAAATTAAGATTACTGTTGGGCGCACCAAAATAATCCACAAAGGGGCAAAAGATAACCTGTTTGACCAAGACAAATCAGGTGACAAAGTTCTGTAATGATGATGGAAATTTATTTAAGTTTCATTTCAGAAACTATATTCAAAGCATTTCACGGTAACTCTGCTGCTAACTCTTCTGGATTCCATCCAGATTTTTTTGTGAATGCTTTATTTGAATTTTTCCAGCTTTTCCAGCTAAATCTTAAATATATCAGCATTTCTTCAGCATAATTATTTGCATACATTTATTTCTGCCTCAAACCTTTAAAACAGCCTTATTCAAAGCAGCAATCAGCAGTAGAATGTAAACAAAAACACTTCAGTCGTTGCTTTCGCATGGCACATTGCCTTGTACCACATCCAAAAACATGACCTCACTGAGCAAGAAAACAAAATCAAATAGAGGTGTTTTATGGGTTGTTGAACCAAGGAGAACTGCAGCAACAAGCTGCATGATCCAGGATATTTTCAGTAGCCGCTTTAAAACTCATAATATTGAACATTGAGTTTTATTTTGGTTCTCCCTCACAGCTATTAATACCCTCTGCACAACAACCACACATGCAACCCCTAAGCAGCTTAATTTATACCATCCTCCTCACCCCACTCCACCTTTCCACAAAGCCACTGCTGTGTTTTTTTTAAAGAGACATTTCCACCCAATAACAAAGTTATCTGTTCCACTACGTCAAGTTGGTTACTTTTCAGTAACTATGAACAGGCAAGACAGTATGTGATGCTTGTTGGAAACTAAATAAAGTTAGCTCATTGAATTGATTATTCATATTATGTGGAAAGTACAACCAAGATGATTTACTTCCACATACAAATGAATATTGAAAACCAACAAAGTAAAATGTGTTCAATCCACAATGGTAACATCACAATTTATCATACAACTCATTTATTTTTTTAGGGGTACAGAAAAAAACACAAAAATGCTGCAATTTGAAGACAAATGGCCAATAATGGGTTTTCAATCAAAAAATACTCAAACCTTTACAGATCAAAAGTCACACATGTGGAAAAGGAAAAGAAAAATTGCTAACAATCATAAAGGTACTGGAGAAACACAGTATCTGTGGAGGGAATGAACAGATTATATTTGGGTCAGGACCCATCTTCAGACTGATTGGAAATCAGGGACGAAATCTGGAAAAGGGAGATGGGGCAGGATAAAGCCTGCAAGTGGTTGGTAGGTATAGGCAAGGGTGGTGATTAGCAAGCAAGTGGAGATATTGACAAAGGCTAAAGGTGACAAGGAGTCAAAAGGGTATCAGGTGAGGAAAGAGGAGTGAAATGCAAAGATGGAGTGAAGAATATTGGTGGGAGATGAGTACATGGAGAAGTAGTGATGTAAAGTCAAAGTCAATTTTATTCGTCGCATGCACCCGATGGTGCGGTGAAATGAATTTTCCAGCAGCGATACACTTAAAACACACAATAAAATTTAGCACAAACATCCACCACAGCATTCCTCACTGTGGTGGAAGGCAAAAGTTCAGCCAGTCCTTCTTCTTTGCTCACCCGTGGTCAGGGCCATAAACCCTCTGTAGACGCTGCTACGGACGACCTGATGTACAGGCCCTCTCGTCAGAATGATCAAAACTCCGACGTCGGGACGGTTAGACACACTCCACGGTTTGGAGGTCCCGAATCGGCACTGTCCTACCGTAGACCGCGGCTTCAGGATATTATAGGCCGCAGGCCGGCGGTCAGAGCTCTTCTCTGGCGATCCCCGGCAAGGGATCCCAGAATGGATGGTACGTTAACGTCCCGCCCACGGCTAGAAGCTCCGCAGACCACATTAGAGGAGTGCATGAGTAAAATGTATGCGCACACTAAGGTGGTAGGGGGCATTATGTAAAATTGGAGTTACATACCTTCCCCTCATCTTTCCTCTTCTCAACCCCCAGTCTCCCCACCTAGTGAGCACACATTTCACCCGCCATTACCCCGCTGGTTTCCCCTCCTCCGTACGCTCATCACTATTTTACAACCTTCTCCCCCTTACTCCATCAGTCTGAATAAGGGTCCCAACCCAAAACAATGTCTCCCCATTCCCTCCACAGATACTGCCTAGCCTGCTGTTCCCCCAGCACTTCGTTTTTGCTCAAGATGCCAGCGTCTGCAGTCTCTTGTGCCTCTCTTTGATTGGTAACAAACTTGAGAAGTCAAACTGCTTTAATCTAGAGTGCTAGATGCTTGCGTGAAGAACTTAGCAACTGAACAAATGTGTACAATGCTAAAGCAGGTAGAGTTCCATGAAGATAAGTTATGTCCTCCAAAGACAGTCAAAAGGTTCATAAAAGAACAAAGGATTTCAAAACTGTTATTTAAAATTGTTTAAAATTTTTTGAATGTGATCACTGAAGTTGGGTCAAACAAAGTACAGCAACATCTAATGGTTAATTGCTGCAGTTCCTCAGAAAATAATCATTTACAGCCCATCACTCTCATTCAAGGAACACATAAATACCCAAGATCATAGAGGCAGCAATCTATGCTGGAATCCTCATTTTTCCGTGCAATGTACGAGCACTATTCATATCTGCACTTACACCTTCTACATTTTAGCAGTGGTGATATGTTTTCCAAGTTTAATTCCAAATGAAGTTATTGGTGAGGAACATAACCCACCAAGAAAATAAAAGATACATTTCGTCATGGTAATTCTTCTAAAACATTTTTTTTTCCATCCACAAATTGTCTAATTCATAAAATGTACTCCACTGCACCAAAATAGTTCATTCTAAAAATGTAGTTACATTATATTTATCACTACCGTTTACCTTCTCAGTGATCACCCAACCATTAGGTATGACTAAGTAATCATAGAACATTGTCTTGGTTACACATTCTCACAAGTGCATTCAGCTGACGGTTCTGTAAAGTAAACAACTGCAACAGACTTTATGTACATTATTTCAACATTGAAATTCTAGCTGGATACTAAAATTGTCCTGTGCACAGTTCTGACACCAATTGCATCAAGAAAAGGAAACAAAAGAGCAACCAACAGAAGGCATTGGAATGGTCCTGGTCACCAGATGATTGGAAGTATGTGGTGGCACCAGAAAAATTGCCGGTGATTGCCTGGAAAGGAAGATTTTCGTTACAAGTTGAGTTTGGATAGATTGGGTTTGTTGTCACCAAGGTTAGAAATTTATAAAATGTATGAGGAGCATAAATGTGGACAGTTTTTTTCCCAAGAGCAGGAGAATCAAAATCTGGAGGACATGGGTTTAAGGTGAGAGGGAAAATGTTTAAAAGGAGATCTGAGGGGCAGGTTTTTTTCACAGAGTCTGATGGGTAAATGGAACAAGGTGCCAGAGGAAGTGATAGAGGCAGGTAAAATAGTAAGATTAAACGAGAATTTACCAGTTTGAAGTTTGATCGTTATTTTATGAGGAGTAACGTTGAGGGATTACGTGAAGAACCCGCCAGGACGCATGCGTGTCATTCTTCAAAGCAGCGTTGTGAAATCACAGATAACAGTAATGACTGAACATTGTAAGATTAGAGAAGAGGATACCAGTTGAACTGTATGATCGAGGGTGGGAGCGGAGGGCACGTAAACCCTCAACGTTACTCCTCATAAAATAACGATCAAACTTCGAACTGGTAAATTCTCGTTTAATCTTACTATTTTATTTCGGAGTCACGTGAGTGACTACGTGAAGATTTCAAAGCTCTGTGATTTCATGCCGTGGAAACGAGTCCATGCATCACATCTGCCTTAATTGACTAAGGGAGGAATTGTGTTAACATGTTTAAACATGAATCCGACATTGAAATCCATGATAAAGTTATTAACAACAAATTATAGCCCCTATTTCATGGGGTGAAATTATATTACAAAACTTAAAATTGATTCTGCAAAAGTTCCAGGTTTAACCACTGGTTTATGGTAGAATTGTTGGAACGTTTTTTCCCTTGACCATCCTGCTGTCTCCAGGATTTGGCCCATTGGTACGTCCAACTCCATAGCTGCCGACGTAGCTGCAGCCCTGGTGGAATGAGATTTGAATATGTTAGTATCCACTCCAGCTGTTGTTAAAACCTGTTTCAGCCATCTGGAAATAGTTTGAACCGACACTTTTTTGTGGGGTTGCTTGTGGCTGATTAGTAGTGCCATCTCATAGCCTCTGATGTTTTTGGTGTTCTCCATATATAACAATAAATGTCTTATTATACAGAGACGGTGATCTATAGGGTAAGCCCTAAATTCTATTTTGAGGCCTGGTGGCCCCAGTCTGTTCTGTTTGACTAATTCGTGATCATGAAAAGTTATATTTCTTGTTGAAGAAGTCATATTGTCCAGCCTTAACTTATGTAAAGACTGTACCCTTTGTGCTATGACCAAAGCCATCAGCATGACTGTTTTATGCGTCAATTTTTGCAGGGACAGAGCTGTTGCTGGAGACCAGTTCCTTAGCAACGATAGGACAATACTCACATCGCATATTTGAGAGTACCTGGTTCTTGGGGGATTGATGTTAAAAAATTCCCCTCATAAGTTTGGTTACCAGGGGGTGAGTCCCAACAGAATGACGCTCTGATCCTCGCCATAGATATGCTGAAAGGGCACTTCTGGCGCAGTTAATGGCACTGTAACTGAGCCCCTCATCATAATGGAAGCCTGCCAGGAATTCCAGAACAGACGTTTTGTTCGTCGTACAGTAGTGATGTTGTTCCTAGAACAATATTTCCCACTTCCTGATGTGGACCCGATATAGTTTCTTCGTGGACTGCCTGTGAGCCGCTGTATATGTTCATTGTTCGGTTCGTTAATCCCAGGTCTGGAAATGGTTACTTAAGATTCTGCTGACGAACACATTTATCCTATTATGGTAGGGATGATTTTCCCGCCCATTACAGGATGAACCAACAATCTGGTTATTTCGGAACGGAGAGCCATGTTTAGTTGTATTTTGCGTAATACCCGACTGATGAGGCAAAAAGCAGGGAATGCATAGAAAGGACAATTCCCCCCCCGCCAGCTTTAGACGCAGCCCTTGTGGACTCTATTTTTGTCCAGTTTCCCCCTGTAAAAAAAGCGCGGGAAACAAAAAATGACCGCAGAGTAATTCACTTATCTGTCGGTCGCGGTTTCAAATTTACCGCTGCGGGGGAACGTGACTCCGAAGTAAAATCACAGTATTCGAACAGGTACATGGAAGGGAAAGGAATACAGACAGACCAAATGAAGAATAATGGGAACAACGTCAGCATGTTTCTGTGTTATTTGACTCCGTAACTCAAACATTATGCTACTAATTATTTTGTTCCTGCTTCTGAAGAAGAGCATGATGGTAATATATTCAGAGTCTCCAATAATTTCAATACTCCTTTAATGGTTGCCCTCAAGTGTTCTAGTGTTTATTGTCACACTACAAATAATGCTCATGGTAATGGAGGAGGGGAGGGGGCGGGTGGGGAGAGGGAGGATAATGGAAGAGGGGAATAGGGGACCTAAGAGGGAGAGTGACATTCACATTGATCTTATATTTTACAAGTTATTGTAATTTTAAACTTTAAAAATGTCAGCCGCATCTGCGCAGTTGGGAGTTATGGGCGAGTGGTGGAATATTGGGTTGGGGTAACGGGCCCAACGGGTCCGCACTTGGTCTAGTACACCTTTAAAAGATCACCCCTCATCCTCCTGTGCTCCAATGAATAGAATCCTACCCTGCTCAACCTCTCCCTCCAGCTCAGGCCCTCGAGTCCTGGTAATATCCTCGTAAACCTTCTCAGCTTGACAACATATTTCCTATAACATGGTGCCCACTAATCAACACAAAATGCAGCCTCACCAACATTTTATATAACTGCAACATGACCTCACAACTTCTATACTCAATGCTCTGACTGATGAAGGTCAATGTGCCAAAAGTCTTTTTGACTACCCTATCTACCTGTGATGCCACTTTCACCATACTATGCACCTGTACTCCTAGATCTCTCTGCTCGACAACACTCTCCAGAGCCCAAGTGTTCACAATGTTGGTTCTGCCCATTAGTGCACCTAAAATACAACACTTCACATTTCTCGTTATTAAATTCTATCAACCATTATGTACTGTATTGTCTTTGACTAGATAGCACACAAACAAAAGCTTTTCACTGTAACTTGGTACACATGACAATAATAAACTAAAACTAGATAACTTTGTATTCAATTTAAGCATCTCCCAAATCAACACAGAACAAAAAGATCTTTAGAGTGAATTAATTTGTTCAATTAAAAACTACTAGATGTAATTATCTACCTGCACTTAGGTGAACTGGAATTGGATGAAGCCTCAGTTGATTCCATGCCAAACAGCAAATTCTATTGTTCTGATCAGATTAATCACTTTTTGATCCCTAATCTTTAAATGTAATGTTTTTAGAATTCTGTACAAGGGAGAAAAATCATTTAGAAATCATGCAAATTAAATTAAACTTTGTTCAATCTAGTTTAGTTCACAAATGGAGTAGGCAACCAATTATGCAATAGTATGTGAGATATATGGTCAACTTTTCTTATCTTAAAGGAGTTTTAAAGCAGCTCAAAACAATGTTGCTCTGTAAGTGAATCAGAAGTAAACTTAATGTTTAATACCAAAACCTTGAAACTAATCAACGGTTGGTTCTGAAACTGAAATCAAACACGCAAAAACTCCAATGTCCCGATGTGTCATAACATGGACACGATTGATTCAACGGGGGTTTACTTTGAATTCAAAGGCAAAACACTTTAATACAGGATAACAAGTAAACAAGATCTTATACAAAATATCTATTGCAGACAGATGTCTTGATGTAGAAAGGAGTGAACCAAGGGGTCACACAAGAGATGGTTATGCTGAGATGGTAAAGAGGAAAACACTAATCTCCAAAAGCACAGATGTTGTTGATCAAAATAATGCCGTGAACAGACATAATGCTGGCTTAACAACAATTACATGCAATTAAAATTAAGTGAGAAATAGTATTTTAATTAAACTTTTAAAGCATATTTCTATTAGAGAAAGACCAATGAAAAGATAATTTCATCACAGTAATATTGTTCAAAATACACTTGACCATGAGAGCAGACCACTGACAAAAAAATTGAGCCACTTGCTGCTATCGTTTCAAAATTACCATTCAGCCTTTTCCACAGATAACATGTATAGGTCAGACAAAATCCTGGAAAGATTCTTGGAATGTAAACTGGTGTCAATTTCTGTTATATAACATCTTGCTGAACGCATTTTTATGAAATCTGATCTTTATATCACATCTTGCTGACCACAAACACCAGAATAAACTCTTATTACTCTACCTCATTCAGTTATTCCATTATAGTGTTTATAATAATTCTTTGCACTATGTAGATTTAGCACTAGATTCTTGCACCATTAGGCTGTATTACACTAATTCCTGTATTTATGTAGTACAGTGATTATATACTGTATGCATACTGTTTACTCTGGGAGCTTCACGAAAACGAAGAATGTATTTGCACTCGGATGTATATGATAATAAACTAGCTTAATCTAATCTTTATGTATAATAAATGAGATTATCATTCCAACTTTAACAGTTTGTGCAGTAAAGAATGATACAAGCTAATGTTTCTGTCTATCGGAGACATAAACTCAAACTCTAATAGGAACATATTCCATGCCTTCAATGCATTTTACATAAAAACGAAAAACTAGCCAAGAATAAAAGTAGTCGGTGTGATCACAAAGTAGAATACAACAAAGTAACCTAAAGATCCAGAAGAAGGATCTACAACGCTGGCAGCATAATAACGTGCAATAATAATTTGAATTGAAGTAGATGTCCAGAGGTAGATAAAAAAACAGATATGTGATTTGTAAACCGTCCATAACCTCCTCCACTCCGGCACAATCATTTTGGGTGGGAAGGGGAAGACCGTGGCCAGGCAAACGTGGCCAGGCAAACGTAAAGTATATGAATGAAAGAGCAGCGCATGTGTATGGAAGGTATACGTGGACAGGACAGGAAACGAATGAACATGTTACAGCGCAGGTGGATGATAGAAATTGGATGGTATGTGGTCAGCACATAAACCCGGAGAGAAGGCAGACAGACAGACCGGGTGGGTGTCCGGGTGCGGAGGTAGAGACAACCCCAAAGTCCCCACAAGCCATTGCTTAAGGCGAGAGGAAAGATTTATTAAGAGCCAGAAAGACAACTTCTCCCCCCCCCCACACACATTGGTTGGTAGATAAATGGAACTAGCTGCCAGATGAGGTAGTTGAGGCAGGTACTATAACAATATTTAATATAAGTTTGGACAGGTACATGGATATGAAAGGTTTAGAGGAATATGGGCCAAACGTGGGTAGATGGGGCATGTATGTCGGCGTGGGCAAGTTAGACCAGGTAGCCTGTTTTCATGATGTGCGAGCCAAGCCCAGCCCGGGGCTGCCTGTCACCCTGTCCCACCTACCCAGTCTCCATTGGCGCGGATCCAGTCGGTCAGGCTGCTGTCAAGGTAAGCGGTCATCCAGGCTGCAATGCTGTCGACCAGCGCTGCCATGTCCCGCCTCTTGATGCTCTCCACGCACAAGGTGCCACCGAACACGAAGAAAGCCACCACTCGGCCCCAGTTGACCCCGTCGCGGAACAGCTCCTCGGCCACTGCATCGAAGCGGTGGCGGGCGGTGTCGGGCTCGAAGCGTATTTGTAGCGCGATGTCGGCGAACTCCTGCTGGTACTGGCGCTCGAAGCTGTCGCCCACCTCCCGCAGGACACGGTGAGCCTTGTCAGTTGCAGCAGCGGGGGGCCGGCGGGCACCGTTGCCCACGGTCGTGGTATCCAGGTGTTCCTCCCACACGTAGCCGTGCCGGGACAGCCGGTAGTACAGGTAGTGGCAAACCAGGTCTCGGCTGCTGTACATCTTCGGTCAGGAAACGGTGCTGCTGGCTACGGCGCTAATCACAATCCAATGTCAATGTGTACAATTCACAAACAGCTGCGGTGCATCCTCGGAAAACACCTTCCAAATCCACACCTACAGGGAGGTGCGCTCTCCTCGGGTGTTAATTTGGCAGCTACCCGCCTCCTCACACCTTGCTCAAATATATTTCAATTCCTCCTAACATGCTCGTCTTCTTGCCTGGAGGGCTTCTTAAATTGTTTTCCAAGTAAACTCCGTCCTTCAACCAACTGTGCTGAAAGTGGTGGTTTTAACCCGTCCTCCTTTAGCCGCCAGTGGAAAGTTCCGTCTTCGTCTCCCTGCAAATGGCTCCTCTTTCAAAAATAATAAAACGCACACACACTTTCCCAAAGTGTGTCCGATTGGGCGAACCCAAGTCAGCAGCCTGAAGTCATCCGACCAGGCAGACGTGGTGTGGAGAGTTTATACTCCGTCTTCTCACTCTTTCCCAATGTTGGTTGCGCCGGGCTTGCAAACGCCGCCGCTCCCTGGGGATTGAGCGGAGCGGCGAGTGGCAGTGCCCCCGGGGAGGGTAGGGGGGCTGCTCGGGGTCAGTGGCGGGAGTTCGGGGCCAGTCCACGCCCCTCGCTTGGATCACCGGGCTGCAGTTTGCAAAATGCCGCCAATCCAGGCGGGGATCTCGGGTTCTCCCCTCCCCCTCGGCACCAACTCTGATTTTCGTTTCCCCGCCGCCTTGCAGAGCGCGGACCCGCCGTTCCCGGGCCGCCGCCGCCGCTGGTGCTGCGGGAGAGAATGGGTTATCGTGCGGATTGCAGTCACTCCCGGAGCGGCTGGATCGCGCACCCGTCCCGCCGTCGCTTCAACCCCCTCTCCGCACCGATCGCTAATCTCTCATTTTCCAAACCTTACATCTCCAGAAGGCACGCAATTTCCTGCGCGTCAGCGCGCTGTTGCAGTCTGTTCATTCAGTAAAATCTCAGCCAGAGTGTGGGAGGCGCCAGTGTGTGACCGCCACTCTCACACCCCTCGCCACCTCGGGGCGACCGACAATTGCTTCAGCAGCAGTTGGGACACATGGCGCTTGTCTGTGAGGGTCCGTTGCAGTAAAGGAAGAGGATTAGAGTATAAATTACGAATTAATCAATTATTTTGACGGGCGTGCGGGAGGGGATGAGAAAGTTTGCGGTCAAGCAGATCACACGTTGTGATTACCAGCCAAACCTATGTTTCGGGAATAATTACATTTTAAGCCGTGTTCCCAAACTACAAGCTGCATCGATCGTGGAATTTGCCAGTAAATTTCCCGATTGAACTTTTGGGTTTTCTTGCTGGCATTTTTCTGGATACGGTTGAACATAAAACAAAGTGGAAGGCGGTCTAATCATATTCTTTATACCTAAACATAAACCTCTATCTCAAAGCTGCTGCTGACTGCTTAAAGTCAAGAGTGTTTTATTGTCATATGTCCCTAAACGGAACAATGGCATTCTAATTTGCAGCAGCACAACAGACGTGTAAGCATGGACACAAAAAGCTGGAGTAACTCAGGGGGTCAGGCAGCACCTCTGGAGAAAGGAATAGGTGACGTTTCGGATCGAGATCCTTCAGTGAGGTGAGGCGTCACCTGTTCTTTCTCTCCAGAGATGCTGCCTGACCAGCTGCTTCCAGAACGCCTTGAACCAGAACGTTTGGTTCTGTCTTCACTAAGGAAGATTCAAACAATCTCCCAGCAATACTAGGGCATCGAGGAACTAGTGGGAGGGAGGAACTGAAGGGAATCCACATTAGTCAGGAAATGGTGTTAAGGGCCTGTCCCACTGTACGAGGTAATTCAAGATGGTGCATAAAAATGCTGGAGAAACTCAGCGGGTGCAGCAGCATCTATGGAGCGAAGGAAATAGGCAACGTTTCGGTCCGAAACCCTTCTTCAGACTGTATTTCAAGAGTTCTCCCGAGTTTCCCCTGATTCGAACTCGGAGAATTATGGTAATAGCCGCTCGTAACTACTCAGGGGTCTCGTGGACATTTTTCAACATGTTGAAAAATCTTCACGAGCTTACCGCATTTCCCCAGTAGAAACATAGAAACATAGAAATTAGGTGCAGGAGTAGGCCATTCGGCCCTTCGAGCCTGCACCGCCATTCAATATGATCATGGCTGATCATCCAACTCAGTATCCCGTACCTGCCTTCTCTCCATACCCCCTGATCCCCTTAGCCACAAGGGCCACATCTAACTCCCTCTTAAATATAGCCAATGAACTGGCCTCAACTACCCTCTGTGGGCAGAGAGTTCCAGAGATTCACCACTCTCTGCGTGAAAAAAAAGTTCTTCTCATCTCGGTTTTAAAGGATTTCCCCCTTATCCTTAAGCTGTGACCCTTGTCCTGGACTTCCCTAACATCGGGAACAATCTACCTGCATCTAGCCTGTCCAACCCCTTAAGAATTTTGTAAGTTTCTATAAGATCCCCTCTCAATCTTCTAAATTCTAGAGAGTATAAACCAAGTCTATCCAGTCTTTCTTCATAAGACAGTCCTGACATCCCAGGAATCAGTCTGGTGAACCGTCTCTGCACTCCCTCTATGGCAATAATGTCCTTCCTCAGATTTGGAGACCAAAACTGTACGCAATACTCCAGGTCTGGTCTCACCAAGACCCTGTACAACTGCAGTAGAACCTCTCTGCTCCTATACTCAAATCCTTTTGCAATGAAAGCTAACATACCATTCGCTTTCTTTACTGCCTGCTGCACCTGCATGCCTACCTTCAATGACTGGTGTACCATGACACCCAGGTCTCGCTGCATCTCCCCCTTTCCCAATCGGCCACCATTTAGATAATAGTCTGCTTTCCTGTTTTTGCCACCAAAATGGATAACCTCACATTTATCCACATTATACTGCATCTGCCAAACATTTGCCCACTCACCCAGCCTATCCAAGTCACCCTGCAGTCTCCTAGCATCCTCCTCACAGCTAACACTGCCCCCCAGCTTAGTGTCATCCGCAAACTTGGAGATATTGCCTTCAATTCCCTCATCCAGATCATTAATATATATTGTAAATAGCTGGGGTCCCAGTACTGAGCCTTGGGGTACCCCACTAGTCACTGCCTGCCATTGTGAAAAGGACCCGTTTACTCCTACTCTTTGCTTCCTGTTTGCCAGCCAGTTCTCTATCCACATCAATACTGAACCCCCAATGCCTTGTGCTTTAAGTTTGTATACTAATCTCTTATGTGGGACCTTGTCGAAAGCCTTCTGGAAGTCCAGATACACCACATCCACTGGTTCTCCCCTATCCACGCTACTAGTTACATCCTCGAAAAATTCTATAAGATTCGTCAGACATGATTTACCTTTCGTAAATCCATGCTGACTTTGGCCAATGATTTCACCACTTTCCAAATGTGCTGCTATCCCATCTTTAATAACTGACTATAGCAGTTTCCCCACTACCGATGTTAGACTAACTGGTCTGTAATTCCCCATTTTCTCTCTCCCTCCCTTCTTAAAAAGTGGGGTTACGTTTGCTACCCGCCAATCTTCAGGAACTACTCCAGAATCTAAAGAGTTTTGAAAGATTATTACTAATGCATCCACTATTTCTGGAGCTACTTCCTTAAGTACTGTGGGATGCAGCCTATCTGGCCCTGGGGATTTATCGGCCTTTAATCCATTCAATTTATCCAACACCACTTCCCGGCTAACCTGGATTTCACTCAATTCCTCCAACTCCTTTGACCCGCGGTCCCCTGCTATTTCCGGCAAATTATTTATGTCTTCCTTAGTGAAGACGGAACCAAAGTAGTTATTCAATTGGTCCGCCATATCCTTGTTCCCCATGATCAACTCGCCTGTTTCTGACTGCAAGGGACCTACATTTGTTTTAACTAATCTCTTTCTTTTCACATATCTATAAAAACTTTTGCAGTCAGTTTTTATGGTCCCTGCCAATTTTCTTTCATAATCTATTTTTCCTTTCCTAATTAAGCCCTTTGTCCTCCTCTGCTGGTCTTTGAATTTCTCCCAGTCCTCCGGTATGCTGCTTTTTCTGGCTAATTTGTACGCATCATCCTTCGCTTTGATACTATCCCTGATTTCCCTTGTTATCCATGGATGTACTACCTTCCCTGATTTATTCTTTTGCCAAACTGGGATGAACAATTTTTGTAGTTCATCCATGCAGTCTTTAAATGTCTTCCATTGCATATCCACCGTCAACCCTTTTAGAATTAATTGCCAGTCAATCTTGGCCAATTCACGTCTCATACCCTCAAAGTTACCTTTCTTTAAGTTCAGAACCATTGTTTCTGAATTAACAATGTCACTCTCCATCCTAATGAAGAACTCAACCATATTATGGTCACTCTTGCCCAAGGGGGCACGTACAACAAGATTGCTAACTAACCCTTCCTCATTACTCAATACCCAGTCTAAAATAGCCTGCTCTCTCGTTGGTTCCTCTACATGTTGATTTAGATAACTATCCCACATACATTCCAAGAAATCCTCTTCCTCAGCACCCCTGCCAATTTGATTCACCCAATCTATATGTAGATTGAAGTCACCCATTATAACCGTTTTGCGTTTGTCGCACGCATTTCTAATTTCCTGTTTGATACCATCTCCAACTTCACTACGACTGTTAGGTGGCCTGTACACAACAGCCACCAGCGTTTTCTGCCCCTTAGTGTTTTGCAGCTCTACCCATACCGATTCCACATCCTCCAAACTAATGTCCTTCCTTTCCATTGCATTAATCCCCTCTCTAATCAGTAACGCTACCCCACCTCCTTTTCCTTTCTGTCTATCCCTCCTGAATATTGAATATCCCTGGATGTTCAGCTCCCAGCCTTGGTCACCCTGGAGCCATGTCTCCGTGATCCCAACTATATCATAGTCATTAATAGCTATCTGCACATTCAACTCATCCACCTTATTACGAATGCAGTACCTGCCGTTAGCGTTACGAGCCGCTAAGAGACGTCCCGAGCTCCGACGTACCCGCTACGTACATTCTACATACTTAGCACGAGTTTGATTTTTTAAAACTCGGGAGAGCAATTTATCTAAAGGGCTTGTCCCACTGTACGAGGTAATTCACCTCGTACAGTGGGACAAGCCCTTTAGATAAATTGTTGGGACTGAAGGCAGATAAATCCCCAGAGTACTCATGGAGGTCGACCTAGAAATCGTGGATGCATAATGCATTGGTGACCAATTGTCTAACGTTCCCTTGACTCGAGATAAGTTCCAGTGGACTGGAGGGTAGCTAATGTTTAAGCCACTTTTTAAGAAAGAAGGGAGAGCGAAATTGAGAAATTATAGACCAGTTAACCTTACATCAGTAGTGGGGAAGATGCTTGTGTCAATTATTAAAGGTGTAATAGCTGTGCATGTGGAAAGCAGTAACAGGATCGGTCAAAGTCAGCATGGATTTATGAAGAGGAAATCATGCTTGACTAATCTGGAATATTTTGAAGATAGAAACATAGAAAATTGGTGCAGGAGGAGGCCATTTGGCCATTCAAGCCAGCACCGCCATTCATTGTGATCATGACTGATCGTCCCAAATCAATAACCCCTGCCTGCCTTCTCCCCATATCCCTTGATTCCACTAGCCCCTAGAGCTCTATCTAACTCTCATAAATCCATCCAGTGATTTGGCCTCCACTGTCCTCTGTGGCAGGGAATTTCACAAATTCACAACACTCTGGGTGAAAACGTTTTTTCTCACCTCAGTCTTAAATGGCCTCCCCTTTATTCGAAGACTGTGGCCCCTGGTTCTGGACTCGCCCAACAATGGCAAGATGTAACAAGTAGAATGGATAAGGGAGAGCCAGTGGTTGTGGTGTATCTGGACTTTCAAAAAGCCTTTGACAATGTCCCACACTAGCGATCAGTGTGCAAAAATTAGAGCACATGGTATTGGGGGTAGGGTGGATAGAAAACTGTTTGGCAGACAGGAAGCAAAGAGTAGGAATTAAAGGGTCCTTTTCAGAAGTTGGGAAAAGGGGAAGTACAACAGGATCTGGGGGTCCTTGTTCATTGGTCAATGAAAGTAAGCATGCAGGTACAGCAGGCAGTGAAGAAAGCGAATTGCATGTTGGCCTTCATAACAAGAGGAGTTGAGTATGGGAGCAAAGAGGTCCTTCTGCAGTTGTACAAGGCACTAGTGAGACCACATTTGGAGTATTGTGTGCAGTTTGGTCCCCTATTTTGGGGAAGGGCATTCTTGCTATTGAGGGAGTGCAGCGTAGGTTTACAAGGTTAATACAAGGATGGTGGGACTGTCATATGCTGAGAGGCAGGAAACATGTTCCGTTGTTGGGGGAGTCCAGAACCAGGGGCCACAGTTTAAGAATAAGGGGTAAGCCATTTAGAGATGAGGAAACACTTCTTCACACAGAGAGTTGTGAGTCTGTGGAATTCTCTGCCTCAGAGGACAGTGGAGGGTTTCTCTGGATACTTTTAAGAGAGAGCTAGATAGGGCTCTTAAAGATAGCGGAGTCAGGGGATATGGGGAGAAGGCAGGAACGGGACACTTATTATGGATGATCAGCCATGATCACATTGAATGGCGGTGCTGGCTCGAAGGGCTGAATGGACTAGTCCTGCACCTATTGACTATTGAGCCAAAGGGCCTGTTTCCATTCTGTATCTCTAAAGTAAACTAAAGACTGTGCTGTGCTCTGTCCGATGTTTTCAGGTGCCTGCTGTAACTAGTTTCCAATTCAGAAGCATACAGCAGGGCTGAGATTACTGCTGCTTGGTAGAGCATGAAACCTGTTTTTTGAGTTTTCGATCTTGATCTTCAAACACTGTTTTCCTCAGAGCCAAAGGTTACACTGATTCACTGAAAACAATGACAAATGTCATTATCAATGTCTATATGGAGTCATGAGGAACTGCAGACACTGGATTCTTGAGTATAATACAAAGTGCTGGAGTAACACAGTATAAGTCAGGCAGCATCTCTGGAGGACATGAATAGGTGACATTTCAGACTTCACCCTCAGACAAAGGGCACCAAGCTTTAATGTTGCCTATCCATATCCTCCAGCGATGCTCCTCCGGGAACCGTACAGAAACCTTGGGTGGGGCATAAAGTCTCCAGAGGTTTCCGTTCAGGTTTCCTAAGTGGGACAGGGTAATACACTTGCCTGAACAGCTTCATCACTTTAAAAAAATGCCAACTCAGGTCAAGTTGAAAGCCCAGAGACATAAACTTCTTTAACCTTTGGCATTGTCCAGCTATTAATTAAGATGAGTGTGGTGCCACCCGGTAGTTAGGCCACTTAAGTGTCTGTCCCACTGCAGCGACCTAATCCGTGAGTTCTGGAGAGTTTGCCCTCGACTCATACTCGCAGCATGGTCGACACGACGTCCTAGGTGTTTGTAACTCTCCTTCATGCTCGAGGGTAGTCCCCGCGTACTCGAGGCCTCAGCTAGGTCGCGGCGTATTTTTCAACATGTTGATAAATGCCCGCTAGTAAAAAAGGGTTGCCATGGAAAAAACAATACTTTTTTACTCATAGGTTTAGTCGAAGTAGGTCGTAGTAGGTCAGCATGTTATTCGTAGGTAATCGAGGGTAGTCGAAGGTAATCAAAGGTAGTCGTAGATAGTCTGCAACATAGTAGAAAGGGAGGTCGAAGGAGGTCGTCTTCAATCTCCACTATTCAGTGTCCAATTTTCCCAAAGCTAGTCGAAGCTAGTCTTCAATATAGTCGAAGGAAGTCTTCTACATAGTCGAAGGAAGTTTTCAACATGACAATTTTTTCAAACTCTCCTAAACTCGCCAATTAGGTCACTGCAGTGGGACAGCCCCTTTACTATGCAGACCCTCGGCATTCGAGGGTAGGGTCACGTGACTGGGTAATGGCGGGAAGGAGTTGGCACAAGGTTTAGGGGTGTGTCCTAGTATAAGTATTGAGCCCCGGGTCAGCCTTCCCCCATTCACCCGCGTGTGTGTTGTTCTCTTTGCTTCAACAATAAAGATCTCTTAGATTCACTACGCGTGGCTTGCTTATTCGCCTGCCATATGAGAATGATGGTTATTTAAGGCAATCTCTGAGAATGGTTGAGAGGCTAGCTGAAAAGTAAAGAACACAAATTGTTTAGGAGAGTTGCATCAAAATCAAAAAAGGGAATGAGTGAAAT
Source organism: Leucoraja erinaceus (assembly GCF_028641065.1). Taxonomy (NCBI): domain Eukaryota; kingdom Metazoa; phylum Chordata; class Chondrichthyes; order Rajiformes; family Rajidae; genus Leucoraja; species Leucoraja erinaceus. Next base: position 81,403,569 of record NC_073378.1, on the reverse strand, counting down.
AATATGTTGAAGTATAGGGATTACAGTACGGTAAACCCTTGTTTTCACGGACATTAGCGGGGGGGAATGGTATCCATTATGGCCGATTGCTCAGAGTAACCAGAGAATAGCAGGAGAATATGGTAACAGTTTAATAAAACGTATTTCAGGTTCGCATCAAAGTAACTACTTTAAGCTTGCAATTTACTTTCATGTAGCTCTTCAGGAATACATTTTCAAAATATTTTATGTTTTTAGTGTTCAACTAAATAACATAGAAACAGAATGAGGAAAAAACAAACAGACAATTTATAAACTTCTGGCCTAAGTAAACAGCAGTCCCAAAGCATTTAGAAAGATTGAAAAAAATTGCTTGTATCAACAATAATGCAGAGAATGTAGTGAATGCAATTTGATAGAATAAGATTTTAAAATGGGAAAACTGGTTACGCGTTGTGGAAGAGCAAGCAGACTAAATTACCACTTAAAAAGACAGGATAAAAGATGTCAAATATTTGATTTGGAGAATTGTTCCAAGAAAAGAAAAAACAACACTTGGAGGCAGAGGCAGCACAGTAAACCCTGAGTATAGAAGTTGGGATGTAATGTTAAAATTGTACAAGGCATTGGTGAGGCCAATTCTGGAGTATGGTGTACAATTTTGGTCGCCTAATTATAGGAAGGATGTCAACAAAATAGAGAGAGTACAGAAGAGATTTACTAGAATGTTGCCTGGGTTTCAGCAACTAAGTTACAGAGAAAGGTTGAACAAGTTAGGGCTTTATTCTTTGGAGCGCAGAAGGTTAAGGGGGGACTTGATAGAGGTCTTTAAAATGATGAGAGGGATAGACAGAGTTGACGTGGATAAGCTTTTCCCACTGAGAGTAGGGAAGATTCAAACAAGGGGACATGACTTGAGAATTAAGGGACAGAAGTTTAGGGGTAACATGAGGGGGAACTTCTTTACTCAGAGAGTGGTGGCTGTGTGGAATGAGCTTCCAGTGAAGGTGGTGGAGGCAGGTTCGTTTTTATCATTTAAAAATAAATTGGATAGTTATATGGTTGGGAAAGGAATGGAGGGTTATGGTCTGAGCGCAGGTATATGGGACTGGGGAGAATATGTGTTCAGCACGGACTAGAAGGGTCGAGATGGCCTGTTTCCGTGCTGTAATTGTTATATGGTTATATTAGCAATGTTACAAAATTTTGTGATTTTAAAAATCAAGTCTGCAATTTATCCCATCAGATAAAGCATAAAAAGAAGTTTAATTTGACACCTAATTCACTTTCATATCTCAAGTATTTACAAAGTTATGGCCATTTTCATACTCAGAAATTAGCATCTTATTCCCTATTGATTTTCTATGGACATAACAAAAAAGCTGTGATCGAGGACAGTCAAAAGCCCATAACTTTCTTAAAAATTAAGAGAACTGAATGAAATTTTCAGTTATCCTAGATTGAAGCATTCTGAAACAAATATAAAACAATCTTACTTGGATGACCTGAAATTAAAGCATATAATTAGTTAGTTACCCAATTGTAGCTAATTCCAAACTTCAATTACTAGATCTAAACATCTATCCATTTCTTAATAAATGATAAACATTTTTAAATAGCCTAAGTGTCCAAATAATATTCACAAAAAATTCACAATAAAACATGATTTTTAAATCTCATTGACATTAATTTATAGGCCAAATGGAAGGAATTTAGTGTTCAATTGCTGTAAATTAAAGTCCATTTAAATCAGCTTTCTAGTGGGATCCTGTGAACGCGCTGGTTTAGAACGTTCACATTGCGGTGGATTTGTGCCCTCAAATGTTCAGAAAAATACTGTGGGATATAATGGGCCCAAAATTAGCTACTTGCAACTTTCAACTTTGTATAAACGGATCTTAAGGAGCCCTTTTTAATGTAAAAATAAACAACCTACCTTCTGTTGTCCACTGTATGAGACCAGACCCGTTGCCGGCGGTCACGGGTTTAGAGGTTAATTTTTAAACTACTATAACAATTAGATAAAGCCCTTAAAAGTAATAATAGCTAAAGCGACAGAATCTTCCAGCGATTTTTCGTTAATAATTAACTAGGCTGAACATCCTCGATTTGAACAGCCTAGGGGAAATCGCGTTTTAAACCCGCCCCCCTCTAAACGGCGCCAAAATCGCGCACACGGGCTGGGACAGATTTTCAGCGACGCTTCAGGTAGGCTTTGCAACATACCTAGTTATATGGTTATATCAACAGCAAGGTCTCTGACTGCTCCTGAGACCTTCCAGAAAGGATGCCTTTTATTGATCTGTCAAATACGCTGCTTAATGTGTTACACATCTTGCAAAAATATCATGTTTTGTTTTATGATTGAACAAGGATTTGTGTGATGATGAACTTTAATATAGCTGCAACCTCCCACCCTGCATCTCACTCATCTGAAAGTCTATGCAACAGTTGCTCAATAGTTCTTTGTGTCCATGGAATAAACATTTAATAATTAGCATTGATTGACCTTAAATGACCATCTTTTGAAAGCAAAATGTCTTAAATACTCCCATTGGGCATGACATGATCATAAAATAAAGGTTAAAATAATTCTAGATCTACCCCATATTTCTGCATATCGACAATTTAACCAATTCCAGAAATGTGCAGTACCGTGGTTGTATTAAGGCATCCCAAATATCAAAGAGTGGAGTAAATAAAACATTAAACATGCTGTCTCAAGTGGTATGTGATTGTTAAGAGCAATTGGAGAACCCTGTTAAAAAACATGCCCGAAAGATATTTGTGAAGCGATGTTCGTTTACAAGACGTAACTGAAAAACAGTCAGGAAACTGCGGCAGTGTATTCTGAAGATGATATGTTCTGCCATCACAGGCTACTGATGGGAATACTGGATGCAATGCTTGTAAATTGGGCCATTTTATTCTGGATGGTGCTGATCCTTGAATATGATTGGAGTTGCAGTGGTCTAGACTAGTGAAGAGTATTCTATTGTAACTAGTGTTTTACAGATGATGGAAAACCATTGGGAAGGAGAAGGTAAATCACTTGACACACACACACATCTCTCCCGCTCTTGCAACGTTTACATGAGAGTTTCAAGTGGCAACCAGGATATTGATGGTAGAGGATTGAGCAAGGCTAATGCCAGTGAATGCCAAGAGCAGGCCGTTGCACTTTCTTGGTTGTAGTTGGCAAATGTAGACACAAGGAACTACAGATGCTGGAATCATGAGCAAAAAAAAACAAAATGGAGGAACTCAGCAGGTCAAGACAGAGGTCCAGAGGACATGTTTAGGTGATATTTTGAGCCGGGACCCTTCTTCAGCTTTCTCTCCTCCCCTGTAGTAGGGGGGGAGAGAAAGCTGAACTCACTTCCAATGTGATGCTGAATATGTGCATAAACTTTGGTGACACCAGTTGCCAGCTGCCACATTGATGAGGTGTTCACATGTGTTGCGACACCAGATGTTTGCAAAGGAGTTTGATCATAACTGAACAACATTAAACATGGATTTGATGCTTGATTTGGACGCAGAGCTGAATGCACCATCGTACACTGTATACACACGTCTTCATTGGCAGTGAGAAAACTGTACTTTGATATTTTCTACTGCCTGATTTTACAACTGTTTGGTGTTTTCCGGTGAGTCAATATATGCAGACCCCATCTCACGAGAACCTCCAAATAACAGTTATTAATTGATGGTCGGGTGTTTTAACTTAAGCGATAGTGTCATCTTCACTCTTATTTACTGTTATACTACTGTCAAGCTATGTTGGCTTCTTGCCAATTGTAAAAGGAAGGACAAAACAGTGGTATGGTGGTGAGAGAGAAGTGGGAAGAATAGAGGTGGACTGAATGCAATGACCAGAGCTTGTTCCTTTACGGTCATTCGCTGTTGGATGTAATGAAGCATAACATCATTGTATACAAGAGACCACTTTAGGTAATATTGTACGTCTCTGGGTCACGAGGCCTAAATGTTTGACTAACTGACAGAGCATGAAAAGATGCAAAAGTGAGGCTTCCACTTTATCTGTGGGCGAGGGTCCAGTGGAATTTCGTTAAGCAATTTATGAATCCAGTGAGGCAGCTGATGAAAGATGACATTAGAAATTGTTTCAATTATCTTAACTACGTTTATTGAAATTTATGAACATTTAATAGTATTGATTCCAGGTCCCTGGGTCTTGAGTCTTAAAATGATATCCTCCACATATGTGGCCTGCTGTGGAAACAAGATTTTTGTATGTAATTGGAAACAAAATTGAGCTTACTCGCCTCTGTTTTTGCCTAATTACGTATAAAACAGGTGCAGGAGTAGGCCATTTGGCCCTTCGAGCCATTCAATATGATCATGGTTAAACATCCAGAATCAGTACCCAGTTCCTGCTTTCTCCCCATATTCCTATAACAACAGTTAAAATATGTGTTCCGATACATGGATAGGAAAGGTTCCAAGGGATCCAAGCAAAATATGGGTGGGTGGGACTAATGGAGATGGAGCATCTTGGTCGGCATGGGCAAGTATGGGCTGAAGGACCTGTTTCTGTGCTAATTCTTCAAACTGCATCAGGTGGGAGTAAGGTAAAGAACCACCAGGACCAACTGTTACAGCAGCATTGTGCTTCCACAGCAAAGATTGGTTTTATGTATTAGTAACCGCTCAAACTTGTACCCCTCCTGATATGTTGAGCTAATGAACAACTGAATGTCTATTGACTGCATTCTACAGATATTTTGTTTAGTTTAGTGATTCAGTTCGGAAACAGGCCCTTCGGCCCACTGAGTGTGCACCGACCAGTGATCCCCGCACATTAACACTGTCCTTCACACACACGGGACAATTTACATTGATACAAAGCCAATTAACCTACGAACATGTACGTCTTGAGTGTAGGAGGAAACCCACGTCGTCACGGGAAGAATGTACCAACTCTGTACAGACAAGCACCCGTCATCAGGATCAAGCCCGGGTCTCTAGCGCAGTAAGGGAGCAACTCTACTGCTGCGCCACAGTGCCACCGAGATGTTTGCAGGAGGTGGCATCAAAGGGCACTGGTGAAGCTTAATCTCACACTTGTATTCCACAACAACTTTACTGATCTCATCCTCACCCCCTCCCAAACTCCTTCACCAAACATGTCTTCCGCACCGCTCAGTTTCCCAGCATCACACTTATCATAAGTGAATGTGGGACCGTGGGGCAACATATATCCCTCTCAGCAGGCCTGGCTTGTCTGTGTGTTTTAATGGCCCCAAAACATAGCGACTCTTACATATTGCTATCATTTCTATACACTTTGTAATAAGGATTGTGCTTATGTACAGTAATACTTTGCTAAATTGTATGCAAAAAAAAATTTCACTGTACTTCAGTCCCTGTGACAATAAAGAACCATTGATATTGAACCACTGATAGTCTTAAGAAGGGTCTCAACCCAAAATGTCAGCTAACCATTTTCCCTAGGAATGCTGCCCGACCCGCTGAGTTATTCCAGCATTTTATGTCTATCTTTGGTATAATCCAGCATCTGCAGTTCTTTTTTATTACATTATATTATTAGATAATGAACCACATCCATCTAGCACTCGACAATTTCTGAAATGCTCGAGTGAAGAACTCCAACACTGTGCTTCCCAACTGCTGCCATCTGGTGGCTGGCTACAGGTTGATTTGTACAAATGCTTGCAAGCTCTAGGGCCACAGTGTGGTAAAGCTAAACAGCGCACAAACACTAAATGAGGATATTCATTTTGTCCTAATCTAAGTAAAGTAATTTAAGAGATTCAATCAATAAGCTGGTGGAAAAGATGCAGCACAGCCTACTCAAATCATGTAGGAAAGGTTTATAGTAGTGCCTGTAGATGTTAAAATCTTGAGGAAAAGACCAACTGCTGGAGGAACTCAGGGTGGGCAAGAGCTGGTAAAGATGGGTCGATGGCAGCGTGAAGGCAGTGGAGAAACCAAAGGGGTGCAAATCATGCAATAAGGCAAGGCAGGGAGTGAAATGTAGAACTAATAGGGAAAGATGGTGTGGAGGTGGGAAAATGGGGTTTCCAGAGTAGGGACAGGTGGGTGGATACCTGAAGGAGGGGGTGGGGGTGGACTGGGATGGATGAGGAATGGAAAATAAAGTGTGGGCTTTGGGCGGGTGGGAGAATGAATGGGGGACGGGGTTCATCTGAAATAAGAGAGTTCATATTCATGGTATTGGTTTTCAGGCTATCCATGTTGGATAGGATGAGCTGTTCTTGCAGTTTGCATGTGGCCTCACTCTGGCAGGGGAGGAGGTGGCCAAGGACAGACAAGTCAGTTGGGGAAGGAAAACTGAAGCGGCTTGCAGGCGGGAGCTCCAGCTAGCCCCGGTGGACAGAGTGCAAGTGTTCAGCGCAGTGGTTGCCTAGTTGATGCCTGTTCTCACCGATATGTAGGAGGCAAGGTTGGGCACACGGAATGCAAAGGACAAGGCTGGGGGAGATGCATGTAAACTTCTGTCACAGCGGGAAGGGCTGTTGGGGCCCCAGAATGGAGGTAAGGGAGGTGTAGGCACAGGTGAAGGACCCCTTGTAGTCACAGGGGAAGGCACCTGGAGGGGTGGAGGGGTGGGTCAAGATTCAAGTCCAGAATCAGGAGACTAACGTGTTTAAATGGGAAATGTACCGATAACCTAACAGTTAAATTCTTACTGCTGCATCTTAACAGACCGCAATGATACAAATACATAATCAATAATACAATAAATTAATAACAGTAATAGCAAGTAATATAATACTGCAAAACCAAAATCTATAGAGCAGTCTAGAGCAACAAAAAGCAGTCTATAGAAGGTTGTAGTTGCTGACATAGTGGTTAATGTTGTGCACTTTCAAGAACCTGATAATTGCTGGGAAGAAATTGTACTGTTCAAGCTCTTGGAGAACCTTCCGAATGGTAATAGATATCAGAGCTTGGGCAGGCAGTGCGATTTTTTGATGATATTGGCTGGGTTTTTGTGATAGTACCTCCTGTAGATATCTTTGAATGTGGGGAACTCTGATCTGTGATGGGCCAGGCAACATCTACCATTCTCTGTCGCCTCCTTCATCCTGGGCATTCAAGTAACCAAACCAGGCCAAGAAGCAACCAGTCAGTATGCTTCTCCTTTTAAGGTTTTCCAGAGGGCAAGGCCCACCTCCTCTCTATGTTAAAGAGCATTGTTCTGCTCCAAATGCAAAAGAACACACACTATAGATTGATCATGAAGGTTTGGCTGACTTTGATTCTGGTGCTCTTTCACCTCCGGCAAGACAATTCCTCTCACAGCCTGCCCCTGACAGTGAATGTTCATGGCAGAATAATGGAAAACATGGACCACTATGTCTCAGGAGCGTATCTTATGCAAAAACAGGTATCAATGATGAAACTTACTACAAACTCACTACTGCAGCAAAAACCTTTGTTGTCCGAGGAAAAGGGTGTTTGAGACTTAAGGCCTCAGCCTGGCACAAAACTGTCTACCTAGCAGCAGTGATCTCTGTCACTCTGTATGTTTTTAACACATTGGTATCTAAAGCAGGCTTCATGGCACTTGATGGATATAACTCATGCCATTACTGCAAATTGTCCCTAGTGTTAGTGTACGGGGTGATTGCTGTTTTGTGCCAACTCAGTGGGCCAAAGGGCTTGTTTATGCGTTGTATCTCAAAAGTCTAAAGCATGACAGCAACATTTGGAGTCTGTATCTAAAAGCAAACCCTAAATGGTACTTTCTCCAGCTTTTTTGTGTAACCTTCGATTCTCCAGCATCTGCAGTTCCTTCTTAAACCCTAAATGGTACTGTCAGTTTCACCAAGTGATATTATACACTGCGAGCCAAACCATAATTATGACAGCATCATTTAGAATATTTCAGCTGAATGCAGATAAAGAAAGAAAATCTCAGAATCGCAACATAAAAGACCTGCTCCCAGACCCAGTTAACATCGGGTTAAAGCCACCCATTAAGCCTAACCTGTTGCTTTGGCATCTTTCAGTAATGTGTTTATACATCCTTTCCTTTATATAGCTGACTATTGGGGGGGCTGTAGTACAAACCCACCAGAGTGTTTGCACATTTATTTGCTTTTAGCTCTACCCGTATCGCCTCAGTGAACAAACCCTCTAGATGCTCCTATACAACGGTAAGACCAAGCGCAGGCTCACCGATCGTTTCAATGAGCACCTCCGCTCAGTCCATCTAAACCGAGGTGATCTCCAAGTTGCTAAACACTTTAACTCCCCCTCCCATACTGACCTTTCTGTCCCGGGCCTCCTACACTCAGAGTGAGGCCCAATATAAATTGGAGGAACAACATCTCTTATTTTGCTTGGGCAGCTTACAACCCAGCAGAATGAAATGTGATTTCTTTAACTTCAAGTAACCCTTGCTTTCCCTATCTGTCCCTCCCCCACCCTAGCTCTCCGAGTCGGTTTGTCAAGGAAGACTCTCTCTAACTTCTACAGGTGCACAGTCGAGAGCATACTGACGGTTGCATCGTGGCTTGGTTCGGCAATTTGAGCGCCCTGGAGAGGAAAAGACTACAAAAAGTAGTAAACACTGCCCAGTCCATCATCGGCTCTGACCTTCCTTCCATCGAGGGGATTTATCGCAGTCGCTGCCTCAAAAAGGCTGGCAGTATCATCAAAGACCCACACCATCCTGGCCACACACTCATCTCTCTGCTACTTTCAGGTAGAAGGTACAGGAGCCTGAAGACTGCAACCAGGTTCAGGAATAACTACTTCCCCACAACCATCAGGCTATTAAACCTGGCTCGGACAAAACTCTGATTATTAATAACCACTTTCTGTTATTTGCACTTTACGAGTTTATTTATTCATGTGTGTATATATTTATATCATGGTATATGGACACATTTATCTGTTTTGTAGTAAATACCTACTATTTTCAGTGTGCTTAAGCAAAGCAAGAATTTCATTGTCCTATACAGGGACACATGACAATAAACTCACTTGAACTTGAACTTGACTAGTTTCACTGTCCTGATTAATTTTACTGATTGTATACTTCGTTGTCACCTCGCCCTCAGCCAACAATGAGCCTTTGATCTGTCATTTTCACACCTTTCCCTTCCATATCTCTAGTTCCCCTGACTCAGTCTGAAGATGGATCTGAACCCGAAACGTCACCCATCCTTTACCTCCAGAAATGCTGCCTGTCCTGCTGAGTTACTGCAGCATTTTGTGTACATCTTCAGTGTAAATCAGCATCTGCAGTTCCTTCCTACACAGATTCCCGGGACTGACAATCAGGGATTCTAGCTCAAGAGATTGCTGGCAAATGAAGGAGAAATGAAGGATGAGAGTGCTGTTTCAACCAATTTTTCCACCACTACGCACAAGAAGCGCAAGACAGACACCATTGTATGCAGATGCCGAGAAGTGTTTTCAGCTCTGGCTGAACAACTTCTAATCTTGTGTGTGGACTCGATAAGAAGAACACTATCCCCAATGCTTGAATTCATGCATCAAGAGTACATGGGGCACTGGGTGGACAACAGAGGAAGCACATCAAGCCTGCCCCATACTGACCTCCATCTGTGGAAGTCTGTGGTTCCCACATTGACCTCATGTATCACCTCCAAATCCATGAAACCAAGTGGAATCAAGTCATCCTCCAAGCTGAAGGATTGCTAAAGACAACCGTTTTACGAAGCTGTAGACATGATAATTAGTTACAAAACAGAGATTAAGATTAATTGAATTAAAGCAAATTGGAATGCACATGAAATGGTGATAAAAGTAGATTCAAGTATTTATCCATTTTCCTTCTAAGAGGAACAATCTACAGGGTTTGGGGAACCAACCAGATAGCTGCTTTAAAGAAATGGAGCTGAATTAAGAATGATGGGTCAACTGGTGTTGCCCTGTACTGTAGCACACTCGTTATTAGATGAAACATTTCCCAAAATAGTAGATAAAATATAGTTTAAATCATTTGATCAGTTCCCAGTCCAAACAGCAGTTAAAAGATAGAAACATGTGGCTTTGAAAAAAACTATCAAAAGTATTGAAAGCCATGCACTTGTACTGTGGTTCCGGATCAAACATTAAAACACTAGACAGTAATTGTACTTCCTTTTACAGAATTTGAACCCAGAAGTTGAAATGACATGCCACCAATGCTAAGTGGAAGAATAAATATTTTATTAGGACCATAATTCAAGACTTTAAGTGACAAAGCAAGACTGGTTGAAATAAACAGAAGAAAACATTAAAAGACCAGGGCAGTACCTAGTATAAATGGCAATTACAAAATTAAAGGGCAGGTTTTTGAGGCAAATTTAATCCAAGCATAGAATGCCAATTCAACATTCCTATCATGTTGTAGTCTCATACAAACATTAACAATCTAACAGTCACGAGTGCCTCCACATTTAGTGATCACAAACATCATTCATTATTAGTATGGATTAAAGACCCTTGTGTTTAACAATAGTCAGCTTTATTCAGGAACAGTAAAAAACTAGATTAAAAGAAAAACTGAATCGATGGAAGATTAAATAATTAAATCAGCACAAGATATAGTGAATATTTAAATTGAACAGCTAAGAACACAATTGGCAGTAAATATCTGAAATGGTTACCAACAATAGCAGGAATTCAGTCTATTTTTGAACAATACAAAAATATTCAGGGCAACGTCAGTTGTTATTGAGGGGTCAGGAAGCAAAGGTTGTTGATATGGTTTCTTTGGGAACACTAACCATCAGAACGGACTGTTATTTTACACCACTGCACATATTTTATAAATAAACAATTAAATGGAGGGTAAAATGGGTTTAAAGCATACTTTGGTACATGAATATAGTGGAGCAAAGGGGTTCAGATCAAATTCCTCCCTCTTCATTCTCCCCTGGCAAGATCCCAAATCACAGTTAGGTCATCTTTGGAGGTTCATCGCCGGAGCCTCTGAGGAAGGAAAAGAATCAGTGTGGTGCACTATCACAGCTGGTAATAGGCTGCATAGAAGGAGCCATTGGAACCAATCACATGTCATGACACAGTACCCAAAGAGGAAGGAGGAAATAACTTCAGGTTGTGGCAAACCAGGTTCTCTTCCCCCCACTGGATGTAATCATTGTAATGTCAATGGGAATTCTGCAGTACTGGGCTTACATCACAATTTTAAAAATAGAACAATTCCCACTTTCCATTTTTCAGCAGAACGATATAATCAAATATTCTGTTATATTGCTGCACATTTTAAAACTTTTTTTTAATATCCTTCTTTAACACTGCAGATAAAAGTCTGCAACTAAATCCAAATACAGTTCTGTGAAAACCCAAGATTCAAATAAACTATCCAGTGAATCAAAGAGAGAAGGGTTATAATTTAAAATGTAGCATCAATAGAACATCTGTACAGGTTAATCAATAAGTTTCCATACAAAACACATGGCTTGATATATATTCTACAAGGCAAAAATTAACACCAATTCAAAAATTACATGCACTAGCTTACACATTTTGCCTCCATGACAAGCAATGTTAATGTCCCATTAAAAAAAAGTTAAGGAGTGAATTAGAAAGCATTTGTATCTGGGAATTTACCAAGTGTGAAATACCTTTTCAAAAATATTGCAATATCTACAAATTAAATTGAACTTGACATTTTATTCAGCTAAAGAAGTCACAGTATGGGAAAGGAGGTTTAAGAAAATAACTGTAATTATCAAATGGCTTTCGTAAATATAGATATTTAGATACCATATGGGAATGGTAGCAATGAGGAACTGCCAAGGTATGCTTTGCCATGGCAATTTTCACTCTTACAATATAGTATGGATGAAAATCTAAAAACTTATCTGGAGTGGCATTTCCCAACACGTGCAAATATTGGCATTAGCTGTACTTCAAATGTGTATCGGGATAAAATCCCATGTCCATTTAATATTTTAGTACACAATGATTAACAAAAATAAGTTTGAGTGTTAATATTCTTGCCTTAATGAATATCAAGTGCATGCAAAGTAGAACACCTCCGATAATCTTTTAACTGAAACTATAATTTATCTTAAATTCATGCAGAAACTTGCTTTAAGTCCTGGCAATATGTCAAAACATCCATCTGCTTGAGTGGTTTAACTAGACAATTCAGGAGAGCAGTTGAGGGTGATCAAAATATCAATTTTATAAAAAGGCAAAGACAATTAAAGCAAAAAGATGCTGTATTTGAGGAAATTACAAAGCCAATGACTTCAGGCTCCCTGGTTTATCAAAAACAAAATTTGCAAGATTAACTGAACAACACCTAATTGATCATCTTTTTGCTTCTTCATTAGATTCTCCAGTTTGAAGGAAGCTCTCTCTTTGGAAATTTTGTTTGTTAAGCAGAAATATTAAGACTATTAGAAACAATTGGCAGAAAATGAATCCCACAAATAAAAACTTGCTGGTCATAACAGTACAAATATATTAATCTGTCCGTCAGGAACTAATTATATATTCTACTTCGAACAAGTCTAATTGTTTTGAAGAGATGCAATGAAACAAATAGTGCAACATCAATTATGCTAATTTTTAGTTCAACGAATCAGGTATATTATATTGTTATTATCTAAACTAGTGTTTTTTTTCTTTTCTTTCTAAGTATGTGAAAAGGGGAGTTGTGGGATTTTTAACTGCAGAAAACCAATGCTAAATGATGCAACATCTAAATTATACCAAGTCACCCACATATCTGGTATACCCAACTTCAAACTAAATATAGACTAAAGAGCCAAATTCCCGATGAGGCATGACCAGATATGGCACCATGGCGTCCTAATAAAGCTAATGTTAATGACTGGGAAAATGCCACTAAATGGAGTCATACCTTAAATAATGATGTGGTTGTAGTTAGAAAATTATCTCATTCCTAGTTTATAAATACAAAAGTTCCTCAGGAGAATCCTCAACGCAATCATCTAAAGTTACATCCATGACCTTTTTTAATTTATAAGAACAAGGGATGGTTGTGAATGATTGCAGTGTTCATTTCCATCTGGAGCTCCTCAGAAAATTAACCATTCCAAGGCTACATTGCACAAGACAGACAAAAATAGTCATAAAAGATTTTAAAATAACATTTGCGCTACTGACCATCTCGAACAAGACAGTCCGAAACAACTCCCGTGCAGTTGACGACTTAATCAGTGTTAAATCCTATACGAGTATCCTGAAGGTCTCTAGGTTGAAGACTGGGCATTCTGAGGAGAGTGGTTCAACTCAATTCCCCTAAAGGTCTTTTCACTATCCACAAAGCACAAGTACAGTAATCAAGCAGCTTCAGATTATGAGGAATAAAGTAACCCACTTGATTGCAACCGCACATGTGGGTTACAGCGAAATCATCCACAAGACAATGTTGGATCTTGCCTCGGTTCCTTTGACAGCATCTTGCAAATCCACAAGCTCTTATTTGGAAGGATAAGTAGCAGGCACATAGAAATAAAACTCTATTTTGATATGGAAGTATAGCTCTTTGTACAACACCTCTTGGTCACATTCCTGAAACATCCTACCTGGAAGCACTGCGGCGTACCTTCACCAACTAATGTCATTGGGGAAATGCCACTGAATTGGGGCATTGCCTTAAACAATTAAAGGTGGATGCAGTGAGAGGCCAATCATCTCAATCCTAGTTCGCAACTACACAAATTCCCCAGCAGAATCCTCGACGCAACCATCTTAAGTTGCATCCGTGACCTTCACAATGGCGAGTCTCCATTGTCCTCAAGATTAATTATTCATGGATAATAAACGCTGGTCTTGCCATCCACACCCATATTTCATTTAAGCAGCCACACGATTTACAGATTTCAACCTCCTATCCCACAATCATCCTATTCACAGTAAAAGAGAAATGGGATGAATAAAAAACTATTATATTACAGTAACTAATAAACTTATTCAAAGGGACAGTGCTGGAGTAACTCAGCAGGTAATTAAGGAATTGCACAAGCTGCTGAATACCGAAGTGACCCAGCATTGAAGAAACACTAAAAGGTCTAATAATAGTAAAGGACAGAATCCATTTACACAGAGTATTGTAATTAGGTTGAACAAATACCAATCTATTTTAGATTATAAAAAAAGTGGATTGCCAGGTTAATCCAAAAACAAACAGGATTCTATTACGCCTGTTTTGAAGAATTAAGGGCCTGTCCCACTTTGGCGTCATTTGCTCGTAACGCAGGTGGTGCGCGAGGGTTTAGAGAATTCCAAAATCCTGGGGCGCTATCGCGCGTCACTGCCTACGCCACCACGTCTCACCACGCGCCAAGCGCGTATTGCGTCCCGACGCGTAAATGATGTCGTGTAAATGACGCCCAAGTGCCTTGAAACTTGTTTGGGGACACCCCTGCAGACAGATGTTCCAGAAGACCTATGTTCAAAGATAGATACTGAAAAATTCATTAAAAAAAAATTAACAATAAATGTCTGTGAACCAATGCAGATTTTACAGCATTTGTATAATTTTAGGGCCACTGTCATTTCAAACCCAGTTTAAAACTATACTGTACATAATTGAAGTTCCTAGTTTTATGTTTAATATTAGGGTCTTAGAAAAGTTAGATCTTGCCTGTGAATTCACTAAGGACCCATGGCTACGCTGACTAAATTACAAAGATATCCAATTAAATTGCATGACTGATTAGACAGATGATCTTTTAGAACTGACCGACTAAATTTTTAAATCGTACATGCTAAAGAAGAAAACAGAGACGGTTTCTGGTCGGGATCCTTTTTCAGACTTTGAAGAAGGGTTCCAACCCAAAACTTCGTCTGTCCATTTCCCTCCACATGTGTCACTTGATCCACAAAGTTTCTCTAGCAGTTTGTTTTTCGCTCAATATTCCAGCATCTACAGTCTCTGTGTCCACATGCTGCACAATTTGTTAAAAACGTTAAATAAGATTTTTCTTTGAACACCATTTCAAGCTTCCTTATGGTATCATCCTTGATTCAGCAGCAACCTCTAATCTAGGAGGATTGTGGGTTCTTATCCCAGTCCAGAGATGCCAGTTCATTACTGCAGCAGCACTTCTTTATTAGAGGAGCCATTTTACAATTGAGTTTCAACAGAAGATTTGTAAATACTTTCAAACAAATGCCAAAGATCTGACAGCATTATTTCAATATTAGCATTTCCCTCCCTCAGACCCAAACATTCTCTTATCCTAAATAACCAGATAGCTTAAGTCTGAAAACAACATTGAAAGGAGAATATTACTTAAACTGAAATTTGAGGTAATGCATCAAATTACCACCTGATAGGAAATCACTAATGGTAATACAAAGTTCAATTGTTTATGTTACCAAGTCCTGCTTAATGAATCTCAATTTCAAATCATGTTGTTATTGGTGCCACAGTCACAAGGCCAAAATCCACTTTGCTTTTTTTCAAATCAGGCATTTGAACAAATACATTATAGGGGAATGTAATTGTATGATTAGTGAATACCTCCCACGAGATACCTGAAGAAACTCAAATTCCTAAACTGCAACCATGCAATTTCAAAATAAAAAGGGATTTACTTTTAATTGTGACGATTAAAGCCAGGTGAAGCCGAGACTAAAACGTTCATTTGCTGATTCCCTTGACATGGAATGCAAAGGGTGCAGGAATGAAATGAAGCAGACTAACTTTAATTCAGGGAGAATTTGATCACTTACAAAAATAGCACGTGTCATGACAACACATTAAAAAATAGACACTTAATGATTTTAATCACATGCACTCCTGCCAGTCTATAAAGGGGTTATAAATTATATGGAAATTTCCACTTTAAGCATCAGCCTCATACAACTATTATATTAACTTTATTTTGTGGGATTATTCTTCCATCATCCGCAACCAATGCCCGGTTCCATTGAGACAAACCCAAAATTATTGTTCACCGAAACATCTTCAGTCGTTCAACTTCCCTGGGCTGATCCCTGTGCTCCAAATCAAATGGAGGTCAATCCTTCTTTTCCAAATCTTCAGACTTTCCTTTTTGCATCATACAGCGGCGTACAATACTGTCAAAACTTCCCAAATAAAATAGAGCAATTGTACGGAATAGGCCCATTGTAAAAATCTGAAAAAAACACCAATCCCAGTATTAAACCAAGGTAAAATTTACATTGCAAAAACACGTCTTCCATCTCGCTCTGATCAATGATTTTGTTTTCTTTTCAGTTGTTTTCACTTAAACAAAAAAGGTTCAATTCCCCCAAGGAAAACAAATCTAAACAATCAGCATCCAAAACTGGGAATGGGGAACTAGAGTGTATACAACCAAATCAAATGGGTTAAATCTAATTTATATACGCTGGTAAATTTAAGAGGAACTAGATTCAACACCAGGACTGCGGGATTATTGCGCATAAAGAAATCAAGGAGTGCAATGAAAGGCAAGAGAACAGAATTAAAATTGTGGAGTTAATCTCAGTGAAGGTAACAGCAGGCTTTGAGACATATGCTTTACTCCTGTGGGACACTATGAGCTTCAAGATGAAATTATAATCAAGAGGCACACCTTTCATCATCACCAAGGAGAAGAACCAGTGCATAAAGCTTACATTTATAGTAAACACATTTATTGTGACAGGGAAATAAAGTTGAATGTGGCTGATATACATACTTCAAATGGTTTACATCCAGTATGTGGTTGTGGTGAGAGGGAAAGGGGAGACACAGAAGAGAAATGCAGACTAAAACTTCAACGACTCTGATAACTGAAGTAATGCAAATGATGCCGGTGACAGCTAATTGTTGTTGATAATGTGAAGCTTCAGAGACAAGCCTAAACAAGTCAGCGTCTAAAGGGAGTCCCTTGTTACTCAAAAGGAGCAATATCACACTGGGAACTATAGCAGCTATGAAGTGCCAAGGACATAATGTTGCAACTGAGTAAACCCCGACAGGTTTGTGCAAAAGGAAACTCAATGATCACACTAGGCCGATTGGTCCAGTATGAAGACAGCTGCAATCAATTATTCCAACAGATGCGGTTGCAGAGAGAAACATAGAAACGTAGAAAATAGGTGCAGGGGGAGGCCATTCGGCCCTTCGAGCCTGCACCACCATTCATTGTGATCATGGCTGCTCGTTCCCAATCAATAACCCGTGCCTGCCTTCTCCCCATATCTCTTGATTCCACTAGCCCCTAGAGCTCTATCTAACTGTCTCTTAAATCCCTCCAGTGATTTGGCCTCCACTGCCCTCTGGCAGGGAACTAACTCCACAAATTCACAACTCTCTGGGTGAAAAAGTTTTTTCTCACCTCAGTCCTAAATGGCCTCCCCTTTATTCTAAGACTGTGGCCCCTGGTTCTGGACTCACCCAACATTGGGAACATTTTTCCTGCATCTAGCCTGTCCAGTCCTTTTATAATTTTATATGTTTCTATAAGATCCCCCTCAACTTCAGTAAACTGGCAGCTTTCTCCCCATTCCATCACAGAGAGATTACAGGGTAAACCGTGGAAAAATTGAAGGATACTCCCAAAGCTTCCTCAAGAAAGTGCAATATCCCCACTCAGTGGTGGGAATCTTTCCTGTGCCTGTCCCAATTGAAGTGGCTTTCAGGAAGGCAATATTAACCTAATCTTGCAAGCGTGTAGAATTCCAGCATGAAAAGCCACGGAGACCATCAGCTTTTAAAGTTGCTGAAATTGTTTGTTCAAGGAAATTCAGCAAGTTGCTGTGGAATATGATGTTTACCAGAGGTGTCAATATGCACACAGACACATACCTCTCACAGCAAACTTCACTTCTGCGCAGAACTCAAAGAACAAAAATAGAGATTGAAAGCTGCACATTTCAGAGGGTAAAATAAACAAATTGGATCTCAACTCTTAAACAAAGTTAAAAACATTAGAGTACTTTCAAAGTATGCCAAGTATTGCAATAATCCTTATATATAATTAAAAGTTATCAGGAGAACATGTGAGAAAAGTATTCACAGACCTGCTGAAGACCTTCTGTAATAGTGGTGACAGGAGACATACCACAGGTGAGAGAAGATAACATGTATCCATCAGAACCAAATGAGCTGTTAAAGTTCCCTTGCTATTCAGTGGAGAAGGAAAAAAACATTTAGAATTGATGCTTTCAACAACAGATCTCTTCTCTGTGATGATCTTAAAATCATACAAAATAGAGTAGTCGGTTCAGCAGACAAAACCAACATCATCATGGCTAATCATCTATTTCAGTAGCGTCCCACCTTCTTCCCACATTTCCTTATCTCTTCAGAATTTTATCTACATTTTGTGTTGCCAACAAAATTAAGGAATACTCAAACCCTGGTCATTCTCTTTTCTCCTCTCTTCCATTGGGTAAAGATAGAAAAGCTTAAAAACACATTCCACAGACTCAAGAACAGCTTCTTTTCCACCTTTATCATGCTCATGAATGGACCTCTTAGATATTAACAATGTATTCTCAATTCATCAACCTACCTTGTTGCAAACCATGGATATTTTTTATTACCTTCACATTCTCAGTGGCTGTAACACTATATTCTGCACTCTATCCTACACACAAAGGACAATTTAGAGGCCAATCATCCCACACACCTGTGTAGAAAGGAACTGCAGATGCTGGTTTACACTGAAGATAGACACAAAATGCTGACTCGAAACATCACCTATTCCTTTTCTCCAGAGACGCTGCTTCTTCTTCTTCTTCCAGCGTTTGAAGGTTGTGTAACGCCCTCCAGGCACTGTAGCCAGTTCAATGTGCTGTTGTCGAGGGCCGTAATGCCTACCCCTCCACCAGGGGGGGCGGAGGACAGCACAGTTGAAAATGACGTGCTGCGCTGTTTGCTGGTCTGCTCCACACATGCAGGCAGCTGATGAACGCAGCCCCCAGCGTTGAATGTTGGCGTTGAACCAGCCGACCCCTGTACGGAGCCACTTCAGGGCGACCCACTCTTTGCGGGGCAGGTCCGAGCCGGGTGGGGCTGTCGTGTTCGGTGCAACAGTGAATTGAGGAAGTCGTGAAGTCCGTTCCCAGCTGGTTCTCCATGCTCCTAGTGTGTTGAAACCGGAGCCACAGAAGATCGCTGCATGACGGGAGAAGGGGCGACGAGATGACAGGCGTTGTGATCCCAGTTGCTGTGAGTCCTGGGCAAGGTGGTGCAAAGGATATTTGGCGTCCGATGGGGCCTGTGGGTGAAGCACTCTCTGTGAAGTTTGGCGGGTGCGATAACTGCGAGCACCGGCAGAAGATCCGTGGGAGTAGGACGCAGGCAGCCAGCCTGCCTGACCCGCTGAGTTACTCCAGCATTTTGTGTCAACCTATAAACCTGCACGTCATTGGAATATGGGAGGAAACTGGAGCACAAGGAGAAAACCCACCTGGTCACAGGGAGAATGTGCAAACTCTGTACAGACAGCATCTGTAGTTAGGATCAAACCCAGTAAGGCAACAACTCTACCGCTGCGCCACTGTGTCACACATTATGATTGCACTCATGCCATGACCTGTCTGGATAACACCCAAAACAAAGTTTTGCACTGTATATCAGTACATGTAACAATAATAAACCAATATCAATAAATTTAATGCTACCCTTCCATGTATAGAATTCCACAGGTTTATTACCCTTGAAGAGAGTTCCCCAATCTTGTTTCTAAATAAATATCCTGGTCCCTGTGGCCGTGATTCCTGGTTCTGGATTTGACAGCCATCAAGAAAATACACATTGAATCAAGTCCGATTTATGCTATAGGAATCTGGTAAGTTTCTGAGATCCCCTCATTCTTCTAAATTCTACCAAACAAAGGTTCAAAGAATCCCATCACTTCTCGGATGTCAGTCCTGCCAAACCCTTTGTTGCACTCCCTACATATCAGCGATTACAACAGAATCACACCAATTACATCAGTATTTCATAAAAATCCAGATATATTTTATCAATGTTGCTCTTATATAGAATCACATCCAAAAATGAGGATACATCACAAAGTCAAATAGCATACAGCAACAATCTCGATTACTATGTATTGTAAATTCAGGAATGGAAATGATTATGACCGATATGGCCTGATTGAAAACTGTTCCCTTTGTTATATCATACAGGTGTTGAGAGTTTGATATAAAACAGATCGCCAAATCAAATCCATATCTCTTCCAAAACTTATACAAAAATAAATGACCAATCATGCTAACATATATTTATCCCTGATTCAATTGTCTTCTGCAAAGATGTAAATAGAAACATAGAAAATAGAAAATGCAGGAGGCCATTCAGTCCTTCGAGCCAGCACCACCATGCATTGTGCTCATGGCTGATCATCCACAATCAGTAACCCGTGCCTGCCTTCTCCCCATATCCCTAGATTCCGCTAGCTCTAAGAAATAGGTCGATCAATTGTGATAAAATACCAGCAGAGCCAAAGATCATGGAGTAATGGAGGGCATGTAATCTGACCATATGCTGGGAGGACATGCTGAAAAAGGCTGGTTATACTTAGAGCAGACAAATCACCTAGTTTAGGTGTAGTGGGGCACACGAAAGTTGAAGAGGAATTAAAAACAATTCCATCTTCCAGAGATATTAGGGAAAAGTCAAAGGTTTGGAAAGTGGCAACTGTCATCCTCGTTCAATATAAGGTTCAATAATACCCACAGTGGCTAGAGCCTAACCAATATAAAATTATGGGCAAAAAAAATCATGGCAATACTAAGATGCACTAGGAGGGGTTTGAATAAATTTAGATCTAGAGCAATTTCATTAAAAAGGCAGTTATTTTTTCACAAACCTAACTGAACGTTTTGGTGGAAGTAATAGAAAACTATTGAAGGAAATGGTGTGGGTCTTGTCTATACAGATTTTAAGAAAACATCTGAGAAACTACCATTCTAAGGGCTGACTAATAAAATCAGGGGTCATGGACTAGCAGGCTCAGTGCAAATTTGGGTGTTACAAATAGCACATGGGCATAAAGCAAATGCTAAATAAAAGGGAATGTCAGGTCAGTCAATTAGGCAGACAAGTTAAATATGGGACTTAATTCACAAGTGTGAACATGTATTTTTGCAATACATGCAAAAGAGATATAATGGTACAATTCTTAAATGTATGCAGGAATAATCGATCTTTGAAGGTGAGAGAACATGTTGAGAGAATAATGTGCAAGGGATAGCGAATCATGAACTTCACAAATAGGAGATCCTAAGATAAAGAGCAGGGAAGCAATGCTGAATTTTTATTAAACTGGTTAAACCATATCTTGTGCATTACATGCCATTTCTGGTTGACACAGTTAGGAAGTGACTTCAGAGATATAGAATTTTAGATACAAAGTTTGGATTCTCTCCTCAAAGCAAAAGTAATTTCAGGGGAGAACTGACCAATCAGGGGATTTCAGGGGAGAACAGGGTGGACATCATTTCTTGGTATCATTGAATCAAGCCTTGGATTCCATCAATTCAAGTGAAAACCTTTGATTTAAAGGTAGTCATCCAAGGTTTTTGGAGGTTCAAACTGTTTACTCTCCCCATTTTGGTTAAAGGGGTGATGTCTCATAAGAAAATTTTAAAATAAAAACAGGACACATGAGAAACTGTGCCATAAATCAAAAGCCATTTGTTAAGATTTCTACTTATGGACACTTACCACAGCATCTTTTACAATGTTTTTTGCCACTTGGTCTGGCTGACATAACCCTGAAGTTTCAGAAATCATCTGGGTCTCTAAAGGCTAAAATAAAAAAAAATATTCACTGATCACATTTAATTCAAGAAATACAATTTAAAACAAATCACACTGGAACTGATTAAACCTCCTCATAATTGGATAGTCAAAATCCTTCCAATAAAAACTCCTGACCATTCTCAGTTTTTTTGAAGCGGTGATGAAGCTGATTGATAAGGGTGGGGTATTTGATGGTGTCTACTTTTGACAAATGTGTTTGGTAAACTTTTGACAAGGTTCCCCATGGTTGGTCTGACCCAGAAGCATGAGGCACATGGGATCCAGGAAGACCTGGCAGACTGGATTCAAAATTGACTTGGGCATAGAAAACAGGGAGTAGTGGAGTGCTATACTGACGAGAGGTCAGTGACCAATGGAATCGGTACTGGGACTGTGTATATGGACAAAAATGTAGGTGGTCTGATTAGCAAGTTTAAAGACAACACAAAAATTGACAGAGTTGGGGATAGTGAGAAAGGTTGTCAAAGGACACAGCAGGATATAGATCGGTTGGAAATACAAACAGAGAAATGGCAGATTAATTATAGATGACAGATATGCCATTTATTGTCACTATACATGTACAGTGAAACTGAAAGCTGCTCGTACTCAGTGCATACATACTATTTAGCACAAAAAACAAGAAACAGAAAAAAACAGAAGGGAGATGGGGGGGGGGGGGACATATATACATATATCATATATACATATATACAGATGGAAGTCCGTGTTGGGCGGTGTAGTCAGTGCATGTGTGAGTTTGAATTTATGGTAGATATAATTCTCGGAAAGCAACTATTCCCGAGTCTGTTTGTCCTGCACCTATAGCGCCTGACAATCCTGACAAGTGAGAGATCTCAATGGTAGGACACCAAGGAGCAATAATTTACAGAGAAATCTTGGAGTGCAAGTCCACAGTTTCCAGAAAGTGGCAATTCAAGTGGATAGGATGATCACAGGGTAATGGCATGCTTGCGTTTGTACCTTTGAGCATTGAGTACAAGTGATGGGAAGTAATGTTAGAATGGAATACTATAGCAACATTTAAGAGACATTCAGCTGGGCACATGAACATGCAGGAAACAGATATAGATCATGAGCAGGCAGATGGGATTAGATTAAATTGGCATCATGGTTGGCTCATACATCATAGGCTAAAGGGCCCGTTTCTGTGCTGTACTGTTCTATGCTCTAACACCAATTAATACCTTGTTTTTATTTTTATTCCATAGGAATGGAATGGTCTGCAAATTATCAATAGGACTAACATGGATATGATTTGAGGAACTTAATAAACCCAGTTACTGACAGACTGTCTTGTAATTTTTTTTTTTTACATCAATTGATCCAATTTCTCAAAACAATTACATACTTGGCACCGAAAATAAATGATGCTATTTGACAATTATATAAATGGTCTATTTGTTTCTGGAATCTCTATGACAAGCTGGCATTTTCTTTAGTACCAGAAAATGTAGCAATTTTGCCAGTTCATTTTTTAATTTTAGGACTTACTTTTTTAAAGATTGACATTGGTAATTCAACCAAACTCTCTCTCGTGAAAGGTTTGCCAAGTGTGAGTAGAAACTTAGTGTTCAAAGAATGAAAAAGGAAAAATGGAAGAACATGAAGCAACTCCTGTATTTCTATTGGGAGGAGCTAGAAAGCAGATCATCAACTTTCTCAAGTACTCTTAATGTGTAAGACAAAAGAGATTAACTATAGGCATCTTCCCCTGGATAAAATTCTCGCTAAACCATTAGCTAAGTATATTTAAAAATTAATTTTTACCTTGCCTTTATTCTCTTCCTGAAATCCAGGTGTGTCTGTGTCAGGAGGGTAAGCAACAGTAATGTAGATATTATATGGCTTCACCTAGAAACACCAATACATGTGTAAAAAGAAACATATGTTTTGAAGTTAAATTTAGCAAACAGGACAGCGAAACCACACGTTGAAAAAAATTAGGTTTTATGCCATCATCGGTGAGTAATAGTTAATATAATTCTGTCAGATTCTCAATTGGAGATTCAAGTATGAATACTTTTATTTAAGCTCACTTTGATGGTAAATTCAATAGCAGACAACAGTTCGTCAAGCGCACAAAAGGGGAGAGGAAGATAAAATCATTCAGATTTGCTGATCCTGATCTTTCCACCCAACTCTGAACTCAACAAGGCTTATTTATTGTTCAACAAGACAAATGGGCAAAACAACTTTATGATAAAATTATATTTACTGTTACACTAATTTAATTTAAAAAAATGAACATACTCAAATTGAGCTGCTCATTAGAGTTCCTGCAACAGAAAAATGCAACTCGGCAAATGAGATAAGGTACATTGCAGTATATCAATATTAAATCACATAGAGCGTTTTCAGGGTTTAATGACAATAACCCTTACTCACACAATCATTTAGTAAGGTAGATATGATTTGCTATTTGAGGGAATGAAAAACTGCTCATTTAAATAATTGTGAAAAAAGAACACTCAGGTAAAATAGTGAACGCAAAATTAATTGAAATATGTTGAAAAATCACCATTTGAATAAAGTTACATTCAATGATGAATTAAAACTTTAAACACTAAATACTAAAAAAACCTTCATATATACACAATACAATGAACTTAATTATATAATGTCAATGGCTTAACAAACTGTGATCTCTTACGTTCGTCTGCCCTTCTTCCCCCGTTAAGAGTGCCAAGTACAGCCAATCAAATATACTTCCTGAGAAAATATTGAGCAGAACACTTGCAAGGGCATGCACATGTATCTGTGCAATTAATTTTGTTTACCAAATGCAAGCCATTTATAATCAATAATAGATCTATGGGTATTTTATATTTTTCTTCACATGTCCCTTGCTAATGCATAACAAAGTTAAAAAACGCAAAATAAATTACAGCCCAGTTCGACAAAAATTGGAAATCCATGATGGAAGTCAACATTTTTTATACCTGAAAGAATCAAAAATGCAAAATAATGAAATAGAAACAAAAGTGATGCACGTACCTCCATTTGCAATGATTCAGCTAATCCACGAAGAGCAAATTTGGATGGAGAATAAGCTGTGTATCCAAATAACCCCACTTGACCTGCTTGAGATGATACAAACACTATCCTTCCCATCCTTCTTTCTTTCATAGTGTGAATGACAGCCCGTGTTGGATAAACACTCCCCAGATAATTGATCTCCATTAACCTCTGGAGAGAATGATACGCAAATGTAATCAAAACCAATATTCAAGACATTTACATAACCTGGTAAAAGTAACATAGAACAACTTTGCAATAAGCAATTTACACAGAAATTGGCACGGTAACTTTTGCACCCATACATTTTTAAACCAAAAGTTAATATGATGCCTGCTGAACAACCAACCATAAAATAACATTTAATTCAGTGCAAACAGACAAGCAGTCTACTTGATAATTTATGAAAATAACATGCTAGAACCTGCTAGAGTAAATGGAAAAAGGAGATCAGAAGTGCAAAAAGGGGGCAGGAGATAGCTATGGCGGGTAGCATTAAGTACAATCCCAAAAGATTTTATAAATACATGGGGGAAAAGGGAAATTTGAGAGTGGGACCTCTCAGGACTCAAAAAGGTCACCTCTGTGCAGAGCCACAGGAGATGGGCAAGAAGCTCAATGAGTATTTCTCCTCTGTATTTACCAAGGAGAAAGACAGCAGGATGGAGGAACTTGGGGCAGTCAATGGAAATGTTTTGAGAGCAGTCAGTGTTAATGTCAAAGAAGTACTGAAATTACTGTTGTGTAGGAAGGTAGATAAATCTCCAGGGCCCGATCAGATATATCAGAGGACATTGCGGGAAACTATAGAGGAAATTGCGGGAGAACTGGTTGAAATTTACGAGTCGTCCTCAAATACAGGAGAGGTGCTGGAAGACTGGAGGGTGGCAAATGGTGTGCCTCATTTCAAGAAGGCTGCTGGGAAAATGCTGGGAACAATAGGCCAGTGAGCTTAACATCTGTAGTTGGAAAGTTACTAGAGAGTATTCTGAGGGATAGGTTATACAGGCATTTGGATGGCACGTTGGAGTTGATTAAGGATAGTCAACATGGTTTTGTACGCGATAGGTCGACACCAAAAGGTCAATAAGGGCAGCGCCGTACATGGATTTCAGTAAGGCATTCGACAAGGTCCGGCATAGTAGGCTGCTCTGGAAGGTTAGATCGCATGGGATCTAAGGAGAGAGCTGAATGGTTAGCAAATTGGCTCCATGGAAGGAAGCAGGTGGAAGGTTGCATCGCGGACTGGGGGCCTGTGACTAGTGGTGTGCATCAGGGTTCGGTTATGGGCCCATTGATGTTTGTCATCTACATCAATGATTTGGATGCGAACATACAAGGCAAGATTAGCAAGTTTGCCGATTATACAAAAGCAATTGGAGCAGGCAATAGCAATCGCTGCTCATACCTCGAACCCCAAAATTAATATTAAAAATAGCGCAGTTATGTGAAGTATTTCATTATTAGTAACGGCAGTTGAAGGATTGCACTAATATTTTAAAACAAATTAGAATATTAAAGTATTAAAAAATGCTTTTTACTAATGCATAACACCAGCACAATGTTTCTAAGTATTGGAGCCACTAGTCAGTAGAATAGACACTATTAAACATTTGCACCCATACTTAAATTGGCAGTACATTCTTTTAAGTTGTGGATACATCATTTTTATTTAAAGCTATTTTTCTATTTACATCCTGAACTAAACAATTGCATACTTTCTGACCTCATAAAGTTTAAACCGTACCAGTGTCCAAGTGAGGCATCTATATATTTGAAACAAAGAAGGTAATGTAAGGGAGGTAGATTGTTTACTGGCAGGACCATAGAGCTCTAAAGTGAATTTCTGTACATGCTCCATAAACGTTTTCGTTTTATGAAATAAAATCTTAACTTATTAATGCAAATTACTCACTCTGAAAAAGCCTACATCAACATCTTCAAACTTTGCTGCAACTGATGTTCCAGCACAGTTTATCAGCATGTCCACTGGTCCTAGCTTTTCATGTGCCTTTGGAGAGAGTTATATACATCAATCTTTGAGCGACAAAAGCATTTAGTTTAATCAGAGAAAATTATTATTTCTCTGCACAGTTTTGAAGTTCAGTTTAGTTTAGAGATACAGTGCAGAAATAGGTCCTTTGGCCTGCGACCAGTGATCCCTGCACATTAACACTATTCTGCACACACTAGGGACAATTTTACATTCATACCAAGTCATTTAACCTACAAACCTGTAGTCTTTTGAGCGTGGGAGCAAATCGAAGATCTCAGAGAAAACCACTCAGGTCATGGGGAGAATGTACAAACTCCGTACAGATAGCACCCGTAGTCAGGATCGAACTCTGGCGCTGTAAGACTATAGCTCTACCGTGGCGCTGCACAGCTTGGTTAAAGCTCTTTAAGTAAACAAGCCACAAATAACATAACCAAGTCAAAACGCAAACTGCTAAAGGAATTCATCCCACCAGTGGTTTGTTGGTTGCTCCAAATTCTAGCCCTGCACACTTTTATGTCTTCACTAAACTAACCAAATTATTTTTGATGATTAAAAGTAAAAAAAAATCTGTTACTTAAAAAAAAAGAATGAATGGAATTCCATATTTTAAATAAAAAGTTTTAAGGACTCATTGTTTGGTTGAAAAAATGCAGTTATATGTAACCCAATTGGCTTTAAGCACATAATATAACAGATATTCAAAACTCTTATTGCGGATTGAAGTTTGTTCTCACTCATCCATCAGATTAATTCATCAACACTTTAATCCCACAGCAAACACTGTACAAGAAATATTCCCTCCTATTCACTCTCTCCATACCCTCTGCAAATTTAAATTAACTAGTTTCTCTCCTCTTTCCCACTGCTGACAACTGGACTCTGAGCTGATTCGCTACCTCTTTGCACAGATTCTGTCTGACATGCTGAATGGTTCCAGCAAAATGTTAAAATTGTAGACTTCCCGTATCCAATTACTTTTTATTTATAATAAATACATGGGTTTTACATGGGTGTAGGCATGACAGAATATTTCTACTGACAAGTCTGTGATTTGTGGCAAGTGATGGTGGGAGGGATGGGGTGGAGTAGGGAATAGATGGAAATCTGGGAAGAATAAAATGGGATGAGTGTATTTTGATTTACAAAGACGTGATGTAAATGTCTGTAGTAATATTCTTTAATGTCGCTTTTACGTCTTTGATAAGTGATAGAATCAGGATGGTGGTGGGGAGAGGGATTGGGCAAAGTTGATGGGAATGAGGGGCGAATAAAATAGGATTAGTTTATCTCAATGTAAATACATATTTGATGCCTGGCAGAGATCTTGGTAAGCTATATATTCCCATATTGTATGATTATATGAATTTAATCATTAAGAATTAAGGGTGGCACAGTGGTGTGAAGGTACAGCAACTGCCATTTTAATGCCAAAGACCTGGGTTCGATTCTGACTACGGCCGATTGTCTGTACGGAGTTTGTACGTTTCCCCCGTGACCTGCGTGGGTTTTCTCTGAGATCTTCGGTTTCCTCCCACACTCCAAAGACATACAGGATTGTAGGTAGACGCGAAATGACTCACAGCATCTCTTGAGAGAAGGAATGGGTGATGTTTCGGGTCAAGACCTTTCTTCAGACTGAAAGTCACAGGAAAGGGAAAGGAGAGATTATAGATGATGATGTAGAGAGATATAGAACAAATGAATGAAAGATATGCAAAAAAAGTAACAATGATAAAGGAAACAGACAAATAATAGCTGTACCTGGGTGAGAAAGAAAGCTGATGTGACGAGGGTGGGGGAGGGGTGGAAAGAGAGGGCATTCCGATGTTACTTGAAGTTAGAGAAATCAATATTCATACCGCTGGGTTGTAAACAGCTCAAGCGAAATATGAGACACCGTTCCTCCAATTTGCGTTTAGCCTCAATCTGATAGTGGAGGAGGCGTAGGACAGAAAGGTCAATGAGGGAATGGGAAAGTGTTTAGCAACCGGGAGATCATGTGGGTCCAGCTGGACCGATCGAAGGTGTTCAGCAAAACGATCGTCCAGTCTATGTTTGGTCTTGTTGATATATATATATATATACCCACATCTTGAACAACGGATACAGTAGATGAGGTTGAAGGAGGTGCAAGTGAACCTCTGCCTCACCTGAAAGGACTTTGAGCTCCTTGACAGAGTCGAGGGAGGAGGTTATAGGGACAGGTGTTGCATCTCCTGTGGTTGCAGGAGAAGGTACCAGGACAGGGGGTGGTTTGGGTGGGAAGGGATGAGTTAACCAGGGAGTTGCAGAGGGAACAGTCTCTGTGAAAGGCGGAAAGGGATGGAGATGGGAAGATGTGACTAGTGGTGGGTCGTTAAAGGTGGCAAAAATGTCGGAGGATTATGTTTTGTATGCGATGGCTGATGGGTTGAAAGGTAATGACTAGCGGGACTCTGTCCTTGTTGCGACTAGGGGGAGGGGGAGCAAGGAGGTGGCATCGAGGAGACACTCGTGAGGACCTCAACTATGATGGAAAAGGGAACCCCTGTTCCCTAAAGAATTGGGACATCTCAGATGTCGTAGTATGGAATATCTCACCTTTAGCGCAGATGTGATGTAGACGGAGAAATCAGGAGATGGGGATAGAGTCTTTGCAGGGAGTAGGGTGGGAAGTGTAGTTGAGATATTTGTGGGAGTCAGTGGGTTTGTTAATGTGCCGGGATCACTGGTCGATACGGACTCAGTGGGCTGAAGGGCCTGTTTCTGAACTGTATCTCTAAACTAGACTGAGTATTCTGAGATATTTTCATTGCTTTTAGATTTTTAATTCTGAGCATTTGTTTGCAAAACTTGAAAATCAGATAATAAGTCACAGGAATGAATAGTTCACAAGATGACACCTTGATTTTAGCAACATAAATAATTTAACCTAATTGCACAATGGATGATTTTATTTTTTTAAATCAAAGGCAACCTTGTAAGAGTAAGATGATACAGCTGTCAACTTATCTAGAATACAGCTGCATTTTCAGATTAATGCAATGGCAGTTTAACCACACGAACACAATATAATTTAGTTCTATTGGATACGTTTAGCTTCGGTGGGGGAGGGGAGGGGTAAAAGAGGAAAAGCAACAAACTTACTTGCTTTATCACACTCTGCACTTGTCCATAGTCTTTTGAGACATCAACCGATATGCACAATACCACCTGCGAGGTAAATGAGACATTTTTCACTCGCAGACATGCATTGATAATCACCGCTGAAGCATTAATAAATAATACTGAGCTGCACCATGATCTCCACAAGCTATTGTGCAACAGAAATTGGAATAACAAGTAGCCAACAGTGAAATTAGTTCTTTGGGAAAGAAACAGTGAAAGAGTGAGGAAAGGAAGGGAACACGCAGAGGAAATGAGTGGGGAGGAGAGTGCCACATGATATGAAGATGTGCAAATGATCATAAGCAATGAAAAACACTCAAGGACATATTGGAGTGCAAAACTGAACACGTGCACAGGAGTGAGGCACGGGGAGGCACAAAGGCCACTCTTGTTCACTGATAGATTGCCTACCTCTGGGCAAAGTATGGGAAGAAGTCAATCGCATAAAGGGCAAGTCTTTCCCCCAAAACAGAAGAAAGTGCAATACTGACTGAATATTCATCAGCATACCCAGTAAATTTAAAGTGAATATGCCCCACTTCCAGCCACTCAGAACCAATCTAAGTTCCAAAAACTAAGAACCAATCTGGTAGAAATACTGAAGGAATTAATGATGAGTGTTTAATTAAGTTTTAAAACTAGCATTGAGAAAAAGTTTAAAGCTTGAAATTATTTTGCCAGAAGCCAATTATTTTCATATTGGCAGAGCTGCACAATTCATCGTACAAAAATGAAAAGTCCCTCATTGCCCAATCGCTTGAGACTGCTCTCTTTCAATAAAATGTCAGTGAACAAAGAAGCTACTTAGAAATACAAGGAAAACATTTAAAGCACAATAGCTCTACACCCATACAGGCAAAATGCCCTGGTATAAAGCACTCACACAATTCAACAACTCTTTTACACCCACCTGTTTATCATTAATTGAATGCTTCTCAATTTCCTTTTTTGCCCGCAGAAGTTTAGTCTGGAAAAAAAATAAAATTACAACCAGAACTGTTTTCGGACATTCATTAAACTTTAGTGACAATCTACCATCAAAGATAACTTCAACTATACTCATGTTTAAAAGTTTTCCAAGCCGAGTGATACAGCTCAATTGTTATTTGATCAGTGAATTCAAGTGGGATCGATTTAAGGTTATAATTTAAGCAGCAGTTTATGCCTATTTATCATTGTCCATGCTATTTTTTAAAACAATTAGATATGCATGGAAGGAAAAGTGAACATTTTTACAAAAACTCGTGGAACTCGTGAAAACTCGTCAGCACTCCCCTGCAACTGGATGCTTGACTTCCTAGCAGATCATAATCAGTGAGGATAGGTGACAAATCATCCTCGCCAGCAATCCCCAATACTGGTGCCCCGCAAGGATGCGTTCTCAGCTCCCTACTATACTCCTTATCTACTTATTACTGTGCAGCCAAATACCAATCAAACTAAATTAAAAAATTTGCATGCCACACCACTGGAGTGGGCTGGATATCGAATAATGACGAGACAGAGTACGGGGAAGGAGATTGAAAACCTTATAACCTGGTGCCGAGACACCCACATCTCCCTCAATGTCAGCAAGACAAAGGAGCCTGTGATTAACTTCAGGAAGCGATGGAGTATACACACCCTGATAAGCATTGATGGCACCGCCTGAGTATTGGTCAAAAGCTTCGTTCTTTGGTATAATTTTACTTATTCCATTTTGTACGAAAAACATGACAGAAGTTTGACTTCATTACCAATTTATCTCTATCCATTATCAAAACAGAAAGATGCATGCAAAAGTATGGCAACTTACCATTCTGGTAATGGTAGTTTGCAGTCCATCTGTTAAGTCCAGAATACTTTGTCAATTCAATATTTTAAATGATTTAATGATGTTTTTTAATTGTGGTAATGTTTAAAAATGTTATTTGCATAATGTTGATCTAATTTTGCTGATTGGCAATTTTTCGTGCATTTATACTGATATACCAGGAAGACAACATGTCCAAAACACAATAAATGATTGTCATTATTTCATGATTTTTGTTTTGTGACGATAGTGAGTGGATTCGCTCAATATGAATATTGCAGTAATATATTGCAGTATGTTGTACGAAGATCATGATGCAGGATCAAAATATAGCAAAAAGATAGACACAAAACGCTGGAGTCACTTAGCGGGACAGGCAGCATCGCTGGAGAGAAGAAATGGTTGACATTTCGGGTCGAGACACGTCTTCAGATATAGCAACCTGGCACATTGCTATGAACTGGATTTTGTCACATACCTCATCCCGAGCCACCAAGGTTATAAAAGCACCTTGCTTGAAGCATTCAATTGCAATGCATTTGCCAATGCCACTTGACCCTCCAGTCACCTTTAAAAACAATAAAAATTGCAAATAAAAAGCGTTATTCATGCATCAAAACTATCACTAAATGGGGTGGGAGATTGCAACCTTCCCTGTTTCAACCGGGCGTGCACAATCAAATAAGATCAAATAGAACAAGTTGTTCAACAACTTTAGGCTGTGCATGCCATATGCAAAAAGATGATCATAATAAATTATATCTGGAAAATCTCTCCAAAATACTCTGCTCTGTCCTAATGGTCTTTGTGCGAATCTGCTGGCACATTTCTAGATTGCGAAAACACTATGCAAATACAAGCCTTTCTTTGATCGACAATTAACATGTGATGTTTCTTGGTATTTTACATATTGGTTTAAAGAAAAAGTGACTGAGCTTCTAAAATTTTGTTAATACATCAAAATTAGTTATCAACATCTTGCACTAATTTTGTTTTATTTCCCAAATATTCCAAATCAAAGGCAATTATTGGAAGGAGAGATGAAACCAGAAACAAGAATCAAATGCAAAGGCAAGAAACAAATTTCCCTGATACGTTCATACGTTCAAGGAGCAGAATTAGGCCATTCAACCTATCGTCTACTCCTCATGGCTGATCTCTCTTTCCCTCTCAAGCCCCATTCTCCTATCCTCCCCATAACCCCCCCCCCCCCCCCCCCCGATACCCTTACTAATAAAAAATCTGTCAATTTCCACCTTAAAAATATCAATTTCCTTGGCCTCCACAGCCTTCTGTAGCAATGAGTTCCACATATCCATCACCTTCTGACCAAAGAAATTCCTCCGCAGATCCTTTCTAAAGGTACATCCTTTTATTCTGAGGCTATGGCTTCTGATCCTCTTCTGTTCACTATTTGGTAAGTTTCAATGTGGTCCCCCTCATCCTTCTAAACTCCAGTGAGTACAGGCCCAGAGCTTTCAAAAGCCCATCATATGTTAATTCAATCATTCCTGGGACCATTCTCGTAAAATAATGGCAAAGAAATTACTGGAATTGGTCCAGACTAAGAACATCCTTAGATTCAGGGCATAGAGTAAAGAAAGATGTCCTTGACCCACAACCAGAAGAATTGAGGTGCAACCCAGGTCAATATTTTGCCAATGCAATGGGCTCAAGTTGCAGGTGGAATAGAAGAGGACTATGGAATTGATATGTTGCAGCATATCAAACAAAACTTGTTCAGCAAGAACATTAATACAATCAACCCAGAGCTACTAAAGAGATACACTGTGCAAAGCTAGAAACTGATGAGAATATATTGAAAATAACTTTGCAAAGCAAGGCCAATTCCAAGAAAGTAAAACACAAATAGAAAATGCTGAAAATAAGGCAGACGGCATCTGTGGAGAGAGAACAGCAGTAACCTGCCATTCACAATGGAAGGCAGTAAAATATTGAGGTTGAAAAGAAAATGGCAGGAATAGGGGGTGGGGAGGGGTGGAATTATAAGAAAAATGGAATGTTGCAAGAGAGCAGAATTCAGAAGAGATTAAGAAAAATGCATTGAATGGGCAAAGCAAAATGAAAACTGTATTGGGGCAAGTAAAAAAGTGAAATATGACAGCAGCAATACTACAATCTGTTGAACACAATGTTAACAACAGAAATCTTTTAAGTGCCTATTGAAAGCTGGGAGTTGTTCAAGCTGATACTGAATTTCATTAAACAGTGCAGTGGACATGTTTAAAAATAGGACGGAGAATTGACTGGACACTCAACAGAAGCTCAGCATCATGATCTTGACCACAGGTCCAAAGCAAATCATCCACAACATGTTCAGTCAACCTAACTGGGAGGGAGGTATTTACAAGCAGCAAATTGGATGGTATATTGAATTTAGAGTCTGGGGAGATAGACAAGGGCAAGGGAAGACAACTATCACTCTGGAAGGAGAGGGAATTAAAAAAGGGAGAGCGGAAGAGGACAAGTAAAAATAAACATATGGCTACGGCTCCATCAGAAACAGCGATAGCAAAGCTTTGTGCCCAAAAAACAACACAAAAGAATTAAGACAAGTGCTGAATAACTCAGCGGGTCAGGCAGCATCACTGCAGGATATGGATGGGCGATGTTTCGGGTCGGGATCCTTCTTTAGACTCGGGTTCAAAGTACATGTTAAGGCCAATGGGAGGAATGGGGGGATCAAAAGCAACCGTTATAGGCTCAAGGCAAAGCTATCTGGCTTGCTCAGAGTGGCTCAGGGGCACAGGTTCCCTACCCTAGATTACAATTAGGAACTCGGGTGGAAGCAGGAGCAAGCGGTATGAAAGGTTGCACAATAGTACAGTGGTTAGTGCTGCTGGTTCATGGCTCCATGGACACCAGTCTCCAGATTCAATCCTGAAGCGCTCTCGCTAGGTCTGCGTGGTTATCCTTCGGTATTCCAGATTCCATCCATGTGCCAAATACGTTGGTACTTGATGGATAGGATAGACATGGCAAGTCCAAGGACCTGTTTTTGTGCTGCATGACTGGATGACAAATGTGTTGTTGGCAGGGACTGACAGCTAAAGGCAAATAAGTACAAAGCTCCACCTTCCTAGCAAGAAATTTAAACAAAGCTTTCTAGACTTTTAATAATCACACCGAGTTTAAATCAAACAAGACCAAAGCCTAGGTAAGTACAATACCTAAATAGAAATAGGTCAATACCATTGGCACATTTAAATAAAGAAAGTGGCGTTGGAAGGAAACTGGTGATGCAGTTAGTGAATCACAGCACAAGAATGAGCTTGTTTATTGCAGCAAAGAGAACCAAGGAAGATGCTATAGAAAAAAGAATACAAGGTTTCCTCGAGAAAAAAAAGGGCAGGATATGGGAATGGGGTCAAACTGAGCAAAGGTCTAAGATACTTTTTGGCCTCCTATGTGGACCATCTGACAGCAAGAAAAACGTGGATTAAGAAGAAAAACATCATTGTGTTCTAGAGATTCAGTAATGAACCATAATGTATGCTCAACGTGGTCTGCAAACCACAGGTTTGAGTCCCATGACATGATTCTTACGTCAGACAGTACAACTCCGTAGATATTTAAAGGAGTATGAGTAAAATCTGTTAAGTCGGACAACAAAACTCTCTGACAACTATTGGATAAAAAGACTGCTCTGGTCATTTAGTGAGATGAGAGTGAATGATAAACCCCTCCCAAGTAGGATATCTATCCATGGATGAAGCAGAGAAGGAAGAAAAAGAGGCCATCTTTCCAGATTAGAATTGGATTTTTTCTAAACTGAAAACATGACCGGGAGAAGCCTGCAAATTTGAAAGTGTGAACATGGTGAAAGCTTCAAAGAATAAAAATGATAGAAAAAAGTCACATGCCATGGTATATTTGAAGGATACCAAAAAGTACTCATCCATAGACAAAGTGAAGGCACAAGCAAAGTAATTTTCACATGAAAACAACTGGAGGAGTCAAATGACAAAAGAGAAATAAAAAGCTAAAAGAGTGGGTGAATAAAGTTGGAACTAAATGAAGACAAAAAACACAATGATAAATTACAAAACAAAGACCAATATAATAATTTTAGGAAAGGGCAATATGAAGGAGATCGAGAACTTCCAACTTGACAAGATTTTGATTAGGTGGTGAGTGCAAGTTTGAGAAGAAGAGCCTATTTGCAAACGTGCAGCCACTTCATACAATCGGAGAACAACAGCAACAAGTGCCACCAGAATCCCAAGAGAAATGGATTTTAAAAAATAGCATAGTTTCCTGGTATATAAACAGAGAAAATGGAAGAACAGGAAATGGGAATTGCAAACAGATGTCAAAATTGGCTCCTAAGGAATAGAGAACTGCATGGGATTCACCTGCGTGGATTTTCTCCGAGATCTTCGGTTTCCTCCCACACTCCAAAGGCGTACAGGTTTGTAGGTTAATTGGCTTGATAAATGTAAAAAAATGTCCCTAGTGTGTGTAGGATAGTGTTAATGTGCGGGGATCACTGGTCAGCGCGGACACGTGGGCTGAAGAACCTGTTTCCGCGCTGTATCTCTAAACTATACTAAGAGACAAAGCAGACATAATAGCAAAGATGTTGCAACTCAGATGGACACAGGCAGAGAGACCACACACTTCTCAGGAATGGGAGATGAGAAATGGGATGTGGAATGGATGTTTCCAGTAATGAATCTAGAACAAGAGGGCACAGCCTCACAATAAAAGGACATACCTTCAGAATGGAGATGAGGGGGGATTTTCTTTAGCCAGAGTGGATCTGTGGAATTCATTGCCACAGACAGCTGTGGAAGCCAAGATTGGGTATTTTTAAAGCAGAATTTGAAAGGTACTTGATTAGTAAGAGTGTCGAAGGTTATGGGGAGAAGGCAGGAGAATGGGGTTGAAAGGGAAAAATAGATTGGACATGATTGAATGGTGGAGTAGATTTGCTGGGCTGAAGGTCTATTTCTGCTCCCATGTCTTATGAACATATGGAAGAAAATGGATTAGGGTTGTGGGAGAAATGGGTGCACACTAGGGTGTGCTATACAGATTGTAAGCTGTCCAAGTAGAATGTGAGGTTTTGTTCTTACATTCCTTGGGTAGCTTATGGTATACCAATAGTATGGACAGCGAGTTCTCCAAATGCAAGTGATATCCATCCCTCCCCCACACAGACACACGTATGCACATATTTCTCCCATAAGCATCACCATGCTCATTCCCATCCCTCCCATTGACTTTAACATGTACTTTAAACCCGAGTAGGCAGGATCCCGACACGTATCCCCCTTTTCTTCCCTCTTCCCCATCCCAATCAGCTCATATCCCTCCCTCCAGCATTATATTTCACTCCTTATCTGACATCCTTGGTCTCTTTTTCATCTTTAGCCTTAGTCACTTACTCCATCTGTCAATCACACCCTTTCACCTGTATGCACACTTGCCTGGCTTTGTTGCCATGTTCAGGCTCTCTCCTCTTCCCCCCCACCCACCCCAGTCCAATCAATCTGAGGAAAGGTCTCGATCTATAGACGCCTGACCCAGAGTTCTTCCAGCAGTTTATTTTTTGCTCAAGATTCCATCATCTGTAGTTTTTCCTATTCTCATGGAAACTAGGGGAAAGCGTTTGGAATCATCATTAAGTGACGGGTCAGACACCAAAAAAAGCAAACTTTTAAAATCTAAATAAAGGAGATCAAACATTTAAATGACTGAAGTCGTCCCAAAAAAATCAGATTTCTTGAAGCACCAAAACATTTCCAGTTCATAGGAGCAGAATTAGGTCATTCAGCCCAGTCTACTCTGCCATTCAATCTATCTTTCCCCCTCAACCTCATTCTCCTGCCTTCTCCCCATAACCCTTTTAACCTTTACTAATCAAGAATCTGCCAAACTTCACCTTAAAAATACCCAATGTGTTGGCCTCTTCAGCTATCTGGGGCAATGAATTCCACAGATTCAAAACCCACTGACTAAATAAATTCCTCATCTCTTTTCAAAAGGTGCATCCTTTTATTCTGAGCCTTTGCCCTCTGATCCATTTATGTAATCCCATTAATTAATTAATGGACCCCATTAATGGAAACATCCACTGCACATCCATTCTATCCAGGCCTTTCACTATTCAGCAAACTTCAATGAGGTCCTCCCTCATCCTAAACTCCAGTGAGTACAGGCCCAGAGCTGTAAAACACACATCATATGAATCATTCTGATAAACCTTCTCTGGACCCTCTCCAATGCCAGCATATTCTTCCTCAGATAGACACAAAATGCTGGAGTAACTTAGCGGGACAGGCAGCATTGCTGGATAAAGGAACGGATGACATTTCGGGTCGAGACCCTTCTTCAGAGTGGGTCTCGACCGGAAACATCACCCATTCCTTCCATCCAGAGATGCTGCCTGTTCCACTGAGTTACTTCAACATTTCGTGTCTACCGTCGGTTTAAACCAGCATCTGCAGTGCCTTCCTACAACATATCCCTCCTCAGATATGGTACCTAAAACTGCTCACAATACTCCAAATGCAATCTGACCAGTGCATGAAAAAGACTTAACATTACATCCCTGTTTTTATATTCTAGTCCTCTCGAAATAAATTGTGTTTGCCTTCCTTACTGCCGGTTCAACTGGCAAATTAACCCTTTGGGGAATTCTACACCAGTATTCCCAAGTCCCTTTGTACCTGCAAGGTTGAGAGGTTAATTACAGTCTCTAGAGTTCCAACTCTGCCAACATTGGACAGGGATCAGAGGCAAAGATCCTATAGCAAGCTCCGCTATAGGATCTTTGATCAGAGCTGCCAACACTGCTTGTCCCTGCCCCTGCCCCCGGTAAGCAGGGTTTGAGTGAACAAGAAGGAACTGCATATGCTGGAAAATCGAAGGTACACAAAACAGCTGGAGAAACTCAGCGGGTGCAGCAGGGTGATCTGATCAGTCTGAAGAAGGGTTTTGGCCTGAAACGTTGCCTATTTCCTTCGCTCCATAGATGCTGCTGCACCCGCTGAGTTTCTCCAGCTGTTTTGTGTACCTAGGGTTTGAGTGAAGGCGGCTCCCAGCCGGTGGGACAGGGGGACAAGGGAGACAGGGAGAGAAGGGAGAGAAAGGAGAGAAGGGACACAGGGACACAGAGACAGGGACACAGAGACAGGGACACAGAGACAGGGTCACAGAGACAGGGTCACAGAGACAGAGTCACAGAGTCACAGAGACAGGGACACAGGGACAGAGGGAGACAGGGAGACAGGGAGACAGGGACACAGAGACAGGGACACAGAGACAGGGACACAGAGACAGGGACACAGAGACAGGGACACAGAGACAGGGACACAGAGACAGGGACACAGAGACAGGGACACAGCGACAGGGACACAGCGACAGGGACACAGCGACAGGGACACAGCGACAGGGACACAGGGACAGAGGGACACAGGGACAGAGGGACACAGGGACAGAGGGACAGAGGGACAGAGGGACAGAGAGGGACAGAGAGGGACAGGGAGACAGAGACAGGGACACAGAGATAGGGACAGGGACACAGAGATAGGGACAGGGACACAGAGATAGGGACAGGGACACAGAGACAGGGACACAGAGATAGGGACACAGAGACACAGAGACAGTGACACAGAGACAGGGACAGAGGGACAGGGAGACAGAGGGAGACAGGGACACAGGGACACAGAGACAGGGACACAGAGACAGTGACACAGAGACAGGGACAGAGGGACAGGGAGACAGAGGGACAGGGAGACACAGGGACAGGGACACAGGGACACAGAGACAGGGACAGGGAGACAGGGGGACAGGGACACCCGTCGCAATTTTGCCCGGCTCTCCCCGGGCGCTAGCCACTAGCAGCTGACTCACCACAACGTGCGAGCCGCTGAGTTTCAGCGGCTTGGGGCTGATCAGCGGCGACACCATGTACAGCAGCAGGATGAAGGCAACGATAAAGGCCCCGACCACCAGCAACATGACGAGCAGCAGCGGCCTCCAGCCCGATAACTCACTCCACAGGGTATACCCCTCCTCCAGGAAGAACATTTATAACGCACTGCAAACCTTCTCAGTGACGAGAGGAGCTGGAGTTAATGGAAGACTAAGCCACCGCGACCCGAAGAATCACATAAACCGTCGCAGCCCCAGCGCAGCGCACCAATGAAGTGGCTGCAAGTGGAGGCGGTCCGGTCCGGTCTGGTCTGGTCTGACATGCGCAGCGCCAGGGCCCGGGTGGAAGGAGGTTGTATCGGTAGCTCCTCTAGTATCTTTGGTTTTACTCGGGTTGCCGCTGTCACAGAGGCCACTAGTCGTGGCGGTGAGGTCGCATCTGTGTTACCAACACGCTGTATTCAAAGAAAACGCAGTATGATGAAGAATAAACCTATTGAACGGGAAAGCGCTGATGTCAAGGAACAGGGGCAAGAGAGGCTAGTCAATAAAATCACGATTAAACTAATTTTGACTTCAACTTTCCTCCTGTCTCTCCCCCAACCAGTTGACCGGCAACCACCTTTCCCTAATAGTTTGTTTCTGCAAGTCTCCACCCCCGGTTACATGCTTTTTTTTTGCGATTGACTGGACTCGACTCAAATGAGTTGTTCAATGTGAGAATAGTCAATGTTTTCAGATTGTAGTGGGTAACTGTTTTCCATTCCCAAACTGATCTTACTACCCCCTTTACCATTCCTATACTGACCTTTCTGTCCTGGGCCTCCTCCATTGCCGGAGTGAGGCCACTTGCAAGCACCTCATATTTTGTCTGGGTAGCTTACAACCCAACCAAATGAACATTGAATTTTCCAATTTTATTTTAGTTTATTAATGTCACATATACTGAGGTATAGTGAAAAGCTTTTGTGTGCCAGCTATCCAATCAAAGAAACAATTATATATGAATACAATCAAGCCGTCCTCAGATAAATGATAAAGGGTACAACATTTAGTTCACGATATGACATTGAAGTCCGATAATGTCCAATTGAAGATAGTCAAAGTTCTCCAATGAGGTAGATGGGAGTTCAGGACTACACTCTAGCTGTCCATGAGGATAATTTGGTTGCCTGGTAACAACTGGGAAGAAATTGTCCCCGAGTCAGGAGGTAAGCATTTTCAAACTTCTTACCTCTCGCCCGATGGGAAAAGAGGAAATGTCTGGGGGAGACATCTGGGGGATTATGCTAGCGGCCTTGCCGAGACAGTGAAGTGTAGATGGAGTAGTTCCAGAGGATTGGCGGGTAGCAAACGTAACCCCACTTTTTAAGAAGGGAGGGAGAGAGAAAACGGGGAATTACAGACCAGTTAGCCTAACATCGGTAGTGGGGAAACTGCTAGAGTCAGTTATTAAAGATGGGATAGCAGCACATTTGGAAAGTGGTGAAATCATTGGACAAATTCAGCATGGATTTACGAAAGGTAAATCATGTCTGACGAATCTTATAGAATTTTTCGAGGATGTAACTAGTAGCGTGGATAGGGGAGAACCAGTGGATGTGGTGTATCTGGACTTCCAGTAGGCTTTCGACAAGGTCCCACATAAGAGATTAATATACAAACTTAAAGCACATGGCATTGGGGGTTCAGTATTGATGTGGATAGAGAACTGGCTGGCAAACAGGAAGCAAAGAGTAGGAGTAAACGGGTCCTTTTCACAATGGCAGGCAGTGACTAGTGGGGTACCGCAAGGCTCAGTACTGGGACCCCAGCTACTTACAATATATATTAATGATCTGGATGAGGGAATTGAAGGCAATATCTCCAAGTTTGCCGATGACACTAAGCTGGGGGGCAGTGTTAGGTGTGAGGAGGATGCTAGGAGACTGCAAGGTGACTTGGATAGGCTGGGTGAGTGGGCAAATGTTTGGCAGATGCAGTATAATGTGGATAAATGTGAGGTTATCCATTTTGGTGGCAAAAAGGGGAAAGCAGGACTATTATAGAAACAGTGTCCGATTAAGGGGGAGATGCAGCGAGACCTGGGTGTCATGGTACACCAGTCATTGAAGGTAGGCATGCAGGTGCAGCAGGCAGTAAAGAAAGCGAATGGCATGTTGGCTTTCATAGCAAGAGGATTTGAGTATAGGAGCAGGGAGGTTCTACTGCATTTGTATAGGGTCTTGGTGAGACCACACCTTGAGTATTGCGTGCAGTTTTGGGCTCCTAATCTGAGGAAGACATTATTGCCATAGAGGGAGTACAGAGAAGGTTCACCAGACTGATTCTGGGATGTCAGGACTGGTGAATCTCTGGAACTCTCTGCCACAGAGGGTAGTTGAGGCCAGTTCATTGGTATATTTAACTGGGAGTTAGATGTGGCCCTTGTGGCCAGGGGGATCAGAGGGTATGGAGAGAAGGCAGGTACGGGATGAGAGGGACTGAGTTGGATGATCAGCCATGATCATATTGAATGGGGGTGCAGGCTCGAAGGGCCGAATGGCCTACTCCTGCACCTGATTTCTATGTTTCTATGTTTCAATGAGTCAATGGAAGGGAGGCTGGTTTACATAATGGTCTGGGCTACATCCACAACTCTGCAATTTATTACGGTCTAGGATGGAGCTGTTCCTAAACCAGGTTGTGATGCATCCTGATAAGATATTTTCGATTGCGAACCTGTAGAAGTTGGTGAGAGTTGTTGGGGACATGCCAAACTTCCTAAGCCATCTAAGGAAGTAGAGGCATTGGTGTGCTTTTTGGCCATAACTTCGATGTGGCCAAGACAAATTGCTGGCGATATTTATTTCTAGGAACTTGAAGCCTTCGACCATCTCTACTTCAGTGCCATTAATGTAGACTGGGGTGTGTGTACTACTTTGCACCCAAAGTCAATCATAATCTCCTTTGGCTTGCTGACAATAGGATTGTTGTCTTAGCATCAAGTTACAAGGTTTTCAATCTCCTTTCTACCTTGTCTCATCATTATCCAATATCAAGCCCACCATGGTGGTATAACTTGCAAACTTGTAGATTAAATTGGATTGGTATTTGGCTGCACAGAGGTGAGTATATTAGGGGGGGCTGACAATGCATCCTCGTGGGGTAGTGGTGTGTAGAGAATTATTGTAGAGGACAGGCTCCTTCTTCCTCCCCCAAAAAAATATTTCTTACCCACTTCCCCCCCTACCCTCACCTCTTCTATCATAGCCATCATAGACCTTTCCAACCCTGACCATTCTTTCTC
Organism: Leucoraja erinaceus; assembly: GCF_028641065.1. Classification (NCBI taxonomy): domain Eukaryota; kingdom Metazoa; phylum Chordata; class Chondrichthyes; order Rajiformes; family Rajidae; genus Leucoraja; species Leucoraja erinaceus. Next base: position 81,360,695 of record NC_073378.1, on the reverse strand, counting down.
CTCACTCCCGTCAGCAGAAGATACGAAACCTTGAAGGCGTGCACAGGAACAGCTTATACTACTCTGTTATCCTCCTCCTGCTTTAAGAGGGCATCCATAATACCAGTGCCCAAGAAGAGTAAGGTGACGTGCCTCAATGACTATTGATCAGTGGGACTAACGTCTGTGGTGATGAAATGCTTTGACGTTTGTTATGGCGCATATCAGCTCCTACCTCAACAAGAACCTTGACCCACTACAGTTCGCCTACCACCACAACAGATCAATGGAGGATGCGATCTCACTGGCTCTCCACTCCTCATTGGACCACTTGGACAATTAAAAACACTTACGCCAGGCTGTTGTTTATAGACTATAGCTCGGCGTTCAATCATCATCCCCTCCAAGCTGGTTACCACTTTCCGGGACCGCTGGGCTCCGCAGGGTGTTGAATGTATCCTCAATAAGGATCATAACATAGTTGTATAGTAGTTTATTATGGATATATGTTTGTATTGTATTATGGTGGTGGGTTCTGGCTTTTATTATTGTAGTGTAAATATTATTTTTCAATAATTGAATAACATTTTTGATAAATTAAAATAAAAGCTGGTTACCACTAAAGGGGCTGCTCCTTGCATTATGGCTTCACTCTTCACCCACCATCCTCATCTTTGGACACCCTGTGCGTAGGGGAGAGGGTAGGGCTGAAGATGTCCTGGTTGGGTTGGGTTGCTCCTGGGCCTGGCCAAGCTGGCCATCCGCTAGTAACGGCGCCAGGTGGTGAAGGGCTGTACCCGAGCTAGCTGCCTGCCCCTTTTCCGGGGTTACGTCCGTGCCCGGGTGGGGGTTAGAAAGGGAATACGCCCTGTCCATGGGCACCCTGGGGGATTTCCGGGAACGCTGGGCTCCGCAGGGTGTTGAATGCATCCATGACCAGGAGTGTAAGTTAGCTGTATAGTAGTTTATTAAGGATATTTGTTTGTATTGTATTATGGTGGTGGGTTCGGGTTTGTTTTATTGTAGTGTAATATTTTTTTTTTTAATAATTGAATAAATGTTTTGAATTTAAAAAAAAAGCTGGTTACCAAGCTAACGGAACTGGGTCTCTGCGCATCCCTCTGCAATTGGATCCTCAACTTCCTCATCCACAGACCAGTCAGTTTGAATTGGCAGAAACACTTCATCCTCGGTAACAATTAGTACGGGAACATCTCAAGGCTGCGTGCTCAGCCCCGTGTTACTCAATCTATACCCATGACTGTGTAGCTGGACATGGTGCGAACTCTATCATCAATGTTCGCCGACGACACCACTGTTGTTGGACGAATCACAGATGGTGATGAATCGGAGTACAGAAGTGAAATCGACCGATTGACCAAATGGTGTCAGCACAACAACCTTACTCTCAACATCAGTAAAACCATGGAACTGATTGCTGACTTTGGTAGGGGAAGGATGAGGACCCACAATCCTGTTTACATCAATGGGACAATGATGGAGAGCATCAAAAACCTCAAATTCCTGGGCGTGCATATTTCCGTAGAACTTACCTGGACCCAGCACACTGATGCATTTATAAAGAACTCTACTTCCTGAGAAGATTACGGAGATTCAGCATCTCAAAGAGGATTCTCCTGAACCTTTACAGGTGCACAGTAGAGAGCATACTGACTGGTTGCATCGTGACCTGGATCGGCAACTTGAACATCCAGGAGCGGAAAAGACTGCAAAAAGTTGTGACCACTGCCCAGTCCATCACCGACTTTGACCTCCCCACCATCGAAGAGATCTATTGAAGTCGCTGCCGCAAAAAGGCAGCCAACATCGTCAAAGACCCACACTATCCTGGCCACATACTCTTTTCACCATTGCCATCGGGAAGAAGTTACAGGAGCCTGAAAACTGTAACGTCCAGGTTCAGGAACAGCTACTTCCCTGCAGCCATCAGGCTATTAAACACAACAAATAAGCTCTGAACTGCAACAGACTATTATTATTATTGCACTATATTTGTTATTTATTGAGTGTGTGTGCATGTGTATATACACACTGAACTTTTTTTTCTTCTCCCGCTATATACTATGATTACACATTCTGTTGTGCTGGAGCAAGTAAGAATTTCATTGTCCTATCAGAGACATTGACAATAAAACATTCTTGACTGTTATCAAGCTTCTGAATGGCCGTTCCATAAGATAGGCTACAGTTCGATTCTCATATCTCATTGCAATTTGACTGTATCTGGAACTATTGCATTACAATACTGAAAAATGTATTCTACACTCTGGTGTCTTTCTCTTTGCTCTATCTTTTGTATTTAGCTTAATTGTATTTAGGTATATTATTGTCTAATCTGATTGGAAAAGATGCAAACAACTTTTCACAGTATCTTGTACATGTGACAATACTGGTACACCAGTTAGTTCAGGGTGTCCAGATGGGTTTGTTAGGTAGGTAGTACCTTTTTTCTTTATATATTTTTTGTCCTATGTGTAAAGTTTTATTGTACATTGATTTATTTATTGATTTGTTAGTTTGGCAAATGTTTTTTATTGTATTTTGAGTACAGCGGATATTCACAGGCTAACCAGAGCAAGAAACAAAAATGGTATAGAAAGCAACTAGTAGATTACACAACGTGGTATAATGGCTAATTTAAAGATAGTAAGTTATAACGTCCACGGTTTAAATCACCCCATAAAGAGGAGAAAAATTCTGAGCCAACTCAAAAATTTAGGATGTGGAGTTGCATTGATTTAGGAAACGCATCTGGTGGAAACTGAACATAACAAGCTTAGAAGAGAGTGGTTCGGTGAGGTATTTAGTGCCTCCTATAGGAAAAGGAGAGGAATGGCTATCCTTTTCAATAGAAATGTAGTTTTCTCTGTGGAAAAAGTACTCCAAGATACATTGGGGAGATATGTAATGGTAATTGGTACAATAAGTGGGATGGCAGTATCGATAATAAATATTTATGCACCAACAGAAGATGATTACTCTTTCTTTAAACATTGCAAATATAATTGCAGAAAATGCCAAAGGTATGATAACACTAGGTGGTGATTTCAATGCGGTCCTTGATGGGAGGCTGGATAGATTACCAGACGAGTACAACCAAACAAAAAAATCTAAAATATTAAATAATATGCTAGGGGAGTTAGGATTAGTAGACTCATGGAGATATAAAAATCCAAGGGGGAGGGATTATAGTTTATTTTCGAACGTGCATGGGAGTTACTCACGTATAGACACGCTTTGTGTTCTCAAACAATATACATATAAAGTGATAGATTGTAAAATTGGCTCAATAACAATCAGTGATCATGCGCCCATAACCTTTACCTTGGAGTTGGGAACCGAAAAGAGTTTTAAATACTGGAGAGCAAACATTTCTTTATTGACAGATAACGTAGTGCACAGGAAATTAGGAATTGTATTAAAAGAGTATTTTGATCACAATGACAATAGTGAAGTAACACCATCCACTCTTTGGGATGGTGCAAAAGCAGTAATAAGGGGCAAAATGATTGAAATATCGAGTAGAGTAAGGAAGAATAGGTTGCAGAAGCAATCTGACTTGGAAAGTAAAATAAAGATATTAGAAGTAGAGTAGAACACAAAAATAACAATAGAAACAAGAATCTGTTTAAGGAACTAAAACAAAAAAGCCATGAATTAGAAGAGCTTCTAACATATAAAGCGGAAGAAGCTCTTCGATTTTTAAATCAAAAATATTATGAGAAGGGAAATAGGGCTAGTCGCCTGGCATTTCAGTTGCGTAAGGAGCAAGCTAATTGAGTAGTTTCCAAAGTTTTACATCCGATTTCTAGAAATGTAGTTTCACAACCACGAGAAATCACAGAAGCGTTTGCATCTTTCTATGAACAGTTATATGACTCTCCTGAAATCATAGATAATGAGGAAAACATCAGAACTTTCTTTTCTGGATTAAAAATGCTCTGCCTTTCTCAAGAAGAAGCGATAAATATGACAACACAAATAGAAGAGCAGGAAATAAAAGTAGTAATTAAAAAATTAAAGAACAACATGTCCCCAGGGACGGATGGGATTCCAGGAGAGTTTTATAAATGCTTTGAGAATGAGCTTTCTCAGATTCTGGCTAGAGTCTATAATTATGCCTTGGTTGAAGGTAACCACCGAGATCATGGGCCGAGGCTATAATCTCTGTTATTTATAAGGAAGGGAAGGATCCCACAGGATGCAAAGGCTACAGACCGATAAGTCTTTTATGCAATGACCTAAAGATACTCAGTGCTATATTAACCAAGAGAACCCAAAAAATTCTAAAACAATTGATACATCCTGACCAAACGGTTTATAACGGGTAGACAGGGAGCCAATAATATAGGGCGGGTCCTGAATATCATGACATGTGCAAAAAGGAAGCATCAGACTTCAATGCTATTAAGTTTAGATGCTCAAAAGGCTTTCGACAGAGTAGATTGGGTCTATCTTGAATATACACTAGATAAAATGGAGTTCCACACAAAATGTATTAACTGGGTGAAGACATTATATTTAAATCCAAAGTGAGGGTAAATGGATGTTGCTCTGAGTTTTTTGAATTAAAGAGGGGAGTTAGACAGGGAGACAGTTTGAGTCCCCTGCTTTTTGACATGGTTAGAGCTGCTTGCAGAAACTATTAGGCAAGATTACTATATCGAGGGCATTAAAGATGATCGGGGGGGGGGGGAACAAAAAATGTCACTATTTGCAGATGATGTTATGATCTATGCGAGTAATCCTATTTCCTCAGTGCCTCGCCTAATGCAAGTCTTACAGGAATATGGAGAAACATTGGGATATAAAATAAATTACTCAAAATCAGAAGCAATGATGCTGTCAGGTCTGTGGCCCTTGCAATTAAATGATCAGGTCAGGTTCCATTAATCTCGGGAGGGTTTTAGATATCTAGGTATTGTCATCACTTCCTCTATCACTGTATTATATGAAGCTAACTATGGTAAATTACTCAAGAAGATTAAGGCAGATATGCACATATGGGATATTCTCCCTTTATCTCTAATTAGTAGAGTTGAAGTTGTTTGAATGAACATTTTGCCCCGACTGCTTTTCTTATTTCAATCTTTATCAGTAGGGGTCCCTGGCACGGCATTTAAGCCATTAGACAAAGAGTTAGCAAGATTTGTGGGGCAAAATAAGAGACCCAGAGTCAGACTTAAGACAGTTGTTATCAAAACAAAAAGGGGACCTAAATATGCCCAACATTAAATATTATTATTGGGCAGCACAGCTGAGAACCTTGATAGCATTTTAACAAGCGACGAGGAAACAGGATGGGTGAAAATAGAACAAAATGCATGACCTAGTATTGCCCTGGCTGGGCTCTCATTTCTAACTCAAGTAAATCGAGTTAGAAATCTACTGCAGTTGTACAGGGTCTTGGTGAGACCACACCCGGAGTATTGCGTACAGTTTTGGTCTACTAATCTGAGGAAAGACATTCTTGCCACAGAGAAGACTGATTACATAGAAACATAGAAATTAGGTGCAGGAGTAGGCCATTCGGCCATTCGAGCCTGCACCACCATTCAATATGATCATGGCTGATCATCCAACTCAGTATCCCATACCTGCCTTCTCTCCATACCCCCTGATCCCCTTAGCCACAAGGGCCACATCTAACTCCCTCTTAAATATAGCCAATGAACTGGCCTCAACTACCCTCTGTGCAGAGAGTTCCAGAGATTCACCACTCTCTGTGTGAAAAAAGTTCTTCTCATCTCGGTTTTAAAGGATTTCCCCCTTATCCTTAAGCTGTGACCCCTTGTCCTGGACTTCCCTAACATCGGGAACAATCTTCCTGCATCTAGCCTGTCCAACCCCTTAAGAATTTTGTAAGTTTCTATAAGATCCCCTCTCAATCTCCTAAATTCTAGAGTGTATAAACCAAGTCTATCCAGTCTTTCTTCATAAGACAGTCCTGACATCCCAGGAATCAGTCTGGTGAACCGTCTCTGCACTCCCTCTATGGCAATAATGTCCTTCCTCAGATTTGGAGACCAAAACTGTACGCAATACTCCAGGTGTGGTCTCACCAAGACCCTGTACAACTGCAGTAGAACCTCCCTGCTCCTATACTCAAATCTTTTTGCAATGAAAGCTAACATACCATTCGCTTTCTTTACTGCCTGCTGCACCTGCATGCCTACCTTCAATGACTGGTGTACCATGACACCCAGGTCTCGCTGCATCTCCCCCTTTCCCAATCGGCCACCATTTAGATAATAGTCTGCTTTCCCGTTTTTGCCACCAAAATGGATAACCTCACATTTATCCACATTATACTGCAGATTGCTGGGATGTCAGGACTTTCATATGAAGAAAGACTGGATAGACTCGGCTTGTACTTGCTAGAATTTAGAAGATTTAGGGAGGATATTATAGAAACTTACAAAATTCTTAAGGGGTTGGACAGGCTAGATGCAGGAAGATTGTTCCCGATGTTGCGGAAGTCCAGAACAAGGGGTCACAGTTTAAGGATAAGGGAGAAATATTTTAGGACCGAGATGAGAAAAACATTTTTCACACAGAAAGTGGTGAATCTCTGGAATTCTCTGCTGCAGAAGGTAGTTGAAGCCAGTTCATTGGCTATATTTAAGAGGGAGTTAGATGTGGCCCTTGTGGCTAAAGGTATCAAGGGGTATGGAGAGAAGGCAGGTATAGGATACCGAGTTGGATGATCATATTGAATGGCAGTGCAGGCTTGAAGGGCCGAATGGCCTACTCCTGCACCTATTTTCTATGTTTCTTCACACATGGAGTTGAGTCTATGGAATTCTCTGCCTGAGAGGGCAGTGGAGGCCGGTTCTCTGGAAACGTTCAAGAGAGAGCTAGATATACCCCTTATAACGGAGTCAGGGGATAGCCGGGAGAAGGCAGGAACGTGGGTACTGATTGTGGATGATCGGCCATGGTCACATTGAAAGGCGGTGCTGGCTCAAAGGGTCGAATGGTCTACCCCTGCACCTATTGTCTATTGTCATTTAGTAAAATTGACATTTTGTTCTGTTACCTGTTTATTAACCATTTTTAATAGTATATAGATTTAAGTTCGATTTTTGTGGATGAACCAGCGTGTAACAATCAGACATGGCCATATTCCACGTTACACTTTGAACATTTTAAGACATACATCTGGAAGGAATAGTACCTATTTGATAAACCAACTTTTGTAATAGGACTGTACAGTCTATGCAGTGGAAAGTTAGTCCTAATTTATGGAGGCATTAGTTAATTAATGAAATTTGATAGAGTGTCTATGCCCAACCTTTAAAACAGATTACATTGGGATTAAATGGTCAAAACACCAAGTGCAGTTTCTGCCAAAACTAAGTGAAACCACTTACTATTAGAAATATAGTTCAAACTCCAACAGAATATAACACTTGTAAAATGAGCCAACGTACAAAAGTGATTTGAGGGCATTGTTACACTTATCAAACGGTTTTGTTCGTGGCTTCGATGGTATGAACCTTTTTTTTGTTTCATTTATTTATTCTCAGAATCGATGGAAGGTGATAAACGTTGATTACTGATTCAGAACTTATTGGAGGTAACTAACTGAGAGGGCATCACTATTGATATGCTGCAAGAAATTGATGACATTAACCAATTGCTAAGCTGTAAAATATAACTCGCATTTAATTTGGTATGAAGTGAGCTTGAATGCTTATTAATGGTCTTTACTTATAACTATGCAAACAACATTTCTTCCAGCTGCTTAGATTAGGAGGACAGTGATACTTCATTTAATCAACTATAATCCAATATTGACCTGGAATATTGGCAGCACCTTGTTCAGTCATTTTATCCGGCAATTCATCTACATTGAGACTACCGACCAAGTTGATTAAAATGCCGAGGTAAAACATGTGCCACAGTAGCAATCTTCACCGCAGCAACATGCTTGCTGATAATCATGCAACTCAGATGGCCATATCTTGCTCATTGTGCTGCAGTTACTGAGGAAATATTATATAATAGAACCGCTCGGATAGTGACTTTTATATAAGCTAGGTAATTTGCAAAAGAAAAGCTTAAGGTTTTCAGAAACACATGTATCCTAATGAAATAAAGTGCAGAGACACATACAGCGAACAGATGAATCAAAACATAGAAACGCTAATCTGAACCTGCATAGCTTAGTTTATTGCTTTGAGCCAATTATATCGCTGGAGGAAATTGTATTTGATATGATTTTGTGTTGAAGAATGGATAGCTGAATAGGGCTCTTTCTCTATGGCACATTCTTGAGCTGTGAAGTTTATACTGAGTTTGAGACAGAATTCAAGGCTGAGATGTAATACTCTGTAATTTAGCTTTGGCTAAGTTAAATTCAGATTCAGATTCAGATTCAATTTTAATTGTCATTGTCAGTGTACAGTACAGAGACAACGAAATGCATTTAGCATCAATTATAATGAGATCGAGATAAGGAGTAGGACGTGCGTGAAGGGGAGTAGTTGCTTGGAGTGGAACATAATCAGATTGATGGATTTGTTTATACAAAGTCGAAGAAGCAGATGAGGTAATGGTCTGAAGTTGTAAATCTACCCTGTGTTCTGTAATATTTGTAAAAGACCTTGTAGTGAGATTGGAAATCCTGCTTCCAGATAGCAGGAAACAGGGCGGCAAATTAGAATGAAGCTGTATCCCGACACCAAACACTTATTAATTAAGTTGACAGATTTACGACCCATGTATGCTTGGTTGCGAGGCGTGTGTGGGTTTTGAACTTAAACTGTAATTTGGCAAACTCATATAATTAATGTTTAATACATAGGTAATAGTATTTTAAACTGTGTAAAAGTGTAGTGAAACAATTTATGAAATGTATTGTGTCTTAGTAGGACTGTAAACATTAGACTTTGTTTAGATTTATAGATTTAACTTTCTTCTTGGTAAGGAACTTGTGTGACTTGTGTGATCATTGTATTGCATATTTATATTATACTTTGAGTGGTCGTTGATAATTGAGCCTACTGAGGTTTTGCTGTGTTGAAATAAAATAATTCTAAACAAAGTTATACCACAGGCAAACAAAGGTTGTAAAATAAAATGAGACCAGGGAAGGGGGGGGGGGAAATCATGTGACTGATGTTGTAAATCACCAGGACTCAGATGATTGGTTACTAGCTTGTCATACCCTCTGTATCTGAAATGTCTGATATCTATATAAATGCCATGAGTTCTATCAAAGTTACTATTCTCTGGACCCACCTCAGAGCATCAGCTCTGTGTTGGAAGGTTCAGAGACTAGTCTCAGCTCAATAAAGAATCAATTTCAACAGCAGTTGACTTTAGATTGACAAAATAACTCAGTTATTAAATTACCTCAGAACTTAACTCAGAACTTCTTGAAGAAAGTTAATCCATAAATATTTAACAATACCCTACCTTCTGAATTGTGAAAATCAGTTTAAAAAAAAACTGCTCAGCATTGAGTAGATGCAAGATTTATTTACAAATAAACAAATTACAGTAAATTTGAGGTTTCATGAATTTTAGGCATTCATATTGTAAAAAAAATGTGGATATCTTACCTCGTTCATATTTCTTCCAACAAGACGTAATTAACCCAAATTTTTCTATTATAAAGCTTAAGATTTGTATTTTATGCGCATCATTAGTAGAAAGTCTTAGCATGTACTTGATGTACAATGAAAAGGCCCGAACCCAAGAGCAATACAATTATTACAGTTTGTGCAAATAGTCAGCTTAAAATGTCCTATTCACAATTTGGAAGGTATCACCAATAACCAAGATTATCATACAGTCCATAGCAAGCCCAACAAACTGATATGTACAGAGTACTCAATGCATTTAAAAATCCTTAATGGTTTTTGTAATATATAAATATCATGCTATATCCTTGGTGGAACCAGCATTATGTCCTCAAGCCTTTCCTAAATGCAATGAGAACGGTTTCATGATAGGCACATGCAGACATTAAGATAATATAAGATGCAAATCCAACTTTATACAAAGTCCCATGACCTGAAACACGAGTTAAGATCTTACAATATTAAAAAGTAAAGTAAATGCTCACTGGTATATGTAATTGACTGAAGTGAATAGAAAAAGGTTCAAGAAACAAAAAACAGTAGTGCAAATTATGCTGTTATGGTTTAGCCTTCCTGACCAAAGTCTTCTGTGAATTTTATCAATCTCTTCAGATCTTCATCATTAACTGTTGGTTTTATGTGTGTTAATGATTGCAGCATGTCAGGCTGTGGAAAAAAAAGAACAAACGTAAGGCATACAATAATCCCAGCATAGGACAATACTTTATTCATATTGTGATCTAAAAAAAACAAAAACTTGTTTTTCTTGCATTCTGAATGATTTGAATTCACAGCTCTTTCTAAAGTCCGAACTGAATAAACTCAGTTCAGAACTGAATATTTCAAATGCCTCATAGGTGAACCACTTTAGTTTAAAGCTTTATATACTTATTGAGTCATCTAACACTACAGATTATTCCGCTTGCAACCAAATTTGGAATGGTCAGAGAAACAAATCTTACTTAAAAAATCTCCCATGAAACAATGTGTAAGAAGGAACTGCAGATGCTGGTTTAAACCGAAGACAGACATAAAAAGCTGGAGTAACTCAGCGGGACAGGCAGCATCACTGGAGAGAAGGAATGGGTGACGTTTCGGGTTGAGACCCTTTGAACAATGTTCCTATCACCGATTTTGTCACAAAGACATGCCTCCCTTTTGCACCTGGGTTTGCTCCATTTACCCAGTTCAATATGATTAAATGAAAAACAAGGAACATCTTCAAGAAGAATTGAAAAGAATGACCAACATGCACAATAGAGTATTTGGGAGTAGAAGGTTGCAAAAAGCAATAGACTGGTTGAGAGAGCAAAATAACTGACAGGGTTTAATGGGGGAACATGCAACATACCTGATCTATCTTGAACCTCTGAACCCCCTTCTCTCCATAACCTTTCACACCCTTACTAATCACAAACTTGTCAATCTGCTTTAAAAATACCCAATGACTTTGCTTCTACAGCCATATATGACAATGAATTCTACAGTATCACCACCCTCTGACAAAAGGAATTCCTCTTCATCTCCTTTCTAAAGGAATGTTTTTTTTATTATGAGGCTGTGCCATTTGGCCCTAGACTCTCCCACTAGTGGAAACATCCTCTCCACATCCACTCTATCCAGGTCTTTCACTATTCGGTAAGTTTCAATAAGATCCCCCTCATCCTTTCAAACTCCAGCGAATACAGGGCCAGAGCCGTCAAACACTCATCATGCGTTAACCCAATCATCCCTGGGATCATTCTTGTAAACTCCTCTGGATCCTCTCCAATACCAGCACATCCCTTGACCGCACACTTTGCTACATTGTATTTTATCTGCCACTTCGTTGCCCACTCTCCCAACCTGCCAAAGTCCTTCTGCAGATGCCTTGCTGCCTCTACACTACCTTCCCCTCCACTTAACTTCATATCAACAAACAAGGCCATAAAGCAGGAAGATTGCAGGAAGATTGTTCCCGATGTTGGGGAAGTCCAGGACAAGGGGTCACAGCTTAAGGATAAGGGGGAAATCCTTTAAAACCGAGATGAGGAGAACTTTTTTCACACAGAGAGTGGTGAATCTCTGGAACTCTCTGCCACAGAGGGTAGTTGAGGCCAGTTCATTGGCTATATTTTTAGATGGCCCTTGTGGCCAAGGGGATCAGAGGGTATGGAGATAGGTACGGGATACTGAGTTGGATGATCAGCCATGATCATATTGAATGGCGGTGCAGACTCGAAGGGCCGAATGGCCTACTCCTGCACCTAATTTCTATGTTTCTATGTTTCTAAGCCTTAAATTCCATCAACTGTAGAACACCACTAGTCACTGGCAGCCAACCAGAAAAATATCTATTCCCAGTCTTTGCCTTCTGCCATTCAGCCAACTTTTTATCTATGCGAGAATGCATCCACTGATTCTCTCCTTTATCTATCCTGCTATTTATTCCCTCAAAGAATTCCAACAGATTTGTTGGACAACATCCTCCCTTCACAAAACCACTTAATAATGGTCTCTAAAATCTTACCAACCACTGAAGTCAGGATAACCGGCCTATACAGTGCCCTCGATCACGTTTGGGACAAAGATCCATCATTTATTTATTTGCCTCTGTACTTCACAATTTGAGATTTGTAACATTAAAAAAAAAATCACATGTGGTTAAAGTGCTCATTGTCAGATTTTAATAAAGGCCATATTTATACATTTTGGTTTCACTATGTAGAAATTACAGCAGTGTTTACACATAGTCGCCCCATTTCAGGGCACCATAATGTTTGGGACACAGCAATGTCATTTAAATAAAAGTAGTCATGTTTAGTATTTTGTTGCATATCCTTTGCATGCAATGACTGCTTGAAGTCTGCGATTCATGCACATCACCAGTTGCTGGGTGTCTTCTCTGGTGATGCTCTGCCAGACCTGTATTGCAGCCATCTTTACCGTATGCTTGTTTTGGGGTCTAGTCCCCTTCAGTTTTCTCTTCAACATTTAAAAGGCATGCTCAATTGGGTTCAGATCGGGTGATTGACTTGGCCATTCAAGAATTGACCACTTTTTAGCATTGAAAAACTCCTTTGTTGCTTTAGCAGTATGGTTGGGATCATTGTTTTGCTGTAGAATGAACCGCCAGCCAATTAGTTTTGAGGCATTTGTTTGAACTTGAGCAGATAGGATGTGTCTATACACTTCAGAATTCATTATGCTACTACCATCAGCAGTTGTATCATCAATGAAGGTCAGTGAGCCAGTACCTTCAGCACCATACATGCCCAGGCCATAACACCCCCACCACCGTGTTTCACAGATGAGGTGGTTTGCTTTGGATCTTGGGCAGTTCCTTCTCTCCTCCATACTTTGCTCTTGTCATCACTCTGATGTAAGTTAATCTTCGTCTCATCTGTCCAACAAGACCTTTTTCCAGAACTGTGGTTGCTCTTTTAAGTACTTCTTGTCAAACTGTATCCTGGCCATCCTGTTTTTGTGGCTAACCAGTGGTTTGCATCTTGCAGTGTAGCCTCCATATTTCTGTTGATAAAAGTGTTCTGCGGACAGTGGTCAATGACAAATCCACACCTGACTCCTGAAGCGTTTCTGATCTGCCGGATAGGTGTTTGGGGATTTTTCTTTATTATAAAGCAAATTCTTCTGTCATCGGCTGTGGAGGTCTTCCTTGGGCTGCCAGTCCCTTTGCGATTAGTAAGCTCATTTTGCTTCTTTCTGGGTAATGATTTTGCTTATTTTGGTAAGCTTAAGGTTTGGCTGATGTTTCTAACAGTTTTATTCTTGTTTCTCAGTCTCATAATGGCCTCTTTGACTTTCATTGGCACAACTTTGGTCCTCATGATGATAATCAGCAATAAAAGTTTCCAAAGGTGATGGAAAGATTGGAGGAAAGACTAGGTGCTGAGAGCCCTCTTATACCTGCATTACGGAAGCAATTAAACACACCTGAAAAATTACAAACGCCTGTGAAGCCATGTGCCCCAAACATTTGTGGTGCCCTGAAATAGGGGAACTATGTATAAACACAGCTGTAATGTCTACATGGTGAAACCAAAATGTATTAAAAACAAATCTTCAATAAAATCTGACAATGTGCACTTTAACCACATGTGATATTTTCTATTACAAAAATCTAAAATAGTGGAGTACAGAAACAAATAAATAAATGATGGGTCTTCGTCCCAAACATTATGGAAGGCACTGTAGTTACCCCTCATTTGCTTCACTCCTGTCTTGAACAGCGGAGTAACATTTGCAATTTCTGAGTGCAGATCAGAATTCAGAACTCAGAAGTTAAAAATAAATTGGTCAGTACATGTACAGAAGAATATGTTGAAATACCAGGAAATCAGATTGGTGCTTTCTGATCATTTTGTTCTAGCAATCTCAGTTGCCTTTGAATAGGGAAGGAGAATTTCATGCCAGTGTGTTTAGTTTCTTGAGGGATGAAATAATTTATGAAGAAAAATGTATGGCACCAAAGTACATGTAAGATATATGCATTTAGATACTGCACTTCATCATACCTCACATATGTGTTTTAAAGTAACGAGGCAAAATCAAAGACATGGTCAAATTGTCTTTGACAAACTGCAAGAGATGCTACACTTGTCCCTTTACCTCCCCCCTCGACTCCATTCAAGGACCCAAGCAGTCGTTCCAGGTGCGACAGAAGTTCACCTGCATCTCCTCCAACCTCATCTATTGCATCCGCTGCTCTAGATGTCAGCTGATCTACATCAGTGAGACAAGCGTAGGCTTGGCGATCGTTTCGCCGAACACATCCGCTCGGTCCGCATTAAATAACCTGATCTCCCAGTGGCTCAACACTTCAACTCCCCCTCCCATTCCGAATACGACCTTTCTGTCCTGGGCCTCCTCCGTGGCCAGAGTGAGCACCACTGGAAATTGGAGGAGCCGCACCTCATATTCCGCTTGGGCAGTTTGAACCCTAGCGGCATAACCCTAGTTGACTTTTCCATTTTCGGTAGCCCTTCTCAGCTCTCCCTCAGTCCTCCTTTTCCTTTCTCCTCTCTTCTCCCGGCTCCTGCCCCCCCCCCCAATCAGTCTGAATGAGGGGTTTGGCCCAAAACCTTGCCTATTTCCTTCGCTCCATAGATGCTGCTGCACCCGCTGAGTTTGTCTACCGTCAAATTGTCTTTGACTAGCTTAAGTTTCACATGTACTGAAATATGGCCAATTCACACATTATGCTCATGAGCCAGTTGTCCAAGTAGTTTACTAATAGAGATTGATGTTGTAAACTCTGAACTAAACTGCTATGGTTAGGCATGCAAGGTAATTTTCAACAAGATTCTTTGAGAAGAAAACCAACAATAACAAAGTTAGAATACAGAAGTATAATAACATCTGCAAAAATTGAAATAACTTGCCATGGAGACTATGGGCTCCAGAAGCTTATCACCCGGAACATCATTCCATGTCATCTCCAAAGCATTGGGATCACCTGGTGAACATGGGGTTAGGAGGTCATCCACCATTACAGATGGATCTGAATTTGAAGGACCTCTGACCTAAAAATTAAATAAAAACAAATTATTCTGATCTAACGTGTTCATGAAGTAATCTCCGTAAAATGTTAAATGCTTCTTCGACAAAGCAGCCTGAAATGTTAAACCTTACATAAATAGCACCACTAATATTAAAAACATTAAAAACAATTTATCATTAAGCCGTATATGGAGATTGGATGGCCCCAAAGTATGTTTTAAGAGAAGTCACAAAAGAATGAAAGATGTGTGGAGAAGCGGAGACATTTAGAAAGGGGTCATGAGTGAGCCTTGGCAGCTGAAAGCAAATCAGTTTGGTGCAATGAAGTTCATTATCCCTCAACGCCGCCAGTTTGTCCTGGTCCCTCAACACTGCCAAACTGATCAAAAAGGCGCAACAGCACCTCTACTTTCGGAGGAGGCTTAAGAAAGTTCACCTGTCCCCTCAGATCCTGTCCAACTTCTGCCGCTGTACCATAGAAAGCATCCTGACCACCTGCTTCACGGTTTGGTACAGCAGCTGCACCACAGCTGACAGGAAGGCACTGCAACGGGTGGTGAAAACAGCCCATCACATCATCGGTGCCCCGCTCCCTGCCATGGCTGCCCTTCACCGCACACGGTGTCTGAGACGGGCTGGCAAAATCATTAAGGACCCCCCACACCCCAACCATGGACTGTTTGCCCTCCTCCCATTAGGGAGGTGGTACAGGAGCCTCAGGTCTCACACCAGCATGCTAAGGAACAGCTTTTTCCAAAACACCATTACCCTGCTGAACTCACATCCAACTAGCCCCCCTTCTCATCAGTATTATTTATAGTTTATATAATTGACAGTTAAGCTCTATTCACCAGAATATAGCACATGGCAATCTTTTATCTGTATATATGTATATGCCTATGTACATAGATCAATATATCCTCATTTGTATATATTGTTTTAATCCGCATTATTACTTTGCACTCTGGTTAGATGCTAAACTGCATTGCATTGTACCTGTACTTGTATTTGTGCAATGACAATAAAGTTGAATGTAATCTAATCTAATTAAGAAAAATCTTAGCTCAGTGCTTCCACACCTCAAAAATAAAATTCCTGAAATACCGTATTTCCTGGAATTTGATGGAATTTCCCGAAGTTTAAGCCTTTCCCAACTGAGTATGCTCGACTGTCATCCCAACTGCGCACGTGCGGATACCTGACCCACTGCGCACGCGCAAGGAGATGTTGTCATTTTGCATCCCCACCGCGTCACCAGCGCCATTTTCAATTGTGACGTGGCCGATGGGCCTCCCCCAACTGCGCCGGCGCGGATGGTCGAAATAATGGTTTTCCCCCCCAAATCCCTTCACGTCACCCCGGGTGTGCGCATTGGGCTGGGTATCCGCGCTTGCGCAGTGGGGCGACAGTCATTCATCATGAACATCCAAGTACTCTGTAACCTCATTCTTTAAAAAGCTGACAGCTAAAATTCTAAACAAAATACCATACATGTTGAATGTTCAAATAAAAATGGAAAGAGCCAGAACACTCAAAAGGTTAGGCAGGATTCATAGTAAAATGTTTTCACTTATTTTCGTAGCCTTTAGTCAGATATAATTGATAACTTTTAACAGTTCAATACTGAGAGAATGTATGCTGTGACCGTCTCACACATAGTTTTATCGCAGATTACCATGATCCTAATTGAATTTGTTGTGTTTGCTAAATTGTGCAATAAATAACAAAAATGATAATTTATTTTGATCAGGGTCAAGGTTCAATCATAAAACCTGATGGTTCTTGTTCAGCCAATACATCAAATATAATATGCACAATAGTGAGATGCTGTGACTATTCACACAAATTTGTGTCTGTAAACATGGAGGACAGTCATCGTTGACCTATAAAAAGGCAGAAATTTACCAAGTGATTTATTTAATCTGAATTGTGAAATCACACTTCAGAATTATTTACTTTGTTTAATGGAACATTCTAAATTCATGTCCTTCTTCAATAATCTGTCAAACTGTGTTTAGTGAAGTTTTTAAAATTGATTCAATATTACACCTATAATATTACACCTATAGCAGCACTTTTCTTTTAAAGCAAGCAAATGCTTTACTGTCTTGTATACATGTTGTTCGCCGACACAAGATGGTCAGAGTACATTACAATAAAAATTAAAATGACTAAAAACAGAGGATAGAGAAAGGGAAATACTGTTACAGTGATAACCAAAGTAAAATTTAGGAGCACCTCAGAAATATAAGTCAACATTTCAATGCTGATAGAATGCATCTTTGGCAACAGATTGGATGTAGAAATGTAAACTAATTTATTAACTGACAGGGCATCTTGCTAGACTTCAACACTCCAGAATTAGCCTAAAGTACCATTGGTATTTTGAAGGAGTCTGGACCAGGTCAGATGTTGCCATAAGTTGGAGGATAAATTCCAATTGTACCGAGCAGGAAACTGGATTCAGCCAGGCCTAAATAATCTGACAGAAAAGTAGCAGCTATGGAATCAATAATGGAGGTCAAGGAATAAGCTGAGTGCTAATGGTATTTGTGCAAGAGGAGGAATACAAAAACACTGCTCTGCAAGGCACTGGCATGTCCTCGGAATACAAAACTAGAAAACCTTTGGAGGAGTTACAATCTTTTTACTCAACAGGAGCAAATGAAGTGACTCAAAAGCCATGTTAAAACATGGACGGAGATAAATTGGAGGCAAGCTCCTTTGGAGTACAAGTTGATAGTGAAGGGAAACTAAACAACGATCACATTCTAATAGTTGATACACGTGAAAAGTTGACCCATTGCACAGAGAGACGTTAACAAAATGTGAAAAAGAATAAATAATGCAATTTTGTACAGTATAATTTCTTTATAGTTTTCGATTGTATAAACAGCATGTCTCCATCTTTCCTGAAATTTACTAATAGATTTGCTGTACCTTACCCTCTTGAAGTGAGTGGCTGTCTGAACCTTCCTGACTGGCTGCATCAGAGCATCTCGTACAATGACACTGATGTCAGCTCCAGAATACCCATCTGTTTTCGAGGCAAGAATCCGGTAATCATCCTCAGATAGACAGTTTTGTGTAGTACCAAGGTGTAATTTAAACATCACAGCACGAGCAGCCTGCTCAGGTAATGCGATGTAGATACGTTTCTCAAATCTGGAAAATATCAGTTATAGCACACGAATGAATCGTTGTTAAGCCAAAGGCAGTGGGACGGAGATGCATTAAATAAGTAACCTGTGCCAAAGCAATTCAACTTTTTTTGGCCAAAACAGTGGCATTCAAGCTATAGTACATTCCATCTATTGCATGAATCTATTCATCAGAATAGTTCACCAGGTTGGATGTTGGTAAATAAACTGAATTCTTCTGCAAAAAAAAGCAAAGGCTAGATTAAATCTACATAAGGATTTCTATTTGAGGTGTTGTGTCACAGAACAATTTGCTATCAAAGAAATTATTCACGAGAAATTGTTTACATGCAATGAAACAAGATGCTACAAATTAGATACCAAGATTGCATTAATGGCAGAGTTAACATGCAGCTACTGACATAGCTCATTAAAAAGACGAGCTGCCACAACTATTTATTCATAATTCTTAATGTAAATAATATTTAATTCTGGATTTCATATAATATTTAAATATTAAAAGATAAACGGGAACATTTAATCAAATTTTTATTTCAAAACAATATAGGAAGCAGCCACTTAGACCATTGGGTCTGTGGTGGTTCTCCGAAGAATCCCAAGATCCTGGCACCACTTATTTCTCCAACACTCTCACACACGCCGTGTACCACCTTCTAGAATCTTTCAACATCTACCCTGCACTGGGGCAATTTACAGTAGCCAATGAACTTAATAATGAGCATACCTTTGGAATGTGGATGGAAACCATAGCATCACAAGGGGAAATCGACACGGTCACAGGGAGAATCTATGGAGGTCACTGAAGCGATGTTTCAGCTACACGACCTGCAAACTCCCTATGCCATCTGTCAAAGGTTTCCCATGTCATTTGAATGAAAGGCATGATTTGAATCCTCAGGTTCACTAACTGCACTGTTTGAGGACCATGCTAGAAAATAAAGGTCTCACTGCTCAGCTCCATGATATTCACCATTTTGATGACTATAGGGAACATGGATGGTGAAGCATGCAGGTACAGCAGGCAGAGAAGTAAGCATGCAGGTACAGCAGGCAGTGAAGAAAGCGAATTGGCATGTTGGCCTTTATAACAAGAGGAATCAAATATATGAGCAAAGAGGTCCTTCTGCAGTTGTACAGAGCCCTAGTGAGACCACACCTGGAATATTGTGTGTAGTTTTGGTCCCCTAATTTGAGGAAGGACATTCTTGCTATTGAGGGAGTGCAGCGTAGGTTTACACGGTTAATTCCCGGGATGGCGGGACTGTCGTATGCTGAGAGAATGGAGCAGCTGGGCTTGTACACTCTAGAGTTTAGAAGGATGAGAGGGGATCTCATTGAAACATATGATTTATTAAAGGTTTGGACACGCTAGAGGCAGGAAACATGTTTCCGATGTTGGGGGAGTCCAGAACCAGGGGCCACAGTTTAAGAATAAGGAGTAAGCCATTTAGAACGGAGACAAGGAAACATTTTTTCTCACAGAGAGTGGTGAGTCTGTGGAAATCTCTGCCTCAGGAGACAGGTTCTCTGGATGTTTTCAAGAGAGAGCTAGATAGGGCTCTTAAAAATAGCGGAGTCAGGGGATATGGGGAGAAGGCAGGAACAGGGTACTGATAGGGGATGATCAGCCATGATCACATTGGCGCTGGCTCGAAGGGCCGAATGGCCTACTCCTGCACCTATTGTCTATTGTGAATGCATTTATTCAGAAAAATGTGGCTCAACAGTTAGGATGGAAAAGAGTAACAACAATTGTTATTGTGGCTATTGTGTCCTTTTTTTTTGTCATTCCTGCAATAAAATTTGATTTTTATTTCATCCAATGCCAAGCACTTGAAGTGGACCTTTTCACCCAGTGACTCTGCATCTACCATTCTCTCAGATGCTTACCAGCTTCTGGGAGAAAGAGGTCCCTCTCATGGTTGTATTTATTATTTCATATCCAAAAGTCACACCATTTTATACAATATTACTAGCAGCATGAATACCACAAATTTTGAATGTTCCTCTTTGTTGAGAGAATAATTTTAGGAATATGCAGGTCTAATCCTTACAAGTGTAGCACTTCAGATGTGTTCAAAACAGGTTTGTCAAATTGAAAAGACAGTGGCATCATTGTTCCATTCATCCAGTCATATTAGTTTAATTGATCTTTGGAGAATTATTTTTTAATTGACAAAGCACAACTAAATAAGCTTAAACAGTTTCATGAACAAACTCTTACCTCCTCCTTATGGCAGAATCGAGAACCCACGGGATATTAGTTGCTCCAAGTACCAAGATTCCTTCATTATCCACTCCCACACCTGTCAAAAGCAGCAGTAGTCTTAATATGTATAGTGCTTTATGTAAATAACTGGATTAAAGTGGCAATTAGTAAAATAATAATAATTTTAATAATGGCAGTACAATTCATCCATGCACAAATTGGTCATATTGAAAACTGCAAATTTAGATTAAATAAATTAACACACAAGTTATATCTGAGTATCAAGAACTGTACTAGTAATTATTCCCCGATCTAATATCAGAGTAATAGATATGTACTAGCGATCTAACACTGGATCAAAATGCCATTGAGCAAGGTATTGATTTTTTTTCTAGTATTTTACAAAAATATACTGGTTTGGAAATTTTTGAAAGCCAAGTGTGGCTTTAGAAGAACACTATGACTTGTTCCTGGCTATTAGAGTTTGCCAAGAGACAAAGCAAAACAATTTATTTCAGATAAATGTTTCTTGGCACATCCGATTTATTCAATGGAAACATGCAAGAGGCAATTAATTTATGTTCAGTTGATTATCTTAAAACCAGTCAAATATTTCATTAAAAAAAAGAGCAAAGACTTGACAAGTCCTTAATTTGATTTGTAATTTCACCGCATCATATTATTAGGAAAAATAACTGGATTTGTTGCAATTTTCTCCATGCAACTTAAAACTGACAATTAATCTGGATTTCATAAAATAAGAACATTTCTGAATAATGCCGACATAACATTACTTTAGATTATGAGAAGCCACTATGCTATCATAATAACGCAAAAAGTCTCTGAGGAAATGTATATGAAATTAGAAAGGCAAAAGGATCACAGTGCTGGAAATGTGAAATAAAGACAAAATGTTAGAAATACTCAAGTCGTTAATCAACGATTATGGAGGAAGTTAGTGTAAGCATTCAATGGTCACTCAGCTTTGTTGACTATAAAGAGATCTTTTTAGAAATCTTTCTGGAGTCCACAATAATGTGGAATCATGGTAAAAATGAACCTGATGGACTGAATTAATGTTTTTGATTTCAGTCCTGCAAGTCTTACATTTTACTTGCAAATGCCATAGATGGCTGTGGAGGCCAAGTCAATGGATTTCTTTTTCCAGGCAGAAATAGAGGTTCTTGATTAGTACGGGTGTCAGGGCTTATGGGGAGGCTGGAGAATGCAGTTATGAGGAAGACAGATCAGAATGCTGGAGTAGACTTAATCAGCCGAATGGCCTAAATCTGCTCTAATCACTTATGAAATGTACAAATTTCCACAATTAGCTTACCTTGCATCTGAACCAAAAACTCTGTTTTAATACGCCTTGCAGCTTCACTTTCATTCTCACTCCTCGAACCACAAAGTGAATCAACCTCATCAATGAAGATAATTGAAGGCTTGTGTTCTCGGGCAAGTTGAAATAAATTCTTTACTAACCTAAATAAAAACAACACATTTTTAAAATTAAAAGCTACACAACTTTTTGTTCTTGTAGAATACCTTGTTCTTGCAGTGATCCACGAATAAGCGAGTTCGGTATTCCGAAAAACGCAAGGAATCACAGGATCTGTCAAAGGTCATTCAGGAAAAAAGCGAACAGGGGTATCGGGAGAGTGGGGGTGTAACAGCGAGAGAAGGGCAGACGCGAGTGGGAGACAGGGGGAGAGACTGGACCAATGGAGAGATGGTGAGAGGTGGGGAATGAGCAGAGGGGTGAAAGACGTGTCTCGATGGTGAAATCTTGAGCAAAACACAAAGTGCTGGAGAAACTCAGCAGGTCAGGCAGCAGTGGAGGGAACGGATGATGTTCGGGTGAGTACCCGTCTTCAGACGGGATCTTGCTCAGTCTGAAGAAGGGCCCGGACTCAAAACACCACCTGTCCATTCCCTCCACAGATGCTGCCTGACCCGCTGACTCCCACCAGCACTTTGTGTTTTGCAGTGAAGTTGCGATAGCGAGTTCCCCCTCCCCATCCGCCTCCTCGCCTTTAACCGCGGACAGAAGTCACTCTTTTATTTCTCTCTCTCTCTCATAATCGATATTTGATAGGGTAATCAATACCCCGTTAATAACCATGTAAGAAGGAACGGCAGATGCTGGTTTACACCCAAGGTAGACACAACGTGCCTTAGTAACTCAGCGGGACTGGCAGCATCTTTGGAGAAAAGGAATAGTTGACGTTTAGGGTCGAGGCCTTTCTCCAGAGATGTTGCCTGACCCGCTGAGTTACATAGACATAGAAAACATAGTAATTAGGTGCAGGAGTAGGCCATTCGGCCCTTCGAGCCTGCACTGCCATTCAATATGATCATGGCTGATCATCCAACTCAGTATCCCGTACCTGCCTTCTCTCCATACCCCCTGATCCCCTTAGCCACAAGGGCCACATCCAACTCCCTCTTAAATATTGCCAATGAACTGGCCTCAACTACCCTCTGTGGCAGAGAGTTCCAGAGATTCACCACTCTCTGTGTGAAAAAAGTTCTTCTCATCTCGGTTTTAAAGGATTTCCCCCTTATCCTTAAGCTGTGACCCCTTGTCCTGGACTTCCCTAACATCGGGAACAATCTTCCTGCATCTAGCCTGTCCAACCCCTTAACGACAGGGATACACACAAAGTTACTGCAGCACTTTGTGTGTATCCCTGTCGATGACTGGTGCTCGGCTTTTGCCGGCACCGAGGGGGTTAACCGACAGCCACGGATAAGGCGAGAGGTGAAGCTGACGGTCCCCGGCCCGTTGGGGAATGGGTTTCTTTGGGAGTTGGGGTAGAGTTGAGCTGGAGTTAGCGCTTCTTCTCCGCGCTGGCTGTAAGCCTGGGTCTGCCACTGCTCCGGGCCGGTGTCCCGACAGTCCAGGGTCACCTCAGACATCTCCGGCCATCCCTGGACAGGGATGGGGCACTCGGGAGGGGATGTGGATGGTAGTTAGACTACATTCACAAAACTGCCACCTGGGGTTATGCAGGAGAGAGGCGAGTGGTTCGCACCTGTATAATAACCCTGCATAACCCTCTCTCTTCCCTCACTCTCTCCCCCCTCCCCTTCTCCCTCTCTCGCCCTTCTGTCTCTCCCCATTCTTTCTGCCCTCACTGTCTACCCACCGCCCCTCCCTCTCTAGACGCACCTGCGAGTTGGGGGTTATGTGTCAGTGGATATGGGGTAAAAGGAGCAAATTAATAATATTAATATAATATCAAGGGGGGGCGGTTAGTGTGTGTGTGGGGGTGGTTAGTGTGTGTGTGGGGGTGGTTAGTGTGTGTGACGCCCCAGCCCCCCCCCCCCCCCCCCGCAAACACGCTTTGGGGGAACAAGCCCAACTGGTGGTCTAGTACATTATTAAAACTCTCATCTTGTTTATTTGTCTGTTTGTTTGTACCTATATTTGCGCAAAAACGGTACACCATAGCACTACAATTTGTGGCCCACCTTACTCACCATTGTCCTGCGATGTAAATGAAACAAGTTTCGTTCAGATTGCTGGTATATCTTTTTACGTTATCAACGTTTAAACTTAAATTAACTTAAAACAGCACCCCCACCCGTGCATGTGCAGTTGGGGGAGAGTTCCCGTGCACGTCTTTACTAACATCACAAAGGGCACCATACGGGTCCTCAGCCATGCCTGTGCAGTTGGGACCTTTTCAGTTCGCCATCTTTTTTTCTCCCATCACAACGGCTCCACGGGTAAGTTTACTTCTATTTTAATCTCTGCGCAACCCCCCCACCCCCACCACAAATAAAACTTTGTCGCCACCCTGCAGGACAAAAAAGGGGCCGGAGGTGGTGTACATCGAGATCCTGGGGAAGTGAAGAGGGAGACTGGGGGAATTGAGGGAGAGGAGGGGGTAGGGAGGGAGAGGGAGGGGAAAGTGGAGGAGGTGAGGAGGGAGAGTGGGAGAGGTTGGGGGGGGGGGGGTAGAGAAAGATGGAGGGAGAGGGGTTATGGAGGGAGGGAGGGAGTGACTGAGGGTAGGGGAAAGGAGAGGAAGGGAGAGGTGACGGAGGGAGTGGAGGAGGACAGGGGAAAGAAGAGGGAGGCTGAAGACGAGAGGGAGGGTGTGCTGAGGGATGAGGGGGAATGGAGGAGGATAGGAATAGGAAGAGGGATGGTGAGGTAATGAAAATATTAAATGCAAAGTATTTAACTTTAACTTAACTTCTGCCGTTAGTGTGGGCACATCAGCCGATCATGCGCTGTTGGGGGCTATGGCGCAGTGGTGGAATATTGTTTTGGGGGACCTGGTCTCCAACGGGTCCCACTTAGTTTAGTATCCATTAATACCATGTCTCAGTAATTTTGCACTTTGTAATCCAGGAGCATAATAAATTTTGCAGTAAACCTGCGTGGTAAACAGGGATCCGTTGGGTTAGGAGTGTGGTCACAAGGGCCCAGCTGTGTCGGATGAAATGTGACAACTAGGGCTTTGGTATGTTAAAGGGACCATGGGAAACATTTATTGTTTCCCCATGGGTAAGGCACCCATTGAATCGTCGCACATTTTCATGCTTTTTGAACATTGGGTTAGTGGCTTATAAATCCAGTTTCCAAAGACCCCACAAATAGTTGCAGGGCACTTTAAAAGAATAAATACAGGGCACTTTAAAAATATAATATACAGAGGGTGGTGGGTGCCTGGAATGCACTACCAGGGGTGGTGGTGGAGAAAGATATGTCAGTGGCATTTAAGAGACATTTGGATAAGCACATGGAAGTGCAGGGAATGGAGGGATACAAATTATGTGCTGGCATCTAAGAGTTGGTCTTCATGCTTGGCATAAACATTATGGACCGAAGTGTCAGCTCCTGTGCTGTACTGCTCTATGCTCTAAGGAAGGAACATATTAAATAGTCCTTATCAATACACAATCAGAGAACACATCAAATATGTCAGATACCTACACTGAACATAAAAGAAACATAAAATAAACTCACTTTTCACTCTCTCCAAGCCACTTAGACACCAAGTCAGAAGAAGAAATGGAGAAAAAAGTAGAGTTGTTTGCTTCTTTAGCCACAGCCTTTGCCAGGTAGGATTTGCCAGTTCCAGGAGGGCCAAATAGAAGGATTCCTCTCCATGGAGTACGTTTACCTAAAAGGCAAGTGGGGGTGAGGATGTGGAGGCAAGAGATTGTTTTATATTTTTATTCAGAAGTCCTGTGTAAGACGAATCAGAACAGTAGAAACACTGTTCAATCTTTCCTCATATGACAGTCCCGCCATCTCAGGGGTCAATCTCGTGAACCTACGCTGCACTGCCTCAATCACAAGGATGTCAGGTGCTCCTCAAAGACTGGAAGACTACATTATTTTGCAAATTAATTAAATCATGGGCTGATTTTGCAATTTTTTCCATGTGATGGGCCTCTATTTCCACCATTTGTTATTTTTCCAAAACCTATAAATCTATCAGAAAATAGCTCTTTTATTCTCTAGGTATTCATTTCCAGTGATTTGTGTGAAATTTGCTTTCAGTTGGATGGATGATGTAATATTATATAACGTGTAGTGTAGAGACAAGTCATACATGTTCTATGGTAACAATTTGTAGGGTATGGAGGAATCCAACAGAAATAAACTAACTTAATTAATACAAAAAACCTTAAAGAAGGATAGTATGGATAGACGAGGGGTGGGGGGGGAATTAGTTTAATAACGAGCATGAAAAAAATGATCAGTTTTGAAGATGGAATGCAAGAGATGGATAAGACTGGTGACTAAAATTAGAGCACATGGTATTGGGGGTAGGGTGTTGACATGGATAGAAAATTGGTTGGCAGACGGAAGCAAAGAGTAGGAGTGAGCGGGTCCTTTTCAGAATGGCTGGCAGTGGCGAGTGGAGTGCCGCAAGGCTTGGTGTTGGGGTCACAACTATTTACCATATATATTAATGATTTGAAAGAGGGAATTAGGAGCAACACTAGCAAGTTTGTGGATGACACAAAGCTGGGTGGCAGTGCGAACTGTGAAGTGGATGTTAGGAGGTTGCAGGGCGACCTGGACAGGTTGATTGAGTGGGTAGATGTGACAGATGCAGTATAATATAGATAAATGTGAGGTTATCCACTTTGGCGGCAAAAACAAGGGGGCAGATTATTATCTCAAAGGGGTTAGGTTAGGTAAGGGGGAGATACAGCGAGACCTGGGTGTCCTTGTACACCGGTCACTGAAAGTTGGCTTACATGTACAGCAGGCAGTGAAGAAAGCTAATGGAATTTTGGCCTTCATAACAAGAGGATTTCAGTATAGGAGTAAAGAGGTTCTTCTGCAGTTGTACAGGGCTCTGGTGAGACCACATCTGGAGTATTGTGTACAGTTTTGGTCTCCTAATTTGAGGAAGGCCATCCTTGTGATTGAGGCAGTGCAGCCTAGGTTCACGAGATTGACCCCTGGGATGGCGGGACTATCATATGAGGAAAGATTGAAAATACTTTAGGCTTGTATTCACTGGAGTTTAGAACGATGAGGGGGTATCTTATAGAAACATATAAAATTATAAAAGGACTGGACAAGCTAGATGCAGGAAAATGCTCCCAATGTTGGGCAAGTCCAGAACCAGGGGCCACAGTCTTAGAATAAAGAGGAGGTCATTTAAGACTGAGGTGAGAAAAAACGTTTTCACCCAGAGAGTTGTGAATTTAAGAAATTCCCTGCCACAGAGGGCAGTGGAGGCCAAGTCACTGGATGGATTTAAGAGAGAGTTAGATAGAGCTCTAGGGGCTAGTGGAGTCAAGGGATATGGGGAGAAGGCAGGCACAGGTTATTGATTGAGGACGATCAGCCATGATCACAATGAATGGCGGTGCTGGTTCGAAGAGCCGAATGGCCTTCTCCTGCACCTATTTTCTATGTTAACATGTGTCAAAAAAGGCAAAAGCATGTAGCAAAACCAACAACATTCAATTAAATTACAAACAAATTCAAAACCTTGCACCAGCATCACGTTAGTATACCATCAACCACCCATTGTTTTATCAGCTGTTGATAAGAACAGGTCAAGCAATTCACAAAATGGCTATCACTCCAAGGAGGCAAATATAAATCATAACCTTGCATCAACATTACTCAAAAAGTCACAGTGAGAAGATTCCATATTCAGGATTATCAAGCAAGGGTGCAAAACCAGATCACGACTGCCAAGAGGACAGCCTCAAAACAATGACAAGTCCGAGACAAAAGTCTCGCAGATTTGGGAAATTAAGGAGTTTCCAAGAAAAACAAGCAATGCCTTGAAGAAAGATCTGAAGGAACCCAGATGCTCAAGCACCGTTAGCCGGCACCACATTGAGGTCTGTCATATATTCAGCAAACCAGTAAAAAAAAAACAATTTCTAACTCCTGCATGAATGGCGGCCTAAAAATATAAAGAATCCACATACAATGACTTGGAAATGGTGTACTTCAGCGACTAAAGAAATGTCCTGGTGCATGCTAAAGGTAGCCAACAGGTTTTGAGATAAACTGAAGAGCCAGTGAGGAAATGGCACATCAACCAGTTCGTCAAACATTCTGAAAAGATGTTCTGGAATTGTTTCAGCCCCTATGATACTGGATATGTGCCCAGTTGACAGAATAGTGAGATCGCTGCAATGCATTGATGTATTGAAGAGAAAAGTGATGCCAGAGATGGGTCAGGATCAGGATCAGGCCACACATTAAAGATAGTGACCCAATTTTTCCAACATAAGGGGGCTGGCCTGGTCACTTGCCTGACCTGAATCCAATTGAAAATTTGCTTTCAATTATCAAGGAAATAGACAATAGGTGCATGAATAGGCCATTCGGACCAGCACCGCCATTCAATGCAATGATCATCCCCAATCAGGACCCCGTTCCTGCCTTCTCCCCATATCCCCTGACTCCGTATCTTTAAGAGCCCTATCTAGCTCCCTCTTGAAAGTATCCAGACAACCGGCCTCCACCGCCCTCTGGAAGGAAAGGATTGTGTCACGAGGCAAAAGCGCATTGAGCCTATATTCAGCTGTAGTACAGAGATGAAAAAATCCTCACAAATTGTCAGAATCTGGTGGATTCTATGACAAATCGTGTGAGACAATAAAGAACTGCAGTGGACATAATATAAAGACATAATGGCATGATGACAATGAATAAGAGTCAGCCCTGTGACTTGTGATCCGATGCAATTAATTTGCCCCAAGTTATAATTTCTTATGGTGACACAGGAGGTCATCAGTTCCCTCAATCCCATTATCCCCATTCACCCTCTCCTTATTTATTTGTACCTCTACAATTTATTCTCTTTTAAACATGCACCTTAACTGGGCTTTGATTTTTTTTCTCTCACCAAGGTAAATTACTGTAGCCAATTAATCTGCTGATGTTTCTCTGGGATGTTGGAAGAAACCAGATGAAACCCGCATGGTTAAAGAGGAAATGTGTAAACCCCATACAGAGAACTCCCGAGATAAGGATCAAACCTGCATTCGTTGACTTTATGTAATAACACTAACTGCTGTGCCACTGCTCTTTGTTTTTTACTGTCTTATAACATGTTCATAGAGTCATTCGTACAGTGCAGAAATATCTTGACCTAAATCCCTCTCGTTTTATCTTATCCATGTACCTGCCCAAATAACTCGCAAATATTGTTATTGTATTTGCCTTAACCAATTCCACTGTTCCATGTCCCTAAAGTTTCAATGATCATATTACAATGCCATGCAGCAACATTCAGATAGGTGTAATGAGTTGATACTTTAAAGTATCCAGAGTTTGTACTGGAAATCACTTCAGGACATTCTGATGGAGCACGTGCCTCCTCCAAGATCTTTGAATAACATACAATGAAGAAAATAAATCACCAACCTGTAAAGAGATGAGGAAATTTAATGGGTAAAATTACAGCTTCCTTAAGAGCTTCTTTGGCACCTTCTAGACCTGCAACATCATTCCAACTCACATCTGGTTTTTCCATAACAATGGCACCTAAAGAATAAAATGTAAGGCAACATAAGAAAGAGTTCAAAAGAAATATAAATAATAGTGACCAAAAAAATGTTCAAAACATAATATTATGACATATATCCTCCGTTTAAATGTTGTCAGATGCACAAAATAAAGAATAAGAACAGAGATACATATAGGATTGCTAACCAGACACAAAAAGCAATTTTTATTTAGTTATTTTAAAATAAAAATTAAAACATCAAAGGAGGATGATGAGGCTTAAGCATTCTCCTTTAAATTTGTTAATAGCACCCAACTAGTTTGTTAATAAACATCACAGCTAATAATTTCTTACCGAGAATTAAATAGGTACACCTAATTTAGTATGACAAAATAATAATTTATTAAAAAAGACAAAGTGCTGGTGTAACTCAGCTAGTCAGGCAGCATCTCTGGAGAACATGAAGGAAGAACCCGACTCGAAACGTCACCCATCACCTTTTCCCATAGATGCAGCCCGATCAACTGCATTACCCCAACACTGTCTTTTTTGTAAAGCAGCATCTGTAATTCCTTGTTTCTAATAAATTAATGTTAGTCCAATCACCTTGTAGTTGATTCTGCAATTTCTTCTTTTCTGAATTGTCAGCCTCTCCATCACTCTCATTCCTGCAGCAAAAGCACAAATAAAATCTGATGAACTAAAGATCTTTTCCACACACGATAACCATAGAAATTAATGTTGGAGGTAACACTTTTTTTTAGTGTATCCCAAACCCTCACATGCCACACCAATGATTATCCCAAGGATAAATAAGGAAGTAAAAGTGAAAATGCAATTCTGAATCCATATATTCTTCTGATACCTAATCTATAGATAAGTAGAATGAATATCTACTGGCTGTGCTGTAACAATGAGGGCTAAAAAGCTAATAAATATTCTCTAAAATAATGTTTTGTGTTGTCATTTGGGCTTTGTGCTTAGCTATATGACAAAATCACTGAAATGTATTTATTTTCTATGTCCAATGGCACCTAGACCAATGATAATTTCAACCAGCAAATGCTAGCTCCCTAAGGAGCTCTTATATTTTTATTACAAAGGAATCTCTGGAATTCCCACAAGAACCTGAAGAGCTTGGAAGATAAAAGTCGGTATAGACAATAGGTGCAGGAGTAGGCCATTCGGCCCTTCGAGCCAGCAACACCATTCAAAGTGATCGTGGCTGCTCATCCCCAATCAATACCCCGTTCCGGCCTTCTCCCAATATCCCCTGACTGCTATCTTTAAGAGCCCTATCTAGCTCTCTCTTGAAAGTATCCAGAGAACCGGCCTCCACCACCCTCTGAGGCAGAGAATTCCACAGACTCACAACTGTGAGAAAGTGTTTCCTCGTCTCCGTTCCAAATAGCTTATCCCTTATTCTAAAACTGTGGCCCTGGGTTCTGGACCCCCCCAACATCGGGAACATGCTTCCTGCCTCTATCGTGTACAAACCCTTAATAATCTTATATGTTTCAATAAGAAACCCTCTCATCCTTCTAAACTCCAGAGTATACAAGTCCAGCTGCTCCATTCTCTCAGCATATGACAGTCCTGCCATCCCAGGAATTAACATTGTAAACCTACGCTGCACACCATCAATGGCAAGTATGTCCTTCCTCAAATTAGGGGACAAAAACTGCACACAATACTCAAGGCGAGGTCTTGGGCCCTATACAACTGCAGAAGGACCTCTTTGCTCCCATTCTTGAACTCCTCTTATTATAAAGGCAAACATGTAATTCGCTTTCTTCACTGCCTACTGTACCTGCATGCTTACTTTCTTTGACTGATGAACAAACACCTCCAGATCCCATTGTACTTCCCCTTTTCATAACTTGACACCATTTAGATAGTAATCTGGCTTCCTGTTTTTGTAACCACAGTGGATAACCTCACATTTACCTACATTAAACTGCCATGTATTAAACTGTCATGCATCTGCCCACTCACCCAACCTGTCCAAGTCACCCTGCAGTCTCATAGCATCCTCCTCACAGTTCACACTGCCACCCAGCTTTGTGCTATCTGCAAATTTGCTAATGTTTACTTTGAATCCCTTCATCTAAATCATTGATGTATATTGTACCCCACTAGTCACTGCCTGCCATTCTGAAATGGAGCCGTTAATCCCTACTCTTTGTTTCCTGTCTGCCAACCAATTTTCTATCCATGTCAGCACTAAACCCCCAATACCATGTGCCCTAATTTTGCCGACTAATCTCCGATGTGGGACCTTATCAAATGCAATAAGATTATTAAATGGTAATCAGCTAGCATTCCTCTCTGTTCTAAAGTGTTTCTCTTATTGCAGCATGTTTATTTTCTTATTTCTCTTATTTGTTGTACATACTTCTACCTTAAATCTTGAACCTTCTCCAATTGTGTGCCTATACCCACTTTCAGCACTTCCACCCAAGAATTCCCCATTTCCTGTTTTGTGTTGAATACCCAAGCTATCTTTAGTTTAGTTTAGAGATACAGCTCGGAAACAGGCCCTTCGGCCCACTGAGTTCGCGCTGACCAGCACATCCTGATCCCGCACATTAACACTATACTACACGCACTATGGACAATTTACACATACACCAAGCCAATTAACCTACATACCTGTAAGTCTTTGGAGTGCGGGAGGAAACCGAAGATCTCGGAGAAAACCCACACGGTCACGGGGAGACCTTACAAACCCTGTACATACAGCACCCATAGTCGGGATGGAACATGGGTCCCCGGCACTGCAAGTACTATAAGGCAGCAACTCTACCGCTGCGCCACCATGCCACCCTCCTTTTCCATCCAAATTCCTTCTCTGACGTCCCTATTGCTACTTCAGCTGATCTTCCCTATTGCTGGCCATGCACACATCTGTGTACTTGTCAAACAATCAATCCAAAAATCAACCGAAAAATATGAAAGTTTATACTCATCTGAAAATAAACCATAATGCTGGAAATCCTTATAAAATCAAGCTGCAACTTTGGAAGAAAAATACATTTTATTCTGTCATTTGATTCTGCCCAATCTGCTGACTTATCAGCATAGAAAAATAGAAAATAGGAGCAGGAGTAGGCCATTCGGCCCTTCGCGCCCGCACCGCCATTCAATATGATCATGGCTGATCAGCCAACTCAATATCCTGTACCTGCCTTCTCTCCATACCCCCCGATCCCTTTAGCCACATCTAACTACCTCTTAAATATAGCCAATGAACTGGCCTCAACTACCTTCTGTGGCAGAGAATTCCAGAGATTCACCACTCTCTGTGTGAAAAATGTTTTTCTCATTCCGGTCCTAAAACTTATACTGTGACCCCCTTGTTCTGGACTTCCCCAACATCAGGAACAATCTTCCTGCATCTATCCTGTCCAACCCCTTAAGAATTTTGTAAGCATCTTCCATTCTTGTGCATTGCAGGAAATCTGTGCAATGAGTTATTTCATCATTATTGTTGTCCAGTGCAAACAGAAACTGGAATTAAATGATTGAAACTTACTTGGATAGGCATCTTAAATATAGCCAATGAACTGGCCTCAACTACCTTCTGTGGCAGAGAATTCCAGAGATTCACCACTCTGTGTGAAAAATGTTTTTCTCATCCCGGTCACAGAGAGTGGTGAATCTCTGGAATTCTCTGCCACAGAAGGTAGTTGAGGCCAGTTCATTGGCTATATTTAAGATGTCACTTGGGTCTTTATTACAGATAGCAACACTGACATTGTAAGTAAAACATTGAAAAAGGAGTCAATTTGAAGAGAAGCCTTGAAACAATCTTCAAACTAGCCTTTTAATTTGATATCTGAAAACTGGCTAAGATTTTTGATCATGTTCTGTATTCAACACAACACTTGCTCTTTTCTGATAAAATATATACTTGTTTTCAGTTAACGTGCATAGCTTTCCTTTCTGTAGAAATATACAAATCCTGCAGTTTAGACTATCGAGCCAAATTAACAACACTGAAGCTCAATCTGCTTTAACTAACTTTCTCACCTAGCTTCATATTCCATTGCACCTTTTCCAAAAATAAAAAAATTAAATCACTTCACAAAATATTCTAACAGGCATTCTTCGATAATTATTAACTTCACTTGTTTGCAGCTGTATCGAACATACATTTTGTGGTCTTGAATATTCCTACAACTAGTAACAGTTCTAAATTTCTTTTCCACATATATGTTGTCTCTTTAAATCACATTCTTCATCCTGTAATAAACATCAAATAATTTCTGCATTCTCTCGAGAACTAGTAATGAAGTTTAGAATTTTTCCGAAACTCTTATTTCACTGATTAACACAATGTGTTGAAGAGCCAAGGAGTTTTCAATGTCTCAAAGTCATAGTGTGGAACCGGCACTTCGGCCCAAGTTTCTCATACCGACCATCTACACCACTTTACATCCAGCCCTTGGCCCACACCCCCCTAAACCTATCATACCCATGAACCTGTCCAAATGTCTCTTAAACATTATGATAGCACACGACTCGACTATTTCCTGCGGCAATTCGTTCGGTGTACCCCCTTATATTCCAATTAAATCTTTCCACCTTCATTTTAAACCCATGTTCTGTCAAGGGCAGCTATCCTGACAAATCTCAAAACAACTGTGTTTCATGAGATTACCGCTTTCCCCTGAAGCATTGTTTCATGAGATTACCGCTTTCCCCTGAAGCATTGGTTCAGAGTGCTGAGTTCATCAGTCAATGAAAGTAAGTATGCAGGTACAGCAGGCAGAGAAGAAAGTGAATGGCATGTTGGCCTTCATAACAAGAGGAGTTGAGTTTATGAGCAAAGAGGTCCTTCTGCAGTTGTATAGGGCCCTAGTGAGACCACACCTGGAGTATTGTGTGCAGTTTTGGTCCCCTAATTTGAGGAAGGACATTCTTGCTATTGAGAGAGTGCAGCGTAGATTCACAAGTTTAATTCCCGGGATGGCGGGACTGTCATATGCTGCGAGAATGGAGCGGCTAGGCGTATACTCTGGAATTTAGAACGATGAGTGGGGATTTTATTGAAAAATATAAGATTATTAAGGGTTTGGACACGCAAGCAGCAAGAACTATGTTCCCGATGTTGGGGAGTCCAGAACCAAGGGCCACAGATTGAGAATAAGGGGCAAGGCATTTAGAATGGAGATGAGGAAACACTTTTTCACACAGAGAATTGGGAGTCCGTGAAATTCTGTGCCTCAGAGAGGGCGGTGGAGGCCGGTTCTCTGGATACTTCCAAGAGAGAGCTAGATAGGGCTCTTAAAGATAGTGGAGTCAGTAGATATGGGGAGAAGGCAGGAATGAGGTACTGATTGGGGATGATCATCCATGATCACATTGAATGGCAGTGCTAGCTCGGGGCCAAATGGCCTACTCCTGCAACTATTGTCTATTGAGTATTTCCTCACATGACCAACACCTATCGATTAAGCAAACCTTTGTTGTATTCGTTTTATAGCAAATATATTCCTCATTGGGCAGAGCGCTATGCAATATTCCAGATATGATCTAACCAGGGCTCTGCATAACTAGAACAAGACATTTTTATCTGTGCAGTCAATTTTTTTTCTCAATAATGGACAAAATACAGTTGCTCTCGTAATTGCTTGCAATTGTTAATTGTCAGCAATTTATGCAAAATATCACATGCTTACTAATTAGTTTAGTTTAGAGATACAGCATTGAAACAGGCACTTCAGTTCACTGAGCACACATTCACCACTGATAACCCATTCATATTAGTTCTATATTCCACTTTCTCATCCACTCCCGACGCACTAAGGGAAATTTAAAAGCGCAAACTTTGCACAGATGGCACCAAAAGTCAAAATTGAACCCTGGACTATGGCGCTGAGAGTCAGCAGCTGCACCACTCAGCTTCCAAAATGTTGGGGTTCTACTAGGTTCCAAACCTACTTTGATTCAGAAACTAACATAGAATGTTAAAGAGTCATCTGCTCAACCTAACGTATAGAATGAGCGATAACATTCTTGATTAATGGCAGACAAAATTTAAAAAGCCAAATATAAAATTATATGCAATGGGGAAATCAAGGGGCATATTTATTTCAAGAATTTTGTAATGACCAAATAAAGGTAATGGTTATCAAGTTAAAACTCAACATTTCCATCTGATGCAGAGCAGCAAATCAGAATTAATAAAACATCAAACTATACAAAGACAATATACAAAGTAGATTACAACCCATTAAGTTACTAAACTGAATAATTTCCTGATTACACTGTTCCTTTGAGTACTGTGCCAGATTCTAATCAGCATAACTCAAGTATGGCATATAACATTCAGAAGGTGATAATTCACAACTTAATCAATCCATGAACTAAAGATTCAAGATTAAAGATAGGAAATATCTGGACCATATGAAACAAAATACTGCTGATGCTGGAAATATGAAATAAAATATAGAAATAATCAATAAATCTTCTGCAGAAAGAAAAAAATAGTTTACATTTCAGATCTAAAATGTGAATGTGGATTTTCTCTGCCTAAGAAACTAGCCTGACTTACTGACATTTGAACATAGTCTCACGATAAGGTAACTTAGTGACAAACTAACGTATGGGAAGAAAGCTGTAACATTTTCTAAATTTGCCATACATACATCTTTGTACAATAAGTTTTTACTAGCCAAGTATAGAGACAGGGAGAGGTTAATTAATGATCTGTAGTTTTACAGGTGCATGCTACTATCCACTATCTAGGTAGTTTACACAATGACAAGTTGAATGAAAAATTACAAACATCATTTGAAACATAGAAACATAGAAAATAGGTGCAGGAGTAGGCCATTCGGCCCTTCGAGCCTGCACCACCATTCAATATGATCATGGTTGATCATCTAACTCAGACTTTGGAGATTGAAAGGGTGGAAATAAGCCAAGTTAGATAAGATGTGAGGCAATAAATATCCCTCACACAGCCCATTGTTTCTGATTTCCAATATGACCAATGTAAATGACATCTGGAAAAGGAAGAAATATTGGGTGCTGAAAGGAAGGAATTGATTATAGGAGCTCCTTGGACAGGATAAAATGAGCCGACTACTGATCCTTAGACATTATCCTACAAATTACTGTAAAAATTAAAATATCAGCCTGTGTGCTGTTTGATATATGGCAGACATTTCATAAAGACAATTATACCTACCCCTTATCGCTATTTGAGTTTGACTCTTCAATAGGCTTTTTGACCTTTTGCGTTTTCTGCAGATGATCCTTCAGTTTTTCGGCTCGATCCAGGTATTCTGTACATTTAGAGCGAAGACTTTCTTTTGCTTTTGCACCCTGAGCTTCATCTATCATACATGGGAAAAATAAAATTATTTACCATCCACTAAAGTAAAGCAAAATAACATGACATCATGAAAATCATCTTGCTGCACTGCATTTGTTATTCTGAATCCTGTAAACTCTAATTGGAAAATTCAAAAGGAAAGTATTCACCAAATTGAATCACACTATTCATGCTAATCGTGAAGAAAAACTTTAAAAAATTCAAAAATCTGGCTCACCCCACCACCACTCTCTCCCCCAATAGTAACCACATTCCTTAATGCCTAGTTGCTTTGAGATTAAGAGGCAAGAGAAAGAACATAGGCAAAGAACATAAGGCACACGTTTCCCATCAGGTGGGCAGTTAAAATTACATAGAATTTAGTCTTTCAAACCATCCAATTCATGATCCACACAAACATATCCAACCCAATTACCATATCCTCCTAGCCTTTTCTCTCAAATAATTAGGTCTGCTTTGTCTATCTCAACTGCTAAGTGGTGGTGCATTTCAGATTCTAGTCATAAAGAAAGTAAAACCGTTTCTTGAAAAAAATCCTTTTTGATTTAATGACATAACTGTAGCCTGTAGGACACTTGCAGTTTTCACATTCACCTCATCAAAACTTTGAAGACTTCTATCAGTCAAAACCAAGGATGCTCTTTTCTGCCGTTGTTAATGTTTGCAAACACCCCCTTGCCTCTACATCTCTTTTGAAGTGTGGAGATCATGACTTTTGACAACGCCACGTGGTTCAACCAAGGTGTCAGAGTATTTATATAACCACTCTACTTTTGGATTCTGTCCCTCCATTTAAGACCAAAGTTGGACCCTTGAAGATGAATTTATTATGGGGAACAAGGAAATGGCAGATGAGTAGAACAGGTACTTTGGATCCGTCTTCACCAAGGAGGACACCAACAATCTTCCTGATAAAGTAGTGGCCAGAGGATCTGGGGTGACGGAGGAACTGAAGAAAATCCACATTCGGCAGGAAATGGTGTTGGGTAGACTGATGGGACTGAAGGCTGATAAATCCCCAGGGCCTGATGGTCTGCATCACAGGGTACTTAAGGAAGTGGCTCTAGAAATTGTGGATGCATTGGTGATAATTTTCCAATGTTCTATAGACTCGCAATCAGTTCCTGCGGATTGGAGGGTAGCTATTGTTATCCCACTTTTTAAGAATGGCGGTAGAGAAAAACAGGGAATTATAGACCAGTTAGTCTGACATCGGTGGTGGGGAAGATGCTGGAGTCAATTATAAAAGATGAGATAGCCGCACATTTGGATAGCAGTAACAGGATCAGTCCAAGTCAGCATGGATTTACGAAAGGGAAATCGTGCTCGACTAATCTTCTGGAATTTTTTGAAGATGTAATTAGGAAAATGGACAAGGGAGAGCCAGTGGATGTAGTGTACCTAGACTTTCAGAAAGCATTTGATAAGGTCCCACATAGGAAATTAGTGGGCAAAACTAGGGCACATAGTATTGGGGGTAGAGTGCTGACATGGATAGAGAAGTGGTTGGCAGACAGGAAACAAAGAGTAGGGATTAACGGGTCCCTTTCAGAATGGCAGGCAGTGACTAGTGGAGTATCGTAAGGCTTGGTGCTGGGAACACAGCTATTTACAATATACATCAATGATTTGGATAAAGGGATTCAAAGTAACATTAGCAAATTTGCAGATGACACAAAGCTGGGTGGCAGTGTGAACTGTGAGGAGGATACTATGAGAATGCAGGGCGACTTGGACAAGTTGGAGGAGTGGGCAGATGCATGGCAGATTAAGTTTAATGTAGATAATTGTGAGGTTATCCACTTTGGTAGCAAAAACAGGAAGGCAGATTACTATCTAAATGGCATCAAGTCAGGAAAAGGGGAAGTACAACAGGATCTGGGGGTCCTTGTACATCAGTCTATGAAAGTAAGCATGCAGGTACAGCAGGCAGTGAAGAAAGCGAATGGCATGTTGGCCTTTATAACAAGAGGAGTCGAGTATAGTGGCAAAGAGGTCCTTCTGCAGTTGCACAGGGCCCTAGTGAAACCACACCTGGAGTATTGTGTGCAGTTTTGGTCCCCTAATTTGAGGAAGGAGATTCTTGCTATTGGTGCAATAGTTGCAGGATTAGGCCATTTGGCCCTTCATGTTCCCTGCCTCTAGTGTGTCCAAGCCAACAATCTTATATGTTTCAATGAGATCTCCTCTCCTCCTAAACTTTAGAGTGTACAGGCACAGCTGCTCCATTCTCTCATCATATGACAGTCCTGCCATCCCAGGAATTAACCTTGTAAACCTACGCTGCACTCCCTCAATAGCAAGAATGTCCTTCCTCAAATTAGGGGCCCAAAACTGCACACAATACTCCAGATGTGGTCTCACGAGGGCTCTATACAACTGCAGAAGGACCTCTTTGCTCCTATATTCGATTCCTCTTGTTATAAAGGCCAACATGCCATTCGCTTTCTTCACTGCCTGCTGTACCTGCATGCTTACTTTCATAGACTGATGTACAAGGACCCCCTGATCCCGTTGTACTTCCCCTTTTCCCAACTTGACGCCATCTAGATAGTAATCTGCTTTCCTGTTTTTGCGAATAAGTGGATAACTTCACATTTATCAGCATTAAACTTTATCTGCCATGCATCTGCCCACTCCCCCAAACCTGTCCAAGTCACCCTGCATTCTCATGGCATTCTCCTCACAGTACACACTGCCTCCCAGCTTTATGTCATCTGCAAACCTGTGTTTCGTGTCAACTACGCCTACATTCCAGAATTCTTCCTGATCTGTTAAAAAATATAAATGCCGTTTAAAACAAAAATCACTCATCAATCAGGTGCTTGTGCATTGAAAAAAAACCTCATTGCTAGCCTCATTGACACAAATCAAGGAGCTTATGACTGCAGAATAATTACACTTAATTGTCAGAGAACCTCTTAACAAATTGGGTTGCCTGTATATGGACCACAGAAACACGAGACAGGCTTTCTGTGACAATTGTGACAATGCATCAAGGTTACATTGCTGGCATGTGCTGCTTGGCTAACAATGTAGAATCAACGATGAGCAACATTCACTTCCCCTTTTAATTGCATGGTTTTTTTTAAGATTCTCTTCAAGTTTCAACTCTAGTAATACGAAAATTATCTCTTTCAACGTTCATCTTTCAAAGAGAACACATGAAAGAACAAAATCTGTCAATGATTCTTTAATAATAGCACCAAATAATAATAAAAATAATGTTCCCTTAAAAGTGGATAATGTGCGTATTCTAAAAATAAATTAGTTGACAACATTTCAGAGTCTAAAGACATGTCATGAAAAGACTTTGCCTAAAGAATTTGCAATGAAACGTAATGAGTAAAAACCCTTTGATAAAAGTACTCACATTTAACAACATGCAGAAAGTATTGCACTGCACACTGATATAACCGTAAGGCTTCTTCAAAGTTTCCTGCTTTATCTTCTTGAGCAGCTTTGCTTGCAAGGTCAATACCTTTCTATAAAGAAAAAATAAATTTGAGCAATTAATACAATCTAACCTTTTATCTGCTATTGTTGCCCAAAACCGATCAGTCCGAGGTTAAAACATTGAATCTTTGTAAAGCGAACAGAGTATATTACTTCTTACAAGACCAAAAAACTTATTCCATATGAAGATAAAGGTTATTTCAATCAGTTATCAGTAATCCATCCAGATTGATTAAGTCTTTAGTTGTGGAACTAAATTAGCACCAGCTGTAAAAGATGAAATAACAAAAACATTTTGCTATATACTGGTCATGGAGCATCTGTGAAGACAGAAAGGCAGTTAATATTTCTGGCTCGTAATTTTTCCTCAATTGTATATGTAAAACCAAGTCCCATAAAAAATTTGAAACCCGCATCAACTAAACTTACTCCATTCGCCCTGTAATTTTCAGATAAGTGCATTCATTCAATTCTGGACTCCTGATCTCCTAATTTAACCGCCAACCACCATGCATCAAGCCCCTGTCCCATTGTACGAGGTAATTCAAGAGTTCTCCCGAGTTTTCCCCTGATCCGAACTCGGAGAATTTCCGTAGCGGGTCCGTAGGAGTTTGTGGATGTCTCGTAGCGGCTCATAATGCTAACGGTAGGCACTCGGGAAATCCGGTAAACTCGTGACGTTTTTTCATCCCTGCAAAAAAATGCCCACGAGTAAAATAATACTTGTGATGAAAAAAATGGTTACTTTTTACTCGTACGAGCCACTACGAGACATCCACAAACTCCTACGGACCCTCTACGGACATTCTCCGAGTTCGAATCAGGGGAAAACGCTGGAGATTTCTTGAATTACCTCGTACAGTAGGACAGGGCTTCAGAGAGCAAATGGCCTCATTGCTCTCATTGTTTCTTCTTTAAGGAGCTCAGAGAATTCAGCTCTTTAATCAAGTCCATTGTCACAAGATCTCATATTTCTTAATATCACTTGCTGCTCCCTTTTTAGCAGAAACAATTAATAAAACAATTTTTTGCATGGTTAGAGACAGATTTTATGTTGTCATCAAATGAGGTATAAAAATGGACTGGAATATTTTGCCTTCATCTGTGCAAGGAGATATGGCTTTGGTTTAACATTTCATCCACACTTCGGCAATTGTAAATAGAAGTGGTGTCTGTAATAGACAATAGGTGCAGGAGTAGGCCATTTCCCCCTTCGAGACAGCACCGCCATTCAATGTGATCATGGCTGATCATCCCGAATCAGTACCCCGTTCCTGCCTTCTCGCCATATCCCCTGACCCTGCTATTTTTAAGAGCCCATATCCCCATGACCCCGCTATTTTTAAGAGCCCTATCTAGCTCTCTTGAAAGCATCCCGAGAACCTGCCTCCACAGAAGCAGAGAATTCCACAGGCTCACCACTCTGTGAGAAAAAGTGTTTCCTCGTCTCTGTTCTAAATAACTTACTCCTTATTCTTAAAGTAATAATATGCAAAGTTTTCAATGAGAAACTGAAACCATTTCATTCCATCTCAAAAATTGGAAAAAAGTTCAATGAAGATTATGATACATACAAAATAGGGAAGGGATGGAATTCATAAAGGTTGACACAAAATGCTGGAGTAACTCAGCAGGAAAGGCAGCATCGCTGGATAGAAGGAACGGGTGACATTTTGGGTCTCAACCCGAAATGTCACCCAGACTGAAGAAGGGTCTCAACCCGAAGCATCACCCATTCCTTCTCTCCAGAGATGCTGCCTATCCTGCTTAGTTACTCCAGCATTTTGTGTCTACCTTTGATTTAACTAGCATATGCAGTTCTTTCCTACACATGGAATTCATAAATGTGTACCTAGAGGGACTGCAATATATTTTATTAATCTTATGCTGAAGTACTATAGGAGATGGTAAGGTTAAACAGCAAATTGTCATGACTTGGAAAGTACGTCTTCAAAGGGCAGTGAATAAGATTTAAAAAATAAATAATATATATTATATCTATATTACTAAAAGTCTGTTCTTGACCGGTTTTGGCCATCTGTGCTGCGATTTTCGAGAGAACGCCCCCCCTCCGCCGTATGTGTGCCGAGGATTTTTCCCGTCGATGAAAAATGACAGAGATATTAATGATTTTACAAAATTCCCCATTCTCTCTGCTGCCCCTGCTGGCGGCAGGGGGGAGGGACTATAAAACCAGGAAGTGGTGTGCCTCAATCAGTGTCTGCAAGCTGGAGGAAGGCAGAGGGTCACTTTCTCTGAGCTGTGAATAACACTGAACACATGTCCACTCAAATGTAAGTGTCCTTAGTGGTTCTAAAACGCTTGCAGAATGTGTCTATTGGTTCTAAAATGTTTGCAAAAAGTCTTATTGGTTCTAAAATGTTTGCAAAAAGTGTCCCTTTTGGTTCTACAATGCTTGCAGAATGTGTCTTTTTTGGTTCTAAAATGATTTTTAGGTTCCCCCCCCCCCTCTCCTCTTCCCTCCCTCTCCCCCCCTCCTCCCCACCATTCCTCCCCTAAACCCCCTCCCCTCCACACACCCCTAACCCCCCTCCCCTCCACCCCTCACAGCACACCCTTTCTCTCCCCCCCCCCCTCTTTTTTCCCCCTTCACCCCCCCCTCTTTCTCCCCCCCTGCTCTTTCTTTCCACCCCCCCTCTTTCCTTCCCTCCCCCTCTTTCCTTCCCCCCCCCCCCCCCCCCCCCCCCTCCAGATGTGACTGCAAGTTGGGGGCTATGCGTCAGTAGATAGGGTGGTTATGGGGTAAAAGGAGCAAATTAATAATATTAATATAATATCAAGGGGGTAATTAGCTCGAGTGCGGGGGGGGGGGGGTGAGATAGTTAGTGTGTGACGCTGCGTGCCGCCTCCCCACCCCCACAACCGCACGTTGGGGGAACAGACCCAACGGGTCTGCACTTGGTCTAGTATATAATAAAAAATAAATAATAAATAAAAGTGCTAAAGTAACAGCGGTTCAGGCAGCATATCTGGAGAATGAGGGTAGGTGTTGTTTCTGGTCAGGACCCCTCTTCAGTCTGAAATGTCACTGATCCGCATTCTCCAGAAATGCTGCTCGACACACTGAATTATTACAACACTGCCTTTTTCTGCAGTTCCTTGTGGATAAAAACAATTACCGTTTTGACATTGAGGGAGGAAATGAATAATATATATTTTTAAAAGAAATAACACAGATTGTCTCAATAATCCTTATATACCATAAAACACAAGGGGTTCTTAGGACAGGGAGCAGAAGATGTGGTTCTAGGATGGGGATGTCGGTCACCCCTTGGGATGGCCCCAACAAACATGGGAGGGCAGTAACTAACAGAAGCAATCATCAACAGGTAAACTGATAACTAGGCTCAAACAGTTGCAAAGAATTAGACCTTTTTTATGTTTATCAGCAGATCAGAGATGCATAAAGCATCTATGTCTAGTTTATAATACAGGCTGGTACATTTGTGCATTGCTACAGCTCAGTGCCAGAGACT
Organism: Leucoraja erinaceus; assembly: GCF_028641065.1. NCBI lineage: Eukaryota > Metazoa > Chordata > Chondrichthyes > Rajiformes > Rajidae > Leucoraja > Leucoraja erinaceus. The sequence goes on along the minus strand of NC_073378.1, from coordinate 81,316,981 downwards.
TGTGTTTGATGCTGGGTCAATTATAAAAGATTAAATAGCCGCACATTTGGATAGCAGTACCAGGATCGGTCCATGGATTTACGAAGGGTAAATCATGCTTGACTAATCTTCTGGAATTTTTTGAGGATGTAACTAGAAAAATGGACAAGGGAAGAGCCAGTGGATGTAATGTACCTTGACTTTCAGAAATTATTTGATAAGGTCCCACATAGGAGATTAGTGGGCAAAATTAGGGCACATGGTATTGGGCGTAGAGTGCTGACGGATAGAAAATTGGTTGGCAGACAGGAAACAGAGTAGGGATTAACGGGTCCCTTTCAGAATGGCAGGCAGTGACTAGCGGGGTACCGCAAGGCTCGGTACTGGGACGGCAGCTATTTACAATATACATCAATGATTTGGATGAAGGGACTCAAAGTAACATTAGCAAATTTGCAGATTACACAAAGCTGGGTGGCAGTGTGAACTGTGAGGAGGATACTATGAGAATACAGGGCGACTTGGACAGGTTCAGGGAGTGGGCAGATGCATGGCAAATGAAGTTTAATTTGGATAAATGTGAGGTTATTAATTTTGGTATCAAAAACAGGAAGGCAGATTACTATCTAAATGGCGTCGGGTTGGGAAAAGGGGAAGTACAACGGGATCTGGGGGTCCCTGTTCATCAGTCTATGAAAGTAAGCATGCAGGTACAGCAGGTAGTGAAGAAAATGAATGGCATGTATAACAAGAGGAGTGGAGTATAGGAGCAAAGAGGTGCTTCTGCAGTTGTATAGGGCCCTAGTGAGATCACACCTGGAGTATTGTGTGCAGTTTTACTCCCATAATGTGAGGAAGGACATTCTTGCTATTGAGGGAGTGCAGCGTAGGTTTACAAAGTTAATTCCCGGGATGGCGGGACTGTCATATGCTGAGAGAATGGAACGGCTGGGCTTATACACTCTGGAGTTTAGAAGGATGAGAGGAGTTCTCATTGAAATATATAAGATTGTTAAGGGCTTGGACACACTAGAGACAGGAAACATGTTGCTGATATTGGGGGAGTCCAGAAGCAGGGGCCACAGTTTAAGAATAAGGGGTAAGCCATTTTGAACAGAGATGAGGAAACACTTTTTCTCACAGAGTTGTGAGTCTGTGGAGTTCTCTGCCTCAGAGGGTGGTGGAGGCCAGTTCCTAGATAGGGCTCTTAAAGATAGCAGAGTCAGGGGATATGGGGAGAAGGCAGGAACTCTTATAGCATTTTTCGAGGATATAACTAGTAGCGTGGATAGGGGAGAACCAGTGGATGTGGTGTATCTGGACTTCCAGAAGGCTTTCGACAAGGTCCCACATAAGAGATTAGTATACAAACTTAAAGCACACGGCATTGGGGGTTCAGTATTGATGTGGCTAGAGAACTGGCTGGTAAACAGGAAGCAAAGAGTAGGAGTAAACGGGTCCTTTTCACAATGGCAGGCAGTGACTAGTGGGGTACCGCTCAGTGCTGGGACCCCAGCTATTTACAATATATATTAATGATCTGGATGAGGGAATTGAAGGCAAAATCTCCAAGTTTACGGATGACACTAAGCTGGGGGGCAGTGTTAGCTGTGAGGAGAATGCTAGGAGACTGCAAGGTGACTTGGATAGGCTGGGTGAGTGGGCAAATGTTTGGCAGATGCAGTATAATGTGGATAAATGTGAGGTTATCCATTTTGGTGGCAAAAACAGGAAAGCAGACTTATCTAAATGGTGGCCGACTAGGAAAAGGGGAGATGCAGCGAGACCTGGGTGTCATGGTACACCAGTCATTGAAAGTAGGCATGCAGGTGCAGCAGGCAGTGAAGAAAGCGAATGGTATGTTAGCTTTCATAGCAAAAGGATTTGAGTATAGGAGCAGGGAGGTTCTACTGCAGTTGTACAGGGTCTTGGTGAGACCACACCTGGAGTATTACGTACAGTTTTGATCTCCAAATCTGAGGAAGGACATTATTGCCATAGAGGGAGTGCAGAGAAGGTTCACCAGACTGATTCCTGGGATGTCAGGACTGTCTTATGAAGAAAGACTGGATAGACTTGGTTTATACTCTCAAGAATTTAGGAGATTGAGAGGGGATCTTATAGAAACTTACAAAATTCTTAAGGGGTTGGACAGGCTAGATGCAGGAAGATTGCTCCCGATGTTGGGGAAGTCCAGGACAAGGGGTCACAGCTTAAGGATAAGGGGGAATTCCTTTAAAACCGAGATAAGAACTTTTTTCACACAGAGTGGTGAATCTCTGGAACTCTCTGGCGCAGAGGGTAGTCGAGGCCAGTTCATTGGTTATATTTAAGAGGGAGTTAGATGTGGCCCTTGTGGCTAAGGGGATTAGATGGTATGGGAGAAGGCAGGTACGGGATACTGAGTTGGATGATCAGCCATGATCATATTGAATGGCGGTGCAGGCTCGAAGGGCCGAATGGCCTACTCCTGCACCTAATTTCTATGTTTCTATCAGGGTACTGGTTGGGGATGATCAGCCATTATCACATTGATTGTCGGTGCTGGCTCGAAGGGCCGATTGGCCTACTCCTGCACCTATTGTCTATTGATCCTGACCTTGGGCGCTGTCGCTGTGAAGATTGCATGTTCTACGAGACCGTGTGGGTTTCCTCCGGGCGCTCTGGTTTCTTCCCACATCCCAAAGCCATGCAGATTAAGGTTAATTTGCCGATGTAAAATTACACCATTGTGTAGGGAATGACTAAGTAACTGGGATAACAGACCTAATGAACAGGTGATTAATGGTTGGCACAGACTCGCTGAAGGGGCTGTATCTCCAAAGAAACAAGCATCATGACTGAATGATTATTAAACTCAAAGGACTTTGGTTGGGCCACTTTTGGGAGTGTCATAAACGTCAGCATGCACTAAAAGAATGTAGAGAATATTCTTAACAATCAGACCAGATGTTGTAAAGCTGAAGACAGGGAGAGGTCGTTTCTTTGGAGAGAAGATTGAGGAGTTATTTTACTTTATTTTTAAATTACAAAAAGCTTTGATAAGATGTAGGTATAAGAGCCCACACTAATTTTTACCTTAGTAATGGGAATAACAGAACCAAGGGAATAATATAGAGCACTGATGAATTTGGCAGGAATTCATGAGAAATATCTTTACAGAATGTGAAATATTTTCAAGCAAAACAAAAACTCAAGGCACCAATAAATAACTATGTGTGGTAGTAAAAACTTTTCCAGCTGGAAACTAACTTTTTCTTCTATAGATGTTTCGCGATTGACTAAACATTTCTGGGCTGCGTTTCGCTTTGATATAAATAGTGTATGCAATTTTTGCTTTCAAACTAAACGTTTGCGATAAGAGGAGAAGAATACATTAATTGAGCTGGCAATAAGAACGCGAAGAGACTCCTGCGGATTATAACCACTGGCGAGAACACGTTGAAGGCCGGTCAGAAGTTTTTGGTTTAGTCACGGAGTGAAAGGCCCACGTCTCACCCATCATAAGTTTCCTTCCTTCGCTCCCTCGACATTGTCCTAAAGCTTTAAGGGTGTGACTGCGGGTATATTCCAGTTCTGTTCACCCTTTACGCTTCCTGTTTGTTTGCAGGGCCCTTGGACTCGCGTCGCGTCGCGTCACTGGCTTTTTAGCCTCGGGCCATTCCCAGATCTCGGCACCTTCTTCCCAGGGCCCGAGGCCTGGACATGAAGGCCGTTATCACCCCCTGTAGTTTGGGGGTCCAAACCGACCCTCCGCCCACGGGCTCCCCGCAGCCGGATGGATGTGGAACACGGGACCGTTCCAACCCCCCACGCACGGGGAGAGAGTGAGAGTGAGAAGGAGAAGGAGAGGGAGAGGGAGAGAGGGAGAGAGCAGGTAAACACCGGCCACCACCGCCGCCACCGCCGCTCTGCGACATCACTCACCTGCAAGTTATTGCTGTTGGCAGCCATGACTCGCCCTGGCTGACAGCGAAGGCAATGCTGGAGATGAACCGGCGGCGAGTGGGCGATTCCCGTCACTCGCCGACTATTTATTCCTTTTTCTTTCTCTCTCTCTCGCCCCGCGGTTGCAAACCCAAAACACAGCACTTCCGTGTCCAAAATGGCGGCGCACTTCCGCCTGAGGCCCCTCCCACCTGACTGCGCATGCTCCGCCCTAACTGAACAAGGCTGCAGATGGAGTAGCCACTCAGCTGATCAGGCAGCATCTGTGGAGAGAAGGGTCAGGGGCAATGGAAACGGTATATAAACGATATATGCATAAGGTACAGAGAACAAACGAATGAAAGATATGCAAAACGAAACGATCAAGGAGAGGTGGAGCCTCTGGTGGCTGTGGGGTAGGTAAAAACGAGTTATGCAAAGTGTGAAACTCACAGGACATCAATGAAATTATGACGGGTGGGGGAGGGATGGAGAGAGAGGGCATGCAAAGGTTTACTTTAAACTCGATAAATCAATATTCATACCTCTGGATTACAAGCTACCCTAAGTGAAATTTGAGGTGTTGTTTCACCAATTTACATTTGGCCTCACTCTGACAATGGAGGAGGCCCAGGACAGAAAGGTCAGTGTGGGAATGAGAGGACAATTTAAAGTGTTTGGCACCCAAAAGATCACGTAGGCTGAAGGAAAGGGCTTTGACCTGAAATGTCATCAATTCCTTTTCTCCAGAGTTGCTGCCTGACCCGGTGAGTTACTTCAGCTTTTTATGTCTATCTTATGTCAACTTGCAGCTTCCAGTTGCTCAGAGGGTGGTGTTGATCTACAGTGGCTCCGGCACTGAATGGCTGGTGAGCCTGCGGCTCTCTGTGCTGTACATAGACATGGGACAGGCATTCTGTTTGCATCTGGTCTGGTTGTTGACCCTAGTGCTTGGACATTGCTGCACCACCTGTACTTTGTGGAAATGTTCTTCCAGACCAACATCTGTTACTATGTCCAGCAGGCAGCACGGAACATTCTGCAGTCACTGCAGAACAAGGGCTCAATGGATCCTGTGGCGTGGTTACTTGAGGAGACTGCTCAACATATCTAGTGAAATGCCTCATCAACAGTTTACTACTAATGCACGCTATTCTCAGGACAGCTGCTATGAAGAGGTTACGGTTGCCCATCTTTTCAAGGTGTGGATTTGCGAAGAAAGTCTGGTGAATGAAGCAAGAGCCCTTGTTACAGTTCATCTCGATCAGCTCAATAACAGAGGAGTCTCTGATTTATGGACTGCTCCTGGGGAATCATTCTGAGACGGACATCAAGTGCTGCTGGAAGATCATCAACTTGGTGAAAGATGATTTGGTCTGGCCGAAATGTTGATCTGCTTCCTTGCAGAGCAAGATGTCTGTCATGGCAGATTATTATATTGTTCAAGGAATCTTTCCTCTAGCCACTTTGATTGAAGACAGGGGTAAGGAGATAATTTCGATATGCATGCAAGCTCTCCACGAGGCATTCAAAGCCGTCCAAAGATAAATCTTCAAAACACAGTCTCTTAATTAATAGTTTCTTTATTGTCGTGGTAAAAACAGTCAGATCCAATTCAGTATCCTGTACCTGCCTTCTCTCCATACCCCCTGATCCCTTTAGCCACAAGGGCCATATCTAACTCCCTCTTAAATATAGCCAATGAACTGGCCTCAACTACCTTCTGGGGCAGAGAATTCCAGAGATTCACCACTCTCTGTGTGAAAAATGTTTTCCTCATCTCGGTCCTAAAAGATTTTCCCCTTATCCTTAAACTGTGACCCCTAAATGGCTACTACAAATCACACAGAGAGTGGTGAATCTCTGGAACTCCCTGCCACAGAACGTAGTTGAGGCCAGTTCATTGGCTATATTTAAGAGGGAGTTAGATGTGGCCCTTGTGGCTAAAGGGATCAGGGGGTATGGAGAGAGGGCAGGTACAGGGTACTGAGTTGCATGATCAGCCATGATCATATTGAATGGCCTACTCCTGCACCTATTTTTTATGTTTTTATGTTTCTAATGTCTGTCAGGGATGTTGCCGACTGGCCCATTCCAGACTGCAGGAGTATATGCTGAGGGACTTGCTGAAGCATGATCAGACAACTCTCGGGCTTTGTGGGTGAGGATCATAGTTTCGGGACCTTCCTCTGCTGGACATCGAAGAGCATGGTCTGGTAGAGACACCCCTCAAACAGGGAAGGGATATCACCCCAGAGGTTCACATGAGTGGCAAAGCAGCTTGGTGTAAGGATAGTTTGCAAACACTACTAAATATAACACTGATGAATGGAAAGGTGCTAAGAATGTTGGAAGAGGTTTTGTAGAGTTCTTGTTTTCTATATATTAAAAAAAAAATTCTGAATATACTTTATTTTGGGGGGAAAAAAATGTTGGAGCACCATGCCTTTCTTGCTGCTTCACCTTATCCTGAAACTCTTTGGGAGACATAGAAAGTTGCATACCTCCAATAAAATTGGGCAATTCCTGGGGAGAAAAAGCCATTAATTATTCCGAATTCAACATTGTAAAAATTGTTTAATGTAACTCTTTTCATATCTGAGAAATTAATCACAGGAGTCTCCTGCGATCTCCCTGTTGTTAAACTCTTTAACTCCCATTCATATACTAACCTTCTGTCCTGTGCCTCTTCAACAGTCAGTGAGGATAAATGCAAATTGGAGTAACTGAACCTCATATTTCACTTGGATAGCTTACAACCCAGCAGTATGACTATTGATTTCCCTAACTTCAAGTAACTCTTGCTTTCCCTCTCTCTTCGTCCTTCCCCCTAGCTCTCCGACTAGTTTCACTATCCTCCAGATAAATGTTATTGTTTGTATGCCTCATTGTCACCTTCCCCTCAACTAACAATGAACCATTCTACATTTTGTTGATGGTAGACAAAAATGCTGGAGAAATTCAGCGGGTGAGGCAACATTTATGGAGCGAAGGAATAGGTGACGTTTCGGGTCGAGACCCTTCTTCGTCTACTACATTTTGGTGATCATCCTCTGCTTTGATCTGTTGTTTTCACACCTTGCATTCTCTTTGAAACCCTTACATATCTCTAGTTTCCCTCTCCCCTGACTCTCATTGGCAAGAACGGCCTTGACCCGAAACATCACCCATTCCTTCTCTCCAGAGATGCTGCCTGTCCCGCTGAGGTACTCCAGCATTTTCTGTCTATCTTTGGTGTAAACCAGCATCTGCAGGTCCTTCGTACACATAAGTAGTGGGTTAGATTTATAACGAGATTGTTATAGAAGGGGGTTCAGCAGAGATTGGAAGATGGATTCAGGATATACACCTTGAGAGTTTGTAGTTGAGGATTTGGGCCTCACCTGCAGGATCATGGGGTTAGAGCGAGCTATGGGGAAGGGGTTGGATGTGTTACAATGCTGGTAGAAAAGCCTCGAGGATAAAAAGTAGAGTCACAATTCAACACTACACTGGCTGATGCCAGGAGTACTGAAATAGTTTGTTTCCAGAACATGGTGATCAAGAACCCCTTGTAATATTCAAAAGGGGTGCTGACTAGGAATGCTATCCTGTGTCCTGTGACATTGAAATTACATCAAGGGTAACTGGCCCCTGAAAATGCTCGATGCATTTCTGGAGTGACGACTGTCTTTACTTTGCCCATGTAATCATTGAGATTAGAAACATAGAAACATAGAAAATAGGTGCAGGAGTAGGCTATTCGGCCCTTCGAGCCTGCACTGCCATTCAATATGATCATGGCTGATCATCCAACTCAGTATCCTGTACCTGCCTTCTCTCCATACCCCCTGATCCCTTTAGCCACAAGGGCCACATCTAACTCCCTCTTAAATATAGCCAATGAACTGGTCTCAACTACTTTCTGTGGCAAAGATTTAAGTTTGCATACTAATCTCTTATGTGGGACCTTGTCGAAAGCCTTCTGAAAGTCCAGATATAACACATCCACTAGTTCACCCTTATCCACTACTAGTTACATCCTTGAAAAATTTTATAAGATTCGTCAGACATGATTTACCTTTCATAAATCCATGCTGACATTGTCCAATGATTTCACCACTTTCCAAATGTGCTGCTAACCCATCTTTAATAACTAACTCTAGCATTTTCCCCACTACCGATGTTAGGTTAACTGGTCTGTAATTCCCCATTTTCTCTCTCCCTCCCTTTTTTTAAAAAGTGGGGTTACATTAGCTACCCTCCAATCCTCAGGAACTACTCCAGAATCTAAAGAGTTTTGAAAAGTTATTATTAATGCATCCACTATTTCTGGGGCTACTTCCTTAAGTACTCTGGGATGCAGCCTATCGGGCCCTGGGGATTTATCGGCCTTTAATACATTCAATTTACCTAACACCACTTCCCGACTAACCTGGATTTCACTCAGTTCCTCCATCTCATTTGACCCCCGGTCCCCTGCTATTTCCGGCAGATTATTTATGTCTTCCTTAGTGAAGACAGAACCAAAGTAGTTATTCAATTGTTCTGCCATGTCCTTGTCCCCCATAATCAATTCACCTGTTTCTGACTGCAAGGGACCTACATTTGGTTAGAAACATAGAAATTAGGTGCAGGAGGAGGCCATTCGGCCCTTCGAGCCAGCACCGCCATTCATTATGATCATGGCTGATCGTCCCCAGTCAATAACCCGTGCCTGCCTTCTCCCCATATCCCTTGATTCCACTAGCCCCAAGAGCTCTACCTAACTCTCTCTTAAATCCATCCAGTGATTTGGCCTCCACTGCCCTCTGTGGCAGGGAATTCCACAAATTCACAACTCTCTGGGTGAAAAAGTTTTTTCTCACCTCAGTCTTAAATGACCTCCCCTTTATTCTAAGACTGTGGCCCCTGGTTCTGGACTCGCCCTACTAGTGATTATTAAATTGGCCCTGATTTGACATTCTGGAGATGGCATTTATTGATTTTTAGAGTAGGAAGAATTCCTATCATTCAATTATGGGATGCTAAATTATATTAAACTTTATTTTTTGGTACAATGCTGCCGCATGCCATTTATACATTTTGTATAATCTGTAATTGATGCAGTAATTTACATTACAATTGTGAATTTAATTTGCAACATTTTTTTTTAGTAACTGGTTAAAATGAACTGAATTAACTTAATCAATAAAGTTTGCACATTTAATTCATAATTCTCTCTACGCAGTTTTTATTTGGAATGATGCATAGTCAAACATAATACAAAAAAGCAATAACGCGACAATTTTTGTTTTAAAATGGGGTGACAAACATCTGTAAGGGGTTTGTTTCTGTTGCAGAGATACAGCACAGAAACATAGTCCTTCTGCCCCCTGAGGCCATTCGGACCCTTCGTCCCCGCACCGGAATTCATATATATTGTGAGCTGATATCGTCCCCATTCTGTTTCACGTGCCTGCCTTCTCCCCATATCCCTTGATTAAACTAGCCCCAAGAGCTGCTACCTAACTCTCTCTTAACATCCATCCAGTGATTTGGCCTCCACTGCCCTCTGTGGCAGGAATCCCATAAATGCACAACTCTCTGGGTGAAAAAAAAAGGTATACCTCATTGAAGTTTTCAATGAATTTCCCCTTGGAATTGGAAAGACTGCTTACCCGGTGTAAGCCATCTGGAATACCCAAAATACTAGTGATTACTAAGCGGCCCTGATTCATCTTCTGGAGATGGCATTGATTGATTTTTTGAGTCAAGAATTCTTATCATTCAATTATGGGATGCTAAATTATATTAGACTTTATTTTTTGGTACAATGCTGCCGCATGCCATTTATACATTTTGTATAATCTGTAATTGATGCAGTAATTTACATTACAATTGTGAATTTAATTTGCAACATTTTTTTTTAGTAACTGGTTAAAATGAACTGAATTAACTTAATCAATAAAGTTTGCACATTTAATTCATAATTCTCTCTACGCAGTTTTTATTTGGAATGATGCATAGTCAAATATAATACAAAAAAGCAATAACGCGACAATTTTTGTTTTAAAATGGGGTGACAAACATCTGTAAGGGGTTTGTTTAGTTTAGAGATACAGCACAGAAACGGGTCCTTCTGCCCCCTGAGTCCACGCTGACCAGTGGTCCCCGCATGTGGAAGTGCTGTTCGTATATATTGTAGAGCAGATATCATGAGCATTCTGTTTCACTCAAACGGCAGTGGAAATGTATCAATGACTCTAAAGATCGCCTTATTTGTTGCATTTTGAAATATGTGTCTAACAAAAAAATTAACCAGGGTCACATTCCCGCCGAGATTACAGACAGGAAATCTGAGACAGCCTCAGACTCCCGGTAGCAAAGCGCAAAAACAGCAAAGGTATATGAAATTGCAGCGCTTTTCATTGGAATTTTTCATTCCGAATTGGAAGCTGATGGCTTACACGGTGAGTCGCCACCAAAGTCCCCGGCTTCTTCCTACAGGAGGCCGCTCCTCGTTGCGGCTCAGGCACCTCAGACCCTGGAGAGAAGGAATGAGTGCATGTTTTGAGTCCCCCCCAAGATCCTCTTCAGACTGAGAGTCAGGGGAGAGGGAGTCTAGAGATGTGGAAGGGTAATGTGTGAAAACGACAGATCAAAGCAGACAATGCGAATGAAGTATAGAATGGTTCATTGTTAGCTGATGGGAAGATGACAATCAAATTAATCAAAAGGACTCAAACTAGTCGGAGAACTAGGGTGGGGGAGGGACAGAGAGAGAGGGAAAGCAAGGGTAACTTGAAGTTAGAGAAATCATCCTACCGCTGGGTTATGTGCCCAAGCAAAATATGAGATGCTGTTCCTCCAATTTGCATTGGGCCTCACTCTGACAGTGGAAGAGGCCCAGAACAGAAAGATCAGTATGAGAATGGGAGGGGAAGCTTAGCAAGTGTTTAGCAACTGGGAGAACGTATAGGCCTAGGTGGACTGAGTGGAGATGTTCAGCAAAATGATCGCCGAGCCTGTGCTTGGTCTCACCGATATATAGGAGTCCACAGTTGGAACAGCAGATACAAGATGGGGTTGGAGGAGGTGCAAGTGAACCTCTGCCTCACCTGAAAGGATTGTCGGGGTACTTGGACAGAGTTGAGGGAGAAAGTATAGGCGCTGTAAGTAAGTAACCTTGCGTTTACATGGAAAAGTACCTGGGGAGAGGGTGGTTTGGCAGCAAAACAATGAGTGCACCAAGGAGTTGCGGAAGGAACAGTCTCTGCAGAAAACGATGGAAATGGGAAGATGTGGCAAGTGGTGGGATCTCATTGGTGGTGATGAAAATGTCGGGGGATTACTTGCTGTATGCAACGACTAATGGGATATAAGGTGAGGACTAGGGGACTTCCTGGTGCGACTGGGTGGAGAGGGAGGAAGAGCGGAGCTGCGGGATACTGAGGAGGCCCGTGTGAGGGCCTTATCTATGATGGAAGAGTGAATTCTCCATTCCATAAAGAATGAGAACATCTCATCTCAGTCACGGTGGCGCAGCGGTGGAGTTGCTGCCGTACAGCGCTTGCAGTGCTGGAGATCCGGGTTCGATCCTGACTATGGGTGCTGTCTGTACGGAGTTTATACGTTCTCCCCGTGCCCTGCATGGGTTTTCTCCAAGATCTTTGGTTTCCTCCCACAGTTTGGTGTATGTGTAAAATTGTCCCTAGTGTGTGTAAGATAGTGTTAGTGTGCGGGGATCACAGGTCGGTGCGGACTCGGTGGGCAGAAGGGCCTGTTTCCGCGCTGTATCTCTAAACTAAACTATCTCGGATGTCTTGGCATGGAACACCTCATCTTGAATGAATGAATGAATAAATTTATTGGCCAAGTATTCACATACAAGGAATTTGCCTTGCTGCTCCGCCCGCAAGTGACAACATGGCATACAGTGACAGTTAGGAATGATACATAAAACATTAAACATTAATAATAAAACATTATTGATTAAACATGTGCATTAAATAAAATACTAGAGCAAAAGGAGGCAACAGATTTTTGGTTATTGAGTAGAGCTGCTTGTGGAAAAAAGCTGTTTTTATGTCTGGCTGTGGCAGCTTTGACAGTCCGGAATCGCCTTCCAGAGGGAAGTGATTCAAAGAGTTTGTGGCCAGGGTGAGAGGGGTCAGAGATGATCTTACCTGCTCGCCTACTGGCCCTTGCAGCGTACAGTTCGTCAATGGAGGGGAGGTTGCAGCCAATAATCGTCTCGGCTGATTGGACGATTTGTTGCAGCCTCCGGATGTCGTGCTTGGTGGCTGAGCCAAACCAGACCATGATGGTGAAGGTGATGACAGACTCTACGTATAAAATTTGACCATCGTTGCCTGTAGCAGATTGGGCTCCCTCAGCTGCCGCAGGAAGTGCATCCTCTGTTGTGCCTTCCCTCCCCTTCCTCCCCTTCCTCAGTCCCCCTGCTGTCTCCTCCCATTCCCCAGCCATCGGGCTCCTCCTCCTTTTTCCTTTCTTGTCCCCGCCCACCCCCGCCCCCGATCAGTCCGAAGAAGGGTTTCGGCCCGAAACGTTGCCTATTTCCTTCGCTCCATAGATGCTGCCTGCACCCGCTGAGTTTCTCCAGCCGTTTGTGTCTATCTTTGTGTACCTTCGATTCTCCAGCATCTGCAGTTCCTTCTTAACCTCTGTTGTGCCTTTTTGAATGTGGAATTGATGGTGTCCCCCATTTAAGGTTCTTGGAGATGATTGTTCCCAGGAACTTAAAAGACTCCACAGATGTGACTGTGGTGTTGTTGACAGTGAGTGGGGTGAGGGGAGGGGGAGCTCTCCTAAAGTCTACTATCAATTCCACTGTCTTAAGAGCATTGAGCTCCAGATTGTTGCGATGGCACCAGGATGCCAGCTGTGTCACTTCCTGCCTGTAGGCAGATTCCTCCCCATCCTGGATCAGTCCAATCAGGGTTGTGTCGTCCAAAACTTGAGAAGCTTGACAGATGTGTCTGTGGAGGTGCAGTCATTGGTGTAGAGGAGAGGGGAGAGTACGCAGCCTTGCGGTGCTCCGATGCTGAGGGTTTGCGGGTCTGAGATGTGCTTTCCCAGCCTCACAGGCTGCTTCCTGTCTGTCAGGAAGCTGGTGATCCACCGACAGAGGGGTTCAGGCACAGTCAACTCGGACAGTTTGGAGTGTAGTAGCTCTGGCACAATGGTGCTGAATGCAGAGCTAAAATCAACAAACAAAATCCTTGCGTAGGTCCCCTGGCGGTCTAGGTGCTGGAGGATGAAATGCAGGCCCAGGTTGACTGCATCATCCACAGATCTATTGGCCCGATATGCAAACTGCAGAGGGTCCAGCAGGTAGGTTTGTGATATTTTTCAGCTTGGCCAGCTCCAGTCTTTCAAGGATCTTCATGACCACAGAGGTCAGTGCGACAGGCCTGTAGTCATTAAGACAAGTAATCCTTGCCTTTTTTGGTAAAGGGACAATAGTGGAGACTTTGAAGCAGGCAGGGACAGTACAGGTTTGCAGGGACTGGTTGAAAATGTCTGTGTAGACCAGTGTGAGTTGTCGGCACAGAGCTTGAGGGTAGAGGGGGAAACATTGTCCGGTCCTGGAGATTTCTGGCTGTTCTGTCTTCTGAACAGCCTCTCCACCTCCTATTTTAAATGTTGATGATGGCAAAGTGATGTTGTGCAGCACGGAGAGGATGGGTAATTATAGACAATAGGTGCAGGAGTAGGCCATTTGGCCCTTCGAGCCAGCACCGCCATTCAATGTGATTATGGCTGATCATCCCCAATCAGTACCCCGTTCCTGCCTTCTCCCCATGTCCCCTGACTCCATTATTTTTAAGAGTCCTATCTAGCTCTCTCTTGAAAGCATCCAGAACACCTGCCTTCACCGCCCTCTGAGGCAGAGAATTCCACAGATTCACTACTCTCTGAGAAAATGTGTTTCCTCGTCTCCATTCTAAATGGCTTACTCCTTATTCTTAAACTGTGGCCCCTGGTTCTGGACTCCTCCAACATCGGGAGCATGTTTCCAACCTCTAGTGTGTTCAAGCCCTTAACAATCTTATATGTTTCAATGAGAACCCCTCTCATCCTTCTAAACTCCAGAGTGTACAAGCCCAGCTGCTCCATACTCTCAGCATATGACAGTCCCACCATCCCGGGAATTAACCTTGTAAACCTACGCTGCACTCCCTCGATAGCAAGAATGTCTTTCCTCAAATTAGGGGACGAAAACTGCACACAATATTCCAGGTGTGGTCTCACTAGGGCTCTGTATAACTGCAGAAGGACCTCTTTGCTCCTATATTCGATTCCTCCTGTTATAAAGGCCAACCTGCCATCGCTTTCTTCATTGCCTGCTGTACCTGCATGCTTACTTTCATAGACTGATGTACAAGGACCCCCAGATCCCGTTGTACTTCCCCTTTTCCCAACTTGATGCCATTTAGATAGTAATCCGCCTTCCTGTTTTTGCTACCAAAGTGGATAACCTCACATTTATCCATATTAAACTTCATCTGCCATGTATCTGCCCACTCCCCCAACCTGTCCAAGTCACCCTGCATTCTCATAGCATCCTCCTCACAGTTCACACTGCCACCCAGCTTTGTGCCATCTGTAAATTTGCTAATGTTACTTTGAATCCCTTCATCCAAATCATTGATGTATATTGTCAATAGCTGTGGTCCCAGCACTGAGCCTTGCGGTACCCCACTAGTCACTGCCTGCCATTCTGAAAGGGACCCGTTAATCCCTACTCTTTGTTTCCTGTCTGCCAACCACTTCTCTATCCATGTCGGCCCTCTACCCCCAATACCATGTGCCCTAATTTTGCCCACTAATCTCCTATGTGGGACCTTATCAAATGCTTTCTGAAAGTCCAGGTACACTTGTCCATTTTCCTAGTTACATCTTCAAAAAATTCCAGAAGATTAGTCAAGCATGATTTCCCCTTCGTAAATCCATGCTGACTCGGACCGATCCTGTTACTGTTATCCAAATGTGCGGCTATCTCATTTTTTATAATTGACTCCAGCATCTTCCCCACCACCGATGTCAGGCTAACTGGTTTATAATTCCCCGTTTTCTCGCTCTCACCTTTCTTTAAAAAAGTGGGATAACATTAGCTACCCTCTAATCGACAGGAACTGTTCCTGAGTCTATAGAACGTTGGAAAATTATCACCAATGCATCCACGATTTCTAGAGCCACTTCCTTAAGTACCCTGGGATGCAGACCATCAGGCCCTGTGGATTTATCAGCCTTCAGACCCATCAGTCTATCCAACACCATTTCCTGCCTAATGTGGATTTCCTTCAGTTCCTCTGTCATCCCAGATCCTCTGGCCACTACTATATCAGGAAGATTGTTTGTGTCCTCCTTAGTGAAGACGGATCCAAAGTACCTGTTCAACTCATCTGCCATTTCCTTGTTCCCCATAATAAATTCACCTTTTTCAGTCTTCAAAGGTCCAACTTTGGTCTTAACTAATTTTTTCCTCTTCACATACCTAAAGAAGTTTTTACTATCCTGCTTTATATTCTTGGCTAGCTTACCTTTGTACCTCATCTTGTCTCCCCGTATTGTCTTTTTGGTTATCTTCTGTTGTTCTTTAAACATTACCCAATCCTCTTGCTTCCCGCTCATCTTTGCTACGTTGTACTTCTTCGCTTTAATTTTTATACTGTCCCTGACGTCCTTTGTCAGTCATGGTCGTCCCTTTCTCCCCTTGGAATCTTTCTTCCTCCTAGGAATGAACTGATCCTGCACCTTCTGTATTATTCCTAGAAACACCTGCCATTTTTGTTCCCCTGTCATCCCTGCTAGTGTATCTTTCCAGTCAACTTTGGCCAGCTCCTCCCTCATGGCCCCATACTCCCCTTTATTCAACTGCAATGCTGACACCTCCGATCTACGCTTCTCCCTCTCCAATTGCAGATTAAACCTGACCACGTTATGGTCACAGCCTCGTAATGGCTTATTAACCTCGAGGTCCTTTATCAAATCTGGTTCATTACATAACACTGGATCCAGAATTGCCTTCTCCCTGGTAGGCTCCAATACAAGCTGTTCAAAGAATCCATCACAAAGGCACTTGACAAAGTCCCTTTCTTGAGGTCCAGTATCAACCTGATTTTCGCAGTCTACCTGCATATTGAAATCTCCCATAACAACCACAGCATTACTTTTACTACATGCCAATTTTAACTCCTGATTCAACTTGCGCCCTATGTCCAGGCTACTGTTTGGGGGCCTGTAGATTAGTCCCATTAGCGTCTTTTTACCCTTACAATTCCTTAGTTCTATCCATACTGACTCCACATCTCCTGTTTCAATGTCAGCCCTTGCAAGGGACTAAATTTCATTCCGCATCTACAGATAGAAAGGGGTAATATTTGTGCTGAAAAGGCATTGTTTAATGTCAAAAATGTTTCTGTCGGCAGGAGAATTTCACAGAAACTCCACTACACAATCTGCGCCTTCTTAAATCTAACCTCTTATTGTCATTGAATGGCTGCTTGGTGGAATTGTCCAGCAGGGGGCACTGGACGCTGATGAAGTTGAAAAATTATACCGCAGAACAAGGCTCGTGGACCCATCATGTTTGTGCCAGTCCTAAAAGATCATTATTTCTTATTTAATTTTTGGTATCTGGCATTTCACTGTACCTTAATTGGTACATGTGACAATAAACTGACCTAGAAACCTTGGATGAAAACTGGTGAGGTGACGTTGAGTTACTGATTTGAACCATTGCCGCTCTTCTGGAGAAGGTATTCCCACAGCGCTGTTTGAAAGAAGCTTCAGGATTTAGACTCAGCAAAGATAAAGGACGGACTTTGGAAGCCGCCGACTCCGGTAGGAGGGGGCCGACTCTGTGTTTACGCCGCTGAGAACGTCCCGCAGCCCCGACGTCGGACTTACAACACCCCGGCGAGCGGTCCTGAACATCGGGCCGCCCGTTGCGGCAACTGCGGAGGGCACGGGGAGGCCCTGACCATGGGGAACAGTGGAGGAAGAGACTGACTTTGGTGCCTTCCCACACAGTGGGAAACTTTGATTCTGCTGTGTGGGGATGTTTTATGTCAAACCCTATAGTGTGTTGTGTCCCTTTTTTTTAATTGTATGGCTGTATGGGAATTTCATTTCACTGTGCCATCTGGCACATGTGATGAATAAATCTATCTTGTATCTCTCTCTCTTGTCTTGTAAAGTTTGATAGCCACAGGCAAGGACCTCCTGTGGCGTTCTGTCCTGCATCTTGATGGAACCAGTCTGTTGCTGAAGACACTCCTCAGGTTGACCAGTGTGTCATGGAGGGGGTGAGCTGTATTGTCCAGGATGCTCCGCAGTTTGAGGAGCATCCACCCCTCCATGACCACTTCCCATTGATCCAACTTCGCCCCCAGGACAGAGCCAGCCTTCCTGATGAATTTGTTAATCCTAAATTTGTCATATCCAGCATCCTGTCTTTAAAAACCTATCCAGGCCATTTTACCTTCATGCTTCCACCACTAATTCTTACATTGCGATTGAGAGCCAGACCACCCATGTGTAAATGTTTTGTTTGTTTCCCTATTAATCCACCAATTGCTTTCAATTAATCCCCCTTCATACTTTGACTCTTAATACAGGTGCACAACCTTTTATCCGACGATCCAAATTACGAAAACATCCGAATAGCGACATTTTTTCGGTCCTTGAAGAAAGGTCCTTGAAAACGTTCACCGAGGGCGACCCGCAGAGGTGACAGCGGAACCTCCGGTCGGTCCTCGAAGAAAGGGGAACTAAATCCCCATTCATAAAAGAGGTGAGGGTATATTGCGCGGGAGGGTTAATAATTGACAATCTGCTGCTGCCTGCCCGCTGAGTTAAAAAGTTCCCACGGTAGACACGATACACAGTGTATCGTGAGTCTTGCGTGGGAACTTTTTAACTCAGCGGGCAGGTAGCAGCAAATTGTCGCTCCCTTCAGTTTCACCCCACCTACACCCCTCTGCTTCCCGGCCATGTGTGTGACCCCTTCCCTCCCCTCTCCAGTTCCCCGCCCATTGCACCGGCGCGGGGGCTTTGCATTGTCTTCACGTCGGCGATTCTAGCAGCGCAGTGCAGTCACCGGAGACGTCAGGACCAACGGGACACCGACCCCCAGGCCCACCGCAAGCACGGAGATCCCAGAGACCCACAGCCAGCAGCAGCCCAGCCCCGTTCCAACTCCAGAGGAAAACTGCAAACTGGCCGGAGACGTCAGGACCACCAGAAGCCGCTCCCCGATGGGCCGCTACGGCGACAAGTGGCAGTTCGCCCACAGCCCGAGCTGTGCCCCCTCATCGGGACACCGACCCCCAGGCCCACTGCAAGCACGGAGATCCCAGATCAGCAACTCCAGCCCAGCCCCGTTCCAACTCCAGAGGAACACGCTCAGTGTATGGGCAGAAGCTGATAGTGTGGAAGGTACTTCTTGTTCTTGGGGTCGCGCAGCTCGGGCTGTGGGCGAACTGCCACTTGTCGCCATAGCGGCCCATCGGGGAGCGGATTCCTCTGGAGTTGGAGGGGGAAGGGGGTATTGTGCTGTTTGATCGCCCCCTGCTATCCCAGGGACAGGGAGACAGGACGTTCACCGAGGGCGGCCTGCAGAGGTGACAGCGGAACCTCCGGTCGGTCCTCGAAGAAAGGGGAACTAAATCCCCATTCATAAAAGAGAAGGTGAGAGTATATTGCGCGGGAGGGTTAATAATTGACAATCTGCTGCTACCTGTCCGCTGAGTTAAAAAGTTCCCACGGTAGACACGATACACAGTGTATCGTGAGTCTTGCGTGGGAACTTTTAAACTCAGCGTGCAGGCAGCAGCAGATTGTCGCTCCCTTCAGTTTCACCCCACCTACACCCCTCTGCTTCCCAGCCATGTGTGTGACCCCTTCCCTCCCCTCTCCAGCTCCCCGCCCATTGCACCGGCGTGGGGGCTTTGTACTGTCTTCACGACGGCGATGGCTGCAGTTCAGTGCAGTCACCGGAGATGTCAGGACCAATTGGACGTCGACCACCAGGCCCACCGCAAGCACAGAGATCCCAGAGACCCACAGCCAGCAGCAGCCCAGCCCAGCCCCGCTCCAACTTCTTCTGCCGGGATCAAGGCGCAAACTCGCGACCTTGCGGATATGAGCCGAGCACTCTACCACTGAGCCAGCCATTAAAATCTACGCAAAAATATTTCCATTCCGAAGACCGACAAATTCTGAATTACGAAAAGTGTCTGGTCCCAAGGCTTTCGGATAAAAGGTTGTGCACCTGTACAAAGAAAATAGGCCGCTTGCAACATAGACCTGTAATTCTATGTGCTCAAGTAAATCTCCTTTCAGTGTATTTAATAAGCAAGTTCGTTATTCCGATAAACAGAAGGAATCATGGGATTTGTCAAAGGTCGAACGCTATAAATAAAAATCGATCAAATCGCTGTAGATTCTGTGAGTATAGTTTAGATCTGATATTTTGCCTTTTTTCAGTGGCACCACCAGCAGCTCCAGCGGGTGCCCGGCCTGCCCATGGCTGGCAGGAGCCCGTCCGCAGACTTTCTCTCCGACCAGGATGACTCCAGCAGCAGCGGCTCTAAGTTGCCTGTCTTCAAGCAGGGCCGGCGGCTGCCCATCTTCAGCAGGATCTCAGTGTCGGACTGAAGTACTGGCAGGCAGAGTCGAGCTGGAGACAGCGGCGTCCAGGGCCACCCCGCCAGCCCAGAGCCACCCCGGACACCTCCAGACAGGGACAGGACACTGGGGAGGGGACGGGGACGGCCCAGCAGCAACTCAACAGCGGCCGCAACGACAGAGAGCCGACCCCAACCCCGACCATGGACGAAACCCAAGCCTGCACACAATGCATCACCAACCAACGTTGCTGAGACTGTTTATAGCTAGTGACCTATGACCTGGGCATGCACTGTCGGAATACCGAACTCGCTTATTCTTTCAAGCCAAACATTTCAGTCCAGGCAATGGCCACAAAAGTCTCTCCTGCACCCTATCCAGTACAAACAAATGTTTCCTGTAATGGGTTAATCAGAATTGGTCACCATACTGGAGGGCAGCACAGTGCCTTGGCAGTTAGCATGGCTGCTGTGCAGTTCTAGCAATCTGGGTTTGATCCTGATCTTGCATGTTGACTGTGTTGAGTCTGCATGTATTTCCTTTGACTACGTGGGTTTCCTCAGGTTGTGCCAGGTCCCTCCCACATTCCAAAGGCCTTCTGGTGTACTAATTGCCTTTTGTAAATTACCACCTAGTGAGGGATAACAATAAAAACAATCAAAGGGAATTGTGTGACGTGTGAGAGTGTAAATTGGAGGGATTTCCTCTGGGTTCTCTTATTTCCAACCACATCCTATAGATGTTATAAGAGATAAATTGGCCCATGTGTAGGGAGGCAGCCAGCAAATAGTGAAGTTGACGGACATGGAAGTAAATGGGTTACAGCGAAATATGAAGGATTTTGACTAGATTTTAGGTTTATTAATATTGTCACGCACCATAAGACACAGCAGCAGAATTGGGTGATTAGGACAATCGTCCAACCTATTCGATCATGGCTGATCTATTTTTCCCCTCTCAACCCCATTCCCCTGCTTTCTCCCCATAACCTTTGACACCCTTACGAATCAATCGCTGCTTTAAAAATACCCAATGTCTTGGCCTCCACGGCCATTTGTGGCAATGAATTCCACAGATTCACCTCTTTCTGGCTAAAGAAATTCCTCCTCATCTCCATTCTAAAGTTACATCCTTTTATTCTGAGGCAGTCCTCTTTGTTTCATGACATTCCCATTACTGGAAACATCCTTTCCACCCACTATCTAAGCCTTTAATTATTGTCTACTATTTTTTCAGTAGGTTTCAATAAAATTCCCTCATGATTTCACTTCAAAACCTCTACAGGTGCACATTAGAGAGCATGCTGGCCAGTTGCATCGTGGCTTGGTTCGGCAACTTGAGCGCCCTGGAGAGGAAAAGACTACAAAACGTAGTAAACACTGCCCAGTCCATCATCGGCTCTGACCTTCCTTCCATTGAGGGGATTTATCGCAGTCGCTGCCTCAAAAAAGCTGGCAGTATCATCAAAGACCCACACCATCTTGGCCACACACTCACCTCCCTGCTACCTTCAGGTAGAAGGTACAGAAGCCTGAAGACTGCAACAACCAGGTTCAGGAATAGTTACTTCCCCACAGCCATCAGGCTATTAAACCTGGCTCGGACAAAACTCTGAACATTAATAACCCATTATCTGTTATTTGCACTTTATCAGTTTATTTATTCATGTGTTTTGTAGTCAATGCCTACTATGTTCTGTTGTGCTGAAGCAAAGCAAGAATTTCATTGTCCTATCAGCGACACATGACAATAAACTCACTTGAACTTGAAAATTATATAAATGTAAAACACCAAGTGCAGGAATAACTCAGTGGGTCATGCAACATCCGTGGAGGAAATGGATAGGTGATGTTTTGGGTCAGGACCCTTCTTCAGATCGATAGCAGTAGAGGGTGAAAGTTGGAAAAAGGTAGGGGGCAGGCCAAAACCTGGGAAGTGATTGGTGGATACAGGTGAGGGGTATTTTGATTGGCTGATTTGTGGAGTAAGTGATAAAATCAACAGGTGAAAAGAAGACAAAGGGTGTCAGATCAGGAGAGAGTGAAATGTGAAGCAAACATGAGGGATGTAGGTGGAAGAGGGCAGGTGGAGGTGAAAGATGGGGAGATGAATAGAAAACAAGGGACTGGAATGGGAGATGTGAGTCTGAAGGAGGGGAAAGGAACAGGGGGACTGGGAGAAATAGATCCAATCCTTGTCACTCCTTCTCATCAAAAGGCCCTCCTCACCTGTATCCACTCATTAAGCTTCGATAGATACAAGAAGCTGGAGTAAGCGGGACAAGCAGCATCTCTGGAAAGAAGGAACGGGTGACGATTCGTTTGAGACCCTTCTTCAGACTAGTCAGGGGAAAGGGAAATGAGAGATACCGATGATGACGTAGCGAGATAAAGAACAATGAATGAAATATATGCAAAAAAAAGTAACTGATAAAGAAACAGGCCATTGTCAGCTGTTTGATGGGTGAAAACGAGAAGCAGGTGTGACTTGGATGGGGGAGGGATGGAGAGAGATGGAATGCTGGGGTTACTTGAGTTAGAGAAATCAATATTCATACCACTGGGCAGTATGCTGCCCAAGCGAAATATGAGATGCTGTTCCTCCAATTTGCGTTTTGCTTCACTCTGACAATGGAGGAGACCTGGGACAGAAAGGTCAGTGGGAATGGGAAGGAGAATTAAAGTGTTTAACAACCGGGGGATCAGTTAGGTCCAGGCAGACTTAGCGAAGGTGTTCAGCGAAATGATCGCCCAGTCTACGTTTGGTCTCGCCGATGTATACAAGTTCATATCTTGAACAACAAACACAGTAGATGAGGTTGGAGGAGGCGCAAGTGAACCTCTGCCTAACCTGAAAGGACTGTCGGGGTTCCTGGACAGTCGAGGGAGGAGTTGCATCTTCTGCGGTTGTAGGGGAAGGTACCTGGGGAGGGGTGGTTTGGGTGGAAAAGGAGTCACCCAGGGAGTTGCGGATGGAATGGTTTGTAAAAGGCGGAAACGGGTGGAGATGGGAACATGTGAGTAGAGTTGGGATCCCGTTGGAGGTGGCGAAAATGAGAGAGGATTATGTGTTGAATGCGACAGCAGATGGGGTGAAAGGTAAGGACTGGGGGACTCTGTCTCTGTTGGGGGGGGGGAGGGGGAACAAGGGCGGAGCTGTGGGATACCTAGGAGACACGAGTGAGGGCCTCATCTATGATGGGAGAGGGGAACCCCCATTCCCTGAAGAATGAGGACATCTTGGATGTCCTGGTATGGAACACCCAACTTGGGTGCAGATGTGGCATAGACGGAGGAATTGGAAGAAGGGGATAGTCTTGATAGTTGTGGAAGTCAGTGGGTTTGTAATAGATGTCAGTCGACCCAGAGTCGTGAAGCTTTGTCCTTCTCCCACCCCTCTTTCAGCTCCCCATCCCCTATTACTGAAGGCTCGCAACCGAAATGTCATATTTCCATTTTCTCCACAGATGCTGCCTGACCCCAGACTTCCTCCTGTTTTGTTTTGCTCAAGGTTGAAATACCTGCAGTTTGCTGCGTCTGTCTTGCGTAAATGCAAGATTGCTGCTGATATTTATGTTCCTCATGATTTCCTTCTCACATATCCTTCTATTCCCTTTGTGGGGTTATTTACCCCCCCTCCTTCTCCCGAGTCACCAGATGTGGCAGGAATTTCTCAATTCTCATGATTTTTAGGGAAATAGATGTTCCAGAATTTCAGAGATGTAGAACTAATTATTTTTAGCGTGCATTCTTACTACTTCCCCCTCCTCTGATCCTTCAGCCCCCCAATCTTCTTGCCCCCATATGTATTTATCCATTTGATCACTGCTTAAAATAGAACCAAAGTATATTTCAACACATGAGCGTTTCCATTGTACCCAAGCATTTTACAATAGTTAATCAATGTTCAAATAGACCTTGACTTAAGATACTACTCACTGGTGTAAGAATCCTGAAAATATTACATTGATCCCTCACTTAGCACTAATTGTACCTTGTGGTCGTCATTTCCGAAGAGTCCACTATACTGGAAGTTGGAAAATGTTATACTGGACATTTTTTTTACACTTATCAAGCCAATTAACCTACAAACCTGTTCGTCTTTTGAATGTGGGAGGAAACCGAAGATCTCGGATAAAACACACGCAGGTCACAGGGAGAGCGTACAAACTCCGTACAGACAGTGCCCGCTGCGCCACCGTGACTCGGGGTGCAGAATCAAAAATGAGCGTGTTCATTGAACTGGCTCAAATAATAGTCATTACAAACGAATGGTCATTACAAAATAATGTCGCGGAGGACCACAAAAAGTTGTACTAACTCAGCCGCTCAGACAGCATCTCTGGAGAAAAGGAATAGATGACGTTTCGGGTCGAGATCCTTCAGACAAAGGCTCTCAATGGTTAAACTGATGTGAGCAGATGACTGTGGTCGACAAAAAATGCTGGAGAAACTCAGCGGGTGAGGCAGCATCTATGGAACTAAGGAATTCCTTCACTCCTGCACCCTGCTGCACCCGCTGAGTTTCCCCAGCATTTTTGTCTATCTTCGATTTTCCAGCAACTACAGTTCCTTCTTAAACAGATGACTGTGGTCCCGCGGGTTCTCTCAGTCTATGCATCAGACGACAGTTTATTGACTTTTTTTCTGCCTTCCACTATTTCTTATTAAAATCGTGTCTTTCCCCCATATAATGTTATTCGTAAACGTGAAAAAGATATTGGCTGTGTAAATGTGTAGTCGATATGACAAACCAGGCTTTGTCCCACCCCACTGTTGTTATCCAGCTACCCCTCCACTTCGGTCTAATGAGGAGTCCCGACCCGAAAGATCGAGTCTGAAGAAGGGTCTCGACCCGAAACGTCGCCCATTCCTTCTCTCCAGAGTTTAAGAGGGAACTGCAGATGCTGGAGAATCGAAGGTTACACAAAAAAGCTGGAGAAACTCAGCGGGTGCAGCAGCATCTATGGAGCGAAGGAAGGGTTTCGGCCCGAAACGTTGCCTATTTCCTTCGCTCCATAGATGCTGCTGCACCCGCTGAGTTTCTCCAGCTTTTTTGTGTAACCTTCTCTCCAGAGATGCTGCCTGTCCCGCTGAGTTACTCCAGCATTTTGTGTCCACCTTCGATTTAAACCAGCATCTGCAGTTCTTTCTTACACACCGAAATATTGTTTGTCCATTCCCTCCCGAAATACTGCCTGACCCGCGGAGTTCCTCCTGTATTTTACTGGTGGATTACAAGTGGATTGGGAAGAAACCGCGCGTGTAATTTACTACGTGTTGCTGGTCTGGTCGACCGACCGCCCGACCGCCCACACCTGGTCCTGGACGCCGCCCCCTGGAGAGCGGCTGTTGCCTGGAGACGGAGCCTGTTGTCTGGCGGCCTCCCTTCCTCCCTTTCTCCCCACGAGGTGAGTTTGCAGCAGCAGCAGCAGGAGAGGAGGAACGAGCCGCCGCCGGCCGGGTCAGTGGATGTTCTGCCGGCCAGCGTGAGCCCAGGGCTGGAGAGTTGCGATGCACGGCGCCCGGGGGCAGCGCAGAGCCCTCAGCCTGTTGCCCGGAGCTGCGGGGACCAGGGACAGGGCCGCTCAGACCCGCTCACCAGTGGACACCAAGGAGAACAAGGTTTGTCTATGTGCCACGCGGTTTGGTACCTTTAAACTCCAGCAATTAGTTGAATTGAAACATTTCAAGCACAACTCTCTCGCGGTTCCCAGAACGAAATACGACTGTTATCCATCTCCGCCACAATGGGTTCAGGTCCGGTGTCCAGAGTGTTTTATTGTCATATGTCCCGGAAGGGAATAATGAATGTCTTACTTGCAGCAGCGCAATAGATAAAAATAGTACAACAACAAAGTTATATACACACACACACACGTGTGTGTGTATGTATATATATTATATGCAAAAACAATGCCCTCAAGTCTAAGTAGTTGAGTTAATTTACAGTGCCCTCCATAATGTTTGGGACAAAAACCCATCATTTATTTATTTGCCTATGTACTCCACAATTTGAGATTTGTAATAGAAAAAAAAAATCACATGTGGTTAGATTGAGTTGGATGATCAGCCATGATCATATTGAATGGCGGTGCAGGCTCGAAGGGCCGAATGGCCTACTCCTGCACCTATATTTCTATGTTTCTATGTTCTAGATTTTAATAAAGGCAATTTTTATTTATTTTGGTTTCACCATGTAGAAATTACAGCAGTGTTTATAGGGTGATTTCA
This sequence comes from Leucoraja erinaceus, assembly GCF_028641065.1. NCBI lineage: Eukaryota > Metazoa > Chordata > Chondrichthyes > Rajiformes > Rajidae > Leucoraja > Leucoraja erinaceus. Next base: position 81,291,224 of record NC_073378.1, on the reverse strand, counting down.
CGAAAGGTCACTGGAGCGTAGATCCGCACCCACGTGACCGAAAATCTCAAGTGGAGGACATGCTAGACATCCGGTACATGTTAGTGGATGGGAAAACACGCACTTTCCCACCCGTTAAAAACATAGAAAACGGCCAGGTTTTGATCTGCAATTTATTGTGCCAGTCGGGGTGACCGTGAGGCAGAGCTACCTAGATTTACAGTTAAAAAAAAAAAGATAGAAACTAAGGTAAATTAAAGAGGGAGCTGAAGGTGCCAATCCAGCGGAAGTGAACAGCGGACATTTGCCGTGGAGATTTAAAGGTCCAAAATATCGGGAATTATCGCGTTTGCTCGCTGAATTTCATCAAAAGTAAGTCAATAATGCCTTACTTTTGATGAAATTCAGCGAGCAAACGCGATTTGCCGTGGAGATTTAAAGGTCCAAAATATCGGGAATTATCGCGTTTGCTCACGTTTGCTCGCTCTCTGCTGCCCCCTCTCTGCCCCCCCTCCCTCTCTGCCCCCCCTCCCTCTCTGCCCCCCCTCCCTCTCTCCCCCCCCCCCCCCCTCCTCTGCCCCCTCCCCCTCTGCCCCCCCCCCCTCCCTCTCTGCCCCCCTCCCCCCCTTCCTTCCTCCCTCTCTGCCCCCCCCCTCTCTGCCCCCCCCCCCCCCTCTGGCCCCCCCCCCCCTCTCTGCCCCCCGCCCCCCCCCCCCTCTCTGCCCCCCCCTCCCTCTCTCTCTGCCCCCCCTTCCTCTCTGCCCCCCCCTCCCTCTCTGCCCCCCCCCTCCTCTCCCCCCCCTCTCCCTCTCTGGCCCCCTCCCTCCTCCGCCCCCCCTCTCCCCTCCCTCCCCCCCTTCCTCCCCTCCCCCCCCCCCTCTCCCCCCCCCCCCCCTCTCCCCCCCCCCCCCCCCCCCCCTCCCTCCCCCCCCCCCCCCCTCCCTCCCCCCCCCCCCTCCCCCCCTCTCTCCCTCCCCTCCCCCTCTCCCCCCCCCTCCCCCCCCCCCCCTCCCTCCCCCCCCCCCCCCTCCCCCCCCCCCCCCCCCCCCCTCTCCCTCCCTCTCTAGTGGTGGAGTATTGCGTTTGCTAACCAGCCCTCCCCTGTGACGCCGCGTGCCCCCCCCCCACACCTCAATCTCTATCCCCCTCCCTCTCCCTCACTACCCCCCTCCCCATTCCCCTCCCTCTCCACCCTATCCCACTCCCCCTCCCACTCCACTACCCCCCCTCTCTAGCTGCGCAGTTGGGGGTTATGCGTGAGTGGATAGGGCGGGGGGTGGGGTAAAAGGAGCGAATGAATAATATTAATATAATATCAAGGGGGGGTTAGTATGTGTGTGTGTGTGTGGGGGTGGGGGGGTGTTAGTGTTTGACGCCGAAGGCCGCCCCACCCCGCAACCCAACCGGTTGCACTTATTCTAGTAAATTTATAAATGGCAACACTGGAGGATCACTGTAGACATCTGTTGAACTGTAACTATTCTTTGTGTTGCCAATTTAGCTATTTTTCTGCTTAACCTAACAGCACATTATGACTTAACTCAAAACTCATCTTTTGAGATGTACTCCTACTATGGAGACTATTGGGTTGGATTACTTGCTTTCCCTGAATACAAATCAATTAGCTTGAAGGCCCTTCAACCACTGGTAATGATGACAACAACTTTCCTGTCTGAACAAGGATTTTCGACCTTGGTAGATCTGAAATACAAAAAAACGGAATTCACTTCAGTATGTTGATTCGGTAATGCGAGTTGCTTTGGAGAAGGAAATTGATCCTCTGTTTGTGACGCTTGTCACAGGAGTATAGGAACATCCTAATCATTGATGATAAAAAAATATACATGTAAGTGTAGAAATATCCTGCTTGTCATTTATTTGTGGTAAAGATACACAATAAGAAAACATTGTTTCTAAGAATCTAATTCTAAGACAGTTGTTTACTAACTTTACTAGAAACATTCTAATAATATTTCTGTTCTTAATTTTGTTGTAACTCCTAGTTGGGAGGATGGGAGGGCGCCAGATATTCAGAACTGAGCAACATACAAAGTTGTGATGATGTTTTGAGCATGTATGTGACATATACATGTCAGTACACATGCACAACTTTTAAAATATCTCAGGATTTGGAAGAGCCAGCTTCTGGAGAGAAGTATACCGAATATGGCAAGTTGATATTTGGTGGTACAGGTATTGTGAGCTTTAGTCGGGGAGACTTATAGAAAGTTATATTAGTTGGATACTAATAAATTAACTCACATACTGCATGGTTTTTTGAGCTAGTTTTCCAAGAAAAAAACTGTAGTAATCAAAGCCTGAAAGGGTAGGATGGGGCTGAAGCCCAGTGAAGCCCAGAGGGGGAGAGTGCTGATGGACACAAACTGCGTGTCAGGCAGCATCTCTGGAGAAAAGGAATAGGTGACGTTTCGGGTTGAGACTCATCTTTAGACTGAGAGTCAGGGAAAAGAAGGCAGTGGAGGCCAATTCACTGAAGGTTTTCAAGAGAGTATTAGATAAAGGTCTGGGGGCTATGGGGAGAATGGAGGAGCGGGGTGCTGATTTTGGATGATCAGCCATGATCATATTGAATGGTTCGACGTGCCGAATGGCCTACTACTGCACCTGATTTCTATGTTTAGACGTTGGAATGGTTTTTTTTAATCATTCTAATAGAATGATTTTCCAACTCCAGTGGTAATTAAACTTTTTTTTTTCACTCCTAGTTTTCTTTATATATTATTAGGATGTTCAAAAAGTTGAATAAAATAAACACTCTAAATTAGTCAATTTATGTTTTTTGCTCATATGACAAAATAAATTATATATAAAATTATGCCCGAGGGAGAATAAGATGAAAATGACCAATAAACATAAGAAAAGTTTGTCAAAGGTGAATGAAAATTTGTGATAAAGACTCAAGGGTGAATGACACTGAAATAGTTTAAGAAGTACTGAATTAAGGTACAGTGAAATTTGAGTTGCCATACAGCCATACGAAGTGAAAAGCAACAAGACACACAACCACATAAAAGTTAACATAAACATCCATCACAGTAGATTTCACATTCCTCACTGTGATGGAAGGCAATAAGGTTCAATCTTCTTCCTCTTTGTTCTCCCGCGGTCGGGGCAGTCAGGGCCATCAAAGCCCCCACAGCCGACGATCGAGGGCGGTTGAAACTCTCTCCGCGCGCGGCATGGAGTTCCCAAGTCGGCCTCTTCTTACAAGAGACCGTGGGCTCCATGATGTTAAAGTCCACAGGCCCCGCGGTTGGAGCTTCATTCTTTAAAATCTTTTTATTGTTTTTTTTTCCAAAAAAAGCAAAAATAAAACATTAAAATACAGGGCAAAAAGAATAATGATAAACATAACAATGGTATTGATACATAGGGATCAGGATTACATTAATAACAGGTATAACCTAATATGAGACCAGTGTCAAAATACACAATGAATATAGACCTCTATGTAAATCTAGTTAAATCTTTAAAAGGAAACTTATAAATGTAAAACAAACCCCACGAAGATGAAAAGACAAAAAGAAAAAAGGAAAAAAACAAAACCCCCCTAAACTAAAGAAAGAAGAAAAAAAAAGAAGAAAAATTGATATTAATAAAATACGAATAAAAATAAAATAGATAAAAAAACAAAGCAAAGCAAAACCGAATCTGAACTGAGAATTTCAACAATTTAAGTCTGTTTGGCATCAAGTCTGTTCCACCCTATAGAGGTAAAATAATTTTTATAACGGTTAAAGAGGGAGCAATTTATGTTGTTTGAAAATGTTCAATACATTTTCCCCAAGTCTTATCAAATTTAACCAAGGGTTCAGCAGTGTCACTCCTGATTTTTTCTTAATTTTTTCTAAATTTAAACATTTTGAGCTTTGTTCTCCGGCAAAAGGGATCGCAATCTCCGTGATGTTAAATTCCCGCAGACACTTTCACACCCACTCCTGACACATTATGGGCATTTTCCAAAGGCAAAGTAGCCTATAATCCTGCAAGTTTTGGGAATGTTGGTGGAAACCAGAACACACGGTGGAAACTCGCATGATAATGAAGAATGTGGACAGCACCATGTTTCTGGGACTGTGAGACAGCAGCTCTACTAGCTACATCACTATGCCCTCCCTGTTCTGGGCAGAGAAAAAAGTTAAGCTTGTTTATAGGTGTGTGTTGCAATTGACTCAGATTTCTGCTACTCACTGCAGTGTTTTCTATTCATCTATTGTTCAGGGTGCAGAACTAGAAACTCAGTAATTAAATGTAATCCAATAATTATATGTAACATTATCAAACATTGCAGGTGATATTGTTAACAAAAATTGAAATTACAAAGAACCGTCAACAAGTCAGGCAGCATTTGTGAAGACAATTAAAGTTGACATTTCAGATATCTGTAGGAATGATGATGAGTCATAAAGTCATAGTCATACAACGTGGAAACAGGTCCTTCAGCCCAACTTGCCCACACCGACCAACCTGTCCCATCTACACTAATTCCACCTGCCTACGTTTGGCCCATATTCCTCTAAACCTATCCTATCCGTGTACCTTTCTAAATGCTAATTGTTGCGATAGTACCTGCCTCGCCTACCTCCAGTGGCAGCTTGTTCCATACACCCACCACAACTTTGTTTGAAAAAGTTGCCCCTCAGATTCCTATAAAATCTTTTCCCCTTCAACTTAAACTGGTTCTCGATTCCCTGATTCTGGACAAGGGACTAGGTGTGTTTACCGATCTCCTCTCATGATTTTGCACACTTGTATAAAATCATCCCTCATCCTCCTGCACTTCAAGGAATAGAGTATTAGCCTGTCCAACCTCTCCCAATAGCTCAGGCCCTCGAGTCCTGGAACATCTTTGTAAATCTTCTCTACACCCTTTCCAGCTTGACAACATTTTTCCTATAACATGGTGACCAAAACTGAACACAATATTCCAAATGTGGCCTCCCAATCGTCTTATATAACTGCAACATGAACTTCCCAACTTCTATACTCAATACTCTGACTGATGAAGGCCAATGTGCCAAAAGCCTTTTTGACCACCCTATCTACCTGTGATGCAACGCTCATCGAACTATGCACGCATAGATCCATCTGCTCTACAGCACTCCCCAGAACCTTACCATTCACTGTAGATCCTGCTCGTGTTAGTCATCCCAAACTGCAACACCTCACATTTCTCTGTATTAAATTCAATTTTCTCTGTTAAATTAAATTATGTTATAAATTATCACAGTTTGATAAGGAACACAAAAAGGAGAAAGAAGGAAAAAAATAATTGATGACACATTAATGGGCTACATTTGCAGGAATTAAAATCAGAACATAGTGCGATACTTAAACCTGGAGAAAAAATGTCATCATACAAGTACAGGTAAAAATCAAAAAGTCATTCCAAATCACTTTGTGTAAAAGTAATTAGATAATTAGACTAAATAGCAATGCTGATTCTTGTGGTGAGTTTTGTTGTGGAGTTCTCCAAAATGAGATTTGGACAATCTGTGGACAATCTGTATGTCTGGACAATTTGGACAATGTGTATGTCTGGAGAGAGTGTGTAGGGGTTCTAGGCACCTCTCAAAGCACTGTGTTAATCCACCCATTCCATTTATTTGAACTAGTCAGCTAAGAGAATTATCAATAGTTAAGCACACTGATGCCAGATGTTGATGAAACTATAAAGGCCAGCAGGGGAAAAGCAAGGTACAGTGACCACCCTCCAGTCTTTCGGCAACTCACCCCTGTCTAATGATGATTCATCTATCTCAGCCAGGACACCTGCAACTTCTTATCCAGCCTCTCACAGTAACCTTGGATATATCTGTTCAGGCCCAGACGTTTAATCTACTTTCGTACACCTTGGAACGTTCAGTATTTCCTCGACTGTAATATGGATTGTCCTCAAGCCATTTCCATCAACTGTCCCCATTCTTCATGTCTTTCCCCATGGTAATAAACAGAGGAGAAATATTCATAAAGGACCATGTCCATCTCCTGTGGCTCCACACAGAGATAACCACTTTGGTTTCTGAGGAGCCCTATTCGCTCTCTAGTTACCCCTGCAGCACAGTGGCGCAGCAGTATAGTAACTGTCTTACAGCGCATGCCGCACCGGAGACCCGGGTTCGGTCCCGACTACGGATACTCTCTGTACAGAGTTTGTCCGTTCGCCCTGTGACCTGCGTGGGTTTTCGCAGAGATTTTTGGTTTCCTCCCACTCTCCAAAGACGTACAGGTTTGTAGATTAATTGGCTTGATAAATGTAAAAATTGGCCCTGGTGTGTGTAAGATAGTGTTAATGTGCGGGGATCACTGGTTGGCACGGGCCGAAAGGCCTGTTTCCACGCTGTATCTCTAAACTAAACCCTCTGTCCCTTAATGTACTTATCTCTAGATTTGCATTTACAGTATATTATATGCAATAACTTTTAAAAGCATCCCACTTACTACCTTTGTTTGTGTGCAAGATGGCTGTCGGAAGGGCGAGTGTACGCCGGCGCGGTTTAGCTGCGGCTCTCTCTTCACGTTGTGTTTTTGATTTTTTTTGTCTTTGGATCGAATTCTGTCTTTAATTTGTGTATTGGTGATGTCTCTATTATTTATTTTACTCCGATTATATGTTTTTTACCCTTGTTAAATTCTGTAAGGTGTCCTTGAGACTTTTGAAAGGCGCCCACAAATAACATTTATTATTATTATTATTACCTTAACTGTCCACTGAAAATTTTTTCATCACCTTCCACACTGATTTCTGACCTCTCACTTGCCTCTGCTTCTAAAATTGAACCATGACTCGCTCCAAAATATTTCCAGTACAGGAGGAACTCAGCAAGTCAGGCAACATCTGTGGAGGAAATAGATAAATGGTGTTTCGGGTCGAGATCCTTCTTCAGACTGGGGGGGGGGGGGGGGGGAGCGAGGGTAGAAAAAAGTCTGGCAGGTGATCAGCGGATGCAGCTTGCAGGTGTTTTGATTGGTAAGTGACAAAGACAAGAGGTGAAAAGGAGACAAAGGGTGTAAGGTCAAGAGAGAAGAGATGTGAAATATAAAGCCAGAGGGAGGGATAGAGGTGGAAGAGGGCAGGGAGTGGGGGTGGAACGAGGCAGGGAAGGGAAGGGAAGGAAACGGATAGGGGGAAGTGAAAGGATGGTAGATAAAAGGGAAATTTGGGACTTGGGGATGGGGGAAGAAATTCCAAAGGAGGGGAAAGGGGCAGGAGGACTGGGTCAGAGGGAGAAACGGCTCCAACCTTCGTCATTTACTTCTTCCATCTACTCATCAAAAGGCCCCCTCACCTGTATGCACACATCATTCGTAAAGCTTTGTCCTGCTCCCATCTTTTTTTCCTGCTTTCTCCCCCCTACTACCGAAGAAGGATCTTTACCCAAAAGGTTGTCCATCCATTTCCTCCACAGATGCTGCCTGACCCACTGACTTCCTCCTGTGCTTTGTTATGCTCAACGTTGCACTTTCATATCTCTGCAGTTCTTTGTGTCTTGTCTTGCACATAAATGTCAAAAGCCCATAATTTCAATGCTGAAATTTTGTTTATTGAAGCATTCTGAAACAAATTCCTCACTTGGATGACCTTTCCTTCCATTCAAACTACTTCTTTAATGCATTTATTTTTACATTCCAAATAATATTCCTTCAATAAAACATGAGTCTTTTACCCTAGTGTGCTGCAGCAGTTTCTTTGTACGTTCACACTGCGGTGGATTTGTTTTGCGGGAAAATGGGCCCAAAATGATATTCCAAACTTTTATAAGGTCTTAAGTAATAGGAGAATTAAGCCATTCTCGGCCAATCAAGTCTACAGCGATGCTTCAGGGTAGGCTTTGCAACATACCTATTTAATGCATTTATTTATTTTCCCTCCTTCACTGAGCCACCCTATGTGGCAGCAATTTCATAGTATACATGATTTTTGGAAAATAGATATTCCAGGATTTATAAGGTCTTAAGTAATAGGAGAATTAAGCCATTCTCGGCCAATCAAGTCTACTGTGCCATTCAATCATGGCTGATCTATCTCTCCATCCTAACCCCATTCTCCTGCCTTCACTCCATAACCCCTGACACCCATACTAATCAAGAATCTATCTCTGCTTTAAAAATATCCATTGACTTGGCATCCACAGCCTTCTGTAGCAAAGAATTCTGCAGATTCACCACCCACTCACTAAATAAATTCCTTCTCATCTCCCTCCAAAAGGAACGTCCTTTAATTCTGAGGTCATGACCTCTAGTCCTAGACTCTCCCACTAGTGGAAACATCCTCCCCACATCCACTCTATCCAAGCCTTTCACCATTTGGTATGTTTCAATGAGGTCTCCCATCATTCTTCTAACCTCTAGCAGATACAGGCCCAGTGTTGTGAAACATTTATCATACGTTAACCCACTCATTCCTGCGATAATTCTTGTAAACCTCCTCTGGACCCTCTCCAAGGCCAGCACATCCTTCTTTGCAGGGGCGGAAAACCCGGGGGGGGGACCAGAGGGGACACGTCCCCCCCATGTTTTGAGAGGTGGGGGACATCCCCCATAGTTTTTGTCATCCTGATTTTAAAATCGCCGTTTTTAGCGCTGGATTGAGCCTCCGAAGCCTAGCGTGTGTGTGTGTGTGTGTGTGCGCATGCGCGCGTGTCCGCCCAAAAATTGTGTCCCCCGTCCCCTCCATGTTTTGATAGTGAGTTCCGTTCTTGCTTCTTTCGATATGGTGCCCAAATATTGCTCACAATATTCCAAATGTTGCCTGCCCAGTGCCTTATAGAGCCACGGCATTACAATCCCTTTGATTTCTTTGAGATTAATTATGTTTGGCATGCCTTCTTAATAATAATCCTCCCCTGACCCTGCAGCCCTCCAACCTCCTTGCTCCCAAATGGATTAATCTATTTGATCACTGCTTAAATTCCCTTGAAATTTTACTTTTACCAATCTTTTTTTCCCAGGCAGTTTTAGCCTATCAGATATACTCATCTTTGCACTTTATTAATTAAATTTTGGCAGTCCTTGTATGTCCAGATACCAAAAAATACAATTCCTGAAAGAGAAAATTGTTATAATGAGGAAAAAGTGGTTCTAGAGGAGTTGTAGAAAAATAGAGCCAGAACTTCAACTCATGAGTGTTTCGATTATACCCAAGTGTTTTACATGAGTTACTGATAATGTTCAAATAGACCGTGGCTCAAGGTATGGCACAGGGGCTGTAATAATTCAGAAAATAACACATTGGCACCTCACTTAGCACTCAGGATGCATAGTTTGAGATGAGTGTGCTCATTGAACTGGCTCAAGTAATTGCCACAACATTCTGTAATGGTGAAGAAGAGGCTCTCACTGGTTAAGCTGATGTGAGCAGATGACTATGGTCTGCAGGTTCTCTGGATGCATCTGTCGACAATTTTAATGACTTCATTTTTCTGTCCTCCACTATATCTTATTAAAAATACTTGTCATCGCCCTGCCTGACCGAGCCAGAAACACTGTAATGGATCGGTAATGTGCAAGACGGCACAAAAAAGCATGCTAGCGTATTACAGATTGTAACTGCTGCAGATGTTTGAATCTGAAAATAGAATATGCAGCGAGAAAAACAATAATTGAATCATCATGGCACAGTAAAAGGTGATTTCATGCTGGTTCGTAAAAGGCAATCTTGTCAATGTCAGAGCATAATCAAAATGTTTGATAAATTCATTAAAACAATTAGAATGCACCACTTTGAATTGAGCTCATTGCAGTGTATGCTCAAATGAATTATTTCATTATCTTTGAATGGGTCAGTATAAAAAGATCTATCATGGCTAGGGCTTAAACAAAGCTATGGCTAGGGCTTAAACAAAGAGGCAGTGGAGTTTGTAGCCAGGGATGCGGAAGGCATTGGAACACTTTCAGTGATCTGTGAGGAATTTTATTTTCCTGGTTTTTAAATGAAAGTGATATTTCACTTAGGACGAGATAAGTAATAGGAGATTTATAATGAGATTGTTATCGAGTGGGTTCAGCAGAGATTGGAAGATGGGCTCAGGATATCCATCTTGAGACTTCGTAGTTGAGGATTTGGGCCTCGCCTGGAGGATTGTGGGGTTGGAGTGAGCTCTGCGAGAGGGACGTGTTACTATGCTGATAGAAGGTCATCTAGAATCAAAAGTAGAGAGTCACAATTCAGCACTGCACTAGGAAGACAGGGTGATGCCAGGAGTGCTGAAATTGATTGTTTCCAGAACATGCTGATCTAATGGGCCTGCCCCACTTACGGGATTTTTTTCGGCGACTTGCCGGCACCCGTCATAGTCGCAGCAGGTCTCCGAAAATGTTCAACATGTTGAAAATCCAGCGGCAACCAGAACAAGGTACGAGTCTTTGGGCGACTACTCACGACCATACAGGCTTCACCCCATGACATACCGCCTGTATGGTCGTGAGTAGTCTCCTCAGTCACCCAAAGAGTCATAGCGTCTTTCTGGTCACCGATGAATTTTCAATGTTGAAATATTTCGGCGACCTATGATGGGTGCCGGCAGTCGCCGAAAAAGTCGCGTAACTGGGACAGGCCCATAAGATCCCCCAATAATAATAAATTCTATCATGTGTTATTTTGACATTGAAATTGCATCAAGAATACAAGGGTAACTGGCACCTGGAAATATTTGATGGATTTCTGAAGTGAAAGCTGCATTTATTTCCTTCCCATCTAATTATTGAAATTAAGGTTATAAAAGTGATCATTATTTTGGCCCTGATATGGCATTCTGGAGATGGTTTTATTGAGTTTTAGAGTAGGAAACATTCTCATCATTCGCTACAGGATGCTAAATTTCTTGCTGGAAAATTTTATTCATTAATTTTCAGACTTGATTTTGTGGTACTTGATGCTGTCACATGCCATTTTGCATTATGTATATAAAGTCTTAATGTGTAGGAAAGAACTGCAGATGCTGGTTTAAATCGAAGGTGAACAGAAAATACTGGAGTAACTCAGCGGGACAGGCAGCATCTCTGGAGAGAAGGAATATGTGACTTTTCGGGTCAAGGCCCTTCTTCAGACCAGTATTAATGTGTTTGCTGCAGTAATTTACACTGGAATTGTGAATTAAATTTGCAAGATTTCTTTTTAAATAACAATAAATTATAAAGAGCTGAATTTGGTTAATTTTTCAAAAATATATCTTGCAAATTTAATTCCCAATTCTCCAATGGCATCGATTTTATTTCGAATGATGTATGGTGAAATGTAGTACAGATATGTAGTACAGTACGAGAACACTGAACCCTCAGTCAGGGGGCGCCATCTTGGGGCACGGCTGCTAGTTAGCAGCTGTCGTCCCTTTCACTCTTTTCTTTAATTTTTAGTGAGTTTTAGTGTTTTGTTTTTAGGAGGTCTAGACTTTTTTATGTGTGGGGAGGGGGGGGGGAAGGGGGAAACTACTTTCTAGGTCCCTACCTGGTCGGAGAGGCAGCTTTTCTCCGGGCTGCACCGTCGACCCGTCCTCGTGGCCTACCAGCGGGCCTGGAGCGGCGTTTTCCCGAGGGGACCGCCCAGCGCCTTGGCTTTCGGCGGCGGCACAGCGCTGGAGCGCTATTGCGGAGAGGAGCGGGCGATGCCTTGCCTGGGTCGCCGCGCTGGAGCTCCGGTGAGCTGAAGACCGCCTATAAAAACATCGCGGAGCTGCGGAGCGGGCAGCTGCGGGCGGCGACGCTGACTTCAACATCTGGAGCCTGGGATCTCTCGATGAGATCGCCAGTAGTGGAGCTCCAACCGTCGCGGCCTTGTCGGCTTCGGAAGCCGCGGTCTCCGGTAAGGAAGCGGCCGTTCCAGGTGTCCCTAGCCGCTGAGAGGACTCTCCCGACGCCGGAGCACCATCTCCCGGCGAGAACGGCCTGGAACATCGGGCCTCCGTAGAGGCAACTGTAGAGGCCTCAATTGGCCCGACTATGGGTGAACTGGGGATGGGGACTGGACATTGTGCCTTCCCCCATAATGGTAACCATTGTGGGGGGATGTTTCTATGTTAAAGATCCTTATTGTTCCGTTTCCAAGATGGCTGCCGGAAGGGAGAGTGAACGCTGGCGCGATTAGCTGCCGCTGCTCTCTCTTTGAATTGTGTCTTTGAATTGTGTATTGTTGATGTCTTTACTATTTATTTTTTATTCTTTTGTCGTTATTTTTTTTGTTTTGTTTCATTCCGCTTACATGTTTTGTATTCTGTTTACTAAATTTTGTAAGGTGTCCTTGAGAGTCTTGAAAGGCGCCCATAAATAAAAATTATTATTATTACTCATGCAATCATAAAGAAAACACATAAGCGCCTCTACTTCCTGAGAAGATTACGGAGAGTTGATATATCAAGGAGGACTCTCTCTAACTTCTACAGGTGCACAGTGGAAAGCATGTTGACTGGTTGCATCGTGGCTTGGTTCAGAAACATGAGCGCCCTGGAGCGGAAAAGACTACAAAAAGTGGTAAACACTGCCCAGTCCATCATCGGCTCTGACCTCCCTATCATCAAGGGGATCTATCACAGTTGCTGCCTCAAAAAGGCTGGCAGCATCATCAAGGACCCACACCATCCGGGCCATACACTCATCTCCCCACTACCTTCAGGTAGGTACTGGAGCCAGAAGACTGCAACGACCAAGTTCAGGAACAGCTTCTTCCCCACATCCATCAGGCTATTAAACTCGGCTCGGACAAAACTCTAAACATTAATAGCCAATAATCTGTTTATTTGCACTTTATCAGTTAAAATTATTCATGTGTGTATATATTTATGCAATGGTATATGGACACACTGATCTGTTCAGTATTCATGCCTACTATGTTCTGGTGTGCTAAAGCAAAGCAAGAATTTCATTGACCTACCAGGGACACATGACAATAAAACTCTTGAACTCTTGAATTTGAAAAACAAATAAGGGATAACAAAGAGTATTAATATTTTTAATGGGGTGACAGACAGCTGAAAGTGGTTCACTTGGAAATGCTGTCAGGGTAAATTGTAGAGTAGGTATTGTGAACCTTCTGTTTCACTCAAAGGGAAATGGGAATGTATCTGTGAACCTAAGAGACAGAGACGGAATCCAAGCGAGCCATGGAGGTGGAAGGAATTTCGGCAAGCCGTGGCCCATCCCATCGGCACGCCTGGCGTGTGCTGGGGAACCCAAGATACGCCACACAGCGGCAGAAGGCTCCCGAGATGTGCTGCAGAGCGGAACAACCCAGACTGCCGAGAGCAAGGAGGGACCATGCAGGTGGCCGCCGAGAACATAGGCAGACCTGGCAGGGGAGGCCGCTGAGAACGTAGAGGGGCCTACGGCCATTGGCGGCGGCAGGCCTGGTTTCTATAGGTATGTAAAAAGGAAAAGATTAGTGAAGACGAATGTAGGTCCCTTACAGTCAGAGACAGGTGAATTTATAATGGGAAACAATGAAATGGCAGAACAGTTAAATGAGTACTTTGGCTCTGTCTTCACTAAAGAAGACACAAACAACACCAGAAATACTAAGGGACCGACGATTTAGTAGGAGGGAGGAACTGAAGGGAAATCCACATTAGTCAGAAAATAGTGTTGGGTAAACTGTTGGGATTGAAGGCAGGTTCATTCCCCAGGGCCTGATGGTCTGCATCCCAGAGTACTCAAGGAGGTGGCCCTAGAAATCGTGGATGCATTGGTGATAATTTTCCAATGTTCTCTCGACTCTGGTCAGTTCCTGTAGACTCGAGGGTAGCCAATGTAACTCCACTTTTTAAGAAAGGAGGGGGAGAGAAAACAGGGATTTATAAACCAGTTAGCCTTAGATCGGTAGTGGGGAAGATGCTGGAATTGATTCTTAAAGATGTTGTAGCAGTACATTTGGAAAGCAGTGATGGGATCAGTCAAAGTCAGCGTGGATTTATGAAGGGGAATTCATGCTTGACCAATCTTTTGAAATTTTTTGAGGATGTAACAAGTAGAATGGATAAGGAAGAGCCAGTGATGTGGTGTATCTGGACTTTCAAAAAGTAATTGGCAAGGTCCCACACAAGAGATTAGTGTGCAAAATTAGAGCACGGTATTGGGGGTAGGGTATTGACATGGATAGAGAACTGGTCAGCAGACAGGAAGCAAAGAGTAGGAATTAACAGGTCATTTTCAGAATGGCAGGCAGTAACTAGTGGGGTGCTGCAACGCTTGGTGTTGGGACCCCAGTTATTTACAATATATATTAACGATTTAGATGAGGGAATTAAATGTAACATCTCTATGTTTGTGGATGACACAAAGCTGGGTGGCAGTGTGAGCTGCGAGGAGGATGCTATCAGGGCGACTTGGATAGGTCGGGTGAGTGGGCAGACGCATGGTCGATGCAGTGTAATGTGGATAAATGTGAGGTTATCCACTTTGGTGGCAAGAATAGGTAGGCAGATTATTATCTAAATGGTGTCAGATTAGGAGAAGGGGAGGTGCAATGAGACCTGTGTGTGCTTGTACATCAGTCACTGAAAGCAAGCATTACAGGTACAGCAGGCAGTGAAGAATGGCATGTTGGCCTTCATTTCAAGAGGATTTGAGTTTAGGAGCAAGGAGGTCCTACTGCAGTTGTACAGGGCCCTGGTGAGACCGCATCTGGTGTATTGTGTGCAATTTTGGTCGAATTTGAGGAAGGACATTATTGCTATTGAGGGAGTGCAGCGTAGGTTCACCAGGTTAATTCTCGGGATGATGGGACTGACGTATGATGCCACAGAAGGCAGTGGAGGCCAATCACTGGATGTTTTCAAGAGAGAGTTAGTTTTAGCTCTTAGGGCAAAGGGAATTAAGGGATATGGGGGAAAAAGCCAGAGCGGGCATTGATATTGGATGATCAGCCATTAACATATTGAATGGTGGTGCTGGCACGAAGGGCCGAATGGCCTACTTGCACCTATTTTCTATGTTTCTATGAGAAGATAAGACCGTTTTGTAACTTTGTTGGCGCCAGAAACATGGTGACTCTTTATGTACTGCCTAGGTGAGGTCTGCTGTATGATTTTACAAGATTGTACGCAGAACAAAGAATTTCGCTGTCCACGTGACAATAAAGAATCGTCTTCATGCATCACCACTATCATTCATTATTTGCTTGAAATATTTTGTAAATAAAACTTGATTAACCAAACTTCACATTAAAAAAAAATAGACAGGAAATGTAGGAAATCTGAGACATCCTCTAACAAGCAAAGACAAAAGCTGAATGATATTAAAACTTTTCTTAGTATATAAATTTCCCTTTCTATCTTTCACTCTTGGAGTACTTACAAAGGGTTAACATTTGTGCTGGATTGTATTGTCTAGTGATCAAAGTATCAATGTAGGCAGGAGCATTTCACCAAAATTTCACCACACCATCTGTACCTTCACTGCGTAACCTGTAATTCTCATTGAATGACTGCAGAGAGGTTTTGCCCAACAGGGGGCACTAAATACTAATGAGTTGAAAAATTATAAAAGCAGAACAAGACTATTGGGCCCATCATGTTTGTACCAGTCCTAAAAGATCATTATTTATTATTTCAGTTTTGGGATCTGGCCTTGGATGCAAGGCCAGAATTGCTGATAGGGAGCTGATGTTGAGTTACTGATTTGAACCATTGCCGCTCTTCAGGTGAAGGCATTAATATAACCATATAACAATTATAGCAGCATTCTCACAGTGCTGTTTGATAGAAAGCTTCAGGTTTAGACTCTGTAAAGATGAAGGACACCAATATAAAAATACAGTTTCACCACTGATTTTCTGGCAACGGGTGGCCAAGCACAATCTTTAATCTGGACAAAATTACAAGAGCACATTTGAAATCCTGCTGGAAGTTCCCCCGAGAATGTGGCACCTAGACCTGATCAGCCATGATCATATTAAATGGAGGTGCAGGCTCGAAGGGCCGAATGGCCTACTCCTGCACCTATTTTCTATGTCTATGTTTCTATGGATGAGGCGGTCGATCTCAACCACATTAAGATTTCCGAGACCAATCGGCGGGTTGAATGTGCCCCCTGCAGCCGGGGCTCTGGAACTCTGGCCCAGCACAGCCAATCTGTTCCTGTAGCTGACTTCCAAGGCCGACTTTCTGGGCCAATATCTCGGCCCCCCCTTGGGCCTCGGAGGACCATTCTGGTACTGTTTGATTCTCTGATTGACCTCTGATGGTCCGGCAAAAATAGACAATCCAGAAAGGCTCTGGAACCAGGAGTGCCGGAAAATCAGTGGTGGACCTGTATACGCAAATGAAAGTAGGAGTAGGATTCTTGGCCTTTTCAGCCTGCCCCAACCTTGGGTACATTTATTGATAATCTGCCCTAGGCTTTGTTGTCTTTTATATGCCGGTTTAGTCCAGCCGCAATATCTTGATATTTCATGAATATATCTACATCCTGTTTAATAGCCTCAGTGATTCAGCCTCCACAATCTCATGTAAAGAATTTCAGAGATTTAGCACCTTCTAAATTCCTATGGACCTTAGTTTGAAGTGCAGCCCCTAAACTTGCTACAACACGCCCTCTAACAACAGCCTAAGATGGCGCCTACCGGCGGCGACATTTTGCCAGCGGCACAACAGAAAATCTTCAAATATAGTATTTCTGAGCTCACCCGTATAAAAGAATCTGCAGAAATCAATGATGTAAGTAGCGAGCTGCTAACGCATTTAAATGCATTAGCGCTACTGCGAACTCCAGGAGATAGCGACGGTAAGGGGATCCCTATCGGAGGGGAATCCCCGACCTCGCAGAGGCACGCAGGTACAGTAAGTAAGTACCTGTAAACACTGGGGAGGCCTCCATGGAGTCCGGAATCTAGGCCGTCGGGCAGAATCTCCCAGCAGCTGGAAGTGCCGACTGTAAGGGAATTCCTGATCTCAGGGGAATCCCCGACCTCGCGGAGACTCGCAAGTACTGTACCTTTGAACACCGAGGAGGGCTTCATGGAGTATGGAAACGTGGCCGTCGGGCAGGACTACAAGTAAGACTGAAGCGTATGGGACTTCAGCCCCCTCTCCCTACAATCCTACTGGCCAACGTGCAGTCACCAGAATACAAAGTGGAGGACTTATGGTCAAGGCTGCTTTACTAAAGGGAGCTGAGGGAATGCTCTGTTTCACAGAGACATGGCTCATCCCCAGCTCCACAAGCTCAGTGGTCCAGCCAGAAGGGTTTCTCCATCCACCGTATCGACCGTACGCAGGCATCTGGAAAAGGGAGAGGAGGGGGCGTCTGCCTCATGGTCAACTCTGCGTGGTGCTCAGACGTGGCAGTCCTGTCCAACTCCTGCTCTCCACACCTCGAACGTCTGGTGGTGAAGTGCTGTCCCTTCTACCTATCGAGGGAATTCACCTCCATCATCCTGACCGCAGTCTACATCCCACCCCAGGCAGACGTCCGTCTGGCACTGGAGGAGCTGAACGCCATGTTCAACAAGCACCAGACAGCTTACTCTGAGGCATTTACCACCACAATGCCAGCCTGAAGAAATCGCGCCTTAACTTCCACCAACATTTCTCCTGCAGCACCAGAGGACCAAACACCCTTGGCCACTGCTACACGACCATCAAAGACTCTATCCCTCGCCCTCACTTCGGAAAACCCGACCATTCAGCGGTGCTGCTTCTTCCTGCATACAGGCAGCAACTGAAGAAAGTACCCCCAGAGGTGAGGACTGTCAATGTGTGGAGGACTGCATTCCAACAAAAACCTGCCGAGTGTTTCCTAACCAGAAGCCTTGGATGAACCATGAGATCCGCATTCTTCTGAAGGCAAGATCCCGGGCATTCACGTCTGGCGATGCAGAGGTCTATATGCAGTCCAGATACGACCTTGGTAAGGCCATCAAAAAGGCCAAAAGGGACTTCTGCTCTAAGCTGGTGGATGAGACAGATGTATGGCAACTGTGGCGGGGCTTGAATGCCATCACCTCCTACAAGGCGAAATCAGGAGGAGGCTCAAATGACAGTGAAGCATCACTCCCTGACGAGCTCAATGCGTTCTACGCATGGTTTGATAGGGAGAACACTGATGTGCCTTCCCGAGACCCTATTCACCATGACGGTAGTACTGTCATAGTCACAGAGGCTGACGTCAGAAGATCCTTCAGGGGGGTGAACCCTCGGAAAGTGCCTGGACCTGATGGTATAACCGGCCGTGGTAAAAAAACCTGTGCGGACCAACTGGCTGGAGTTTTTACGGACCTTTTCAACCTCTCACCTCTGAGGTCTGAGGTTCCCACCTGCTTTAAGAGGGCATCAATAATACCGGTGCCCAAGAAGAGTAAGGTGACGTGCTTCAATGACAATCGACCAGTGGCACTAACGTCTGTGGTGATGAAGTGCTTTGAGAGGTTGGTTACGGTGCACATCAATTCCTAAAGATGCCGGCGCGCACGGCTCTCCGTCTCGGTGCTCTTGATTAATTACATGTCTGCACTGAGTAGGAGTTGCTTTTAATCTCATTGTACATGTGTATAGTGACAATAAAATGGCATTCATACTTCGACAAGAACCTCAACGAACTACAGTTTGCATACCGCCGCAACAGGTCAACGGTAGATGCAATTTCACTGGCTCTCCACTCCGCACTGGACTACTTGGGCAATAAAAATACCTACGTCAGACTGTTGTTTATAGACTACAGCTCGGTGTTTAATACCATCATCCCTTCCAAGCTAGTTACCAAGCTCACGGAAGTGGGCCTCTGCGCATCCCTCTGCAATTGGATACAAACTTAAAGCACACGGCATTGGGGGTTCAGTATTGATGTGGATAGAGAACTGGCTGGCAAACAGGAAGCAAAGAGTAGGAGTAAACGGGTCCTTTTCACAATGGCAGGCAGTGACTAGTGGGGTACTGCAAGGCTCAGTACTGGGACCCCAGCTATTTACAATATATAGTAATGATCTGGATGAGGGAATTGAAGGCAATATCTCCAAGTTTGCGGATGACACTAAGCTGGGGGGCAGTGTTAGGTGTGAGGAGGATGCTAGGAGACTGCAAGGTGACTTGGATAGGCTGGGTGAGTGGGCAAATGTTTGGCAGATGCAGTATAATGTGGATAAATGTGAGGTTATCCATTTTGGTGGCAAAAACGGGAAAGCAGACTATTATCTAAATGGTGGCCGATTGGGAAAGGGGGAGATGCAGCGAGACCTGGGTGTCATGGTACACCAGTCATTGAAGGTAGGCATGCAGGTGCAGCAGGCAGTAAAGAAAGCGAATGGTATGTTGGCTTTCATAGCAAGAGGATTTGAGTATAGGAGCAGGGAGGTTCTACTGCAGTTGTACAGGGTCTTGGTGAGACCACACCTGGAGTATTGCGTGCAGTTTTGGTCTCCAAATCTGAGGAAGGACATTATTGCCATAGAGGGAGTGCAGAGAAGGTTCACAGACTGATTCCTGGGATGTCAGGACTGTCTTATGAAGAAAGACTGGATAGACTTGGATTATACTCTCTAGAATTTAGGAGATTGAGAGGGGATCTTATAGAAACTTACAGAATTCTTAAGGGGTTGGACAGGCTAGATGCAGGAAGATTGTTCCCGATGTTGGGGAAGTCCAGGACAAGGGGGTCACAGCTTAAGGATAAGGGGGAAATCCTTTAAAACTGAGATGAGGAGAACTTTTTAGACACAGAGAGTGGTGAATCTCTGGAACTCTCTGCCACAGAGGGTAGTTGAGGCCAGTTCATTGGCTATATTTAAGAGGGAGTTAGATGTGGCCCTTGTGGCTAAGGGGATCAGAGGGTATGGAGAGAAGGCAGGTACGGGATACTGAGTTGGATGATCAGCCATGATCATATTGAATGGCGGTGCAGGCTCGAAGGGCCGAATGGCCTACTCCTGCACCTAATTTCTATGTTTTCTATGATACTGGACTTCCTCATCCACAGACCACAGTCTGTTCGAATTGGAGGAATCACTTCATCCTCAATAACAATTAGTACGGGAGCACCTCAAGGCTGCGTGTTCAGCACCTGCTTTACTCACTCTAAACCCATGACTGCGGAGCCGGTCATAGTGCAAACTCCATCATCAAGTTCACCGATGATACCACTGTGGTTGGACGAATCACTGATGGGGACGTTAGAATTTAGAAGTGAGATCAACCGACTGACCAAAGGGTGCCAGCACAACAACCTGGCTCTCAACATCAGTAAGACCAAGGAACTGATTGTGGACTTTGGTAGGGGAAGGATGAGGACCCACAATCCTGGACGATGGTGGAGAGGGTCAATAACTTCAAATTCCTGGGTGTGCATATATCAGAAGATCTTTCCTGGACCCAGCACACCGATGCAATTGTAAAGAAGGCACATCAGTGACTCTACTTCCAGAGAAGTTTACGGAGATTCGGCATGTCAAAGAGGATTCTCCTAAACTTCTACAGTTTGGTTGAAAAGACTGGTTGTATCGTGGCCTGGTTCAGCAACTTGAACGTCCAGGAGCGAAGAAGGCTACAAAAAGTTGTGACCACTGCCCAGTCCATCCCCGGCTTTGACCTCCCCACCGTGGAAGGGATCTATCGTAGTCGCTGCCTCAAAAAGGCAGCAAAAATCATCAAGGACCCACACCATCCTGGCCACACACTTATCTCACCACTGCCATCAGGAAGAAGGTGCAGGAGCCTGAAGACTGTAACGTCCAGGTTCAGGAATAGCTCTTCCCCACAGCCATCAGGCGATAAAACACAACGAATAAGCTGAGAGCTCTGAACTGCAAAAGACTATTATTATTCGTTATTTGCACTATATTTGTTATTTATTGAACTTTTTCTTTTCCCCCCCCGTTATATACAATGTATACATATTCACATATTCTGTTGTGCTTGTTCAAGTAAGAATTTCATTGCCCCGTCCGGGACATATGACAATATAACACACTTGACTTGACTCTTGTGAGATTATCACACAAGTGAAAACATTTCCAAATATACAGGTGTTAAGGCATTCTGACAAAATAGAACCTGAAGCTGGTGTTCCTGTGTGCTGCCCTTGTTCTTGATGGCAGAATTCATGGGTTAGGGAGCTTCGCAGAGCTGTCTGGTAGAGCAACTGCAGTGCATTCGGTAGACAAAGCTCTTTCTGCGACTGTGTGTTGCTCGTCGAGGGAATTAATCTTTGGGCTGATGGAATGATGCAGTATCAATCAAATGGGCTGCTTGGTTCTGATAGCATCTTGAGTTTCTTGACAGTTGGCATCACAGACAAGTAGAGCGTATTCAATTACACCATCAACTTGTGCCAATGGAAATCTTCATATCCATCATTTTGTCTTTAAAACCTCATCCCGGCATATTTTACTGGAAGTTTCCTGCCTCTACCACTCTTCCTTACACTGCTGGGACAGCAAAGCCTCTTCCTGCACCGCGGCCTCTCCCGCTTCACTCACAAACTCCTCTCTCCCCTTCTCAAAGTAACTTGTCTACCGTCTAGTGAGGCCACACCTGGAGTATTGTGTGCAGTTTTTGTCTCCAAATTTGAGGAAGGACATACTTGCTATTGAGCGAGTGCAGTGTAGGTTCACAAGGTTAATTCCCAGGATGGTGGGACTGTCATATGCTGAGAGAATGGAGCGGCTGGGCTTGTATACTCTAGAATTTAGAAGGATGAGAGGTGATCTTATTGACACATATGAGATTATTAAGGATTTGGACACACTAGAGGTAGGAAACATGTTCCCGATGTTGGTGGAGCCCAGTACTAGAGGCCACAGTTTATGAATAAGGGGAAAGCCATTTAGAACGGAGATGAGGAAACACTTTTTCACACAGAGAGTTGTGAATCTATGGATTTATCTGCCTCAGAGGGCGGTGGAGGATGGTTCTCTGGATACTTTCAAGACAGAGCTAGATAGGGCTCTTAAAGATAGCGGAGTCAGGGGATATGGGGAGAAGGCAGGAAAGGGGTACTGATAGTGGATGATCAGCCATGATCGCATTGAATGGTGGTGCAGGCTCGAAGGGCCGAATGGCCTACTCCTGCACCTATTGTTTATTGTCTCCCCCACCACCGGCGGCGGCTCTGGGTGGGTGGGGTTCAGTGGAGGCACTGGTCCCGTCTCTCTCTCTCTCACTCACCCCTCTCCCCCGCCTGCCCTCTGCGGCAATGAAGGTCCCGTCTACCCGTCCCCCTGGTGAATGGCTACGACCGTCCATCTCCTCCGCCGCCACTGCGGCAACTCGCCCTCACGGCCCTCTCGGAGGAGATCTTCTCCACCAGCTCGTCGAAACTCGTGGTGCCCACCGTTACGAACACCATCTCCATCTCCCTCCCTGGCCTGGCCTGGTGGCAGCAGCCAGCCAGCAGGCAGGCAGGTGGCAGGGCAGGGACGGGCCAAGCGGCAGCAGCGGGCAGCCAGGACGGGGACGGGCGAGTGGCAGCAGCGGGCGGTCGGGCAGGATGGGGAACGGCCGAGTGGCAGCTGAGCCGGAGTGGGCAGAGGGAGGGAGGGAGGGAATGTCGGGTTGCAGCCTATGCCAAGTCCATATAGAGATATGAGTCCTATGGTTTTGCCCTCATCAATCTTTTTGGTCAATTCAAAAAAACTCAATCAGATTTATAAAACACAATATACAAAACCAAATCAGCCCGTCTATTCAAATACAAATATATCTTGTATCTCTGAATACACTCCAGTAACAGGTGTTAGGCTAACTGGTCTATAGTTCCCAGGCTTTTCCTTGCAGCGTTCCTTTATCCATTACTATTTTCCAACTAATAGAACAGTGGATGTTGGTCCCTAAAGGCTTTCCCCTGCCCGCCCATGATACTACAGACACTTGCCCTCCCAATTTCCTAAGAATATATCAAACTTTTTCCACTCCCACTTAAGGTCCTCTACATATAACTCTCCTGAATATATTTGACAAAATCCACCCTGTAGAACTATTGGTACTCTGACTGTCCCCGTTTATATTGGGGAAAGTTAAAATCCCCTGTGACAACCTAAGTAGTCTTGTAACTACCTGCAATCTCTTGGCATCTGCTAAGCCCATTGACTATTTGGTGACCAATACTACATAACAAGAAAATCATCTCCTTTTTATTTCTCGATTCCACCCATATAGCCTCACTAATGTCATTTCGGACAGCCGCCATGATATTCTCCTTAATCAACAAAGCAACATCCCCATCTCTTTTACCCCCACCTTTATATCTCCAGCACCTGTACCCTGGAACATTAATCTGCCAGTCCTGTCACTCTCTTAGCCATGTTTCCGTAATGGCTACAACATCCTAATCACATGTACCCATCCATTCTCTTAGTTCATTCGTCTGCACAACCAGGCCTCTTGCATTGAAATAATGCAATTAAATCGAAAAATTGCTGTTAGTCAAGTTTTTGCCAGTGCGAATTTCAACGCCTGCGCGTTTCCATTATACCCAAGGGTTTTTCAGAACCCAAAGGATTCCAATATTATTATTATTTTTTAAATTTAATTTTATTTTTTTTATTAGAAGTACAGTAAATTACAGTAATACACATCACATATATCTTATTACATTTGTTGTACCACTTCATTTTTCAAGCTTTAAAAAAAGGTAGAAATAAAAGAAGTAAGGAAAGTGAGCAAGAATCGTGAAGGTGCAGGAAAGTGTTGGGAAAAGTAAGCCCCTTAGGGAAGAAGTTAGAGAAGGAAGTAAAGAAAGGAAATAGACCCTAGAAAAAATAGAAAAAAAAGGAAAAACAATTGCTCTATTATATCACAAAACTCCGCAAAAAAGGATATACCAACAGTGTTTTTTTATTTTTTATTTTACCCCCAGTTACCAGATCCTGGTACCATTTATATTTTAAATTACTATTGCACCTTATGCTTGTAATAGTTCCATAAATGCAGACCATGTCTTTTGGAAGTGGTCTGCTTTGCCTGCTAGGAGGAGTCTCATCTCTTCCAGGTGTAGTGTTTTGAACATGTTTGAAATCCACATTTTTATTGTTGGTATGGAGCATTTTTTGCAAAATTTGAGTATAAGCTCTTTTGCCATTATTAGCCCGTAATTAAGTAAGTTATTTTGAAGCACGTTTAGTTCGGGGTTACCTTCTGATATTCCAAAAATGATCCATTCTGCTTTTGGTCCAAGTTTTATTTAAATTAATTTTGTGAAGATTTCAAATATTTTGTTCCAGAATTTTTGGATTTTTATACAAAAAACAAAAGAGTGCGCTATGGTAGCTTCGTGTGACTGACATTTATCACAAATGGGTGAGACATTGGGGAAAAGTTTATTTATTTTAGTTTTTGAATAATATAGTCTATGTAATATTTTAAATTGAATTAGAGTATGTCGTACGTTGATCGAGCATTTATGCACATATAGTAAGTGTTTATCCCAGCTCTCTTTTGAAATTTTTATAGCTAGTTCTTGTTCCCAGTCTCTTCTAATACCATCGGTTGTAGGTATTTCTATATTTAAAATAATGTTGTATAAGTATGATATTAGATTTGCTGATTCAGCCTTTGTCTTCATGGCTTCATCCAATAAGTCTGGGGGCATGTTATGATAGTCTTTTGTGTATTTTTTCAGATAGTCACGGATTTGAAGATATTTAAAATATTGATTATTTTTCAAATTATATTTCAGTTGTAATTGTTGAAATGATAATAATTTTCCTAATTGATACAAGTCTCCGAGCATTTTGATTCCCATTCTTTCCCATTGTGTAAATGATTTATCTATAATTGAAGGTTTAAACGACGGGTTATTGACTATTGGCATTAAAAGAGATAGATTTCTTAATTTTAGATTCTGTTTTATTTGTTTCCAAGTTCTAATTGTGCTATGTATCATTGGATTTTTATTATAATTTTTGTTATTCAGATTCATTGGTGAGAGGAGAGTCGCTCCTGTATTACACAGAGAGCAGTCCTCTCTCTCCATTACAATCCAGTCCACCTGCTGGGCAGAGTTGTCCAGCAGGTGAATCATATTTTTAATATTTACAGCCCAATTATAGTACATAAAGTTAGGGAGCGCTAGACCACCCATCTCTTTTGGTTTACTAAGGTGTGCTCTTTGTATTCTGTGGGATTTATAATCCCATATAAAATTCGTAATGGCTGAGTAATTTTTTGAAAAGCTTTTTTGGAAGATATATAGGTATTGATTGAAATAAATATAGGATTTGTGGTAAAAAGATCATTTTTATAGCATTTATTCGACCTATTAAAGACATCGGAGCGTTTTCCAGAATTTGATTAGATTATTTAGTTTCTTAAGTAAGGGGCTATAATTGGCATTAAACATAGCGTGATAATTTCTAGTGATTTCAATTCCTAAATATTTAAATTTTTCTGTGGCTATTTTAAAGGGGAATTTCAAGAGATGTGTTGAGTCTTTCGGTTTTATCGACATAATTTCACTTTTGTTCCAGTTTATTCTGTATCCTGAGAAAGATCCAAAGTCCTCAATTAGATTTAATATGTTTGGTATACTGATTTGGGGTTTTGTGATATACAGTAGTACATCGTCTGCGTATAAGGATATTTTGTTATTTGAATATTTTGTATTATAACCGTAAATATCCGGGTGTGTTCTGATTTTTTCAGCTAAAGGTTCAATTACCAGAGCAAATAACAGCGGTGATAATGAACATCCTTGTCTATTGCCCCTTGATAATTGGAATTTCGTAGATAGTATATTATTAGTTAATATTCTAGCCGTGGGTTTGTTATATAATAATTTTATCCATGCGATGAAGTTCTCTCCCATTTGAAATTTTTGCAATACTTTAATCATATAATCCCATTCTACTTGATCAAACGCTTTTTCTGCGTCCAATGAAATGATAGATAACTCTTGTTCTTGAGGTTTGTGAGAGTGCATTATGTTAAGCAGACGTCTCAGGTTATTAAATGAATGTCTCTTAGGTGTAAATCCCGTTTGATCCTCATTTATTAATTTACTAACATATTGACTTAGTCTTCTAGCTAGTGTTTTCGCTAATATTTTTTGATCCGTATTTAACAAAGCAATAGCTCTATATGAGCCTGGTTCTTCTATATCTTTATCTTTTTTAAGTATTAATGTGATCGTTTATTCTGCTAGTGTTTCAGGTAAGATTTGTTCTTTAAAAGCATATGTATACATTTTCTGTAGACGTGGTGTAACTATGTCGTAAAAACATTTATAAAATTCATTACTGAATCCGTCTGGTCCTGGTGTTTTTCCATTCTTAAGTGTGTTTATTGTGTCTTCTATTTCTTTAGATGTAATTTGTGCTCCCAGTTCCTCTTGTTCCTTCAGTTCTAGTTATGGAAGGTTACAATTATCCAAAAATTCTGAAACTTTATTATTGTCTATTAGCGTTTTCGATTTGTATAAATTCTTGTAAAATTGAGCAAATCTTTTATTGATATCATTAGGTAGTGTTAATAATTCCCCCCCATCTGATTCCAATATTAATGGAGCTATCATTTGATAGATTACTGGGACTAATTGAGAGAAGAAAAAAATAAACAAAGAGAAAGTAATAACTGCGCTATGCAGGTCATGCTGTTCCTGAGACCTGAAATCAAATTGGATAAACTAAATGCCCAGTAGCTCAATGGGTGTTATGGAGAGAAAAACTGAGTTTGTATTAAAGATAATTAACCTAATAACAGAACAGTCCCATTTTGATACAAACTTTAAAAGCAAGGTCCAGGCCATCTTAGAAACGCGTGACCTGTGTACATAGAAACATAGAAATTAGGTGCAGGAGTAGGCCATTCGGCCCTTCGAGCCTGCACCGCCATTCAATATGATCATGGCTGATCATCCAACTCAGTATCCCGTACCTGCCTTCTCTCCATACCCCCTAATCCCCTTAGCCACAAGGGCCACATCTAACTCCCTCTTAAATATAGCCAATGAACTGGCCTCAACTACCCTCTGTGGCAGCTTGGACATACAATCGAACATTTGGAAGAGCAGTGGGGTGGATTTGCCAAGTGTTACTGGGCTCCAGGTATCTTGTGCCATGTGGGAACTTGGTTTGTGGTTGCATTTCCATCTTGCAAACTGTTAGTGTTATGAGCAGATTAAAGGAGCAGAATCCTGTTGTAACCTGGAGAGGACATATAATCTGAATTTGTATTTTATTTGGAGCTCTGTAGGCTGCAGTATGTCAAAATGAAAGATGAACTATTCATCAAGCTTATGTTTGGACAGTGCAAGAAGTCACAGACAGACTGCCTACTTTGGAAAACATCTAATGCAGATTTGTTGCTTGTTTTGTAGAAGGACTCCTTCCTTTCAGTCTGTAGTGGTGATCTTGAACTACTTGTTGACTTTCTCTTTAATTTTCTATTCCACTCCCACTCTAACCAATCTGTCCATGGCTTCCTGCTCTGATTTAACAAGGACCCTGAAGAAGGGTCCTGATCCGAAACATCACCTAGCCATGTTTTCCAGGGTTACTGCCAGAGTTACCTAGTTTTTGTAAAACAGCATCTGCAGTTCCTTGTTTCTCTTCAATATAGATGTTGGACATCTCTATGCAAAATTGTTTACCACTTAGCAGTCAAGTAATTCTGTTTTCTGTCTCCAAACTTGATATGCAATTTAGCAGCCATGCTCTGTTATTGCCACTAACACTGTAATTAATTTGTTGCCCATTATTAACATCTCCCAAATTGATGAGCATTGTGGAAATATTAAAAAAAATATACTAATTCCAGTGAAGTCTCCAATGAGATGTAAAATTATGCATGTATTGGGTTTTATTATGTTTAAATTAAATATTTATTATATTTGTTGGTGTTTGTAAGTTAGGAATACTGACTCAGTAGAATGTCTTCAGATATTGTATATCAGCCTTTTGGGAGACTGGAAATAGAAGTAAACATACATACTTTGTTGGCATCACAAATAAAGCAATAATTTGTTATCAATTGTTTGACAACTTGGAACTTAGAGCGTTGTGTACTGCAGTGTCTCAATATAAAAGCACGAGAAATAATTAATGTCTTTCAATGCAATTGTTCTTGTAGAGCTTTGTACATTGATTAAATAGCTGCACTATTCATCTCAGTTTGATAAAACATGAGTCAGAATTTGAAAAGGCCAGTTTGAATGTTCAGGCATTGCCAGGTATGACTTCACATTGGGTGAGTTTGAGATGCATTGTTTCTAACTGATGGGTAGTTTCAATATATTGCATGCAACACCGAATTGAGTTGCAGAATTATGTCGAGAGCAGGTAGAAAACACCTCTGGAGGCAGAGTATTACACGAGTGCTGAAGGTAAGGAAACATCTTGACTCATTTTGAAAAAATGTAAGCATTTGACCAGAATTTCTTCATTCATGTTGTTGGGAAGTAGATTTAAAAGATGAGAAAGACTCTGGGAAGGGTTAAGTTAATCTCTGTTATCGGAAGATCTTATCCCTAATTACTTTTATAAAAAGGTGTAAAACAGTGCTCTAAATTTTGAATGATATATTTACCAACCATTAATTTTCATTTGACTTTTGGGTTAAAAGTTATAAAGTGCACAGGTACCTGTGCTAATTGTTGCAGCGTAAGATATATTTTCCCCTGGGGCTGGAGAAAGGGATTTTCTAAATTGTGATATGTGTGCTTTAAGCGTGATTACACAGGGGGACGCATTTCAGTAGTTGCACGAGGAGCAGTAATTTAACTGCACTATCTATTTTTCTGGTGGAAGTTATCAGAGTGAGTTTTCAACAGGAGCTATCTCTTGAATTAGTGCGGCTAAGTTTCCTGACCCAACCAAGGGAGACAGCTCCACATTCCAAAGATGTGCAGTTTGGTAGATTAATTGGTCACTGCACAATTGCCTACTCTGGAGGCGAGTGGAGAACTCACAGGAATGTGCGGAGAAAAGGTTACAGGATAAAATAGTAAGGGAAATGGGATTGCTCTGTGGACTGGCATTGGCAGGGACTAAATGGCTTTCTTCTGTGTTGTAATGTAAAATAAATGTGAAAGAGTACTTGTTATCACCATCCCATATGAGGCTATTCCAGGTCTCATAATAAAAAAACCACTCCTGGTCATTTAATTTTAATTTCAATTATTTTTTCCTACCAGTTGATTCCTTCTGCAAAGCCCCAATTACAAGTCCAACTCTGACTAGTGCTCCAATTGCAGAGCATAATAATTTATCTCTGGAATTCCTATTTTGATTCAACTGCCATAATCTCTCCCCCACTCTCGGCTGAGTTTGTACTGTGTGGATATTTGAACATTTATGAATACTAGTTATGATGTTAATTCTGAACAGAGCAGTGTTGTTGACACAGTATCCTGGGATACCCAATGGTTCACACCCTTCCCTGTTATTTGTTTGACTCATTATTTTCTTTCCTTGAGCCAACCCCACCCCCACACACGATTTCCAACTATTGCCTCATGCCCCTCAAATCTGAGCTAAAATAATGCTGTGCATGAAAATTTATAAATACCATTTGGAAAAGAAAGTGAACAGTGCCTGGAATTCATCACAATTACTTTTCTGTATTATTTGCTTAAATCAAACGATGAGGTTGTTTGAAAAGATCTAGACCAGTGGTTCACAACCTTTTTTTGGCCATGCCCCACCTAATCACCTCTAAAATCCTGATGCCCCCCCCCCCCCCCCCTCCATGTGGTGATATATAATTCTTATCATTTAAAAAGTGAACTCCGTTTCAGCTGAAGAACCTTAAAACGCCAATACCTTGGTTGTAATAACTACACAATAAAGACCCTTTTTACCCCCAAAAAAATTATTTACTCAAAATAACATCTGAAACATAAACCACATATGTTTACCTGATGGAAAATCCTAAAAAATAAAAATCGAAAATTTGGACCCAGACCTCCTCAGTCGCGCTCAATTGCCCCCCTTAAAAATCAAATTGCCCCCCTGTGGGGCGTACGCCCCACGTTGGGAATCACTGATCTAGACTAAACTTGACTTTGCTGCTGGTTATCAATTTTTTTAACAAACGTTGAAACTAATCCAATGGAATCTGAATTTGAAAGTAGGTGCTACATTTGCCCTTTTCTCATCTATTCAAATTATTCACTGACTGCTTACCCTGTCAAGCTGATCAGTGCTAAACTAGTCTGCTCAGATGTTGGAACACAAAATACATCAATCTGAAAATACGAAATGGAACTAAGCGGAAGCTTTATGGGTTTCTGATGGGTACAGTGCATTGTGGTTAAGTGACCTGCACATAACTAGAGGTCAGTTGATTCACCTTTCTGTGTTCAAATCCAACCACAGCAGTTTAATCATGGTAAGTTAACATGTAATTGCATAAATCTGAAATCAGAAAAATGTTGGTGTTAACAAAGGTGATCATGAAACCACTGTTCTGTCTTTTATTTTTAAATTAACCTGGTTTACTAATGGTCATGAAAGG
Organism: Leucoraja erinaceus; assembly: GCF_028641065.1. Classification (NCBI taxonomy): domain Eukaryota; kingdom Metazoa; phylum Chordata; class Chondrichthyes; order Rajiformes; family Rajidae; genus Leucoraja; species Leucoraja erinaceus. Next base: position 81,260,859 of record NC_073378.1, on the reverse strand, counting down.
AAATCTGCAATCTTTATCCAATTTATCATTTTGTAAAATCCAATGCCATATGGGTTGTAGATAGGGTTGCCAATCATCTCACTCCCAAATAAGGGACACAATGTCAAAATAAAGGACAAATTCCCAACAGCAATTCGTTGACTGACTCAGCCGTGGCTGGGTGAATGATGAGTTGGCCCGGGTGCTGGACTGATCACAAAGCCCAGCCGGCGGGCCAGCTGAGGAGTTTTGACCCCTGCGACATCGCGCGTAAAGTCCGGCACCCCATCCAACTCATTAACTGATGATCGGCCATGAGAAGGAGAGGTAGTGGTGTCGGCGGTAAGTGAAGGTCGGACAGCTGGGCGAGACGCTGCTGCACTCCATGGGCTGCACTACGTCGGGACGGGTGAGGTGGAGCTGGACGCGGCGCTCCGACCCGACAGTCCTCTCGACCCGAGTAGTAGCAGTCAAATATGGGACAAGGGCTGTCTTGTATGGGACAAACCAATTTAGCCAAATATACGGGATGTCCCGGCTAATACGGGACAGCTGGCGACCCTAGTTGTAGACTACTCGGCAGAATATGAAGCCTTATTCCTCTAGTTTGTTTTGGGCTTCACCCTGGCAGTGAAAAAAAGAGAGATGGAATGGTCATTGTGGGAATGGATAGGGAGGTTTAAACATCGTGTGACTGGGATCTCGGGGTGGCCATTGCAGACAGGTGGTGGTGGTGATGGAAGGAGGTATAGGAACAAACGTTGCAAATCTTGATGTTCTAGCAAGAAATACCAGGGGTGGGATGAGTGGAACATATCACAGAGTGTCCCATGTGTGAAGGGGAATCTGTCGCTCGGGGTGGGTTCCTGTTGCAGTTGGTGGAAATTATGAAGGGCGTTGCAGTGAATTAGTGGGATGCTCGGATCATGGGTGGCAACAGGAGAAGCTTTATCTATGTTCTGTTTGGATTTTGGGATTGAGAGCAGGTCTAATAAGCAAAGACGATGCAGGTGAGAGCTCCATTCCCCCAGAAAAGGGGAAGCCACATTTCTTGAAAAAGCAAGACATTTTAAATGTCCTGGAATGCAAGGCCTCACTTTGAAAACGGATGCGGTGGAGATGGAGATATTGGGTGAGAAATATAATCTGAGACTGGATGAGAAGGGGTGCAGTCATGAAAACAGTCGGAGTCGGGGTGTTTATTGTAAATGTCTGTTTAGTTTGTCTCCTGAGATAGAAACTCATCGAGGGAAGGGGAAGAAGAATGATTGCCGAGCCTGCGTTTGGTCTCACCGATGTAGAGGAGTTGACACCTGGGAGAGTTCCATGATTTTGACCCAGCCACTGAGAAGGAACAGTTTCCAAGTCAGGATAGTGTGTAATACGAAGGGCCAGGCGGTGGTGGTCCTATGTTTTTATTGCTCTTGTCCTTCGAGCTAATAGAGATTGGTGGCTTGGAAAATGCTGTTCAAGGGGTCCTGGTGAGTTGCCTCAGTGTATCCTGTAAATGGCACAAAACGCTGCTACTGGGGTTGGTGATGGAGTGAACGAATGGTTGTGGAAGGAGTACCGATCAAATAGGCTGCTATGTCCAGTATGATGTCCACCAGAATATTGTTGAAGCTGCACTCATCCAGGTTCCATCACATACCTATCTTTGTAGATGCTGGAAAGATGTTGGGGTTAGGAGGTGATTTCCTTGCAGAAGGGTTCCGAGCCTTTGACCTGCTCTGTAGTGACATTGTGGTTACTCCATTTCAGTTTTCTGTCAATGGTAATCACCAGGATATTGATAATGGGAGATTCAGCGATGGTAATGTATTGAATGTCAGGAGGTTTTAGCTGGATAGTTGGATATCGTCATTGCCTGGCACTTGTGTGTTGTGAATGTCACGCACCTTGTCTATTTCTTGCTATATTTGAATGTGACTTTTTTTGTTATTTGAGGAGTTGCAATTGGTGCTGAACATCAGCAAACATCCCTATTTCTGATCTTGTGACTGAAGGAAGGTCATTGATTTTGCTTGGAAAATATTTATAAAACTGCGATACTTTGTGCATTTCTCCACAAAGTGGGGATTGCATGAATATTGGCTGAGTTCTAAACCTGGATTCTGTGAAGTTCAGCTTTAGATTGGGAAGTAAAATGTTTTATGCGGAGAAACAAACAATGGAGCACCTCTGAGTCATAAGATATAGGAGTAGAATTAGGTCAATTGGCCCATCAAGTCTACTCTGCCATTCAATCATGGCTGATCTATCTCTCCCTCCTAACCCAATTCTCCTGCTTTCGCCCCATAACCTCTGACACCTGTACTAATCATGAATCTATCTATCGCTGCCTTAAAAATATCCACTGACTTGGCCTCCACAGCCCTCTGTGGATCAAGTAGGGTCAGGTAGCCTGTGTGGAGGGAAGTGGCTAGACGACATTTCGAGTCGGGACCTTTCCTCAGTCCGAAACAACATCTGCCCATTTCCCTCCATCACTTTGTGTCTATTTTTGGTATAAACCAGTTCTTTGTTTCTTCATCCATTTTTGTTCACTTTTTTAAAACAACTCTTAAAATTATTTCCATTTATGTTGTCACCTGCAAAAATCTCAGGCTTCTCCCAGCTGTTCACCCTTCCCTTCCACCTCCAGTTTAAATTCCATTTGGAATATTTTGGAGGACCAAGAACCTCGAGAGAAGGTGCTGACGACACAGGTTTCTTCCTGGTGCCTCAGCTTTGGGCTTTAAGAGGCAACACTACTGGTTTCTGGATTATCCTGGCAGCCAGTCTTTGCCTATGTGTGTTCGCACGTGTGCGTGTGCACAGTCCCTCATTATCTGTGGGAAGAGGCTCGGGTCTGGCCACTCAGCCTCAGGTAGAGGTGCCAGCTTTGTAGGGCTTCTTTCCCAGCAGTCTAGTCTTGACAACACATTGGTGGTCTCAAGTTTGTCCCAGTGGTCCGCAGACCTGCACTGGGGAGCACAGCTAGCGGGGCAGTGTCCCCACTGTTCTGCACGCACCTCTCCCAATCTGTTTAGAATTCCTGTGTTTTATAGGGAGTAGGTTGACAGGATTCAAGTGTCCAAGCAATATCAGCTAATTGGCCCAATGTTGCTGGGGATTGGCCTCTCCTGGCCTGTCAGCCTGTTAAAGGGATCAGAGCGGCATCCAAGGGAGATGGTGTCGTCACACGATCTTTTGCTATAATTAATTGTGTGCTACTCGACCATCCAATGAGTTCTGCACCAAAACACCACCAGTACATTTCATTTAACTTTTCCAATTCACAAATTTTCAGTCAGTAAAATGTGTTCTCGGAAAACAATCCTTTTGTAAATCAAGATAAAACGATATGTTAAGAATTATGAAATATTTCTATGCCTATGATAATATGCTTTTAATCTTGCTCGCCACTCTACTTTGGCTAATTTGGCCCTCATTTTTGGCTTTGGTTAAGTTCAAATTACTATTTTTAGATTTGTATTTCCTAAAACAATGTGAAATTCAATCATATTGTAATCAATCTTGAGAATTCCTTACTTTGAAATGTATGAATTAATCCTGGTCTATAGCAGAATTCAAGATGAAAAATAACATATTCCTCGTTGGTCTTTTTTGAATTGCATCAGTAAAACACAACAAACATATTACTTGAGCACTACTGAGGTCTAAGGTTCCCACCTGCTTTAAGAGGACATCAATAATACCGGTGCACAAGAAGAGTAAGGTGACGTGCCTCAACGACTATCGACCAGTGGCACTCACGTCTGCTTTGAGAGGTTGGTTACGGTGGATATCAACTCCAACCTCAACAAGAACCTCGACCAACTACAGTTTGCCTACCATCACAACAGGTCAACGGAGGATGCAATCTCACTGGCTCTCCACTCCGCACTTGACCACTTGGATAATATAAACACTTACGTCAGGCTGTTGTCTATAGACTACAGCTCGATGTTCAATACCATCATCCCCGCCAAGCTGGTTACTGCGGTCGTGAGGGGGGCCCTCGGTGGGGGTCCCTCTACGCAGGGATTCTCCCCCTCTACATCAGGGACCTGGGGTGGAGGGTATTGCACCGAGGAGTCCCTTGCAACCTGTTCCTCTCGCGGTTCACAGACCCGCCAGCCGCCTGCCACTTTTGTCTGTGTACCACGTGTACATGGAGTGCGTGAGGCTGCAGCCACTGTTTCAATACCTAAAGGGTCTGCTCCTTACCGTCTGGCTGCATTTTTCACTCACCATCCTCACCTTTGGACACCCTGTGCGTAGGAGTGAAGGTAGGCCTGAAGGTGTCCTGGTAGGGTTGCTCCTGAGCCTGGCCAAGCTGCCATCCGCGAGTCACGGCGCCAGGCAGAGGAGGGCTCTGCCCGAGCCAGCTACCTGCACCTTCTGTGTACCACGTGTAGATGATGTGTGTTAGGCTGCAGCCCCTGGTCCATTATCTAAAGTGATTGCTCCTTGCCTTCTGGCTGCACTTCCCACCCATTATCCTCATCTTCAGACACCCTGTGTGTAGGGGAGAGGGCCCTGGTGTTGTTAGAGATGGACTACGCGCTGTCCACGGTCACCCTGGGGGATTTCCGGGACCGCTGGGCAGCGCGGGGGGTTGAATGCATCCTTGACAAGGAGTGTAAGATATGTTGTATAATAGTTTATCGTTTGTCATGTATTATGGTGGTGGGTTTTGTTTTTTACTATAAAGTATATATTTTAATATTTGAATAAATATTTTTGATTAGTTCATAAAAAATTAAAAAGCTGGTTACCAAGCTCACGTAACTGGGTCTCTGCACATCCCTCGGCAATTGAATCCTCGATTTCCTCATCCACAGACCACAGTTTGGTCCAATTTGCAGAAATACGTCTTCCTCATTAACAATCAGTTCGGGAGCACCTCAAGGCTGCGTGCTCATCCCCCTGCTCTACTCACTCTATACTTATGACTGTGTAGCCAGACATAGTGCAAATTCCATCTTCAAATTCCCCGATGACACCATCGTTGTTGGACGAATTACAGATGATGATGAATCAGAGTATAGAAGTGGGATCGACCGATTGATCAAATGGTGCCAGCACAACAACCTGGCTCTCAATATCAGTAAAACCAATTAACTGATTGTGGACTTTGGAAGAGGAAGGATGAGGACCCACAATCCTGTTATTATCAACAGGTGGAAAGAGTCAAAAACTTCAAAATCCTGGATGTGCATATTTCCGAAGATCTTTCCTGGACCCAGCACACTGATGCAATTATAAAGAAAGCATATCAACGCTACTTCCTGAGAAGATTAAGGAGATTCGGTATGTCAAAGAGTATTCTCTTGAACTTCATCAGGTGTACAGTACAGAGCCTATTGACTGGTTGCATCATGGCCTGGTTCGGCAACTTGAACATCCAGGAGAGGAAAAGACTGCAAAAAGTTGTGACCACTGCCCAGTCCATCGCCAGCTCTGACCTCCCCACCATGGAAGGGATTTATTGGAATCGCTGCCTCAAAAAGGCAGTCAGCATCATCAGAGAACCACACAATCCTAGCCAAGCACTCATTTCACCATTGCCATCAGGAAGAAGGTACAGGAGCCTGAAAACTGTAACATCCAGGTTCAGGAACATCTTCTTCCCAACAGCCATCAGGCTAATAAACACTACAACCTCAAATAAATTCTGAACTACAATAGACTTATTATTATTATGATTATTATTATTATTATTATTATTGCACTACTATTGTTTGTTTTTTGAGTATGTGTGTATGTATAATAAATAAATACATGAGTACATATATATATGTGTGTGTGTGTGTGTGTGTGTGTGTGTATTTTAAGTATGGGTACAAAAACATTGAACATTTTTTCTCTCTCTCGTTTATCATATTTACAGTGTACTATGTTTACAAATTCTGTTGTGCTGCAGCAAGTAAGAATTTCATTGTTCTATCTGGGACACATGACAATAAAATACTCGTGACTATTTAAACATTTTTGTCCTTTCAAAACTTTATTTTTGATTGAATTGTACAAGTCCACTTTACCAATTTTCCGGCAACTGATGGTCCAACACCTCCTTAATCCGGATAAAATTACGAGAGTACACTTGAAATTCCTCCGGAAGTCCCCCCGAAAATTGGGACTTCTTTGACCGATTGGCTGGTCAAATTTGCCCCTTGTTGGTCGGGGCTCTGGAACTCTGGGCGGCCATAGCTGGCAGATCTATTCCCATAGCCAACTTCTGAATCCGACTTTGTGGTGCGGTACCTGTGTCTGGGCTTCAATGTCGGGATCGTCGTTGTCAATAGGCCGGAGACGAGCGAGAATGAGTATTTGAGCCACCACCTTCAGGACAGAGCCAAGGCAATGGTCCGTAGGTGCGCCATGTTCGTGAACGCCCGTAACTAGAGGCCAGTGCTCCAGGTGGCATCCTCGAAGAGGCGGGATCTATGTGAACACGTGATTTGATGCCTGCCATCCGGGGCGAGATGGGGGCGGGATCCATGTGTACACGTGATTAATGTGGCCTGCCATCCGCTCACAGACATGTGCCCTGGCCTCTATGCAGAGCAAGATTACTGACCACTTTTCTAGAATGACAGCAATCTGAATGGCATTTCATTATAAAATGTGGAATTCAGTGCTACAGGACTAGAAACATCAAGGTTGATTTGAAATTACAGTACAGTATGGAAACACAAAACTTGTAATTTATTTGTAACTAATCTAAAGTAACAGTTACAACTCGGTCATATTGCCAATTTAGCAATGTACTTCATACAAAGTGCTAATGGCCCAAGCCACTTTATCTTTTGTCACAGTGACTGCACTCAGCACGTTCAGGCTTGTCTGAGGCTGTGTGTATTTCATCATTGTTGACAAGCCTGTTTCAATGGTGATTTAAAATGGTTATCACCTACCCTTGCATTAGAGCTGGGAGCATGCTGTTCTCAAAGCTGGTATTAAGGCTGCATTTGCCCTGGGGTAGTGGAAGCTCGACAATTCCATTTTGTTCTGGATTTATGTATATATTCAAATGTTTGAATATGGGTCAGGCAGCCCAGCATAAAAGGTTGGGGAGCTATTGAAATATACTAATACAACACAAAATTAATTGTTATGTGGAAACATATAGATTAGTTATTGTTGGCCTGCAGCCAAAGTACAAACTATTTCAAGTCAGATCACATTTCACAAATTTTCAATGAAGGTAGTGCCTCTGGGAAGGAGAAAACCATTGTTTGAATGTTCATATTAATATTAAGAAGTTGATATAAGAAGATGCCGTCACATGTCTTCAGTTGCTGAAAATATTAAATAGAAAGAGAAATTGCAGGAAGTGCTCAGCAGGTCAGGCAGCATCTGTGGAAAGCTGCAGGTCCAGGACCTTTCATTCTAAGCATTTTCAATATTTTTTTCTTTTTTGTTTCATATTATCGGCCTCTACCAAATAGCTACAGTGGCACAACAATTCCCTGTGATAATTAATTATCATATTTACTAATAACAGAATAATGAAATTCTTGCGCAACTTAACCGGGACATAAGTGCAATACACAGATAATAATTTGTTTTAATGCAAATTGATAACCATAGTATGAGTACAAAAACTGAAAAGCTTAGTTCAACCCAAGGCAGTCCCTAAAGTTCATGGCTGCTGAGGTTAGAGTTGTAATGTTCAAAAGCCTGATGTCTGTTGAAAGGAATCTATTCTTGAACTTGGTGGTCATGGTTTACAGATTTCTTTACTGCAACTGGGCAGCACAGTTGCGGAGCAGTGTAGGTGCAACCTTATAGCATCCGAGTCCCTGGTTTGATCCTGACTACGGGTGCTGTCTGTACGGAGTTTGCACAATCTCCCTGTGACCGTATAGGTTTTCTCCGGGTGCTCCTGTTTCATCCTACATTCCAAAGACGTGCCGGTTTGTATGTTAATTGGCTTCTGTAAATTATCCTTAGTGTGTAGGATACTAACGTATGGGTGATCGCTGCACGGTGCGGACTCGGTGGGTCGAAGTGCCATTTTCCATGTTTTATCACTAAAAACTAAAACCTTCCCGATGGGATGAGTGAAATGAGAGTGTGGCACGGTGGTGTATGTTTCTGATGATATTGACTACCTTTTTGAGGAAGTGCATCTGATAGATCCCTTTGAAGGTGGAGAGGTCAGTCCCCACGATGGACTAGGCTGTGTCTACCGCTCTTTATAGACAATAGACAATAGGTGCAGGAGTAGGCCATTTGGCCCTTCGAGCCTGCACCGCCATTCAATATGATCATGGCTGATCATCCCCAATCAGAACCCCGTTCCTGCCTTCTCCCCATATCCCCTGACTCCGCTATCTTTAAGAGCCCTATCTAGCTCTCTTGAAAGCATCCAGAGAACCTGCCTCCACCCTCTGAGGCAGAGAATTCCACACTCACCACTCTCTGTGAGAAAAAGTGTTTCCTCATCTCCGTTCTAAATAGCCTACTCCTTATTCTCAAACTGTGGCCCCTGGTTCTGGACTCCCCCAACATCAGGAACATGTTTCCTGCTTCTAGTGTGTCCAAGCCCTTAACAATCTTATATGTTTCAATGAGAACCCCTCTCATCCTTCTAAACTCCAGAGTGTACAACCCCTGCTGCTCCATTTTCTCAGCATATGACAGCCCCACCATCCTGGGAATTAACATTGTAAACCTACGCTGCACTCCCTCAATAGCGAATGTCCTTCCTCAAATTAGGGGACCAAAACTGCACACAATACTCCAGGTGTGGTCTCACTAGGGCTCTGTACAACTGCAGAAGGACCTCTTTGCTCCTATATTCGATTCCATTTGTTATAAAGGCCAACATGCTATACGCTTTCTTCACTGCCTGCTGTACCTGCATTCTTACTTTCATAGACTGATGTACAAGGACCCCCAGATCACCGCTGTACTTCCACTTTTCCAAACTTGAAACTATTTAGATAGTAATCTGCCTTCCTGTTTTTGCACCCAAAGTGGATAACCTCACATTTATTTGCATTAAACTTCATCTGCCATGCATCTGCTCACTCCCCCAACCTGTCCAAGCCACCTTGCATAATCTCCTACAGTCCTGTGGATTTGAGTTGTCGAACCAACCAATTATGCAACCACCTCTCTACCATATACCTGTAGAAGTGAGAGTATTCGTTAACATAGCAAGTCTCCTCAGAATCCAAAGGTGATCTTTCTTTGTGATTGCGTCTATGTGGTGAGCCTAGGGCTGATCTTCTGAGATCTGCATGTCAGGAACTTGAAGCTGCTGATCATCTCCACCACCGTCCTATTGATGAAGACAGGGTCCTGGATCCTTGGCTTTTCCATCCTGTAATCAACAATTATCTTGACCTTGCTGATGTGGAGAGCTAGATCTGGTGTTCTGGCTTCTTCCTCCTGTACTCTGACTCAGTTATACCAGTTGTTCGTCTAACAGTATCGTCAGCGAGTTTAAAGATGGCGGTGGAACTGAGTGGCTACACTGCCATGGGAATAGAAGGTGGCGCAGGGGTCTGAACACACAGGCTTGAGTTACTCCTGTGTTGATCGTTATCACTGTGATTGGAAACTAAATATTCTGTTGAGGGCTGCGATTGGAAACTAAATATTCCAGGATTTCGTTGCTTCAGGTGTGATAGAATTGGAGGGGCAAGAGGTGGAGGTGTTGCATTGCTTGTCAAGGAAGATATTACAGCAGTGCTTTGGCAGGATAGATTAGAGGGCTCATCTAGGGAGGCTATTTGGATGGAACTGAGAAATGGCAAATGTGTAGCGACACTTATAGGGGTGTATTATAGACCGCCAAATGGGGAGCGAGAATTGGAAGAGCAAATATGTAAGGAGATCGCAGATATTAGTAGTAAGCACAAGGTAGTGATTATGGGAGATTTCAATTTTCCACACGTAGACTGGGAAACACATTCTGTAAATGGGCTGGATGGTTTGGAGTTTGTAAAATGTGTGCAGGATAGTTTTTTGCAGCAATACATAGAGGTACCCACTAGAGAAGGGGCAGTGTTGGACCTCCTGTTAGGAAATGAGACGGGTCAGGTGGCGGAGGTATGCGTTGGGGAGCACTTTGGGTCCAGTGATCACAATACCAATAGTTTCAATATTATTATGGAGAGGGTCAGAACTGGACCTAGGGTTGAGATTTTTGATTGGAGAAAGGCTAACTTTGAGGAGAAGTGAAAGGATTTAAAAGGAGTGAATTGGGACATTTTGTTTTATGGGAAGGATGTAGAAGAGAAATGGGGGACATTTAAAGGTGACATTTTAAGAGTACAGAATCTTTATGTCCCTGTTCGGTTGAAAGGAAATAGTAAAAATTGGAAAGAGCCATGGTTGTCAAGGGAAATTGGACACTTGGTTCGAAAAAAGAGAGAGATCTATAATAATTATAGGCAGCATGGAGTAAATGAGGTGCTTGAGGAGTATAAAGAATGTAAAAAGAATCTTAAGAAGAAATTAGAAAAGCTAAAAGAAGATATGAGGTTGCTTTGGCAAGTAAGGTGAAAGTAAATCCAAAGGGTTTCTACAGCTATATTAATAGCTGTAGAAACCTCTATAGCTGCTATAGCTGCCCCTGAATCTTACTAAATGAAAATAAAAAGTTGGAACTCTGGAAACCTAAAGCAAAAATAAAGGAAACATTCAGCTGGTCAGTCAGTATCTGAGAAACAAAGTTAACAATTCAATTTGTAGGCCCTTTGCCAAAACTGAGAAGGAGAAAACAAATTAGTTTTAAGTTACAGAGAGGGTGCGGAAAGAATGGATAAGACAGTAGATATTGTGATAGGGTGAGACTGGAGTGGAAAGAGGCTGCAAAGGAAGAAGGCGGGCAAGGTGGAGAATGACAAATTTCTAGAGCGGAGGAGTGTTTTGGCCAAAATCAGATCTGAACAGTAGAGCTGAGTTGAGGGTCGGAATTATGCTCCTGTTTCCTTTCTACCTCAAATTGTGTCAAAGAATGCTCTACCAATATTGTTGGCACAATTAATTAAATAATGTGTGTTATTGGCTATAGGATGTCATAATCTCATCACAAACTGTTAAATAGCAAAACCATTATAAATTCCCCATATGTTGTTTTTAAAATGTATTTAAAGACTTGACAGCTGTTTACAGCGGTACTTTTCTTTTGGACAAAACTATGCATATTTGTGCCTTAAACTCCACTTCATTGTTGTTAGTTTTTCCAGATTGTTTCTTGCAAGGAACACAAATGTTATCATGATGAACAGTACTTCAGAAGTCAAGGTCAAACTATATTTGTTAGAAAGCTTTGTTCTGATAATTTATTAGCTTCTCTCTGTTACCAAGCGCCAATGTTATTACAACTTGCTTGCCTATTATTGTGAAAGGTTTAATGATGTACTGTTAATTTGTGAATCTTTGAACAGTTTACTTGACCATTTTGGTTTATCTAAATCCATCTGCTGAATTCTAATTACATTGCTGACATTTTTGAGTGATTCAGTTTGACATTGGAAAGAACACAATTCAGCCTGGGTCAGAGAGTGCCCATATCAGTTTGGACAGGTTGATTTTTACTGTGCTGTTGTTTGCTATTGAACAAATCAAGGGGGATTCATTTGAACAAAGATTTTGTACAAAATGTCATCCATTTGATATCTATTATTAATTTACTGTGGTGCCAACAAACAAGATTGATTTGAGTAAAAATGCATGCATAATTTTGCAATAACAATACATTCACAGAACCACAAAATGGTTCTGAGATAGTGTATTCAGAAAGTATTCAGACCCCTTCACTTTTTCCACATGTTGTTATGTTACAGCCTTATTTTAAAATGGATTAAATTCTTTATTTTTCATTAATTTACACACAATCCCCAGAATGAAGGTGTTTAGAAATGTTTGCAAAGTAATTAAAAATAAATAACTGATATATCACATTTACATATGTATTCAGACCCTTTGCTATGACACTCAAAATTGAGCTTAGATTCATCCTGTTTCCATTGATTATCCTTGAGATGTTTCTAGAACTTGATTGGAGTCCACCAGTGGTAAATTAAATTGATTGGACATGATTTGGAAAGGCACACACCTGTCTATATAAGGTTCCACAGTTGACAGTGCATGTCAGAGCAAAAACCAAGCCATGAAGACAAAGGAATTGTCCGTAGACCTCCGAGACAGGTTTGTGTCGAGACACAGATCTGGGGAAGGGTATAAAACAATTTCTGCAGCATTGCAGGTCCCGAAGAGCACAGTGGGCTCCGTCATTCTTAAATGGAAGAACTTTGGGCCTATTAGAAATATGCCCTCCAGTTCATTTTGTTCTTTCATTCTTCGTAACAACACTTTATATATTATTTCATTCGCTTCACGTTCATCCATTCCATCAGATTGGATTCTGTGTGATGAATTTGCAAGTTTTGTGCTATACCATCATATGAATGATATCATCTGCGAATGTCAGAATCATTTTAGTTCCTAATTGCAATTTTTGCAAAGAAACTCTCTTGCCTCTTGACAGTCCCTTAACAGGAGAGCTGACAAGATTGCAGAAAGAATGGTGAATAATTGGGATAATATTTGTGAAATTGCAACCTGTTTTCTATTTTGAAGCATCTCTATTAATAAAAGTGCATTCATTAGCAATTGTCGACTAACACATTTGCTTTCTCCATTGCATAATTTTAATTCTATACATTTGTTATATATTTTGTAACTTTTAACATAATTCATATTATGTTTTCTGATTTTTACAGTTAATATGTCATAGTACCATTAATTCATTTTTTAAATATTACCACAGATGCTGGGAAACTGCTAATTTTTGCATTCAAGTGTGGTGATCGGCATTCATAGTATTCGTGTGTGTATATGAAAAAATAATTTGTGATTGATAAAATGTTTGGTTATATTCCTATATCATGTATCTATACACTTTAAATGGCTCGATTGTAATCATGTGTTGTCTTTCCGTTGTCTGGTTCGCACACAACAACAGCTTTTCACTGAACCTCGGTACACGTGACAATAAACTAAACTGAACTATGGTGATAATGCCAACAAATTAGATGCAGATACCTATGTAAATACGCTCTTCTAAAGCTTACCCCCCGAGTCTAGTTCAGTAAAAAACACTGACTCAAGCACTGGACCAACTAAACTGTATTTTTAGAATGAACAGCAAATTCCCCTATACAATACCTAAACCACCGTGGGTTCGATCCTTGTCTCTGCCTGGCCAAGCCTTTCAGCCTCGTACAAGCAGACACCGCCCAAAAGGTCATGCAGTCCCAAACGCTCCAGAAGATCGACCAATCTAAAATGGGGCAACCTTTTATAGGTCCCTGAACTACATAGGAGTGGTCCCCTTACTATCCAATCCGAGGGTCTTATACAATGTTTCTGGCAAAAGCTTTTGGAAGGAAGCTAATTCACTGAACAATGCAACTTTTATCGTGGAACTCAAAACAATTCTGCCAGGGCTTAGCACTTTGGCCAATCAACAAACAGCAGGGTAACTGTCCTGCAACATTATTTACATTATTTACAATTCTTTTGCAGCAATCCCAGGGCTCAAAATTAATGTTTGCCCGGGTGCCAATGGCCAACTAAAGTTCCGCCGGGCAACCTAAAAGCCATGCCATTTTGCCCGGCGACGAGAACCCAGGACACCTGCCATTCATCTCTGAGTGGGGCCCCTCTCTCTATCTCTCTCTCTCTCTCTCTCTCTGTCACTCTCCATCTCCGCCCGCCATCCATGTCCAGGTTTCGGTTCTCCGCTCTCCGGCCTGCACATCCTTCCCCTGCACATGCGCACAACCACGCCCAGCACATCATCAGCCGCCCTGCACATGCGCACTGTACGGCAACTGGTCGGCGCCGGGCACTTTCTCCCTCCCTTTGCATTGTGGGCGATCTGGCAGCCATTGCTGCCTCGCCACGACCGCTTAAACCCTACGCAGAATCACTTCATGGAGCTGGACTAACTCACTGGAGTAACTGTTGCTTCTTGGTTTCCTGGACCTCCAAAAATATTCAAAATGGAATTTAAACTAGGGTCTACCACCAAATTCCAATATCTGAACAATAACAGCCTATTGCATTTTATCTGTCTATTTATTGTGTGTATATATGGTATATGGTATATAGACATACTGAACTTTTATCTCCTGTTCTGTATTATGTTTACATATTCTGTTGTGCTGCAGCAAGTAATAATTTAATTGTCCTATCTGGGACACATGACAATAAAACTCTCTTGACTTGGACTTAAGCAAAAAAGGGTTCTTGGGAAAAAGTGCTACCTTCAATTTCGTTGGGTAACTATGGTAGGGTGGGGTGGAAGATTGCAACCTTCACGTGGTCCGCCCTGTTTCGACTAATGCAATCAACTCGACGTGCACAAATGGAAGATCAAATAGAACAAGTTGTCCGACAACTTTAGGCTGTGCACGTCACATGAAAGAAAAAGACTATGGTAGGGTGAAGGCTATTCCATGCTTTAATTGTGCGGGGGAACTCCATGGAGCAGCCAGCATCTCTGGATAGAAGAAATTGGGTGACATTTCGGGTAGAGACCCTTCTTTCGACTCCCTCGGGTTTTAGTGTTTTTAGTTTAATTTAAAGATACAGCGTGGAAACAGGCCCTTCGGCCCACCGAGTCCACGCCGATCACCCGTACACCCGATCACACAGTTCTATCCCACACATAAGCGATGCAAGTCAAGAGTGTTTTATTCTCTCACGTCCCAGTTAGAACAATGAAATCCTTACTTGCAGCAGCACAACAGAATATGTAAACAATGTTATGAACGAGAAAACAAAACGGTGTATATTTATAATGAATATATAACATATATGTATAGTTATATATTCATATCTAATTGAATATATTCATATTTAATTTCCCTGCTGGGATTAATAAAGTTCTATCGTATAGTATCGTGTGTGTGTAGGAAGGAGCTGCAGATGCTGGTTTAAACTGAAGATAGATATAAAAAGCTGGAGTAACTCAACAGGTCAGACAGAATCTCTGGACAAAAGGAAAATATTACGTTTTGGGTTGGGTCTGAAAAAGGTTCCTGCACACCTTTGGAATGAGGAAGGAAACAAGAGCACCCAGAGAAAACCCATGCAATCAAAAGGAAAAGGAGCAAACTCCATACAGACAGAACCCATATTCAGGATCAATTCCGGATCTCGTTCACTTTTAGGCAGCAACTTTATGGCCAATGTACTGCCCCATAGTCTTGAACTGAATTAAAACATACAGTAGCTGTAAAGGGGGACATAGCGTCACTTCGAGATTTAAGACTGAAAATGGATAGGTTCTTTTATTTAGTTACCGAAGTTATCATCGCATAAATATTTGTGTGTTGGAAAACAAAATGTAGTGGCACAGCTGGTGGACTTGCTGCCTCACACACCAGAGATCTGTGTTTGATCATGTCTGTGTTGAATTTGCGCATTCTCCCTGCAAGCATGTGGGTTTCCTCCCACATCCCAAAGACGCATTGGCTTTGTAGGTTAACTTGTCTCTGTAAAATTGCCCCTGATTTGTAAGGAGTGGTGAGGAAAGTGGGAGAACAGAACTTGTGTGAATGGGTAGACAAAAATGTTGGAGAAACTCAGCGGGTGAGGCAGCATCTATGAGGTGAATGAAATAGGCGACGTTTCGGGTCGAGACCCTTCTTCAGACTGATGCGAGGATGGGGGGGGGGGAGGGGCGGGAAAAAGAAAGGAAGAGGCGGAGACAGTAGGGTGTGGGAGAGCTGGGAATGAGAGGGGAAGGAGGGAGAAAGCAAGGACTACCTGAAATTGGAGAAACCAATGTTCATATCACTGGGGTGTAAACTTCCCAAGCGAAATATGAGATGCTGTTCCTCCAATATGCTGTGGGCTTCACTGGCCATGGAGAAGGCTCAGGACAGAGAGGTTAGATTCGGAATGGGAGGTGGAGTTGAAGTGTTGAACCACCGGGAGATCAGGTTGGTTATTGTGAACTGAGTGGATGTGTTGTGCGAAGCGATCGCCAAGCCTGCGCTTGGTCTCACCGAAGTTGATCATACGCTGAATAATCCAAATACATTTTTGTTTGGACGTGGAAAGAAATAATAGAAATTGCATTCATTGCAATGTGTAAAAAGGGTTGAGATACTGTATTGTAATTTTGCAGCATGTCATTGTGGTATATATCATGTATTGATTGGTGAATATGTTTAGTTTGTGACTTTATTTGAAGCAGAAATAATATGTGAATGCTTCATTGAGCATAATTCCGACTGGTAACTATGCATTTCGTCCGAGCACATTATCGTATGCGTCATGCAAGCTGTCTTAAATGAGCACCTAAACTGTTCATTTGGCAACCTAAAAAGTTGCCTACGTTGCCTGGCTGGCAACAGAGAAAAAAAGTTGTGAGAGCCCTGAATCCAATCAAACTCATGCATTTACAATACTTTAGAGGTCCTCTGCAAGAATCTCATACATACTGACACTTACCTGATACTTACGTGATATCTTAGAAAGATGATTTTGTTTTAATTTAAATGAGACTTGAAGTTGATCTGTACTTCCAAATTTACAGAAGTAGGTTTGTAAAAGTCACATTACCATGCAAATAGGTTTCAAAACAATCAAATTGTTATAATCAAATAATTAAAAATACAAAGTAGGTATGTTACAAAACCTACCTGAATCGCCATTGGGAATCTGCCCACAGCCAGGTCCGCGATTTTGGCGCTGTTTGGAGGGGGCGGGTTTAAAACGCGATTTTTACTAGGCTGTACTAATCGCAAATGTTCAGCCTAGTAAATCATTAACGAAAAATCGTTGCAAGACCCGGTCGCAAAAGGTATTATTAGTTTTATAGGCCTCGATAATATAGTTATAATAGTTTAAAATTACTGTCTTATTCCGCAACCTCTCGCAGCCCCAGGGTTTTATAAAGCAAACAATTAAAGGTATGTACCTTATTTTTACATTAAATGGGGCATATATATAACCCTATATATCAAGTTATCTATAGCGAGTAGTTCATTTTGGGCTTTTTATATCCCGCAGTATTTTTCTCGGCATTTGAGGGCACTAATCCAGCACGATGTCAACGTTCTAAACCAGCGCGTTCACATGAACCCACTAGAAAGCCGATTTAAATGGGCATTTATTTACAGCAATTGAACACTAAATTCCTTCCATTTGGCCTATAAATTAATGTAAATTAGATATAAAAATCATGTTATATTGTGAATTATTTGTGAATAATCTTTGGACACTTAGGCTATTTAAAAATGTTAATCTTTCCTTAAGAAATGGGCTTTTGACTATCCAAGATCACAGCTTTTTTGTAATGTCCATTGAAAATCAATAGGGAACAAGATGCTAATTTCCGAGTATGAAAATGGCCATAACGTTTTTAATACTTGAGATATGAAAGTGAATTTGGTGTCAAATTAAACTTATTGTTATGCTTTATCTGATGGGATAAATTGCAGACTTGATTTTTAAAATCTCAAAATTTTGTAATATTGCTATACAAAGGACCTGTTCCTGTGCTGTACAGTTCTAAGCTCTCAAGATTATATGAAGGAAGTAAAAATGTAGGGGCACAGGCAACCCCTGAATAACAGCCGTTGGAGTAACAGAAAAATACCTTACGGAATTCACAAATCAGTAACCAAAAAGTTGAGATACGGAATAAAATTCACTCAGAGTGTGTGTTGGGTGGGAAATTAATAAACATCTCTCAACTTTCATTTCTTGCCACATGCACACATGATGTAGCTTCGCATTATAGAAAATCACTATATGGACTGTTTTCTTGGAACAATAACACTGATCCTTGATAAATTGTTTTCAAGTTTTATCAGTATAAAATAATCTGTTTTGCAGCAAAAACTAAAAGAGGAAAGAGAAGCCAAACGGGCGCAGTTGGATGCCAGACATGACCACATATTGGTGGTTGTGGCTTCCTGTCTTGGAGTGGAGAAAGCCGAGGTTGAAGATGCCATTCTTGAGGGTTCCCAGGCAAGCATATATATTATTGAAATACATTAAACTAAGAAAAATAATAACGTTCAGTAAAAGGAATTTGCAGCAAAAATCAGGTGGTAGATTTGTTCCTCATCATTATGGGAAATATACATTAATGGGTGGAACGTTATTTGAAATTAACAGTGATTCCATGATTAACTGCTCGCCTTTATCTACATAAAAATAAGAAAGATCAGGACTTTCATACATGTGCACCTGAACATTATGATCTGTTTCCAGATTCCAGCTGGAGATTCTGTTTAAATATTCTGCTTCTAGGTTCTGCATTTAGTTAAACAATAAGCTGTGAACATTCATAGATTCCTTTGTACATCTGCTGGGAAACTGCTTCCCAATATGCAGGTTTTTTAAATCAAATAATTTTTCGTTGTGTTTGCAGCATTGCTTTTAAATTAATAAATGTATTAGGTGGTGTTTGAAAATCATTTAGTGTTTTTGATATGTTTTAACTGCAATTCATTTTAAAATAGTACTTTTGAACACCTGGGACATGCAGATGGCAAAGCTGGAGGCACAACTTTGCCATGTGTCAAATTTTGTTTCAGCAGGTTTGGGCATGGGGCGTGTTCTCACCTGTGTGTGAACCTAATTGTTACTTAAGGCCATGGCACTACTCAGTGCTTTTGAGTTGGGTTCAGAGACTCTCACACAGCAGTTTTTTTTCAGAATTTGCAGCTAGATGAGGCAGGAGTGGAAAATCGAAGCAGAAGTGAAGATGGTGGGCCCCACCTAAGAAAAAATGAACAATGCACTCCTATGGTGTCAACTTTGACTGTGCCATTGCTCTTCCCTCTAAGGTGCTTGAATGCCCCCTGGAAACTTGATCACTTGATCAGCTATGTTCAGATGTACAAGTATTGTGGGAATATTGGAAATATTTATTGGTAATGCCATTTATAGTTATAAAGTTAAACAAAACTCTACCTTTCTTACCAGATCGAAGATGATTTTCATTATTTAATCAAAAGTACGAGTGCTCTCTCTGTTGTCCTGGCAAATAGTTACAGTCAACATTACTAAAACAGATCACCAGGCCATTTATTTTGTTGATATCTATGGGATATTATCGTGTGAAAATTTGCTGGGTAAATGCTTACTTCACTATGCTCTTCCTCACTAATGGAAATAAATATTATTTTCCAGTTGGTGTGTCATTTTTAAATCACTATATTTTTTCCATTCATACAAATTACATTTGAGAGCATCTGTTCTGAACACAGTCATTTGTGGATTGCCATAATTCTAATGATTTATTTTAATTTTATAGATCGAACGCATAGATTCATTTTTTGCTAATGGAGGACATCCACACCTTATGTTTTATTATCAAGATGTGGAACCAAATGAAACAGGTAAACAAATTAATTTGTAATCCATTTTTTTAGTGTCAATATTGCTGTATTGAGATATTATTTCAAAAGGTCATGCAAATGATGTTGCTGATAAACTGTCGCATATCTCTAGGAATTTATAGAAACATAGAAAATAGGTGCAGGAGTAGGCCATTTGGCCCTTCGAGCCTGCACCGCCATTCAATATGATCATGGCTGACCATCCAACTCAGTATCCTGTACCATCCATCTCTCCATACCCCCTGATCCCTTTAGCCACAAGGGCCACATCTAACTCCCTCTTAAATACAGCCAATTAACTGGCCTCAACTGCCTTCTGTGGCAGAGAATTCCACAGATTCATCACTCTCTGTGTGAAAAATGTTTTTCTCATCTCGGTCCTAAAAGACTTCCCCGTTATCCTTAAACTGTGACCCCGTGTTCTGGACCTCGTGTTATACGTAGCTTTGTCATGCATTAAGAAGGCTTTGTCATTGCACATGACTCTGATACCTCAACTTTACTTGATAACAGTGTGGAATGGTGACACAGTGGTAGAGTTGCTGCCTTACAGCGCCAGAGACCCGGGTTCAATCCTGATTATGGGTGCTGTCTGTACGGAGTTTGTACGTTCTCCCTCTGACTGCTCTGAGATCTTTGGTTTCCTCCCTCACTCCAAAGACGTACAGGTTTGTAGGTCAATTGGCATGGTAGAAATGTAAATTGTCCATAGCGTGTGTAGGATAGCGTTAATGTGTTGGGATTGCAGGTTGGTACAGACTTGGTGGACTGAAGGGTATGTTTCTGCGCTGTATCGCTAAAACAAACAAAAAAATACTTTTAATTAACTGCACGTTTCCAACACTGATTTGATAGAAGCTGTAATTACCTGACTCGTACAGGTAAAGGTATAAACATCTTTAATAGACTTCTCAGTGTCAGATATGCAATACATTATACGTTCAGTCTGCTGCATCTACTAAATGTAATAAATGAGTTCTTAACACTATAAGGCATGCACGGCAGGGTTATTACTAGTAAGCATTCTGATTGGCTAACATGCAACAGCCAATCTACAGATGAATAATCCCTTCACTGGTCTTCAGTGCACTTAGACTGATATTTCTATGAAGATTATCTGGCCATTATTTTTTTGCTAATCTTAACTGTGATATGAGCAGGATATTTAACCATAAGAGGTATTATCATTGGTTCACTAAATTCTGGCCTCACCCAACTTCTAGCTACATTAAGTAGTAAGTTGAAAACAGTTAAATGTAGCCTCTTTGGTCAAGTTTCTCCTTTCAAGGCCATAATAGCTGGGGCCAGTTGTTTGGGGGCTGCAAGTCAGAGTCAGAGTCAATTTAATTGTCATTTGGACCCCTGGAGGTCCAAACGAAATGCCGTTTCTGCAGCCATACATTACACACAAATAGACCCCAGACACAACATAATTACATTTTACATAAACATCCATCACATAGCTGTGATGGAAGGCCAAAAAAACTTATCTCTCCACTGCACCCCCCCCCCCCCCCCCCCCCCTCCCCCCCCCCCCCCCCCCCCCCCCCCCCCCCGATGTCAGAGTCAAAGTCAAAGCCCCCGGCGGGCGATGGCGATTGTCCCGCGGCCATTAAAGCCACGCCGGGGTGGTGCGAGGTCGCACACCGGGTCTTGGTGTTGGAGCCCCTGGTGTGCGCTCGCAAGGTCCCGCGGCCATTCCAGCCGCGCGGGGCAGTGATGTCAGGCCCCGCTCCAGGAGCTCTTCAACCCCGCAACACGGGCGGGAGAATTCGCCGTTGCAGGAGCCCCGAAAAGCGGTCTCCCTCCAGGGACCCGCG
The DNA here is from genome assembly GCF_028641065.1 of Leucoraja erinaceus. Classification (NCBI taxonomy): domain Eukaryota; kingdom Metazoa; phylum Chordata; class Chondrichthyes; order Rajiformes; family Rajidae; genus Leucoraja; species Leucoraja erinaceus. The sequence continues at coordinate 81,239,678 of NC_073378.1, read as the reverse complement.
GGTTCCCGGTGCCGCCGTCCGCAGACCCGCAGTAGCAGCCTCCGACTCAGCAGCAGCAGCGGCATCGGCAGCAGCAGCAGCGGCAGCGCTCCTCCACCCGCTCCGGTCTCGGCCAGCTCCACGACGGCAACGGTGAGTCGGCACCAGAGTCCCCGGCTTCTTCCCGTTGGAGGCCGCTCCTCGTTGCGGCCTCAACGACACCTGAGACCCGACGAGAAAAGGTCGGGTCTCCAGTGCAGGGAGAGATTCAAAAGTTTCCCCACCCCTCCCACCACACACACCCCAACATAAAATAACAAAAACTACATAAAAACACAGACAAAAAATAATAAAAACGCGGACAGGCTGCAGAGGCCGCTGCTGGCCAGAGCCGCACCGCCTACCGATGTCTGAATTGGTCTCACATAATATTCAAGTTACCCTCAACATAAGGGCAACTTAACATCTAGCTGTATTGCAGACATAATCACAGGGAGAAAAAAAAATCTAATCCAGAACTATATTAAATATGTATTCTGCCTTGAAGTCCTGTACTAAATTTGACATTTTCAGTTAGGGTCCCATTTTGTGGCTCATATCCAAACCGAACATACAAACTGTATAAGGTGTTGTGAATTATGAATATGTGTATATATTTAGCGAAATATATTTATTTATTTTCCAGTGCACATGAACCTTCTCGGAGTAGGGGCCAACCCTAATATGGGACGAAGCAAGAAACCAAAAATATTTGTAACTGAGGGGAAAGATGTGGCCCTCACTGGAGTTTGTATCATGTTTTTAAGAGCTAGTACATCCAAAGCAATCACTGTAGACAATGTACATAAGGTGAGAAACTGAATGGATTCCAAAAGCACTATATGATTTTATTTTGTTTTGTGTAACATTTCCATCATTGAACAGAAAATAGTATTGCACAGGAGCAACCCCTGTGGCCCACAATGTTTGTGCTGAAAGTTAATCTTACTTTCTTGTGATCCATAACCTCCATTACGCATATCTGTGTGCCCAGCTAAAAGTCTCATAAAAGCTGCCATCATATCTGCCTCCACCATCACCTTTTATATGTTTTTCTTCCTGTGGTAATGCTACTCTTTACTCCTCAAGGGACAGGCAAACAGACCCCTGATTTCAGTCAACATTGCTGACAAACTAGCTAAATGGAGGCTCTCAGAAATGTCTTGACTTTTTTTTGCTGCCTCCTTGTGAACATGTTGAATAACTGCACTCTATAACTTAATGTGAAAAACGAATGATTGGTAACTGCTCTGACGAATTAAAACAGCAAAATGTATGTTTTTTTGGATAAATTAGCACTTGTTTTCAAAACAAATGTATCCAATACGAAAGATAGATAGCAAACAACATTACAATATGCAGGTTGCACAAGTGAAATTATTGATTGAACTCTGGAGATTGTGGTATTATTGTGCTAACTGCTAATGCCGGGCGGTTTTGCTGAATTAAATTTTATTTCATTGTCCTATGATGTGCAAAGTATTGATTAAGACTTCAAAATAAGTAGTTTGACAACAATTAAACTGAAAAATACATAAAATCTGAAGGATGTAACCGAAAGGAGAGAGAAATAAAGCTTTAGAATAATGTTTCTGTGTGTGTACTGTGTGTGAACTGTGAGGATTTATGAAGGAAATCATGCTTGACTAATTTTCTGGAATTTTTTGAAGATGTAACTAATGAAAATGGATAAGGGGGAGCTCAGAAAGCATTTGATAAGGTCCCACATAGGAGATTAGTGGGCAAAATTAGGGCACATGGTATTGGGGGTAGAGTGCTGACATGGATAGAGAAGTGGTTGGCAGACAGGAAACAAAGAGTAGCGATTAACGGGTCCCTTTCAGAATGGCAGGCAGTGACTAGTGGGGTACCGCAAGGTTCGGTGCTGGGACCGCAGCTATTTACAATATTCCTCAATGATTTGGATGAAGGGATTCAAAGTAACATTAGCAAATTTGCAGATGACACAAAACTGTGAACTGTGAGGAGGATGCTTTGAGAATGCAGGGTGACTTGGACAGGTTGGGGGAGTAGGCAGATGCATGGCAGATGAAGTTTAATGCAGATAAATATGAGGTTATCCACTTTGGTAGGAAAAACAGGAAGGCAGATTACTATCTAAATGGCGTCAAGTTGGGAAAAGGGGAAGTACAACGGGATCTGGGGGTCCTTGTACGTCAGTCTACGAAAGTAAGCATGCAGGCACAGCAGGCAGTGAAGAAAGCGAATGGCATGTTGGCCTTTATAACAAGAGGAATCGAATATAGGAGCAAAGAGGTCCTTCTGCAGTTGTACAGAGCCCTAGTGAGACCACACCTGGAGTATTGTGTGCACTTTTGGTCCCCTAATTTGAGGAAGGACATTCTTGCTATTAAGGGAGTACATCATAGATTTACAAGGTTAAGGGCCTGTCCCACTTACATGTCCTTGGCATGCAAATTACACGACCTCGTTGTCACGTTGAGGCGCACGGGCATCGTATGGCCGCGCAGGGGCCGGTCCCACTGAGAATCGCGGAGGGGTATGTAGTTGTGCGCGACATCGCGCGTGGCTCCAAAATTTTTGTAGCGAACTAAACCTTCACGCGCCAACGGCCTGTTGCGGAACTGACGGCCAAGGTGGAACAGGCCCAAGACCCTGGCGCGATGCAACGCCTCACCTCAAACAGCAGCAGAAGCAGGCAAACAATCGCCAAGCTCGGACTGGGGCTCACGGCCGTCGTGGATCCGGTCCGCCCACACTTCTACTCCCAGATCGTAGCCAAGAAAATTGAAGATGGACATAAAATGCTGGAGTAACTCAGCGGGACCAGCAGCATCTCTGGAGAGAAGGAATGGGTGACGTTTTGGGTCAAGACCCTTAATTTCAGACTGACGTTTCCAAAGGACGTCACGCGCTCCAGACGGCTGTGCGTACGCATGAAATCGCGCGGGACCATCGCGGCTCAACGCGACCACGAAGTCGCGTAATTTGCGTGCCAAGGACATATAAGCGGGACAGGCCCTTTAATTCCCGGGATGGCAGAACTGTCGTATGCTGAGAGAATGGAGCAGCTGGGCTTGTACACTCTGGAGTTTAGAAGGATGAGAGGGTATCTCATTGAAACATAGAAGATTGTTAAGGACTTGGACACACTAGGGGCAGGAAACATGTTCCAAATGTTGGGGAAGTCCAGAAGCAGGGGCCACAGTTTAAGACTAAGGAGTAAGCCATTTAGAATGGAGACGAGGAAACACTTTTTCTCACAGAGAGTCTGTGGAATTCTCTGCCTCAGAGGGCGGTGGAGGCAGGTTCTCTGCTTTCAAGAGAGAGCTAGATAGGGCTCTTAAAAATAGCGGAATCAGGGGATAGGGGGAGAAGACAGGAATGGGGTACTGATTGGGGATGATCAGCCATGATCACATTGAATGGCTGTGCTGGCTAGAAGGGCCAAATGGCCTCCACCTATTGTCTACTGTCTACTGTCTATTGTTACAGATGTGTTTGCTCTGGGGTGAACAAATTGCTCATGCTTTTCTTGATTTTTTGAATTAACTTTATTTTCTTCTCCACAAGGGAATGAAATATGCTGAAGTATGGTTGTTAGGCTTTGGCCAATCTTTAAATATGTAGTTTAAATATTTTCTTTGTGGTCACATGGGTTTCTTATGGGTGCTCGGGTTTCAAACCACAACCCAAATATGTTTTAGTAAGCTAATTGGCTTTTGAATATAACCAGTTTTTGGCTAATGGAAAATTATTAAAGAGCAAATATGAGAGAAAATGAGTTGGAAGAGGACTGGAAATTAAGAGAGAGAATTGGGTGAATAAAATTACTTCTTTCCATCCTGGCATGAGCCTGAGAAGATAGATGGCTTCCAAGGTTATAAACTTAATCCAAGACTCGGAATACTCGAACAATATTCTACAATATGCAAAATGCAGATTGTCATTTCACATAATGGTAATTGTTTTCTTTTGTTTCAAAATTTTTAGGAGGTAAATTTCAATGTTCTTGATACGACTGATGTTGGACTTTTGAAAGCAGTAGAACATCTGCTCTCAGAAATATTTGTTCCTGCTTTGAAGAAAATGAACAGTGGTTGGGGAGAGCTGAACAGTCCTCAGGCAAGCGGTGTACGCCAAGACTTCCTAAGTTCATTGGATGGATTTGTGAGCGTTTTGGCAAGTGCTCAGGAAAGCTTGATGGAAAAAGTACGGAGTTGCAACAAAATACCTTTTCATTTTGATGTTCCAAATTTCAATTTGTCCTTTATGTATTTTTAAACTTTTAAATGAGACATGTACAACCATATATAACCATAAAACAATTACAGCACGGAAACAGGCCATCTCGATCCTTCTAGTCCGTGCCGAATACGTATTCTCCCCTAGTCCCATATACCTGCGCTCAGACCATAACCCTCCATTCCTTTCCCGTCCATATAACTATCCAATTTATTTTTAAATGATAAAAACGAACCTGCCTCCACCACCTTCACTGGAAGCTCATTCCACACAGCCCCCACTCTCTGAGTAAAGAAGTTCCCCCTCATGTTACCCCTAAACTTCTGTCTCTTAATTCTCTAGTCATGTCCCCTTGTTTGAATCTTCCCTACTCTCAGTGGGAAAAGCTTATCCATGTCAACTTTGTCTATCCCTCTCATCATTTTAAAGACCTCTATCAAGTCCCCCCTTAACCTTCTGCGCTCCAAAGAATAAAGCCCTAACTTGTTCAACCTTTCTCTGTAACCTAGTTGCTGAAACCCAGGCAACATTCTAGTAACTCTCCTCTGTACTCTCTCTATTTTGTTGACATCCTTCCTTAGGCGACCAAAATTGTACACCATACTCCAGAATTGGCCTCACGAATGCCTTGTACAATTTTAACATTACATCCCAACTTCTATACTCTGATTTATAAATCTACATGAGATTCCACTTTCAGGGAACTGTGCACAGTTATTCCCAGATTCCTCTGTTCACCTGCATTCTTCAATTCCCTACCATTTACAATGTACGTCCTATTTTGATTTGTCCTGCCAAGATGTAGCACCTCATACTTATCAGCATTAAACTCCATCTGCCATCTTTCAGCCCACTCTTCCAACTGGCATAAATCTCTCTGTAGACTTTGAAAATCTACTTCATTATCCACAACCACCTATCTTAGTATCATCTGCATACTTACTAATCCAATTTACCACACCTTCATCCAGATCATTGATGTACATGACAAACAACAGTGGACCCAACACAGATCCCTGTGGCACCCCACTAGTCACTGGCCTCCAACCTGACAAACCACCATCCATCATTACTCTCTGGCATCTCCCATTCAGCCACTGTTGAATCCATCTTGCTACTCCACCATTAATACCCAACAATTGAACCTTCTTAACCAACCTTCCGTGAGGAACCTTGTCAAAAGCCTTACTGAAGTCCATATATACAACATCCACTGCTTTACCCTCATCAATTTCCGGAGTAACCTCTTCAAAAAATTCAAGAAAAATTCTTTACTCAGAGAGTGGTAGCGGTGTGGAATGAGCTTCCAGTGGAAGTGGTGGAGGCAGGTTCATTGGTATCATTTAAAAATAAATTGGATAGGCATATGGATGAGAAGGGAATGGAGGGTTATGGTATGAGTGCGCAGGTGGGACTAAGGGGAGAAAAAAATTGTTCGGCACGGACTTGTAGGGCCGAGATGGCCTGTTTCCGTGCTGTAATTGTTATATGGTTATATGGTTATATAAGATTAGTCAAACATGACCTTCCAGGCACAAATGCATGTTGACTGTTCCTAATCAGACCCTGTTTATCCAGATGCTTATATATATTATCTCTAAGTATCCTTTCCATTAATTTGCCCACCACTGACGTCAAACTAACAGGTCTATAATTGCTAGGTTTACTCTTAGACCCCTTTTTAAACAATGGAACAACATGCACAGTACGCCAATCCTCCGGCACTATTCCCGTTTCTAATGACATTTGAAATATTTCTGTCATAGCCCCTGCTATTTCTACACTAACTTCCCTCAATGTCCTAGGGAATATCCTGTCCGGACCTGTAGACTTATCCACTTTTATATTTCTCAAAAGTGTCAGTACTTCCTCTTCTTTGAATCTCATAGTTTCCATAGCTACTCTACTTGTTTCCCTTACCTCACATAATTCAATATCCTTCTCCTTGGTGAATACCGAAGAAAATAAATTGTTCAATATCTCCCCCATCTCTTTTGGCTCTGCAGATAGCTGTCCACTCTGACTCTCTAATGGATCAAATTCATCCCTCGTTATCCTTTTGCTATTGATATAGCTGTAGAAACCCTTTCGATGAACTTTTACCTTACTTGCCAAAGCAACCTCATATCTTCTTTTAGCTTTTCTAATTTCTTCTTAAGATTCTTTTTACATTCTTTATTCTCCTCAAGCACCTCATTTACTCCATGCTGCCTATAATTATTGTAGATCTCTCTCTTTTTCTGAACCAAGTGTCCGATTTCCCTTGAAAACCATGGCTCTTTCCAATTTTTACTATTTTTATACTATTTTTACTATTTCATTTCAACCGAACAGGGACAAAGGTGAATATACTTGAGAGAAAACACTGTCTCTGGATAGTAGTAATGGGTGATGTTTTGGGTCGAGACCCTTCTTCTCGACCCGAAATGTCACCCATTCCTTCTCTCCAGAGATGCTGCTTGTCCCGCTGAGTTACTCCAGCATTTTGTGTCTCTCTTCAGTGTAAACCGGCATCTGCAGTTCCTTCCTACACTCTTCCATCTGCTTCATATTTCCAAATCTCTCATTGCACTGGGTGGAACACTGTTGATGGGCAGTTTATGTAAATTAGATCCCATTGTGATGTCATTGTCGGGTGGAGCACTGCTCACGGGCAGTTTATGTAATTGAGATTTCTTTGTGACGTCACAGCTGCTAACTGCCATTGCAACTGCCACTGCAAGTTCAAGTGATTCTTACTCAAACTGGATTTTGTCAAGTTAAAAATGTGAATAACTTGTAAAATATACAAGTGAATATATCCATCTGAACGAAACTTGATAAAAACACACCACAAGACAATTGTGAATTAGGTGGATGGAGGGAGAGAGAGAGGGGGGGGATAGAGAGAGAGAGAGAGATGGGGGGGGAGAGAGAGAGAGAAAGGTAGAGACAGAGATTGCGAAATGCAACCATGCGTCACGCGTTCAGAATGTTCTGGAAATGAAGCGTCCCCCCCCCGTCCCCCCCCCCCCCCCCCCAGGGGGCAGGGCTGGGCGGGGCCTGGAGGCAGTTGGGCCAGGTGCAAAGGCATTGTGAGGTCAGCAGCTGGGCAACCGTAATATTTTTTTAATTGTCAGGGAGGGGGAGAGGTGCAATGTAGAGTTCTTGAAAATGTATTACAGGCAGTTTCCAGACTACATAAGGTACAATTCCTGAGAATTGTCCATAAATTACTCATTTCAATGAGAGTCAATTAACATGAACATTTATTATCCCTTGTGTGGTCACAAAGCTACAGAATCAGAATGTCACACTGTAAGTGACTAGTTTCAATGGATTTGGTGTATCAATTGATGTTAGTTTGTTTGCTTATGTATTTACATGTTTTAATAGAACCACCAATTGATCGCATGTAAATGGCTTTCTTTTGAAGACTGGTTCTCATTTCAGCTAACTATCTGCAGGCACTATCATATTGTTTAAGAACCATTTGGATAGGTACATGGATAGGATGGGTTTAGAGGGATATGGGCCAAACGCAAGTAAGTGGGAATAGTTTAGATGGAACATGTTGGTTTGGTGTGGGCAAGTTGAGCTGAAGGGCCTTTTTTCCACCTTCGCTGTGGTGATGCTATGACTATAACTAGCTGCCATCCCTTTTCCATAAGAAAGTGACAGACTGCATAGTTTGCCTCATTATATATAACGGAGGAGGATAGCATGCTGGACCTAAAAGGAGAATAAAATTGAATCAGATGAGGAGTTACCAAATTTGTACAAACAAACTGCTTTTGAAAACAATGCAACTAAAGAATGAAAAAAGACTGAGCTAAATAGATTCAATCTTAGGATTTGAAAGGAATACATTTTGGCATTTACCCATCTATAATCCAAGCAAGTTTCTTCAGACTGGAAAATTGTACATGTCACTCAACTGGTTAAATAAGTTGAGAAACAGAAATCATGTAGAAATTAGAAGAGTCTAATTATTGATGTAGTGACTGGACATCTTTAAATGCAAGTAGATTAGAGAAAGTTTTCATGAATTTAAAATGTGTAATCATACTTCATGAAACTTAATTACTTTTAAAAAGAGTTGACAAAAGTATTGGATATTCAGCAGAAATTTGACAATCATTTATTCATTATCAAAACGTTGATCTTGTGAGTTAAAGATCTGGTTCAATCATTGGTTGGGCAGCAGGAGCAAGGGAGTAATGATAAGCAGGAACTGAATTTGTCAGAACATGACCGTATTGGCTTGCAAAGGTCAATGTTGGAGCTCAATTGTTCACTGTATTTTAATGCTTAGAATGAAGGAAACCACATATACAAATTAATGACCACCTAAAATCAAAGATGCAGCATAAGCAAAGGGGATGAAAAATTTACGAGATTTACAATTAGACCATTGGTCAAAACTTAGTCGTTGTGCATATCATAAATGTCGTTATGAGCTTCAGGAGCTTTATTGCACAAGAAAGACAGTAATTGAATGATTATTGGCAAAGCCATTAAAATAATGAAGACATAAATTTAATTCCACCAATTGAGCATCATTCATTGACTGTTTAATATATATTAATCAATATTTAAATGTTAAAGTATGTTACATTTATATCACCATACAATTATGATTATAGGTGAACTTGAAGGAATGTGGAACCTTTGACCTGAGACTTCTCAAAGGCCCAACAGATTATTTGTCTGTTGTCAATAACACTGAAGCATTAGAAAAAATCGAAGCCTGTATTAAAGTGTGGATCAAACAAATTGAGCAGGTAGTATTCATTTTTTTCATGCATTTTTAAAAGTAAATGCTGGAATATTAGTCAAAACTGATGCAGAATGGTGTACAATGGTGCATAACTTAATTTCACTCAAAATAGTAAATGGATGATGAATGTGTAGTGTTACCATGGTTAATTGTCATAGATAGAGATGAATTGCTGTGGATTTTGAAGTTATTCTTGGATATCATGGGCCAAAGGATGCTTACTTTCAGCTGGCAGTTCAGCAGGGCTATCAGCCACCCAATATCCATTACACTTTGGATGTTCAGATAGGCATGTTGTAACACAGGAATTAAAGAACAGCCAGAGGGCAGTTGGTTCTGCACTTACCATTTGAGTCCTGAAGTGGTGCACTGATATCCTGAAGAAATTCATGGATCCACGTTGTTTCCTTCCCCATCTCATCTCAGTTTTCTGCCCGAGAGGATTAACCACTGCCAACCCTCTGCTGACTCTGTGGAAAAATTAAGTGTAGATAACTTCAATATTTTATTTTAATGTTCTCTGTTAATTTTTTGCTATTTAAATTTTTTTTGCTAGTTTTTATAATTATTCAAATTTATCTGACTAGTTTAAAAAAAAAAGTGTCCATTATTCGCATTTAAAAATAGTTCCAAAGTATTTGAAGGTTGCAAGCTGTAAAGGCCATAATGGTGTTGAGATATGAATTATGAAGTCTTGCTGCCCGGACGGAGCCCTTTGCTTCAGGCAGGATGCTTTTTCGGTAATCAGGATCACCCTCTTCATCGAGAAGAAAGTATATCTGGGCTGGTGGGGATTACTGGAGAGAGGCAAGCGAGGCAGTGGTCTGGGTCTGGACTGATCCATCACAACCTTTCTATTCTCACATACAGTGGTACATGTGATCTGCCACTTTTTGAGATGTTGTTTTGCAGTTTATTTTGTTCAACTTACTTCACCAAAGTAAAATAGCAGTTTACTTGAGCTTTTGTCCCAATTTTCTAGTTTGTTGGGAGAATGAGATCCTCTGCCCCAATGCTGTCATGTACCGATCGATTTGTAGAGGGATGTCCATTGAAGGCTAACCATCAATTCAATTTATTTATAAAAAGAGATTTTCTTCCCACCTTTATATATGTGATTAAACGCTCACCAACATACAATCTTGTAGAGCTCTATGTAAAGCATGCTAGTGTTTAAGTTAAGATTTGACTTAAAAGACTAAAAAATAAGAAATAATAAAACTTAAAATATAGTAAGTATATTCCATTAATTCAAAAATGTCAAAATTACCTGAAACTCCCCTCTCTCCCTTGCAGCTATTCCTGTCCAATGTAATGAATGGAATTTCTCATCCTGCACCTAACTAGTCAGATTTACTGGTGCCCATAACCCAAAACTTATTGGGAAGCTGGGGATTTGTATGTTTACTCAGCCTTGTGCTGGAGTACTGAGCTTCCTGAAGTTAGATGGTAAATGTGAACAATTCCAACTGGATCTTGTGGCATATGTAAGGAAAATCTGAATATCTACATGTGGACTGAATAACAGAAGAGTTTTATAATGATTGTACATTGGCCAGATTGCTGACAGAATGAGGCAGAATGAGGCAGAGATATATCTTGAAACAAGTTTTGAAGTTAAATTGTCCCATTTTAGGTACTTGCTGAAAGTGAACAGCTGCGTAAGGAAGCTGATGACCTGGGGCCGCGTGCTGAATTGGATCACTGGAAGAAACGGATGTCAAAATTCAATTATCTACTTGATCAACTGAAGGGTCAAGATGTAAAAGCAGTACTTGGAATTCTTGCAACAGCAAAATCTAAATTTCTTAAGGTGTCGTTGCCTATCTTTAATTTTGCTGAAATTTAAGAAAAGATAAGATTGAGATTGAGAAGATCGATAATGAATAGAGCTGAAGATGTTGCAATAAAAATGTCCTAAATGTTCCTTAAATTAATTGTATTCAGAGGCATCTTAGTCATCTTTGGTACTAACAAATTCAGAGCACAACATATTCATGAATCTCAATACAAAAATCATGAAATAAAAGATTTTCAGCTAACAATTTACAAATTCATATTTTTCATATCTAAGATTATTTACAACATGGATGTAATGCTGTTTCACAACATTTATAGAAACATAGAAACATAGAAATTAGGTGCAGGAGTAGGCCATTCGGCCCTTCGAGCCTGCACCGCCATTCAATATGATCATGGCTGATCATTCAACTCAGTATCCCGTACCTTCCTTCTCTCCATACCCTCTGATCCCCTTAGCCACAAGGGCCACATCTAACTCCCTCTTAAATATAGCCAATGAACTGGCCTCGACTACCCTCTGCGGCAGAGAGTTCCAGAGATTCACCACTCTCTGTGTGAAAACATTTCTTCTCATCTCGGTTTTAAAGGATTTCCCCCTTATCCTTAAGCTGTGACCCCTTGTCCTGGACTTCCCCCAACATCGGGAGCAATCTTCCTGCATCTAGCCTGTCCAACCCCTTAAGAATTTTGTAAGTTTCTATAAGATCCCCTCTCAATCTCCTAAATTCTAGAGAGTATAAACCAAGTCTATCCAGTCTTTCTTCATAAGACAGTCCTGACATCCCAGGAATCGGTCTGGTGAACCTTCTCTGCACTCCCTCTATGGCAATAATGTCCTTCCTCAGATTTGGAGACCAAAACTGTACGCAATACTCCAGGTGTGGTCTCACCAAGACTCTGTACAACTGCAGTAGAACCTCCCTGCTCCTATACTCAAATCCTTTTGCTATGAAAATATAATTAAATAATTGACATAATCATGCATTCATTCTGGGATTTTTATTTTGGAGCAGCTGCAAATATTTTCTGTTATTGAGGGACCTCCAGCTGTCTCTTTTAAAGAGATTGTTCAGGCCATTTAATATGGGGAGTGAAGCATTTGAAATGTATTATTATAGCCCTTACATTGTTCTACTTTGGGAGCTTGGATGTAAGGGGAAAATGTGCAGTTAATGGCAAGACACAACAACATTAATGTCCAAAGGGATCTTGGGGTACCAGACTGTAGTGCCCTGAAAGTAGATAGGAGTAGTAAAGAAAGCATACAGTATGTTTACTTTCATTGGTCGGAGCATTGAGTATAACAGTCAGGAAGTCACGTCGCAGTTGATGAAACTTTGGTTGGGCTGCATTTGGAGTATTGTGTGCAATTCTGGTTCCCCATTACAGGAAGGATGTGGAGACTTTGGAAAGGATCCAGAGGTTTTCCAGAGTGCCTTCATTTTTCCAAATTTGCTTTGTTCAAGCTTTGTTATTGAGGTTTGGAGCTTTTGATGGAATTAATAAATCTCATTCCATCAAAATATTATTGATACTGGAAATATTATGGATACTGGAAATTTGGTGAAACAAATCCCTGGAAAAATGCTGACAGGCTTAGACAGGTTGGCAGTGTCTGAAATAGATCATTAACTAATAGAAAGGATTCTGTTGAAATGTTATGAACTCGTTTAGGCAGCTTACAACCTAGCGGTATGAATATTGATTTCTCTAATTTCAAGTACCTCCTGCATGCCTTCCCTGCCACCCTCTCCTCCCGCTGAGTTATATATTTCTTAAATTGATGCTTTTTGTATTTATTAATTTAAGCTGAATCTATCCAGTTACCTTCAGCATGTGTTTTAATTTTAATTTTTCCCAATCACACATGTTTCGGGAACCTTTTATGTGAATACCTTTGGATTAAATTTAGATTTTTAACAAAATTCACAGGATCTTTAGGAAATTACAATTTATTTGTTTTATGACGTATTCTTCAAAATGTACACGGCTAACCCAGCAGGTTATCTTTTTGCAAATAATGAAGAATTTACCTCAGTACAAATGACCAATATGTAGTTTTTGTTCTTAGTTGAAATCATTGTGCATTACACTTCTAGACATGGCGAGACTTGGATACTCGAATCACTGATGCAGCTAATGAGGCTAAAGACAATGTCAAGTACCTTTACACACTAGAGAAATTCTGTGATCCATTGTACAACAGTGACCCTGTAAGTAATTATAGTATTAAAGCTTATAAAAATTGGCATAATTTATCTTGCAACGCAGATTCTTAATGGTGTATTTATGATCTTAATCCCCAGGTCTTTCGTGAATTCACATATTTTTAACAGTAATAGACATTGTTTGTCTGATTACAGTTCAAAGGAAGCTGAGAAAAAATGCATGGTTTCTCATTGTTTAGATGAATTCCCATTCCTTGATGATTTACTTTAGAAATTTAGCTGAACAACAATTGATTTTCCATAACCACTAACATTAAATAAGAGGCAGCCACAGGCTTCAAATTTAAATTAAGAGTTGAGTGCTTAGTTTGCTATGAATGTCCCTTTGATGTAATGACGGAATACATCATTGCACCAATATTCATCCCGCCATGACTTCACGGCAGAGTTCTTTTGCGTCACATTTGCAAAATTTGAATAAAGGTTCCAAATATTGCTGGACCAAGACAAGCTTGTGCCATTTTGTTTTTGCTTTTCCTTTCAGCTCCAATTTTCTTTACTATCCAACAAATTGGAACTTTGAAGAAATGTGGAGTAAAATGGGGCTGGATTCTATTGAGTAAGAAGAAAAAAAGGCAACTTTTTTTTGAAAGATTATGAACTTGATCATTACCTTTTGTTAAAACCGTGAAAAAAAAAATTCTATAGTTTTGGTTCTGTCTCATGGATGTTGATTGAGATCGCATTAACATTTATAGTGTTCCCATTGGAAAACATAATAGGCAATTAGTGTACAATCTCACTTGTTTTAGGCCAATCAATAGGACACCATGACTCAGTCAGGAAGCTCTGAAGAGTTGCAGCTTGTAATGCATTTCTTAATTCCCCGGGTTTGTTTAACTTGCACATTATTTGAATTTAAAATGATTACCGCCTTCGTTTTTCCAGGAATGTTTGGGCTGACACTAGGAAAATAAGTGAATTTACGCAATGTATGACGTATTCTTTAAAATGATGCTGACCTTCGCATGTAAGTTAATTGTCAGGACTTAACCGGATTTGTGTTTTTAACCTTAATGTAGGTTTCCATGGTGGAAGCAATCCCAGGCTTGATCAATGCAATTCGAATGATTCATAGCATCTCCCGTTACTACAATACTTCAGAAAAGATTACCTCTTTATTTGTAAAGGTATTATATGATTATAATAACGTAGTCTGTTTATTTCTAAGGTTCTGTCAATTGAAAATGGAGAAAGAAACTAATAGTGATATACTATCCAGTAGAAATTTCTCAACAATTTGCATTGTGTATCTTAAATGATATTTTCTCGATGATTTCTATTTTATTTTTATGTTTTATTTTCACAAAGAAAGTAATGGTACATTGTTTGCTGATTTTTAGGTGACTAATCAGATGATAACAGCCTGCAAAACGTATATAACAAATAATGACACAGCTACAATATGGGATCAACCACATGAAGTGATAGTTACAAAATTGAAGTCTGCAATTCACTTAAACCAGGTAAAGAAGCTATCCTAAAATGGTTTAATATTTTAAAACAAGACATTCTTGATTAGCAGGCAATGTCATGAGTAATAGGAGTAGAATTAGGCCATTTGGCCCATCAAATATACTCTGCCATTCAATCATGTCTGATCTATCTCCCTCTCCTAACGCCTTCTCCTGCCCCCCCCCCCCCCCCCCCCCCCCATAACCTCTGACACCTGTACTAATCAAAAATCTATCTATCTCTGCCTTAATAATATCTACTGATGGCATCTACAGCCTTGTGTGGCAAAGAATTTCACAGATTCACCACCCTCCAACTAAAAAAAAAATAAATCCTAATCTCTTTCCTAAAAGTCCAAAGATCAAATAAAATTGTCACATGGGACCCCTTTTTTGGAATTTGCCTTTTTCCACTAGGTGCGCATAACAGGGATTTGGGGCTCAATTTATCGTGAAGTTTGCAGAATTGGTATTTCCCTGTGCCTGATGGAGTGTCCTTCTCGGCAGGAGATTCTGCAGGCATGTGTGGTGCACATGAAGGAGCAGTTGTTAGAATTAGATTAGATTGGTTTATTGTCATATACACCAGGAGGTAATGACATTCCTTGTTCAATTATCGAGTCTATATTTTGTAGATAGTATGTATCATAGTTGTGTTAATCTGGTTGGTGGTGGAAATGCCAGTCACGTGGGTTTGAGCTGCATTCATCCAAAAATTCATCAGACTTCTGATTTATGCTTTTTATATGGTGAAATGCCTGCAGTTGGGTTGTAAATCATTCAATTTGAATGATGTAGAACAAACAACCCTTGATTAGCTTTCAAAGTCACAAATTTTATGTGTGTTCACATGTGGTTTATCGTAGCTTTTCTCCATAAATTATGGAAAAGCTTCCAAACGGTTTAGCTTCTGCTGTTTCAAATGCAGAAATTGAAATGAAAACTTCATCTTGCTCTTACAATGCAGACGTACTGTATTTTCTATAAATGTTATTTAAAAAATGCTGCATTAACACTTATGCTGCAATTTTACTTCCTCTTTTTCAACCTGACCCAAAAAGCCCATGCCGATGTTTATGCTTCATTTGAGTATTCTATTAAGTCTTCAATTCATTTATCTGTCACATGTTTATCTGTTTTTTAAAAATAAATCTAATATATTTACATAGGTGATTCTAAAACATTAATATGCCATTTAAATTTGCCTAACTGTATACTGGCGTGCTCTAATGCTGAGAACTATATTCCACACTCTGCATCTTTCCCATGGCTCTTTCTATTTTTGTCACATAATATCGGATCTACTTGGATAGCCTGAAAAACATTGTACCTCGGTGCACGTGACAATAATAAACCTACACTTGATGTGTTTTAGCATTGCACCAAACAGCATCCCGACTGGCATGCAGAGCATGCATCAGTTGCCACATTCAAACTGGTTTACTATCTGTAGCAGACGGTGGCACAGTGGTAGAGTTGCTGCCTTACAGCGCCAGAGGCCTGGGTTCGATCCTGACTATGGGTGCTGTCTGAATGGAGTTTGTACGTTCTCCCCATGACCGTGTGGGTGTCCAGTTTCCTCTCACACTCGTACAGGTTTGTAGATTAATTGGCTTTGGTAAAGATTCTAAATTGTCCCTAGTGTGTAGGATAGTGTTAGGGTATGGGGTGATCGGTGGGCCGAAGGGTCTGTTTCTGTGCTGTATCTCTAAACTAAAAATCTCTAAACTAATCCCTATACAGCCTAATTCTGAAGCTATTAAACCCCCTGCATTAACCTTCTTTGTTGCAGTTTCTCTATGAATTCAATGAGTTGCTCAGAATTGCTGACCTTCATGCCTATCAATACAAATCTCATTTTGCTGCATTAATTCCATATTCCTCTGTGCCCTGCACATGCACATATTTGTGAGATGCCTCTTAAATGCTACTATTCTTGTCATTGGTGTTGGCTATGAATTCTGGATCACTGCTCAACATTGGACTAGCTTGCTACAACTCAACATTTTAAGCTTTTTGGGGCTTTATTTCTCCTTTATTTACCTGCAGAATTGTTAAGTATAAATTGAATTAATTTCACGTGTTTGAATGTGTTTGTTGCCCAAACTGTTGTCATAAAATACTCCAGAAATCTGTGTCCTTGAGAAATGAAGGTACTCGCTTATTTCAGGTCTATTAAAAACAATAAATATAATGATATATCCTCATTTTAAAATCCATTTCTTTTCAAGAAGCTGTGTTGCATTTTTCAGGAATATCAACGCTGTTTTCACAAAATAAAGAAAAAACTTGAACAGAGCCCAGCAGAGCGACAATTTGATTTCAGTGAAATGTACATATTTGGCAAGTTTGATACATTTCAAAGACGCCTGATTAAAATCATTGGTGTATTTGGTTTCATATCTGCATACTCTGCTCTCCAAGATTCCAAAATTGAAGGACTGGAAGCAATGTCTGCCCAATTTCAGGTACTTTCACAAAACTTGGTTTAGGTAAAGAAATGCCAACGGTCACTTTTGTTTTGAGGAAGAAATAGCAGGTCAGGCACCATTTGTGGAAGGAATGAACAAGCAACATTTTGGGTTGGAACCCTTCTTCAGACTGATTCCCTCCACAGATGCTGCCTGACTCATTGAGTTCTTCCAGCACTTAATGTTTTGCTCAAGATTCCAGCATCTGTAGGCCCTTGCATCTTGAATCAATTTGTTTTGCTGTGATAACAAAATAATTTTTCCATCACAAGTTGTAGTAGGGTGGAAGGGTGCAGTGCCACTGATTCACAAACTGTCTGAAGAATAGTTTGGGGGAAGGGGACAAGGATTTTTTTTTTTTAAATGGTTGACAATCTTCCCACATTTAGAAGGTTGGTACTGGTGCAGTTGAGGCGTGTGCTGAAAAAAGTCTCTGAAACAAATTCAGCTGATTCTCTGAGGGCAATGTATAATGCATTTCCAGGTTGTGAAAAAGAAGAAAAAAACTAAATTCAACCTACAAGATAGAAAAAAAAACCCAAAAACTTTTGAATTTCTTCTTGTACCAATCTAAATCTTTATGCACCATAGAGAATGTGTAATTCTTATAGGTCTTGTATCTGTGAATATCATAAAACATGTTAATGTATGCAATTCATGATCTTAAAAAGATTTAATGAAACAAACTGCTCAATATAGATTCTCTAATCATGGTTATTTAGTCAAGAATTAATATGAATTGTCTATGTCCTCACAAAATAGAAGAACTCTGTTTATAAATTTAAAAAAAAAAAGAGTCAAAATAATAAAATAAGTAAGATACTGAATTAGACTGCTAAGATAAAAAGTGGTCACTTTAATGATTTTGCTAATACAGTGTGTGACCAATTCAAGACTGTTTGCTGTTTGTAGGGTATTGTTACGATTTTGAAGAAGAAGCAGTACAATTTCCTAGATCAGAGGAAAGCTGATTTTGACCAAGACTATGATGAGTTTTGTAAGCAGACTGATGATGTGCATGTAAGTATTGAGCATGCTGTGAGGGAAATGATAACTGCTTTATAGAATACTTGGTTCGCAAAGTACAATTATCTAAAAATCAATTAAAATGTTTGCCTATTTTTTGCAGCGGCCATCAGGTCAGACACACGTTTCACTGTGATTGCTTTGCTGGGGGTTTTATTTCTTTTGCCCTTTCAAGCCTTAAACAATTTTAGTCTTTGGCCTTGAAATTTATTTTGTATGACAGCACTGTTACAGTTTGAATCTCACAATTGTTTCTTGAGTATTGCACCTTATAACTTAAACTGGCTTCATTCAGTAATATACAATTTTCAGCATTTCAATCCATGAAAATATATCCATTTCAAAAGTTAACATTACTTAAAATAACTTTTGAAAGATTTAAAAAAACACAGCTGAATGTGCTAATTATGATATGACTCCTTGATTGATCTAGTAGGTCTTCATTGGGTGGGTTTTCCCAGCCAGAGAGCTGGGAAAATAATGGATGTTGGCATTGCCCCATTGGATTCAATGAAGGATCTATCTGGGCAATGAAATGCTTGCAGGCCTGACGATCAAGTGCTACAGCTTCTTATCTGGAATGATCCAGTTACTGCCATGTTTGTCAGGAGATTTGTTCTACGCACTATAAGTACCCTATTGTGATTGATTAAATACATTCTATAGTCAGATAGTTCTGGTCTTACATGATTGTTGCATACTTAAGAAATCTTGTGTTATAGAAAATCGAGTAATGAAGACGATTAATTGAGGAAAGAGAGTTGATGCTAGCGTTTAAGACTCACAATAACAAAGTTCTTTATTCGCAGGATTTTTAAAAATCAAGACCATTCTCATGGCTATATGTTTATTTTAATCACTGCAAGCTATTAAATGGTGTATGTTAAATTGTCTTATAGAATATTGTTGCACATCAGTTTCAGTGGCCATCCATGGTCAAAGTAGCAGCTGTGTTCTTAAGAGTCAATGGTGTCTGATTGGGGATGGAAGGGGAGATGGAAACAGGTTTTTTTTTCACTTACATTGTTTAGATCCCTCTTTCCTGCTTGTCAATTTCCAGTTGTCCATCAAAAATGTGTTGGGCCAATTTTGGTCCACGTGCTGTAAATATTATTCCCGAATGCATCCCTTGAGTAAGTGACAAAAGCTAGACAAAAAGATAAAAGGGTGAAAGATAAGGAAATAAGAGGAGGGAAATGTAAAGCCAGAGAGAGGGATATTGCTGGGAAGGGACAGTGGGGGGGGGGGGGGGGGGGGGGGGAAAAGGGGAAATGATGGACAGTGGGATGGGAGATGAGCTAATCACGGAGGGGAAATGAACAGGGTGACTAGGGGTTGGAGATGGTGGGAGAAATGGTTGTAAACACCCATTCCTCCAACCGTCCCACCCCCCCAGTCACCTTCCATCATTCATAAATCTGCCTAATTTCTCTTTTATTCTTCCTGCCCCTTTCCTCGTACACCTGTTTCCCTCCCTCTGGCTTTACATTTCACTCCCCTTCTACTCAAAGATATCCTTTTGTCCCTTTTTAACCTTTTCACTTTTGTCATTACCCCATCCATCTGCCAATCAAGCCCAACTCGTTTGTATCCACTCATTACTTGCCAGGCTTTGTCGTGCCCCCATCTCTCTTTTCCAACGACTCCTTTCTACAATCTGTAGAAAGGCCCGACCCAAAACCACACCTGTCCATTCTCTTCGCAGATGCTGCCTGGCCAGGAGAGTTCCTCCAGCACTCAGTGTTTTGCTCAATACCATAGATGTCCTGGACTCACTCACGAACAAGTGACCAACGGCAACAATAGCATATTTTCATATTATTTTGTTAAAGTAACAGTGATATTATCTCTTCACATCCAGTATTGAATCTGAATTGAAATGTTCTTCCTCCACAGAGCCAACTAAAGATATTTATAGAAACTACAGTTGAAAATATTAGGAATACAGAAAGAGCTCTAACATTACTGAAGAAATTTGAAAGGTAATTTGATTATCTACATATCGGCAGACTTGTTTCATGTCATGTTTAAGCTCAGATGCTATAAATTCATTTCACATTTAGGGCATGGGCCAAAATTTCATTTGGAGGAAGCTAGACCAAGCTAGACAAACTAGATCTTGATTCTGTTAGATATCTTTGTGCCATAGAAATAATGAAAACAAAAATATTTTTGAAATTAACCACAAAATACACCGATTCATACGCTTTCAACAAGGGATCCCAAGGCATTATTGTCGCCTTATTTAAAGAATGTAAAGAGCCTCATGTCTGCTTTAGGAGCCTCATGGCTAATATGTTATTTGTCAGACGATTAAATTAAAAAAAAATCTTTTGGTGCATGTATTCAAATTTATTTTTCCTTGTGTTGTCTTCTTAAATCTTTTAAAAAGGCCCTGACTCGACTTGCCTTTTACCTTGTGTTGGTGGCTCCAAAGTGAATTGTGGGGGTTTCTGGTTGTGATTTCTTTGTCTGTGGAAGCAGAATGCAATGGAATTCAAATGCTAGTACATCTAACATCTCATTTTTGTCCCGGACTCAGCAATTAGTCCAGGACAAATCTCCTCATTCTGAGCTGAGGGTCCAGATGCATTTTATAAGCTACTGACATACATAGTGATGCATTGTTCATTTTCATAGTCATTGGCCTTCCATATAAACTAATTTTGTACTGTTTATTTGACTAAATATTTGTAGTTAATAACGGATATATCTGCTTTTATGTCTTCAAATTTTTTATCACTTTCTAATTTCTTGATTTATATGAATTTCAACTGTTCTACGTGACTGTGAGAGGACAAACAAGCCCTTTGCCAGTATGAGTCATCGGAAAACCATACGAGTGGTCCCACCACCCGAGCTGTTCAAGAACTGTTTCATTTCACTGCTCAGCCCAGATAGCAAGTCCTTGAGGCTGTTAGGAACCATAAAAGATTACCACAAGCATGATAATAGCTGGGGATGGATGAATGGTGGGGGCTTATTCGGGTAGTGATCAAGAATATTGATTAATTTATAAAAATTGTTGTTTATCCAGATTTGAGATATCAGATCTTGCTATCGATGAAAAATACCAGAAAGTCCTTCAAAATTATGGACATGACATTGAGATGGTGTCCAAACTTTACACCAGACAAAAGAATGATCCTCCTATTGCACGAGATATGCCGCCAATAGCAGGAAAGATTATGTGGGCACGTCAGCTTTTCCATAAGATTCAGGAACCAATGGAACTTTTTCAACAACAGCCAAACATTCTGCAGACAGCTGATGCCAAGCGCATTGTTCGCAACTATAATAAAGTGGCAAAAGTTTTGCTGGAGTTTGAGGTGTTGTATCATCGAGGCTGGCTGAGACAGGTAATGAATGCTTGAGAACAAAAACATATATACTATCTATGCTTTTGACAGCAATACTGATGACACTGAGAATGTTGTGGAGAATGTTGTTTAAGATAACAGCTAATTGAATATTGCTGTACCATAGGCTTTAGTGAGTTATGTTCCAATGTGCAATGTCAGTTTGTAATTTCCAGATAATCAGTCTGAAATACACACAGTAGGGGTAGGGTAAAGTTGAACTTGAAATGCTGTTCTGCTTTGAAGAGATATTCTACCCCATTGTGGTGGTGGCAGGTTAAGAAAAGTATATAAATATGAGGAACAAAGTGGGACTCTTTAATAACTTTTCACAATACCACGTTTGATTATTGATTTAATCATGTCTTTTCTCCATCTTTTGTCTCTTCTCCATTCTGCCCAACCCTCTTCTTATCTCCCACCATTCTCTGAAAGCACAAATTTGTTTCATAGGCACTGCATGGCTTTGGATAGCTCATTGAAATAGACCATTGTTCAAAAAACAAAATATAGTACAGGTACTACAGAATAAATGAAATACTGCAGGAAATGCAGCAGATCAGCCACAGCTTTCGAGAGAAACAGGTTAAATTTTTATGATCTTTGGTCTTTCATTTGGGTTCTCTTACTGCATTAAAACGCCAAATAAAGCAAGTTAATGGATCTAGCCTTTTTGTTAATATGAAATGTCATCATTCAGAACAATCACCTCCCTTTCTCAGCATTGGTGCTGCCTAATGTAGTGAGTAGTTTGAGAAACTTCTGTTTTTACAGCTCTTTTATTTAAGAATTAATTTTGGCAAGATTGTAAAAAGATGTCCCATAATGATTCATATTATTGGCAAGCTGAACGCCTTCATAAGCTTAGGAACTTCCAACAGTATTCATTGATAGTGATAAGAAACAAAGGCACTCGTTAATAACAAAAAGAAAATTGGGTATGCTGGAAGACTGAAATAAATCAGAAAAAGCAGGAAATTCTCAGCACGTCAAACAACATGTTTTATTTGAAGATAACTTGTTCTCTTCTGCAGATGATGCCTGGCTGACTAAGTGCTTTGTTTCTTATTTCAAAGATGCTAGGTGTGGTTGTAATGTCTGTACTAACATCTTAAGTTTGCTAAAGGAACTAGTTTGTCATTATAAATTGGGACTGCTAGCTGTTTTTGTTCATGCACTTATTCAATAATCCTGCTGTACAAGTATGTTAAACATGTAAATTATGTAGCAGCAAACTAAATTACCTAACTTTGACAGTTAAACTCATAATAAGTAAAAGGCATTATCACAGTGAAAGGAAACACTGATGGTCAAATGCAGCTTTTTGATGCTAAAAGAAAATATTTCAAAATATATTTCATTCCAGAGCCAAAACATGAATTGTTTCTGAAGGCTTGGTTGTGATAGAATGAATGCTGTATTTTCCCAATGATTGAAATGGCTTATTTATTTTATCACATTTATTTTTACATTGCCCCTTAGATTGAAGTAGCTAAAGCAGGATTGCAGGCATCATTGCTGGTGAAAGCCCCAGAGACAGGGGAACTGTTTGTGAACTTTGATCCACAAATCCTTATGTTAATACGTGAAACTGAATGCATGGCCAAGATGGGACTTGAAATTCCTCCTTTTGCTAAAGTATTTCAGCAGAAACAGGACATCCTTAAGAAGAACTATAATAGACTCCAGGTAATGGTTTGAGGTGCAGCAGAAAAAATGAAAATATTAGTATTTACTTTATTGTCCGTGGTTACCTAAGGAGATCGGAGGTGCACTACACCCAAGAAACTAGCATTCCGGATTTATTTTTGATGCTTTAGCCTATATTAACTGACAGTGGATCATCAAATGCAGATTCACACTAAGTTTATTTGCTTCAGGAAAAAAAAAAGAGGAACTGCACGCACCAGGGAAGGCTGCAGCTTCTGGTTCTTTTGTGGCCCAGGGGTAAAATACAGTCTGAGTCACTCAATGTAGAGTCGTTCAAAATGGAAACAGGCCTTTCAGCCTAACTGGCCCTTGTCGACCAATGTACCTAACCAAGCCAGTCCTCTTTGCTTGTGTTTTGTCCACATCCCTCTCACCATGTACCTGTTCAAATGTCATTTAAGCTTCAGAATTTCACACAACTCTCTCACTTCTGGCAGTTCATTCCACACGTCTACAACACTCTGTGTGGAAAGAGTTACCTCTCATGCTTCCCTTAAATCTTTCCCACCATCTTAAATCTGTGCCCCCTAGTTTTAGATTCACCTCTGAAGGGAAAAGGGACCATCCACTTATCTGTGCCCTTCATGATTTTATATACCTCTAAGGTCACCCCTCAACCTATGTCATTCCAGGGAAACAGGTCCCTTGTAATTACTCAAGCTCTCCAGTCCTAGTAAAAAATTTCTGCTAGAAAATGCACACAATAACTAGAAATGCACACAATACTTCAAGTGTAGTCGCACCAACATCTTCCTCCATATCAGGTCATTAAATGGTGGAACAGGTTTGTGGGGCTACCCCTACTCCTCATCCATATGTTTGAATTAAACCGGTTTGTGAATGCAAAAAAGCTGTATTGCAGTTTCTTGAAATAATAGGTCAGGCAGCATCTGTCGGGAAGAAAAGTTAATGTCATCAACCTGAAACACTAATTCAACTCTTCCCACAAAAACTGCCTGACCTGATTTATCCACATTTTAAAAAACTTTTTTGTTTTAATGTTTTAAGTAGTACTTCAAGAATTCTAGTGTTTCATATAGTTTGATGTTTGGTTATTGCACTGGGGTTGATAATGTTTAAATCATTTCCAAATGACTTTGGGAACTTAGTAATCCTCTTGTCTTATCACATCAGCTTTGTGCAAATAATTGCTACAGCATCAGACAGTGGCTGATGTTCCTATTGTAGGAAGGAGCAAAATTACGTGTGTTGTAGAATTTTCACGCCACTGGATTGGTAAATCCAAGAGAACAGGTACCTGAGGTATTACAGAAAAGAAGGATGATAAAAATACCTTTGGATTATTGATTGTGGAATCGGTTATGTATAATGTTGAATGTTTGTATGAGATGATTTGTAGTGATCCTCGAAAGGAAGTTAGCCATTAGCACCATCCAAAATTATCTGATTTGGGAAATTTATTTTGTGTTTTATAATCATGCTCAACTATAGAAGTTTTATCTTCAATCTGCAAGATAAATCATGTTATTCTTTCATATATTTAGATGATCTTGTCAGAAAACAAAAGAGTAAGATCAAAAATTCAAAGTTTTTTTGAGCAACTGATGGGTCCGCATTTAGTCAAAGTGGATAATGCATTGCAGCCAGGCTTGACTTCCCTCAATTGGACCTCTATGAACATCGACAAATTCCTGAACAGAGTTTCTGAAGCTTTAGGTGAGTTTGTTCTCACTGGCTGATTTCCTGTGTGTTCTTTACATTGGAATTTTCAACACCTTGACGAAAGGTAAGTTTATGTTTGTTACCGTGTCCAGAATAACTATTAAGTAAAGTAATTCATTTGGATGGTCTTCATAATGCTCACCAGTCTTTCCCAACGTACTAAAGAAGTTCTTTTTGCAGACAAAATATATTTGCTTAGCAAAAAATGAATTTGGTTTAATAAAATCAAAGTATGGACAGCGTGCAGAAGAAATGATGACATCTTAACATGTTATTAGGAATTTCTAAAGAAAGTGAAGGAACAACGTACCAACTTTAGAAATCTGTAATCAAAATTGAATGTAATACAAAAAAAAATTGCAAATGTGTTTACTTAAACAGTCAAATTCATGACCCACAATTCAATATTAAATTTAAAATAGGTCAATGGTAGTAGATGTGTATTGGTCCCTTTACATTTATTGCTGCAAATTTGCCATTTAATGGGATTCAATTATGAAATCTTCAGTAAGGCAATAGTGGTTTTTCCAAAATCGCAATAAGCATCTCGGTGAAAAAGTAGAAAATAACAACGTGTTCTTATTCTTTGTACATAACATGCATGCGATTAGTAGATAAAGGCATGGTTGATTTCCCTAATGTGTTCTGTGCTATCTACAATTCACTCGCCAATGCCTAGTCACTAGTCCACAAGTCATTGACAGGTAACAGTAGATAAGTGATTATCCTAGCTCACCTATTGATTATCTTCCCAAAAATGGAGCAACAATCATGTACCCTCCTGGCAAAAGAAATGTACTCGAGCACAAGGGAACATTTTCCAAATGGTCTGTCCACACAGATTGACCGCCGATCTGAGAACTTCTCACGTAGTCTGTTTATTAAGTTTCCATTCTGTGGCATGCACCACATTAATCGTGTTTACTTTATTTTAGCAACATTCTGATAAGAACCAATTGCTTTTTTGTTGTAATTTTATGCATGATATCCTGCAGATGAACTCGAACTCCTGTTGAATCGTGTAAATGACTTGGTAGAATTTCGCATTGATGCCGTACTTCAAGATATGAGCACAATACAGTTATGTAAACTACCCGAGGAAGATCCTATTATATGTGATGAATTTGTACAAGAAACTAAGGTATGTTAAATCACTTATGAATTGTCCATGTTCAAACTGAAGGAGATTTTACTTGACTAATTTAAAAAAGTCCTGATTAGTTAACTTGATTGCAGCATGAAACAGCTGACATGTGAGTCAGCTGATCTTCGAGGAATTGAGTGGTTCCTGAAACAAGGATTAAAACAAAAATATATTTCACTCATCATTTTTCAACTCTGTTCCCTGTTATCGGGCTGCCAAAGAGTCTGAAAATCAAATTGAAGCAGTTTATCAGAACTATGTTGCATCATAAGCATGGGATTTTAATAGTTTTCAGTATAACATGAAGCAAAACCTTTCTTCATCTTCCTTCATTTACCTGGACTACACAGGTGATTAAATTACGGCAAATTTGATTCCACATTCTAATTGCCATTAGATTGGCCGAGTTAATGCAGCTGACAACAATTAGTAAAGCAGCTTTGGGTGCATCGCTTGAGTCATTCTCAATCCAAACTTACAACACAGTACAAGCCAAAGAATCAGCAAGCAAAGGAATAGAATATTGATACAATAACTTTCATTTCTTTCTATCTTGTTATTTGCACAAAAATTCAGAAACTATATTGGAGTTGTAAAGTATTGTGAAATTATGCATTTTGGTAAGCTGAAGCTATACTGGACTTGCCCGATAATTGGTAGGGCCCTGGAGAGTGTTGACAACAGAGAGATCGAGGGGTACAGTACATAGTTCCCAGAAAGGCATCAGACATGCTTGCCTTTATTGATTATGACAATGAGTATAATAGCTGGGATGTTGTGTTACAAATGTACAGGGCATTGGTAAGACTGCACATCCAAGTATTGTGTGCAGTTCTGGTCATCAAATGGTAAGGAGGTGGCACTACCTGGAAAGGCACTGGTGTGAAAAGAAAAACAATTAATATTTCAGGTCAAAGAACGTCGGTTAGTACTATAATGGAAAGAGGAAAACATGTTTGAGAACTATGGGAGAAGATGTGGGAGGAATGGATAAGATTGAAGGGCCTGTCCCACTGCGGGGACCTAATTTGTGGGTTTAGGAGAGTGACATGGTCTTGTTGTATCGCTGAAGTAGAACACCTCCTACGACCACCTTCGACTATGTAGAGAACCTCCTATGAATATGTAGAAGTCCTCCTACGACCATGTAGAAGACCTTTTTCTATCTCCTTTGACCTCCTTCGATTATGTTGAAGTCTAGCTTCGACTATCTACGATTTATTCGCCAATGCTCTCTGCAAAATTGGACACCGAATAGTGGAGAGTGAAGACGACCACCTTCGACTATACTAACACTATCTATGACCACCTTTGACTACCTTTGATTATCTTCGACTACCTTTGATTGCCTTTGATTACCTATGAATAACATGCCGACCTACTACGACCTACTTCGACCAAACCTACGAGTAAAAAAATATTGATTTTTTTCCATGCCGACCAATTTTTACTCGCGCACAATTTTTCAGCATGCTTAAAAAATACTCCTCGACCAAACTGAGGCCGCGAGTATGCGGGAACTTCTCTCGAGCATGAAGGAGAGTTACATAGACCTCCTAGGACAACGTGTCAACCATGCTGCGAGTTTGAGTCGAGCACAAACTTCTAAACTCACAAATTAGGTCCCCGCAGTGGGATAGGCCCTTGAAGCAATATCTGTGGGGCAGTGATATAAGGTGCGATGGTTAATAGCACTGTTAAGGGGATTAAGAAATGTGATGTTCCAAATGGTTGGGCAGTGTGTATTAATGGAGAAGAACCATTATCACCAATGGATAACATAGCAAAAATGGCTAGTTCTATCAGAGTAAGCAAGTTATTGTAAGTTGGAGAATTCAATATCGAGCCCGCAAAGCTGTAACAAGTATTTTGTTTTGATCTTCAAGAATGCTAGAAATGTCCTGCAGATTACCAGCATTTGCTATGTTCTTCTAATATACATGGGTCTAATACTTGATTGTTAATGAAAAACCTTTTTTACACCTCATAGCATTATAGTATTTTTATTTTTTTGCCAGGAACTCTGTGTGAAGGCTGCACAAGTGCTGCATAGTAAAAGTTCGTTAGTTGAGGAAGCAGCCAACGAACTTATAAACATGTTACTAGATCTGGAGGCTCTGGGTAAAGAAGAGGAGCAGCAATTCAAAGGAAGCAGTAGAAATGAACAACAAACACAAGTTGGTGAGAATGAAGGTAAAAAAAGTGAATTAACAAATGACATTGAAAACAATTGAAGCTTAGGATCAAATACTATGTAAAGATGATCAAAAAATGTTCTTGCTTTTTCATACAACTGTGCATGAATGGCAAGAGTCAATATATTTATAGTTATGTAGCTTATTGTAATAGTGGAATTTGTTTTTTTTTCCTGTTAATAAAGCATGAAATAGATATATATATCCTTGATACCTGTCTAAATGTAATCAATGGGACAAAACAAAACTACATTATTCATCTTTTCAGCTGAAGAAAGAAACTGTGAAAACCGTTCCTTCTCTCATACTGCAAACCACCAGATGTTCAGTGGTCTCCCATCTCTGTTAACAAGAAGGAAAAGGAAGGACTTGGAGTTAATGGAAGAAGCAGCGAAGGAACTACTGTCCTACTTCAGCCACCGAAATGTAGATGCATTACTCAAGGTCACCCGCAACACTCTGGAGACAATGCGTAAACGCATTCATTCATCTTCACTCCTTTACTTCATGGGTATGGGTCAGTGCATTCAAATATTCAGATATTTATGATAGAAATAGGGCACTGCTGATTTAGTAGCTGCTTACAGAACACTGAGGAGCGCTGGCAGATCTTTATATATATTTATACTAAAGTTTTTGTACAGAGCACTGGTTGCCAGCAGGTGTGAATTAAGTGTTTTAAAGAATACTGACAGAATTGCAATAAACAGTGCAATGGTGCAAAAATGAGTCATATTATTTGAGATACAGTCTCGTATATGCTTATAACTTGGCAGTTGAAAAGCAAGGTGAAATCATCTTGGTAATTTAACTTTTTTTTCGCTCATCTTGCAGCAGCAATATCGATGCACAATTGTAGAAATTAAACTAAATTCCTTTAAAAGGTGATTTTTAAAAATGTTAACATTTCATTTTTCAAGTGCATGGCTTTGATTTTTCTTACAGAAAATGACCATTCTAATAAACAGAAGCAGTCAAGCCACCCTATCTTCAGAACTAACATTACATTGTCTATTCCTAATATAATCATGATACCTGCACTGGATGAAGTGCAGCAGGCTCTGAATAAAACAGTGGATTATATTGTCAGTGTCTCAAGAGGGGTTGGACAATGGAGCAAGGAAAGAATTCCTCAGGTTTATTTTGATTATTAATAATTTTATCTTCTATATGAGCATATTCTAAACTATTGCATATTTTGTTTATTAATAATTGCCTCTTTCATTTTGTAGAGAAAAATGAGTGAAAGAAAGATTCTAGCAGCGAGGCGTGGCAGCAGAGAGAGTGATTGGGAAGATGTAGTCCCAGAAGCTGCAATCAGAAGTGTTCTTGGTAATGTTACAAATGCTCAAGATTTTGAAATGCGTGGAATTACCATGAAGCAGTAAGTTGCAATGGAGGCAGGAATATGAACACGATTTAAGAGGCATTTGGACAGATGCTTGAATGAGCAAGGCATTCAAGAGAGAGCTAGGGCTCTTAAAAATAGCGCAACCAGGGGATATGGGGAGAAGGCAGGAAAGGGGTACTGATAGTGGATGATCAGCCATGATCCCATTGAATGGCGGTACTGGCTCGAAGGGCCGAATGGCCTACTCCTGCACCTATTGTCTATTGGCAAGGAGAGAACTGTAATTAATTAAGGCAAATGGGATTAAAAAAACATTACCTAACCATGTAGTCTGAAGAAGGGTCTCGACCAGAAACGTCACCTATTCATGATCAATATTGATTAATATCGATATGTATGGTGGTTGGCAATGGTGCAGTGGATGAAAAGAACTGTACAACTCTGACCATGTGTACCAGCTAGTGCAATGAATTATTTATTCCGTTCAAGTTACTGATGGGTAAATTAATTCTTACCAAGCAGTAATATAACCCTTTAAAACATGTCCTTTATTTTCTTATACTTGGAACCTATACTTAATAAATGTATAACTACAGGAGTTTCTTCAGGAATTATGTAAAGCTACAAAGAGAGCTGATTCCTACAATGTATTCTTCCTTAATCTGTTGTTCTCCATTTTAGATAACAGCATCTCTGATGTTTCCGCATCGATTAACTTGCTAATTCCTGTACAACCAAAGAATTACTACAAATGGGTTTCTGAGAACAAGGAGATCATTAAACTAGGATCTGTGCTCAGTACAACTATTAATTCTACTAAAAAGGTAAGTCTTTATGCTTGAAGAAAGTGATGCATTTTGTAACTTTCCTCAATCTCACAAGTTCTGAAACTGGAGTGATTTATGACTTTTGACGATGTTCTCCTGGGAAAATCAGGGGGGTTAAGTAGCAACATTTAATGCATAAAATTAAACATTATTTCTTGAAACTTATTATGAAATTTCCTGAAAATTATTTAGAAATTAAAATTGAATATTTTAAAAAATGCTTTACTTTTGGTATAAAGTTGGAAATTGATTTTGAATTGTTTCTATGACGTCTCATGTGAGAAAACAGTGTGTGTCCAAATTTGGCTCAAATGTACATTACTCAAAAAATTATAAAAATATTTGTGGCTGAGACAACTATACAGTATTACAGACTCTTCAGCCAAGGTGTCTAACAAATGCCTGTGTATAATAATTCTATTTACCAGGAATTATTCGGCAGCTGAATATGTTTGGGTGATTCAGGTACCTTTTGAATGTTGTGAGAGTACCTGCCTCCACCATTGCCTCAGGCCACCCTTTCTAGAATTTCATCACCATCTGAATGAAAAATAATTCTCCCTCTAATTTTAAAAAAAAGTTGCTTTCAAAGCAACATTTATGTCTGAGTTAGCCGAATCGAAAGGCAGCAACAAAGTAATTAACCCAGCTGGGGTTTTTGACTGAAGTATAGTTGGTTATTTATTTTTCAATTCTTTTAGATTAATATGTCATTCTACACAGTGTGAATCTGCTTGATCAATGAGTTTCTAAAGGTGTTCAGAACAATGAGTGGGTACACACGTCTCCAGGTGAACTTGATTGATTCTGACTGAGTTTGAGAGAAAATTGAAACCATTTCACACGATGTAGTGGGGGAATAGCTTCTGGAGGGTATTTCACAGTTCAAATCACATCTTTAGTGGAATGAAGCAGGCAAAAGGAACTAAATGTGTAGGAAGGAACTGCAGATGCTGGTTTAAACCGAAGATAGATGCAAAAACCCGGAGTAACTCAGCGAGACAGGCTGCATCTCTGGAGAGAAGGAATGGGAGAGGTTTTGGGTCTGAAAAAGGGTCTCAACTCGAAACGTTACCCATTCCTTCTCTCCAGAGATGCTGCCTGTCCCGCTGAGTTACTCCAGCTTTTTGTGTCTATCTTCAATGTGAATCTGAACTAAATGACCACATGATCACAATACAAAAATGATAGCGAAGATTAAGCATATTTAATACATTATTCATGTATTCTAGGTAATTGTAATCTCAAGCTTGCTTGATGTACTTTGAGTTTAACCATAGGGTGAAAGAAAATGGAACACAATTTTCTTTATTTGCTTTTCATGGAAGGTTCAATATGGCAATTGCATGTCTTTAACAAATAAGCAATGAAGGATCTAAATGTTTCTCAACATTTTTTAATTATCCATAAACCGATTCTATAAAATTATTTATTATAATTTAACAGATCAGATTTATGATTGCACGTGAAGATTGTGTGCAGGGTGATTACATTGATCAAAGTAAATCTTTAGTGAATTTGACAGGAGAATAGTTGAGTTGCTGCTTTTGTTGAATTGGGTTCACAGACCAGTCAAGGAGCACTAGTATGGGTGTTGTGGGCTGAAGGGACTGGTTTCCAGAGGGCTAGTATGGACATTGTGGGCTGAATGGATTCTTGAGCTGGTGGCTCACTCAAGCCTGTTGTGCTGGCAGCTCACTCACGGCTGGTGGGCTGGCAGTTGACTCACGGCTATTCATTGAAATTCAATTTCAAGCAGGGTGCAAGGCCACCAAATTCAGGTACAGTTTCTTACCACTTCAAGCCGAGTGCAAGGCCACCAAATTCAAGTGCAGTTTCATACCATTTCAAGCAGGGTGCAAGGCCACTAAAGACAGTGAGTCGTGACCTCTCCCTCCTCCATCTTGCAGAGACTGAGCCACGCCCACACTTCTGGGTTTTATAGTCCCTCCCCCCCTCCCACCAGAAGGGGAGTGGCCTTCAGGAGAGAGAATCTCAACATTTTTAAACATTAATAACTCTTATTTTTCATCGATGAGAAAAATCCTTGGCACCTGATGAGCGGAGGGGGACTGAGTAAGATGGCAAAAAATCACAGCTGGACGTGGTAGTGTTTTTTCTAAAATCAATATAAAGCGAAAACAGGAAGTGGTCAAGATTAGATTTTT
This sequence comes from Leucoraja erinaceus, assembly GCF_028641065.1. Lineage (NCBI taxonomy): Eukaryota > Metazoa > Chordata > Chondrichthyes > Rajiformes > Rajidae > Leucoraja > Leucoraja erinaceus. The sequence goes on along the minus strand of NC_073378.1, from coordinate 81,207,255 downwards.
AATTATATAGAAGGCAAGGCAACTTTAATTAGCCAAGGCAACAGACAATAGGTGCAGGAGTAGGCCATTCGGCCCCTCGAGCCAGCACCGCCATTCAATGTGATCATGGCTGATCATCCCCAATCAGTACCCCGTTCCTGTCTTCTCCCCATATCCCCTCACTCTGCAATTTTTAAGAGCCCTATCTAGCTCTCTCTTGAAAGCATCCAGAGAACCTGCCTCCACCGCCTTCTGAGGCAGAGAATTACACAGACTCGCCACTCTCTGTGAGAAAAAGTGTTTCCTCGTCTACGTTCTAAATGGCTTACTCCTTATTCTTAAACTGTGGTCCCTGATTCTGGACTCCCCCAACATCAGGAACATGTTTCCTGCCTCTAGTGTGTCCAAACCCTTAACAATCTTATATGTTTCAATGAGATCCTTCTAAACTCCAGAGTGGCCAAGCCCAGCAGCTCCATTTTCTCAGCATATGACAGTCCCGCCATCCCGGGAATTAACCTTGTAAACCTACACTGCACTCCCTCAATAGCAAGAATGTCCTTCCTCAAATTAGGGGACCAAAACTGCACACAATACTCCAGGTGTGGTCTCACTAGGGCTCTGTACAACTGCAGAATTACCTCTTTGCTCCTATATTCGATTCCTCTTGTTATAAAGGCTAACATGCCATTCGCTTTCTTCACTGCCTGCTGTACCTGCATGCTTACTTTCATAGACTGATGTACAAGGATCCCCAGATCCCGTTATACTTCCCCTTTTCCCAACTTGACGCCATTTAGATAGTAATTTCCCTTCCTGTTTTTGCTACCAAAGTGGATAACCTCACATTTATCTGCATTAAACTTCATATGCCATGCATCTGCCCACTCCCCCAACCTGTCCAAGTCACCCTGCATTTTCATAGCATCCTCCTCACAGTTCACACTGCCACCCAGCTTTGTGTCATCTGCAAATTTGCTAAAGTTACTTTGAATCCCTCATCCAAATCATTGATGTATATTGTAAATAGCTGTGGTCCCAGCACCGAGCCTTGCGGTACTTCACTGGTCACTGCCTGCCTTTCTGAAAGGGACCCGTTAATCCCAACTCTAGGCAAGGAAACTTTAACTTGGCCAGGCAGCTTTTGCATTTCCAAACCAAAGGCAAGGCAGCTTTAGCATTTCCAAATCAAAAGCAACGCAGCTTTAGCATTTCCAAACCAAAGGCATGGCAACTTTAGCATTTCCAAACAATATTTTCAAACCACATTAAGGGCACTGACAGGTCAGTAAAACCACTCACAGTTTAGTAGACATGTGTTCAGTGTTATTTACAGCTCAGACTGGGAGACGTGACCTTCTCGCTCCCCCATCTTGCCGAGACTGACTGAGGCACTCAACACTTCTGGGTTTTATGGTCCCTCCGGAACGGGAGTGGCCTTCAGGAGAGAGAATCTCAACATTTTTAAACACTAATAAATCTTTTATTTTTCATCGATGGGAAAAATCCTCTTGTCCTGCACAGCAGAGGGGGACTCTGAGTAAGATGGCCAAACATCACAGCCGTAAGTGGCAGCGTTTTTTCTAAAATCAATATACAGAACAGGAAGTGGTCAAGATCAGACTTTTAGTAATATAGATATATGATTTTACCTGCTAGTGTGCAAAACAAAAAATTTTGCTGTACATTGGCACATATGACAATAAAGTATCATTGAATTGTCAAACTAGAAGTTAGGCTAATCTGTTACAAAATTTGTTCTCCAGCCACCAACTTCATCCCTCTCTGGCCAATGAAGCTAAACTGGAAGTTTGTAATCTTCATGTTCCATTTGACTCCATGTTACATTCCATTACAAAAATCCTACTTCACTATGTTTAGTAAAGAATGGTTCTACCCGATAATTATTGACATCCGTTGTGTCTTTGGTAGCATGTTTGGTGATTATGCTGCAAAATTAATTTATGATATTTTCGCATAATTGCAATAACATAACAATTGAGGAATAAAAAATAAGCTATTAGGGTTGACTTGCTCTTGCCTTAAGAAACAATGTAAATATGCGTGTGTCATTTATCTTTCACTTCAGAATGTCTTCAAGCACTTAACATGCAATCATTATTTTGAAATACAACAAATTGTAATATATACCAAATGTAAAATCCAGTTGCATATAACAACTAACGGAAGTGAATAATCAATGCATTGTTGTCTGAAGGACAATTTTTGATTAGGGATAAGGAAAACTCCACGCCTCTAAGTAATTCCCTGTAATTCTTTTGAAGTCCAACTGAATAAGCAGATGAATCTCTAACTTTTAATGAACGTTATCTTAAGGTAATTGAAAATATGGAATGTTACCTCTTTCCTGCTTTTTTTCAGGAAGTTCTTACTGCTCTGGAACAATTTGCATGTTACCATCACATTTGGCGGAGAGAGAGGGAAGAGGCAATTCGAGACTTCATGAAAGGAAGTCCTCTGCTGTCTGAGTTTGAGTCACGGATTCTTTACTATAGGCATTTGGAATCAAAAATCAATTCTGAGCCGGAATACATTTGTGTTGGTGCATTGGCTCTTTACACTGGTAAAGTAATAAAAATGTTTAAATATCTATTGAATTGCCATATTTTGTTATAAAGAAATGTTTTTATTTTTAAAATATCTTATTTTATGACATTACAAGTGATAAATTGAAGATGATCCTTTGAGTATGGGGAGTTCCTATGATTCTCCTTTTAGTGCATTATTTTCCTTGAGATGCTGCTTTTACTCACTTATGTGCATTGTGCAACGCTTGTTACTATTCAAATGCTCACATTTATTACTCAGTGGCTCAAAACAGGTGTTTAGGTAGCCGTTTTGTCACCTCAGAATTCATGAATATCTTGTGGTTGTGGGAAAGAGAACAAATGGGGTTGGAAATGTGTATGGAGGTGTAGGGGTTGATTTCTGCTAGCTATATATTTAGGAAGGCATATATTTAATTTGCCCATTAAATGGTTTAAAATCAAAATAGCAGTCCAATCTTTAAAGTCAAGACCTTAATAGGTTGGTGTATTTTTCAGCTGACCTAAAAATGGCATTAACTTCAGAAAACAAAGCATGGATGACAGGTTTTGGTCTGCACTGCAATAAAAAATATTGTACTGAGATGGAGAATATTTTTACGTTCATCGAAGAAGTCAGCAAAAGATTAAATCGACCTATCAAGGACTTGGATGATATCAGAATAGCCATGGCTGCACTCAAGGAAATAAGAGAACAACAAATTCCCATTGACTTCCAAGTGGGACCCATTGAGGTAACTTGTTTGAAATTACTTAGTTTCATTCATCTGATTGTTTGCATAAGCTGAATGTAAAATATGTTGCAAAATAATTCTAATTGTAAGGGAATATATAATACGCAGAAGGATTTTCATGCCATAATTGTTTTTTTCCCTTGTTATGAAACTATATTCTGTAGCTGAAGAGCATAACCTGAAAAAAATCAATACCACATGCTGGTTTAGGCAAGTATTTTGGTAACTGGTGTGGGGTCACCAGTACCAATATTTTAGCACCAATCCGGGGTGGGAGATTGCAACCTTCACGTGGTCCGCCCTGTTTCGACAAATGCAATCAACCCGGCGTGCACAATCAAATAAGATCAAATAGATCAAGTTGTCCGACAACTTTAGGCTGTGCACGCCATACGCAAGAAGCGGAAGAAGCACCAATCCTATTGTGGTGACAAAAAATAGTTTTTTTTTTAAGAGCCATTGTAATGTAAGTAATTTAAAAATGATTGCATTCTCTCATGTTTTGCTAAATACCATGGTTAAAAAGAAAATTATTATACTTTTTCAGAATGTTATTTTGGAGAAATGGTAGAACCCTTAAAAAGAAGCTATTAGTTTGTTTGTGGCTTGTGAAAACCATATTTAAAACCTTTATGTTTTTTGCTGTTTGGTTTAAACCTTTGAAAAGAGTTCTCATTGCAAGAAACTGATCGAACTTGTGAACATTGTTTCAATGCTCACATCTGTGCTAAATGCTGGACCACAATACTCTTTATTGCATTAATAAGCTCTCTCATTCATTTTTACCCTGAGAAGTTCTGTATGTATCGGCAATTTAATTTTCTATTTTTGTTCTGTGATTCCCCATAATTAAATTGAACTTCAACCTGATAATTGTTCTTATTATGATAGGAATCATATGCAATGTTAAATAAACATGAATTGCCTATGGCCAAGGAAGAAATAGAGAAGGTAGACACTCTACGGTACGTTTGGGAAAAACTGTTAGTGCGTGCAAGTGAGATTCAGAATAAACTTGTTGCTTTGCAACCAAATTTCAGAGGAGAATTGATCAGCAATGTGAAGATATTCATTGAAGACTGTAATGAATTTTATGAAGATTATGAAAAGGTATGAAACAAGTGTTAGTATAAGGCATTTTTATTAGTGCATTAAACTAAGCTAAAGTAAACTATTACTGATCAAAATGTTGATTCTGTGTTTAAAACGTTTGTTTTGCCTTTCACGCTTTCTATTTTGAAAACCACTAAATGTAAAAAAACAATTAAAATGTTAGAAATGTGCAGTAAAAATATTGTTCTCCTTACAATAATTATAAACAGACAAATTATTTTCAAACCTTAACTATTTTGTATTTAGAAATAATTAATTCTTAAACTGTGAATAAATTGAACCTTTGGTGAATACAGCTTTCATTTACTGCTCTGCAGGAAGGTCCAATGGCTATAGGGTTGGCACCGCAGGATGCCAGTGATAGGCTCATCATTTCTCAGGTACTTTCTCACCATTATAATTGTGGTTTCAATGTGCGGTCCACAGATTTCTCAGTTTTATGCAAATTTGCTGTCATTCATTTTGAGTTTTTAAAATCGACGCTGAATAATATAATATTTTTAACCATTTTTCCTTCTTTCATTTGAAGAAATGTGGGTCTTCACATTAATTGTGTGATGCAGTGAATGAGAGTGAGAGGGATTTGGTAGAATGAAGAAATTGGAAACAATCAATTTGTTTCATGTGGTCTGTTATTACCAGCAACCTAATTAATTATAATTTCTCAATTTGATATCCAATCACCAGATGTGTGTGTCATCCAGAATTATGTGGCACAATCTGGTATTGGTTTATTATTATCATGTGTACCAAGATATAGTGAAATACTTTATTACATACTATCCAGGCGGTGGAAAAAGAGTTAAGGGCCTGTCCCACGAGCATGCAGTCGCATGCGGCAAGCGCGACCAAACCGGAAGCGGGGGCCGCGCGGAGGTCGACTGATCCCCGTACAGGGCCGGTCCCACCAGCATGCGCCTGCATGCGGCGAGCGCGACCAAACCGGAAGTGGGGGCCGCGCGGAGGTCGAGTGAGTGATGTGAAGTTCGATCGAAGTCCGTGGGAAGTTCGCGTGTGACGTAGGTGTCGCGACGCTGCACACGCCCGTCGAGGCGGTGCGTACGGCATCGAGGCGGCTGCGGGCCGGCAGGCCATTGCTGTGCGGAATTTTTGAACAGTGTCAGTTTTTCGGAGCCCCGCGCGATGTCGGGACTAGCTCCGCACAACTCCATATGGCTCTGGCGATCGAAGTGGGACCGGCCCCGCGAGGCCGTACGGCTCAAGCGACCACGTTAGGTCGTGCTTGCCGCATGGAGTCGCATGCTCGTGGGACAGGCCCTTTAGGGAGTAAAGCGTAGAATATGGTGTTACAGCTACAGAGAAAGCACAGATAAAACAAGAATATGGGGTGCAACAAGGTCAATTAGGAGATCAGGAACACAGCCTTAGCATGTGAGGTATATTGAGGTGAGAGGAAAGTGACTACACTTGACATTGAGGCAGCATTTGATGGTAGGAAAAAGGAAGGTAAAGCTGAAGTCAATCTGAATCAAAGTGAAAACACACCATTAGTTAGACTCATAACTCATCGGATGGAAGATTGCTATATTCTGGCAGAAATCATACTTTGCACTCCTCTCCCTAAACCCATGATTGTACAGCCATACAGAATTCCAATACCATGATTAGTGGATGAATACCAGGTTGTGATGAGTCAGAGTACAGACGGAGGACTGAAAACCTGATTAGTGCCAGAACTACAATCTTGTCCTTGACCTCGACAAGACCAAGGAGCTGATTGTTGACTTCAGGAGGGGTAACCTGAGGATTCATTAACCTGTCTTCATTGATGGGATGGTGATAGCAAGTGTCAATAGCTACAACTTCCTTGGTGTGCAGATCTCTTGAAGATCTTTCCTGTGCCCAGCACATTCAGGTAATCATAAAGAAAGCTCATCATTGCCTCCACTTACTCAGAAGATACAGGAAACTAGGTATGTTGACTGTTACACAAAAAAAGCTGGAGAAACTCAGCGGGTGCAGCAGCATCTATGGAGCGAAGGAAATAGGCAACGTTTCGGGCCGAAACCCTTCTTCAGACTGATCGGGGGCGGGTGGGGACAAGAAAGGGAAAAGGAGGAGGAGCCCGAAGGCTGGGGGATGGGAGGAGACAGCAGGGGGGCTGAGGAAGGGGAGGAGACAGCAAGGACTAACAAAATTGGGAGAATTCGATGTTCATGCCCCCGGGGTGCAGACTCCCCAAACGGAATATGAGGTGCTGTTCCTCCTATGAGGAATTGTTCTCCTATGAGGTGTTCCTCCTATGAGGTGCTGTTCCTCCTATGAGGAACAGCACCTCATATTCCGTTTGGGGAGTCTGCACCCCGGGGGCATGAACATCGAATTGTCCCAATTTTGTTAGTCCTTGCTGTCTCCTCCCCTTCCTCAGTCCCCCTGCTGTCTCCTCCCATCCCCCAGCCTTCGGGCTCCTCCTCCTTTTCCCTTTCTTGTCCCCACCCGCCCCCGATCAGTCTGAAGAAGGGTTTCGGCCCGAAACGTTGCCTATTTCCTTCGCTCCATAGATGCTGCTGCACCCGCTGAGTTTCTCCAGCTTTTTTTGTGTAACCTTCGATTCTCCAGCATCTGCAGTTCCCTCTTAAACACTAGGTATGTCGACTAGTACTCTGCTGAATTTCTACAAATATGTGGTAGAGAACATACCAACTGAATGCATCGTGACTTGGTTGAGCAACTCGAACACTCAGAAATGAAGAAAACTACAGAGATTGATGCGTTCTTCCCTTTCCATCACAGGTACTGACCTTCCCACCTTCAAAGGGATCTATTGGTGATGCTTTAAAGGCAACCAATATAATCAAAGACCCACACCACCCTGGCCACTGTTATTTCGACCTTATCACTTGGTAGAAGGTACAGAAAATTGAAAACTATCATCACCAGGATCAAGTATAGCTTTGTCCCCGCAACCACCAGTCTTGAACACTACACAAATAATCTCAGCAACTATGAACTTGTCTGGGACTGTGTTTTTGGTAGCACTCGAACTTTTGTTTTAACAGTTGGAGTTATCTGGCATTACTGTTATTAATTAACTGTATTTTTGATTATAGTACGTTATGTGTGCATTGTGGTTCATGGGTCCAGTAAGGTGCTGCAAGGAAGAATTTCATAATTCCATTGCTGATAATAGGACAATTAAACATTGTTCACTCATTCCAACTCCGGGACATCAGATGTTTGCTGTCGTCGGTCCCTACATCTTTAGTTGCTTTATAAATCACCTTCCAGCAGACAGTATTCAAGTTCATTCTCAATTAGCAGCAACAAAGCAGCTCATGCCGGCATGATACAAAGCCAAAGCATCAATCAGACATGGGTTAAAACACATGCTGCTGGAGTAAATCAGTGGGTCAGGCATCATCTGTGGAGGGACTATTTAGATGACGTTTCTAGTCAGAACTCTTCAGTTTGTGTATCGCCCAAGATTCCAGCATCTACAAATTTTACTGTCAGAAATGGGTTGATTAGTGACGTAATATTGTGTCACCTAAGAGCCAGGCTATGACTATCTCCAACTACCCATTGCCTCTGTCATGCAATGGGATTATTGTCAGAAAATAGTAAGATTAAACGAGAACTTACCAGTTTGAAGTTTGATCTGTATTTTATGAGGAGTTACGATGAGGGATTTCGTGAAGAACCCCGCTTCCACGCATGCGTGTCATTCTTCAAAGCAGCGGTGTGAGGTCACAGGAACCTATAATGATCTAACATAGTAAGATTATCAAAGAGATACCAGTTTTTGATATGATCATAAGAGGGTGGGAGCGGAGGGCACGAAATCCCTCATCGTAACTCCTCATAAAATACAGATCAAACTTCAAACTGGTAAGTTCTCGTTTAATCTTACTATTTTACTTCGGAGTCACGTGAGTGACTTCGTGAAGATTTCAAAGCTCTGTGACCTCATGCCGTGGAACGAGTCCATGCTTCACAACTGCCTTGGGTATTGGGAGAGAGCATCATTAGTAATTTTAAAACACAATTATACAAAGAGTTGTGTGGTATAATGAAAAAATTATATATAACATTTTTTAAAAATTTGAGAATCATAGCCCTGTACAATTTTTGCTGCGGATGTTGCTGCAGCCCTGGTGGAATGAGAGTTAAAACATTAGTGTCATTTTTAGGACCTATTTGAGCCACCTAATATAGTTTGAGTCGTGACCCTTTCATGCGGTTTCTTTTTAAGAGATAAACAACTCCATTTTCTGACCTCGAATGTTCTTAGTATATTCCATATATTGTTAGATGTGTCTTGCTATACACGGTCGTTTGCCATATGGGTGTACCATAAATTCAAACACTTGACCCGAGGAAACCCGATCTGTTTTCTTTTATTAAATCCTGTATGACAACACCAGTTTCTCGGTGAGATGATCAGGGAGTCCAGGCTCAGTTTGCTTAATGGCTGGACTTGTTGTGCGGTAAATAGCACCATGAGCATAACCATCTTCCTGGTCTGTTACTGAAGTGACAACGCTGTTATGAGCTACAAGCTCCTCAGCATGTTGAGAAACGACACCCACGTCCCAGATTTCGGAGTACCTGGTTTTATTACCAGGGGTGCGTTCCCACCGCGTGCCGCTCCGTTCCTTGTGATAGGTAATTGGAGAGTGCACTTGTGGCACTATTGATGGCACTGTAGCTCCATCGATTATCATAATGGAGGCTTGTTAAAATTCCAATACGGCCAGAATGTTCTTGGCCTTTTGGTCGAGGTTGTTGTCCAAGCAGTATATGCCCCATTTCTTGATGTCCAAAGGTACTGCTTCCGTGTTGACAGTCTTAGTGCAGGTGAGATGAGATTCATCGTCCTGTCTGACAGCCCAATGCCGTGCAGTGGGTCTTTAGACTCTATAAATCCATAATCCATAGTCTTATGGCATGGATGACAGCCTCCAGTCACTGGAAAATTAATAATTTTTGGCTATGTTCAATAGGGAACATGGTTCTAAACCATCCCCTGTATGACCGAATACCATGATTTAGAAGGTCAGTCGGAACTCTGAGAATTCCAGATGCCGAGTGTAGTTGAATATCCCTAGTACCCCATTGATGGGGCCGAACGGGGGAAAAAACATCACCCTATGGCTTTGTTACCTAACAATGCCAAGCTGGTTTTAGAATTTTAGTAAATAATATTGGAGCTAATGATTGCCCCTATTGTAAGCACTATTGCCAAAGTTCCTCTTTTGTGTCAATGCCTGCCATATAGAAAACCCGCAGCTGACACCAAGTCTTATCAAGAAAAAAGAGTATCCATCTTAAAATGAATATCTAGAACAAATGTGTTTAGGGTTAAAATCAATGATAATCCTGCAACCCTACTCTATTTTATTTTTAATAAATATGTTTGATACAATTCTAATGTTCCATGAAAAGTATGCTCAATCACATCTTTTGTGTACAATTTTTGTAGACCATGTGGGTTTTAGATAGTTTGGTTATGTAAGGACAAAATGCCCTTCTGGTGTATGTTGTACTGAGGTTATTGGAATGAGTAAATCTTATCAGATAACCCTGAATACTGCTGAGATTATATGAATCTGTAGTGATTATATACCATACATAACTGTAGTGTTGTAACCTCCCCTACCATCATAGGTCCCTATTTTAAACAGAAGAAAACCCCACCCACCTACCTCCATGGTTACCGGTGGTTGTGTTATTTCCTTGGTTTTTTGACAAAGGAGGTTCTGGTTTGATATCTCTTGTTCGGGGTTGTGTGGGAGGTTGAGGTTCCCGCATCTTCCAGGGTGGCCGCCCTGGCCATACCCTAAAAAAGGATCCTGCGGGTTATTGATTTCTAGCACTGCCACTGGTATGAGGCACATTATTTATGGCGTTGCCTGTGGCCGGTATCATGCTCCAAAAATAGGCCCTTGCGCTGGCCTTGATGAGCCCCAGTGTCTTGGCTTTGTCCACTCACGGTTCTTTGTTTGCAAATGGTAGCATTTTTTGGGGTCCCAGTGCTGGCTGAATGGCCGCCTTCCATGTGTAGTTCAGATCATATTGCATATTACTAAACAGAGCTAGTGCGTCTAGATGGTCTTTGGTTACCTACATTTAGTCCAGGGTGCGAGTGTATTCTATGATGCCTTCCGTCAATCCCTTTAAGGTTCTCTGGATCTTGAGGTCCTGGTTCCTGATGTTCGTCCCCATATGCTGCCAAATGCATTGGTTTACACTGGGCACCCGTAATGCCTCACCGTTGCCAGGTGGCAGATGTCTGGCCAGTGTCTGTAAATTTATTCTTGTTGGCGTTTGTGGCCAGACATATAGTAATACTATTGCCATCCTGGATCCAAGTCTACCCATGTTTGACTTGGTTAAAGTAATCAGCCACCATGTCCAGCAGAGTCCCTGCTGTGTTAGGATCATGGGACGCTGTATTACCAGGCTCTGGCCCATCAGGGTCCTGCCTACTCTTTTTTATAGAGTTAGAGATCTCTAGGGTCCCGCACGGGGTACCCATGTGGGGCTTAACTGCTGCCCACTTGTCTTTTGTTCTGCGGACCCCTCTTGCAAGTCAACCCAGAACTGACCCACAGTGCTCCCCTCTGATGGGGTAGAAGCATTGTGCAGCCCTCAAAGAGGTACTGCTGTGGGTTATCACGTTGGAGCAAGGCTCCATACACCGCTTCTTCCCGCTCCAGCCCTCTCGGGCGCTGGTTGCCGGCGGTTTTATGCAAAGTCGGACCCTTCTCAGTCCACTACCTTGTTTGATTTGTGTCTAGCCTACCGCTCGGCCGCATGGAGCTGGCCGGTGCGGGGCCGACATCGGGCACCGCTGATCCCACTACGGTTGATCCAAGTGCCGCTGGCTGCTGCTGGCTGCCCGCTGTTCCACGGTCCTCCTTCTCCAGCTTTGTCCTTCCTTCCGTGGAGTGGATATGGCCGGTGTGGATGATAACTGGCACAGCTGATTCCATCTATTCCTTTAACCCGGCTCCAACGCTCTCAGCGCTCCTGGCTGCTCCTTTATCTTAGACCCGTGGGACCCACCCCCGTACTGACGGTACTGGTCCCTTGCGGTCGTTGCAGCCGGTCAACCCCACTCTAATGCCCTCAATTCTGGGCACTCCTACTTATATGGTCCTTAGCTAAGGAACATATAAGACATTAAAACTGATGATAACAGCTATTATAGATTTTATTTAATGATAAGAACAGATACTACACTTGATCTTAGCCAAAAGGCCTAGAAGCGATCATTGTAACTAAAAACCCCACTGGGACCGACCCTGGTACTCACATACTGGTCCCTTGTAGTAGATTGCAGCCAGTCAACTGCCAAGTCCTTTGCTGCTGAAAAATGAATTTTCTCACCGTGCTGGAGCGAAGTTGGGCACAGGTGTTTTCCTCCTCCGGGAATCGATGTGCCCATGCTGCTCCTGCCATTGCCAGCTCCTGCCGTTGCCAGCTCCTGCCGCAACCTGCGCTCCTGCAGCTGCCGGCTGCCACTGCTGCTGCCCGTACTCCTGCAGCCGCCCGTACTCCTGCAGCCGCCCGTACTCCTGCAGCCGCCAGTACTCCTGCTGCTGCTGCTGCCGCTGCCGACTGCCGCTCCTGCTGCTGCTGCCACTCCTCCGCGGTTCACCCGCCGGCCTTCTGCAGCTTACATGGACCCGGTCCATGTCTGCACCTAGAAGGTAAGTTGAAGGAAACGCAGGGTCTCTTACCTGCTGTTCCCGACTTTCCTTCTCCCGCTGGTGACCGTCGTTCCTTCCGTTGCGGGTTCGAGTCGCTCGGACCGACCCCGGTATCCACGGGCCTGGTCCTTCGCGGCAGTTCCGCAGCCGGTAAAACCCGGCTGTTCCTATCCCGGTGCCTACCTTTTGGAGAAGGTTTTCGTCCCCAACGTCCCGTTCCTACTTCATCAGTGCCGCTGCACTCGCTGAGTGTTTCGAGCCCCGGTACCGCTGGTCCGTGCTGTCTGTCCCGCAGCCTCTGCGCTGGCTGCTAGCGACTGGTCCCAAGCCAGTCTCGCTTGAGACTGGCATACGGACCTCTTTACTTTGCTTCCCGCCCGGCCGAGAGGTGAATTTTGCCGGTGCGGGAGCAAAGTCGGGCACAGGTTGTTCCCCACCCAGGGAAACTCGTGCTGTTGCTGCTGCTGGCTGCTCGCCCTCCACGGGTCTCCCTGCCAGCTTTCCGCAGCCACCTAAAAGTAAGTAGAAAAAGAGGGAAAACGCAGAGTCTCTTACCTGCTGTTCCCGACTTTCAAATTCTCCCGCTTGGGGAACGCCGTTCCCCCCTGTGTGACTCGTTGCAATGTGTAGCGATATGGCACGCATGCGTGGAAGCGGGGTTCTTCACGAAGTCACTCACGTGACTCCGAAGTAAAATCAACATCACTGCATATGGCAATGAACTTGAACTTGTGCCCAAGGGAATGAAGAGGAGAATCATTGAACAACTTTGTAAACTTGCTACGATCGAAGAAATTCTCAATGAAATAACTGTAAATAAACAATTTTGCAAGGTTTAAAAAAAAAATCATTTTATTGTCATACTTGGATAATTGGTGTTGTTAGCCTTCATTTATTGATGGACATCAGAAAGACTGAGAAACATTAGAACATAATTATAAACAAGCAAGAATAGACCAGTTAGCCATCAAGCAGCTCTGCTGCTCATTAGGTTAATGATTTACCTAGTCTTGCAGTAACACTATCATGATCTTTCCCTTATTGACTCCCTTACAGTTTAAATGTCTGAGAGTCACCACCTTGAATATATGGGATGATTTCACCTCTACAGCTCTCTGTGGTGGTTAGAGAATTCCAAAGATGTACGACCCTCTGAGGGAAGAGATTACCCCAGCTCCATCTTTTTCTGAAACCACGTCCCAAGATCTGGACACCCCCATCAGGAGAAACATACTCTTAACACCCATGCTGTCCTTCTCCTCAGGATTTTGTGCGATCACCTCTCCTGTTCTCCAATGAGTATAGACTCTTTTTAATTCAACCTCTTTATCCCAGGAGTCAACATGGTGAACCATCTCTGTATTGCCTCCAATGCAAGCAGTATTTAAGAATAAGGAGTAAGCCATTTAGAACGGAGACAAGGAAACACTTTTTCTCACAGAAAGTCGTATGTCTGTGGAATTCTCTGCCTCAGAGGGCGGTGGAGGCAGGTTCTCTGGATGCTTTCAAAAGAGAGCTAGATAGGGCTCTTAAAAATAGCGGAGTCAGGGGATACGGGGAGAAGGCAGGACCAGGGTAGTGATGGGGATGATCAGCCATGATCACATTGAATGGCGGTGCTGGCTCGAAGGGCTGAATGGCCTACTCCTGCACCTATTGTCTATTCCTGATGTGGTCTCGTCAGTGCCTTGTAAAGTTGAGTCAAAACTTGCCTACATTTATACTCCATATTCCTTTCAAAAGGTCAATGTTCTACTTGCCCTCCTAATTATTACATGTACCCACATGATTACTTTAGTGTTTTATATATTTTGTTTCCTTTGCACCAAACATTTTAAAGTTTTGTTTATACACTAAACAGAAGGACAAATTTATTAAAGGGTTAAGGGTTTATTAAAAAATAAAGGTGATTTTTGTAACACTCTTTTCCCCTGAGTGGTTCCTCACATGCAGACAGTTGTATTTGAGTGAAATCGGAAATTTAACACATTGGACAAATGGGGCCTGCTTTTTAACACTCCACCTACATTGAAACATTTGATTTTCCGTTGATGAAGTTCAACCCAAAATCTTCATTGTGCTACTCTTATGGGCCTGTCCCACTTAGGTAATTTTTTAGGCGACTGCAAGAGACTATGCGGTCACCACATGGTCGCCACATGTTCATGGGTGGTTTCCGGGAAGTCGCCTTGATGGTCGTGAGGAGTTCCTGCATTCTGGGAACTAGTTGTGGCGTCATTATGGTCACCACAAAATTTTCAACATGTTAAAAAATTAGCCGCGACCAGAATGAAGACGCCATGGAGAGTAGCGAGAGTGCCGTAGGTGGGTTGCCCAGAGGTCCTAGTGGGTTGCCTGGAGGTCGAATGTTCTTGTAGGTTGTAGCTTGTGCTGACCGGTGAATCTCATTGGGGGAAAAAAACCCGTCAGCAACAGTTTTCAGAACCAGGGATAACCGACCGGTAACGTTAAATGTCCGCCGAGCTTCACGGCCGTGTATCTCTGGCTTCTTAAAAGTTGTCTCCACTTCTCTCCCCGCTCCCCCCCCTCCCCCCCCCCCCCCCCCCCCCCCCCCTCTCTTTTAAAGGACTTACCGTACACTGTGCTTTAGTCGTCTTAATTACAGAGCCAACCTTCCTGTTCATCGTGCTGTGTGTCTGTACCACTTTGGCTTTGCACCGTGTGAATTTTACTCAGTCAGCGCTCCCCCGCTTGCCCTGTCCCCTGCGTGCTGGTGAAGGAAGCGGTGTGTGTGTGTGTGTGTATATATCTGTTCCACTCTGACAGTCGGAGTACCAGTTGCCGGTTTTTCAGGCGACTGCTGGCAACTTGGCAGTCGCCTGAAAAATCGCCTAAGTGGAACAGGCCCATTAGTATCATTGAATCAAAGTGAATTTCTGGTACAATTTTTTTTTTTTTTCTACTGCACGGTTTATCACTCATGTTTGATATTTGCGGGATTTAAATGCAGATGTGTACTTATACATATAATTTCATTCTACTGCCAGAATCAATTTGATAACCTGTATCGGAAGTATATCACGTACACAGGTGGTGAAGAACTGTTTGGCCTGTCTGTCACTGAATATCCTCGGTTGCTAGAAATAAAGAAACAGCTGACATTACTCCAGAAACTATACGGCTTGTACAATAACGTGATCAATACTGTGAACGGCTACTATGACATCCTCTGGTCAGAGGTCAACATAGAAAAAATCAACAATGAGCTTATGGAATTTCAGATAAGGTAATGATTAAATTTTGTGAAGCCGCTGTTTGTTGGCATTAAACATTGTCAATTTGTTATTTTCAATTTGGATTTGATTTTGGGATAAACTAAATATTTTTTTGGCTGCTAATATTTTGTGTCCATTATCTTCCAGAAACTAACGTGTATTATCTTCCATTATGTTCCCGAAGCTAATGTGTATTATTTTACCTCCACAGTATTGTCTCTTTCCATTCTGAACTCAAGCATTTTGCTGCACTAACTCTTCCACTTTCATCACTTTAAGAAAACTAACTCCATGCTGTTTCAATCCTTGCAATGATTCATAAGTTTATTTTCTGTTTTGATGTGTGTCTATCATTCCAGTCTCATAATTAGAGTGGTTTCACAACTAATGGGGCTTCATAATTCTTATCTTTGCTTTAAAATGCTCCATTACGTAACTCCTCTCTATTCGGCCATCTCTTCCAGCTCCTCGTCTTCCCCTAAACTTCTTGTTTGTCTTTTTGTCCAGCCACCCCATTTCCCCCACAGTCCCACACGATATAATTTATATTTAAAAAAAACAAGCTTCCTCACCTTCAACTCCTGAAGAATATCACGAAGAAAACTCTTCCTGGAAATTAATGTCACATTTACAGTTTTTTCCTTAGTTTGCTGTCTCTCTTCTTCATACATAAGGATGTGGGTATAAAATGCCTTGATAGATCATACATATGATGTGACCATTCAAAATGTCATTGATACTTTTGAGGATCTTCTACTAATGTCTATATGCATCCTCCTACAATTTAAAACATAATGCATTTGGTCTGCATTCTATCCTGGCACAGCAGCTTGCAGACCAAATGCATTATGTTTTAAATTGTAGGAGGATGCATATCTCTGTGTTTGCACTGGAGGAGCTAGAGCATTGGAACAAATCATTGCTAAACTAGGTACCAGGGAGCTGCGGACTCCAGTGGGAAGCGGCCGATTTGGAGGTCCAAGCCGCTGAGGTTGGCCTCCCGTTCCAACGTCGGAGTGCCAACATCGTGGCGAGCGGGCCTGAGTGGCGGGCTGCCCGTAGCGTCGACTGCAGAGGGCTCCGGAGGCCCCGACCACGGGTGAACGTCAAAGGAAGATGACTGACTTTGGTGCCTTCCCTCACAGTGGGAAACGTTTGATTCTGCTGTGTGGGGATGTTTTATGTTGAACTCTATCGTGTGTTGTGTTCTTTATTTTATTGTATGGCTGTATGGTGATCATATTTCACCGTGCCAACTGGCACATGTGACAAATAAATGTATCTTGTAATTGCTCTGGTATTTTATATAATTCATATGTTTAATCAATAATGTTTTATTATTAATGTTTTATGTATCATTCTTATCTGTCACTATGTCATGTTGTCACTTGTGGGCGGAGCACCAAGGCAAATTCCTTGCATGTGAATACCTGGCCAATAAACTTATACATTCATTTTACTAAACTTTAGGAGGTTCCATAAATATTTTTATTTTACATTTTTAATTTGATACTTATTTGGAGGCAAAGGCTCAAATGAATCTATTATACCTCTATATGCTGACATCATTCATATTAATCTCAGCACAGCTAGATTTCAGGAATAGTACTGAATACTTAATATCAAATGAATGTATTCATTTGAATAAGATCTCAGAACCTCGCTGGTTTTCACATTTCACTCCCTTCTGTTAAGTTTTATTCTCTTCCTCTGACTCTCTCGGACATGGTTCCCTGACATGGGCCTCCCAGGTTGATAGGGTGGTGAAGCAGACTTTAGGTATGCTGGCCTTCATCAGTCAGGGAATTGATTATGGAAGTTGGGACCTTGTGTTGTAGTTGTACAAGATTATGTTGAGGCTGCACTTGGATATTGTGATCGGTTTTGGTCACTCTGCTACGCGAAAGATGTCATTAAACTGTGAAGAAAGCAGAGATGTTTTATGAGGATGTTGTCAGGATTCAAGGGCCTGAGTTGGAGAGGTCGAGCAAGCGAGGAGCTGCTTCTTTGGAGCACGGGAGACTGAGAGGTGATCTGATAGAGGTACATAAAATCATGAGGGGCAATGACAAGGTGAATGCGGTGGTCTTTTTCCCAGGGTGGAGAGATTAAGCACCAGAAGGCATGTGTTTAAGGTGGGTCGGAAATATTTAAGAGCAACCTTAGGGAGAAATCTTGCACACAGTGTGGCGGGTATATAGACCAATCTGCCAGAACAAGTAGTTATGGCAGGTATAGTAACAACACTTTAAAATTTGAACAGGTACGTGACTAGGAAAAATTCAGAGGGATATGGGCCAAACATGGGCAAATGGAACTAGTTTAGATGAGCTGCCTGGATCGACATGGATGTGTTGGACTGAAGGACCTGTTTTCAGAGCATATGGCCTGACTGCTGATCCATAACAATTTCCCATTGCAGCAGCAGCTGAAATTAGCATCATGGTTGCCCTCGACATCAAATCAATTCTCATATTTTGTTCTGTGGCATAGTTCAAAAATTCTTGAACACATTTCACTGTAGATAATATAAATTATTTTAAAAGGTACTTAAGTTGGATGATTGTGAGAAAACTTTTAAGTAAATTTTATAGGGAGACTTGAGACCTTGAGGAGAAATTTTAATTAGATTTTTATTGTTGCATGCTGTTTGCATCTCCCAGTTTTGGGTGAATTGTGGTCAGTTGTAAAACTACGCAGGTGGATGCACAAACATCACATTTCATGGGTTCATAAAATGTAAAGACATGCAGTTCCCCTCTCTCCTTGTGAAACCTAAAAAATGCACTTATACTTGACTCCAAAAGACTGCCAGAAAGGAAAGCACTCACTTTCATCCACCAACTCAAGTTACGTACTGCTGAGGTCTGCCATTTCAAATGAAACAAGCTAAAATTATGAACTTATTTCTGAATGTTGGATACCTTTCTTCAATCTGCATCGCAATTATTTGTACTTCAGATGTCGCAAGCTTCCACGTGCTTTGAAAGAATGGCAAGCGTTCCTGGATTTAAGGCAAACTATTGAGGATTTCAATGAATGCTGCCCACTGTTAGAGCACATGTCTAACAAAGCTA
Organism: Leucoraja erinaceus; assembly: GCF_028641065.1. Taxonomy (NCBI): domain Eukaryota; kingdom Metazoa; phylum Chordata; class Chondrichthyes; order Rajiformes; family Rajidae; genus Leucoraja; species Leucoraja erinaceus. The sequence goes on along the minus strand of NC_073378.1, from coordinate 81,188,873 downwards.
TGATGCCACGACACTGGAAACGAATCGCAGACACCACAGGGCATAATTTTGATGTAGAAAGTGAAATGTTTAAGTTGAGAAACATTATGGAAGCCTCAATACTGAAATATAAAGAGGAAATTGAGGTATTTGTTTTATGTTATATAATGCAAGAATTTTTTAGAGCTTAATGGAATAATGTGAATAATTAATCAACATCGTAAAATATTTTGCTTCCTGCAAGAATAAACATTATATTGAACTAATTTATGAATTGTTGAGATCTGAGAATGGAGGTGCTTCTAAAAGTAAAATAATATGTTACTTTTTTTTTAGAAGATACCCATTGGAAGTCTGTCCTCTTAATTTGTTATATCTATTTATTGTCATTAGGTTTTACAATAGTAAAATGAGTATATGAGAGATCATTATTAATTAAAAAATTAAGTGGAAACGAGACGCACAAAGTCAGGGGTTAAGGGGTTAAGCCCTTTAAGTCCTCGTTGAGTTACTCCAACATTTTGTGTCTGACAGTTGTGTCAGTTGTTTTGCTTTACAATTTTTAACCGTGTGTTAAACTTGGATTGTGCCATGACTCTCAAAAGCTGAACTTTCTCAAGTGCACTCGTGGACTTTAATTATGTGGCACATATTTCATTCCAAGATATAGAGAGACAGTGTAGGAAACACTGAGGAGGTCGGGCAATATCTGTAGAAATAAAAATAGTTGACATTTCAGGTTGAAGATCCTTTGAGCATGAGTGTAAAAGGGAAAACAAGAGTTTAAACTCAGAGGTGGCTGAATGGATAAAACAAAGGGAATATGCCTTTTTGGGTGTGACTACAATTACTTGATATGATGTTGAAGAAGTCATTTAGTTGATAGATTAATGTGCAAAGAGAGAGAGAGAGGGAGAGGGCACTCAAAGGAATAAATGCTCCCTGACCTGCTGATCGTTTCTGTTTTTATTCCAGCTTTTTAACATCTGCAGTTCTTTAATGTTTATTACCAGTATTGAAACTGATGTTTAAATCATATTTAAACAACAAAATGTAAGCATTCGTCATGTGATTGTGCATATTTGAAAAAAAAACATTTTGGTTTCACAAAGGTTATCTCAATCATTCGCATATAGTCTGTACTTGCATACATACTCAAACAAGGTCTAACAGTTGAGATCTATTTGTTCCTTTGGATTATTGCAGGATATTTGCATTAGTGCTGTGAAAGAGAAAGACATTGAGCAGAAATTAAAACAAGTTATTGCAGAATGGGATTGCAAAACATTCACTTTTGCCAGTTTCAAAACACGTGGTGAGCTTCTGCTGAGAGGGGACAGTACGTCGGAAATCATTGCCAGTATGGAGGACAGTTTAATGGTCCTTGGATCATTGATGAGTAACAGGTTAGTTATGCACTCAGGATCATTTGTTTCAGTTTACTTTGTTTTGTTGATTGCAGACAAATTTTCATCTATTGATCAAGATTTCTTTCAGGCTTCGTATTGTGAAGGCTAATTTTTCAGTTTAAGTAGTATTAAATTAACAAAGTTTGTTAAATGGGCGGTGCAGAAAATAAATTGTACAATTACGGTACATTTTGCATAAAGATTTGAACTTATTCTTATTTCATGGCAGATACAATACTCCTTTCAAGGCACAGATTCAGAAATGGGTTCACAATCTGTCCAACACAACTGATATCATTGAGAACTGGATGACTGTACAGAATCTATGGATTTATTTGGAGGCAGTTTTTGTGGGTGGAGATATTGCAAAACAGCTCCCTAAGGTATGGAACTGGCTGGATAAAGTTTTGCTTGTCTAAAATCCTAAGATTTTTAAGGTTGAAGAAATTATAGGATTTATTTTTTCAATATGAAATTCTACCTTTGAAATCTGCCAAATTGATGACATTGTGGGTAAGTAAGTAAGTTTATTGGCTAAGTATTCACATACAAGGAATTTGCCTTGGTGCTCCGCCCACAAGTAACAACATGACATATAGTGACAGTTACGACTGACTCAGACAACGCTAAACATTAATAATAATAAGACATTAATGATAAAACACCATTGATCAAGCATGTGAACCAACAAAATACCAGATCAAAGGGAGGCGACAGATTTTTGGCTGTTGAGTAGAGTAACGACTCGTGGATAAAAGCTGTTTTTATGTCTGGCTGTGGCAGCTTTGACAGTCCGGAGTCGCCTTCCAGAGGGAAGTAATTCAAAGAGTTTGTGACCAGGGTGAGAGGGGTCAGAGATGATCTTGCCCGCTCGCTTCCTGGCCCTTGCAGTGTACAGTTCATCAATGGGGGGAAGGTTGCAGCCAATAATCTTCTCTGCTGATTGGAAGATTCGCTGCAGCCTCCAGGTGTCGTGCTTGGTGGCTGAGCCAAACAGGACCATGATAGAGAAGTTGAGAACAGATTCTACGATGTAGAATTGGACCATCATTGCCTGTGGCAGATTGTGCTTCCTCAGTTGCCGCAGGAAGTACATCCCCTGTTGTGCCTTTTTGACTAATATATGGTGTGGAATATGCTAGATCTGATCTCTCAGGAACATAGGTGCTGGAATAATGTATCTACTTTAATATTTATGACTGCATTGCAAACGTTATGGTGTACAGTATTTCAAAACCTACACACAAGGTATATGATAGCCTTGTGAAGAAAAGTTGTTTTGCCTGCCTGTTGACTTGCATTTTATTTTCTGCCACTTTAATTCACCATCAAACTTCCAGTCTGAATTTTTTGTTTGTGGTCTTCCCTATTGTTACAACAAGACCCAGCATGGTCTTCAGAAATGATGACGTGTTTTGTCTCGGCATGTTGCATCTTACAGTATTCAATATTAAATTCTCCAACTTTAGATAACTTTATTTTGGTCTGTATTTGAGTTGGCCATTTCTGCATGTCATCATGTTTGCTTTGTTTCTTGTCATTCTGCTATAACTCAAGGAAGCCAAACGTTTTTCAAACATTGACAAATCGTGGGTGAAAATCATGACTCGGGCTCGTGAGACCCCAAATGTAGTGCATTGCTGTGTAGGTGATGAAACCATGGGACAACTTTTACCACATTTATTAGAACAACTGGAAATCTGTCAGAAGTCATTGACAGGGTAAGTCTTTAATCTTCTGAGTTGTCCTCATGTTGTCGACAGAACAGTAACCATGATAATGGTTCAGACCAGATTTTAACTTAATCAGACTTTATTTACAGTAACATTATTTAATTTAAAATTTGTATATTAACATAACAGTACTGCAAAACATTTCTATTATTTTTCCCTAGATGAGCTATAAATAATTTTCAAACACTTTGTTTAAAAGTACATTAAATGATATATGTGTAGGAAGGAATTGCAGATGCTGATTTAAACCGAAGATAGACACAAAATGCAGGAGTAACTCAGCGGGACAGGCAGCATCTCTGGAGAGAAGGAATGGGTGACGTTTCAGGACGAGACCCTTCTTCAGATATAGTTGTCCTCTTCTTGTCTACCTATTAGTTATTGCTTTACTTTCTACTCATAGGTACCTTGAAAAGAAAAGACTTCTTTTTCCTCGATTCTTTTTTGTATCTGATCCAGCCCTCCTTGAAATCCTTGGTCAGGCTTCGGATTCCCACACCATTCAAGCACACCTACTGAACGTTTTTGATAACATTAAAACTGTCCGTTTCCATGACCGGGTAAGGTTAAGAAACATAATTAAAATGAAGCATTTATCATTCAATGTAAATAGAAACATTAACTTTAATTCTACTTATTGTCCTCTTTGGTGCATGTAAATGGGAAGGTCAGGAAGCATAATACCAGGTATTTAACGAGGTTGCTGCTGATGCATTCAATCCTTCAAATTAACTGAAAATTGAGCGGTGTCAAATTTGCATGTAGCTAAGTCTATTGAAATTTGATCTTGCGTCTTGCTGAGATATGGGCAATAAGCTCTTTTATAGTAGCTCCGGTGCAGTGATCAATACAATTTGAAATTCATTATTTCTGAGCCATTAACTTAGTTAACAGGAGGCCTGTTGAGTTGAAGTTTAAACATGGGATGTTATTGAGCAAATTTGAGACATTATGAGGTCAATATATCTTTATTAACAGGTGTATGATCGTATTTTGGTTGTGTCTTCACGCGAGGGTGAAATAATTGAACTGGATAAACCTGTTATGGCAGAAGGAAATGTAGAAGTCTGGCTAAATGCTTTACTGTTGGAATCTCAGAAATCACTCCATCTGGTCATCCGTTCTGCATCTATGAGCATTCAAGACACTGGTTTCCAACTGACTGAGTTTCTGAATTATTATCCAGCACAGGTATACTTCTGGTTAAAATATTGCAATCTATTCTCAATTTATTTGTAATTGGAATATGCGACTCTACCATTTCATTTATAAAGGCATATATTCATGTTTTTATGCATCAAAAGAGGATTTGCTCAAGTAAAAATAACAATCTTAAAAAGAAAAGCGGGTCATATTTGTTTAAATGTTATCATTAGAGATAAACTGACTAGTTTGAGTTTAGAATTTTATGTTATATCCACTATCTAACATGAGATATTTAAAAATCACTACCAATGACAGATTGTGTCAATCTATATATTTTATTTTTTTTCCTAAAGGTTGGGTTGCTTGGAATTCAAATGATTTGGACAAGAGATTCGGAAGAAGCATTAACCAATGCCAAATATGACCGAAAGATTATGCAACAGACCAATCAATCATTCTTAGAATTGCTGAACATCTTAATTGGCATGACAACAAAGGATTTAAGTGCAATGGAGCGTGTGAAATATGAGACTCTTATCACTATCCATGTACACCAGCGAGATATCTTTGATGACCTGGTAGGAATTGAGTTAAATAATTTGCCTCTCTATAATAGTCTTGTCTCGTTAAAGGTTTTGAAAGGCAATTGGAACATCAAATTCATTTTTGATGAGACTTTGACAATGATTGAAAAATAAAATATATCCTCAGTATTGTTTGTCCAATTTAATCCATTCTTTATTAAAAAGCATGCATTTGGACAGTGAAATCTAACTAATTTGATTAACAAAATAATATAAACTAGTGTTTAAAACACAACAGCAGATCATTTTGAAACAGTTTTTAATAGTATTCTTACAATATAGTTTTAAAATCCTGTGTATTTCCCACTTAGGAAGACAATATTTTATTGGATCCAAAATGTTCTTTTGTTTTTGATTATTGATCTGCAAACCACTATTCAATAATCCAAAAATTGGAAAATTAATTTATTTCAGCATAGCAAATCTTAATTTCCTTGTCTTTTCTTTGTTAAAATTACATCAATAGCCATTGGTAATTCAGCTCCTTGAGTCTGCTTTGCTTGTCAATAAGATTATGGCTGAAATAAAACAAAGTTGTAGTTATCTGCCTTTAATCAATATTCCAGAATCTATTACTAAAGACCAATCATCCTTTCAGCCTTTTCCAGTGAAAAATTTCCAGATTAATGCGATCCTCCCAATAGAAAAAAAAATGATCACTGGTCAAAACACAATGCTGAAGGAACTCAGCAAGTTGGATAACATCTGTGGAGGGAATGGACAAACTACACTTGGGGTCGAGACTGGGAATTGGTTTAAAAGAGAGATGGATGCTTTTCCGTCTTTCTTCCCTCTCATCCAATCCGTCTGAAGAAGGGTTCCAAAGGAAAACATCCTATGTATGCTCCCTCCATAGGTGCTGTTTAACCTGCTGAGATCCATGAGCACTTTGTGTTTTTGCATAAGATTCCAACATCTGCAATTTCCTGTGGCACAAATGAATCCTAGTATTTCCTCATGTTAAACTGAATGTTACAAAAAGCAAGGAAACTGGGAAATGTAATGTTGGACATGTGTTTTTAACTGTTATGACTAATTACATTTTTAACGGAAAGTAATTTGTACCCTTGAAATGTTAACTAAAAACTTGTATTTGATTCATTGTGAATCTTATCCGGTCACTTTTTTGAGTATGTTGAACATTCACATGAAATATCAGTTGCCTTGCAACATTCAAGTGGAGATTCCCTTGTCAGACTGCAAAAGGACATTTTTATATTCAGCATGGCCAACACAGAAGAAAGCAGTTCAGTGCAACCAAGATAGAAACATAGAAAATAGATGCAGGAGTAGGCCATTCGGCCCTTCAAGCCAGCACCTCCATTCAATATGATCATGGCTGGTCATCCAAAATTAGTACCCCATTCCTGCTTTTTCCCCATATCCCTTTTTTCCGTTAGCCCTGAGCTAAATCTGACTCTCTCTTGAAAAGGTCCAGTGAATTGCCATCCACTGCCTTCTGTGGCAGAGAATTCCACAGATTCACAACTCTCTGGGTGAAGAAGTTTTTCCTCATCTCAGTCCTAAATGGCCTACTCCTTATTCTTAAACTGTGACCCCTGGTTCAGGGCTCCCTCAAAATGGGAAACATTCTTCCTGCATCTAGCCGGTCCAATCCCTGAAGAATTTTATATTCCAAAAGATCCCCTCTTATCTTTCTCATTTCCAGTGAATACAAGCCCAGGCCACGCATTCTTTCCTCGTATGTCATTCCCGCCATCCTGGAAATTAACCTGGTGAACCTACGCCGTCCTTCCTCAAATTAGGAGACCAAAACTGCACACAATACTCCAGGTGCGGTCTCACCAGGGCCCTGTACAACTGCAGTAGGGCCTCCTTGCTCCTAAACTCAAATCCTCTCGCAATGAAGGCCAACATGTCATTAGCTTTCTTCACTGCCTGCTGTACCTGCATGCTTACTTTCAGTGACTGATGAATTAGGACACCCAGTTCAGACTCCCCTTTTCCTAATCTATGGCATAATTCAGATAATAATCTGCCTTCCTGTTCTTGCCACCAAAGTGGATAACCTCACATTTATCCACATTATACTGCATCTGCCGTGATCTACCCACTCACCCAACCTATGCAAGTAACCTTGCAGCTTCATAGCATCCTCCTTGCAGCTCACTCTGTGACCCAGCTTTGTGTCATCCACAAACTTGGAGATGTTACATTTAATTCTCTCCTCTAAATCGTTAATATACATTTTAAGTAACTGGGGTCCCAGTACTGAGCCTTGTGGCATCCCACTAGTTACTGCATGCCATTCTGAAAAGGACCCGTTAATTCCCACTCTTTGCTTCATGTCTGCCAACCAGTTCTCTATCCATGTCAATACCCTACCTCCTGACTTTCACAGATCCTGTCACTGCTTTCCAAATGTGCTGCTATTACATCTTTAATAATCGACTCCAGCATCTTCCCCACTATCGATGTAAGGCTAACTGGTCTATAATTCCCTGTTTTCTCTCTTCTTTCTTAAAAAGTGGGGTTACATTGGCTAACCTCCAGGCTACAGGAACTGATCCAGAGTTAAGAGAACATTGGAAAATGATCACCAATGTATCCATGATTACTAGGGCCACCTCCTTTAGTACTTTGGACTGCAGACCTTCAGGCCCTGGGGATTTATCTGCCTTCAGTCCCAACAATTTACCCAACACCATTTACTGACATGTGGATTCCCTTCAGTTCCTCCCCTCCCTAGATCCTCAGTCCCCTAGTATTTCTGGGAGATTGTGTGTGTCTTCCTTTAGTGAAGCCAAAACCAAAGTACTAGTTTAACTGTTCTGCCATTTCCTTGTTTCCCATTATAAATTCACCTGTTTCTGACTGTAAGGGACCTACATTTGTCTTCACAAATCTTTCCCTCTTCACGTATCTAAAGAAGCTTTTACAGTTTTTATAATCCCCGCAAACTTTCTTTCATACTCTATTTCCCCCCCTCTTAATTAACTCCTTTGTCCTCCTCTGTTGAATTCTAAATTTCTCCCAGTCCTCCGGCTTGCTGTTTCCTCTGGCCAATTTATATGTCTCTTCCTTGGATTTAACACTATCCTTAATTTCCCTCGTTAGACATGGTTGAGCCGCCTTGCCTGTTTTATTTTTTAGCCAGACAGGGATGAACAATTTTTGTAGTTCATCCTTGCGATCCTTAAATCTTTGCCATTGCATCTCCACCGTCAACCCTTTAAGTACCATTTGCCAGTCTATCCTAGCCAATTCCCATCTTATACCATCAAAGTCTCCTTTCTTTAAGTTCAGGACCCTAGTCTCTGAATTAACCGTGTCACTCTCCGTACAAGATGAGTACTATTTTGAAGAATAATCACATCCCCGAGGGTTGGAGAGTCACATGTTGATTGTTGAACTTTAGTTGAGGGCAAAAACAATGCTGAACTAACTAATTTGCAGAGTTAGGTGAGAATATAATTTAAAGTTGACGACATAAAAGTATCAAGAGTAGAGGGACACGGTCAGGGTTATTTACCACAGGACACCAAAGCGTGTCTTCAGTCAGACAGTCTAAGCACCAGAGTCTTGTGGGAGGCATGTTCCAGATCTCAACAGGAATGCTGGTTGTTTACAGCAAGTGTACAGTACTCATGAAATCAGAGATTTCTAGGGAAATCAGTGTGAATCATAACTTATGCACACAGACATTCTTGCATGAAAATTGTTTTCTAAAGGCACTGAGCCAATCAAACACAACTCTATCATGAAGCATGGTTTTAATGCTATATTATGGGCAATGCAATTGCAGCCCCTGTTATTTTCTCAATTTAAGAATTAAAGATAAAGGAAATAACAAATACTTTTTTTTAATGTGTTTGTTTTGCAGTGTCGTCAACATGTCAAAAGTCGTACAGATTTTGAATGGCTAAAACAGTGCAGATTTTATTTTAATGAAGACTCTGATAGAATGCTGATCAACATTACCGATGTTGGATTTGTTTATCAGAATGAATTTCTGGGCTGCACAGACAGATTGGTTATCACACCCCTTACTGACAGGTGGGCAACTGAAACACTTAACGCTGCTGTTTTTATTTTTTTTAATTAATTAACAGGATATGGATTTTGCTGAGTGCCACATTTATTAGCCATCCCTTATTCCCATTGAAATTGTAGTGGTGGTCTGCTATCGGTCTAATGGATGCAGTTCTTGAATGTCTGAAGTCCGAAGAATTAGATGTAGTGATATTGAAACAACCTGAGAAATTATTTCTAGATCTTTGTGGTCCCATGTGTTTTCTAATGATGTGTTTCTTGATGGAAGAGGTTTCATGTTTAGGAGGATTGAAATAAAAACAGTGCTGGAAACAGTTGCAGCTCAGGCTTCGTCAGTGGAAAAAGAAACAGTTTAGCATTTTATTTTGGGGACCCTTTACCATAATTTGGGGGCTTCATCGGACTTCATATTTTGGAGGTAATGTCTGATGAACCTTAGTGAGTTATTGGAGTACTTCTTATAGGTGGTATATGCTGTTTGTTGGTCAAGGAGGCCTGCATGTTTTGCAGTTTCTTAAGTAATGTTTGGTCTACACTTATCCCAGCTAATGGTGTGTAATCTATCCTGGTCTTGTAGCAATTTCAAAAGGCTTTGAACAGCTATACGAGTTTGGCATTAGCGCTATTCTTCACTGCACAATTCCCAACTTTAACATGCTTTTGCAACAGTGGTATTTATGTGGCTGGCCAAGATATATCGTTGATGATGTCAATCGGAAATTCAGAAATGTAAGTGGTTGGAATCTTTAGTGCTGGAGAAGGCCATCGGCAGGCAGTCAAGTGGTGTGAATATTACTTCCATTTATCAACCCACGTCTGGGTGTAGTTGTCCAGGGCTTGCTAAATGTTGGCACATAGTTGGTCCATTTTAACTGAACTAGACAACATACAATCATCAGCCCATACAGGGCTCGAAATTAGCGGTTGCCCGGGTGCCAATGACCACCCAAAGTGCCGCCGGGCAACCTAAATGCCGAGTCATTTTGCCCGGCTTGGCAGATACTGGTTTATACCGAAGATAGACACAAAAAACTAGAGGAACTCAGCGGGTCAGGCAGCGCCTCTGGAGAAAAGGAACGTGACGTTTCGTGTGGGCGACGGCTGTAGTGTGGGGCAAAGGTACTAGGTGCGGGGTGATGAAGGGTCGGAGTGAATGTTGGGCCTCGCACAGCAGCAGCAGCGGCCGCAACAGCAGCTCCACCTCCTCCTACTCCCGTACCCCTGATAGCGGCCGCTGCTTGCAAATCCGCCAACGGCGATATCCACTTTTAAAACAAACCCTCTCTCACGCCAATGCCGGGAGGAGGGAGGGAAGGGGTGGCCTCCTTCCGCCGTCTAAAGCAGCTGTACCAAAGATCCTGTCCTATAGCTATAGGATCTTTGTGTACAGGATGAGTGGGGGGGGGGGGGGTCAGTACAGGATGAATGGAGGAGGTCAGTGGGCATGGGATGAATGTGGTGGATCAGTGCAGGATGAATGGGGGGTAGACAATTATGCTGGAGAAACTCAGCGGGTGAGGCAGCATCTATGGAGCGAATGAAATAGGCAACTTTTTGGGTCAAGACCCTTCTTCAGACTGTTCCCCCCATTCTTCTTGAATGGGAGGAGCAGTACAGGATGGATGGGGATCGCTGCAGGATGAATGAGGGGATCAGTACAGGAGGAATGGGGGGGATCAGTACAGGATGGATGGGGGATCAGTACAGGATGGATGGGGAGCAGTGCAGGATGGATGGGGAACAGTGCAGGATGGATGGGAAGGGGGGGTCAGTACAGGATGAATTGGGGGACAGTACAGGATGGATGGGGGGGTGGCAGGAGAATCAATGAGAGGTGGATAGGGTGATCAGCGCAGGATGAATAGATTCAGGGGGGGGTAGATGGGGAGGGGAGCACAAGGGATGTCAGTGTGGACTGAATAGAGGCGGGAATGGGGATCAGTGCGGGATGGAGAGTCAAGTCAAGACATTTATTTATATAGCACATTTAAAAAACAACTCTCGTTGGCCAAAGTTCTTTACATTTGTTATAAGAATAGTATAAACAAACAAACTAAATACATATATACATATAGACCTCGCTCAGTGGACGTCAGGAAAGGCTTGGGAGTATAGATAAGATTTTAGTCTTGACTTAAAGGAGTCGATGGAGGGGGCAGTTCTGATGGGAAGGGGGATGCTGTTCCACAGTCTAGGAGCTGCAACCGCAAAGGCGCGGTCGCCCCCAAGCTTATGCCTAGACCGCGGGATATTCAGCAGCCCCAAGTCGGCCGATCTGAGGGACCAGGAGGTGGAGTGGTGGGTGAGAAGACTTTTAATGTAGGAGGGGGAAAGCCCATTGAGGGCTTTGTAGACATAGAGGAGGGTCTTGAAATGTATACGGAACCGCACAGGGAGCCAGTGGAGAGAGGCCAGGATCGGGGTGATGTGGAGAGAAGGGGTCCTGTACGAGAGAGAGCGAGAGAGTATAATCGGTTTTAACAGCTATTGTCATAAAATGCCTTTAGAGATTTCCATGCAATCTGTATATTTAGATATGGATAAATTATGTGGAAAGTGAGTGTGTTTCTGTGCCAATAGCAATAACAACCCATGCTATGGCCATGTCATGGTAATTTGCGGTCCTTCACAGAAAACATGCTTGCATCAATCTGTAGTGTGCATGGTTAAGCATATATGGTAGCATTGGTCCAGGATTTATTGACACAGGTTGATCATACGCTGAATAATCCAACCACATTTTTGTTTGGAAGTGGAAAGAACTAATAGAAATTGCATTAATCGCAATGTGTAAAAAGAGTTGAGATACTGTATTATAATTTTGCTACATGTCATTATGGTATATATGATGTCTTGATTGGTGAATATGTTTAGTTTGTGACTTTATTTGAAGCAGAAATAATATGTGAATGCTTCATTGAGCTTAATTCAGACTGGTAACTACGCACTTCGTCCGAGCACACTATCGCACGCGTCATGCAAACCGTCTTAAATGACCACCTAAACTGTCATTTGGCAACCTAAAAAATCTGCCTAGGTTGCCCGGCTGGCAACAGGGAAAAAAAGTTAAGTGAGAGCCCTGCCATATACCCACTTCAAATCACATGATGAGGCTACTTAATCCTCTTTCTTGGCAGGGTGTTATATACACAATGTCACTGTTGGATATGTGCCCATTTGTAATTGTACTGATTAAGCTGAAGTTATGATTCTGCTTCTCCCTACACAATTATTAACTGACCAGATGAGTATTTAAAGAATTTTGTTAATTTCAGATGGGACTTTTCCAATTTCTTCATTGAGTTTGCACTGTATACTGTACCTTACTTTTAAGAGCTGGCAATACTTTCATGTGGGAAAATGAAATATTAATTAGGAAAATGTAATTGATCTAAATTTTTTAATTATCCACAAGTTTCTTGATTAGCTGAACATTTCTATTTTTGATTCAAAATTCCAACATCTTCATTGGTTTTTGCTTTACAAGTAACTAATTTTGTATGGAATAGGATCCCATAAAAGAATTGAGGGAGCATTGTTGATTACAGCACTGTGGATTATAGCACTTCCTTTTGTGATGTTGTATCCTTTAATATCCATCTGAACTTCAGCCAGTGTAACAATGTTGCAATAACACACTGGATTACAAACAGAGGTCATTCACTCTCATTGTGATGAGAGACTGAATATCACAACTTTCTCACTCTGTTACTGTTAAATTCCTGATCTTCCATTGAACAATCTAGTTCCTTGTCCAACACAAGATAGACACAAAAAGCTAGAGTAACTCAGCGAGTCAGACAGCATCTCTGGAGAAAAGAAATAGGTGACATTTTGGGTCTCGACCCTTCTTCAGATTGAGAGTCACGGTCTCAACCCGAAACGTCACCTATACCTTTTCTCCAGAGATGCTGTCAGACTCACTGAGTTACTCCAGCTCTATATGTTGATCTTTGGTTTAAACCAGCATCTGCAGTTCCTTCCTCCACACTCCTTGTCCAACACACTTGTGCTATGTTATGTCCTTTAGGTGTTACATAACTCTAGCTCAGGCACTTGGAATGAACATGGGAGGAGCACCTGCTGGACCAGCAGGGACAGGCAAGACTGAAACAACCAAAGACATGGGAAGGTGCCTTGGGAAGTATGTTGTGGTTTTCAACTGCTCAGATCAAATGGATTTTAGAGGTCTTGGTAGAATCTTTAAAGGTAAAAAATTATATTTTTAAACGTGCTATCGTATTATATTTATACAAGTTTTGATTATATTGATCTGTTTCAATAAAAACAAACATTAACAATGATGATTTTAAATGTGTGTTTGTTTTCTCCCCATCTTTCCTCTTCTACTGTGGCCAACAGACTTAGACTTAGACTTAGATCCTTTATTTGTCATTCAGACCTTTCGGTCTGAACGAAATGTCGTTGCCTGCAGCCATACATGTAATAATAAACAACAAAACACACAATAAACACAAATTAACATCCACCACAGTGAGTTCACCAGGCACCTCCTCATTGTGATGGAGGCAAAAATCTTAGGGTTACTGTCTCTTTCCTCCTCTTCTCCCTATGCGCTGAGGCGATACCCCACCGGACGATGGTAGATAGGTGGTATATTCACCCAGGTATGAAGGAATTACAGATGATGGTTTACACCGAAGATAGACACAAAATGCCGGAGTAACTCAATGGGTCAGGCAGCATCTCTGGAGAAAAGGAATAGGTGACATTTTCTGTTAAGACCCTTCCTCAGATCTGCAGAATGGTCTTGTCCTAAAATGTCATCTATTCCTTTTCTCTAGTGGTATATTCACCTGTTCTTCTCTAATTGGCCACTAGATGGTGTGCGAGCAATTAAATGTGCACACTGAGCATCTCATAAAACCCACAGAATACAGTTTCCCATGATAGCTTTATTGCAGCATCTCCTCTTGGAAATCCCTGACGCATGAATGTTCAAAGTGGTAAATTCGGTTCCATTTCGGATGGAATTGAGAACCTTGTCCATTCACGCAGAATCTTGACCAGTGTGCACCAACTCACAAACTCCCCACTCACCTGCCTTTCAGTCATCACTTGCCCCATCCTTGGAAGAGCCAAGAAGAATCCGCACAGCCATAAATGAGCAACATCCTTGATCCCAAAAGATTGCTTAAGAAGAAGCAAATTGTACGACTTAATCTTGTCATTGTTCATTGGAAAAATATAATAATGCAGGTGCTTGAAATCTGAAATAAAAGCAGAATAAAAATGAAAATGCACAGAAGGTCAGCATCATATGTGCAAAAGGTTATTTTTCATTTGAATGATCATTGATGTGAAACTTTAACTGGTTTTCTTTTCACGGATATTGTCTGACTTCGGTATTTCCAACATTTCTGTTTTTATATTAGCCATTACTTATTATTTTGTCCCAGCCCAAACTTGCATCTTTATTTTGAGGGGTAATTAATTGTTTTGAATAAAACAATTGTAATTTATGGCATGTTATTGTTTGAGGAATTAAAAAAGATGTATTTAAATTTTATTTTGTAGCATAAAGCATTATTGGAAACTGCATATGATTAAATAATATGCAAACAACCTCTGAGCAGTAAGCAGACATCTTGAAAGCTTGAGATGCATTGTTACCATGTAATGAAATGCTTCAAACAAATTTGCCAGAGGACATTGAAACAATGATGTACACGTTGTTTGAACATGCCTTATGCCTTTTGGAAACTTTTTGCATATGTGATAAAGCCCTTGCAATTAAATTTGCAGCCTCCATATAGGTTAACAATTTTCACTAACATTTCATATAAGTAGCCTTTTCAAATGCGATGGGTATTTTCCATCTATTGTGCAAATCTTTCAGCAGTATTCAACAAGTATACAATATGAGTTATCCTTTTCATAGGCCTAGCACAGTCTGGATCTTGGGGTTGCTTTGATGAATTTAACCGCATTGACCTGCCAGTTTTGTCAGTGGCTGCTCAGCAAATTGCGATAGTATTGACTTGTAAAAAGGAACGCAAGAAAAATTTCATATTCACGGATGGGGATTCTGTCGAAATGAATCCTGAATTTGGAATATTCCTCACCATGGTAAGTGAAATACAGTTTGTGCAAAACATAAAAAGAAAACGACTAGGGTTTTGTAAGAGTATTTGAACAAATGGTACAACTAGGTAACTATAAATCACAGGGTGTTCATTATCACATATGACATAATTGGAATATATTCAATATGCAATAATTTAGCCTTGTAAGCAGATGTGGCAGTCAAGCATTAACATGCGAGTGCCACAAACCCACTTTTTAACAGCTGACTTAGTAAGAACTAGGAATTGAAGTTGAACACATAGAAACATAGAAAATAGGCACAGGAGTAGGCCATTCCGCCCTTCGAGCCTGCACCGCCATTCAATATGATCATGGCCGATCATCCTACTCAGTATCCTGTACCTGCCTTCTCTCTATACCCCCTGATCCCTTTAGCCACAAGGGCCACATCTAACTCCCTCTTAAATATAGCCAATGAACTGGCCTCAACTACCTTCTGTGGCAGAGAGTTCCAGAGATTCACCACTCTCTGTGTGAAAAATGTTTTTCTCATCTCTGTCCTAAAGGATTTCCCTTTTATCCTTAAACTGTGACCCCTTGTCCTGGACTTCCCCAACATCGGGAACAATCTTCCCGCATCTAGCCTGTCCAACCCCTGAAGAATTTTGTAAGTTTCTATAAGATCCCCCCTCAATCTTCTAAATTCTAACGAGTACAAGCCGAGTCTATCCAGTCTTTCTTCATATGAAAGTCCTGACATCCCAGGAATCAGTCTGGTGAACCTTCTCTGTACTCTCTCTATGGCAAGAATGTATTTCCTCAGATTTGGAGACCAAAACTGTACACAATACTCCAGGTGTGGTCTCACCAATACCCTGTACAACTGCAGTAGAATCTCCCTGCTCCTATACTCAAATCCTTTTGCTATGAATGCTAACATACCATTCGCTTTTGGAGCAATAGCAGGCCACCTGACACTTCAAGCCATTCAGTGTGATGGTGGATGATCTGTGATATTTATATTTCTCCATGATCCTGAATTCTCCAATCCTTCAAAACATTATCTGCACTTCCTTTAAATATGTTCAGCCATCTGTGCTGAAGAGTTTCAGAAATTCATAACTGAATACATTTTTAAACCTCAAATTTTTGATAACTTCTTGGTTTTTACTGAGTCCGCTGTTAAAAAGTGGGTTTGTGGCACTACCATTTTAATGCTCCAGAACTAAACTAAATAGAAAGGAACTGGTCAATGTTTAGTCTTGACTGCCACATCTGCTCACAAGGCTGAATTATTGTTAATTGTTTATGTTGCATTTGCCAACATTTGGCCTATATCAGCTTCTCTGGCAGCTTCTTGCCAGCTTCTTCTGGCAGCTTGTTCAATATATGTATTTCCCTCTGCATGAAGAATTGCCCTCTCATCTCTTTTAATACTTTCCCTTCTGCAATGCCCTCTCGTTCTGTACTGCTCTACTCTTGGAACAAGACTGACCATTCCCTTGATCAAAATCCCTCATTATTTTGTACACCTATACGGTCACTCCTTTGCCGCTCACCTACCAGGTTAATGATTTTCTTCCTATAGCAAAACGACCTGCTATAGACCTCCAAGTGTGACTTTAACTAATGTCTTATATATGAGCATGCTGACTGGTTGTATCATGGCTTGGTTCGGTAACTTGAGCGCCTAGTAGCGTAAGTTAAGTGAAATCATCAGTTAAATCCCTACCGAAATATGTAAAAATCTCCGCGTTTTTGCGTCTGGTTTTCGAGGAGATACATTTCAAAGGCAAAATCACACAGACACAGGTGCACGGGCACGCACACACCGAGACGCAAACACACAGACGCACACAGTTTTAAAAGTATATAGATATGATAGATAGATTATGTGCCTGCTTTGATCTTAAGTACTTTCTAATGACCATTACCTCAGTAACAGTCTGGAATATCCATCCTTTCACTCTACCAAGATAATATTAACCAATTCCTTTTCACGTATCTGATTTCCAACTTTGTACTAGCCCCAGAAAGATATTAGTCTGTGAACAATATTTATCATTGGTTCGAACTGAACCATTTGACATATTTTTGATATGTGAGTTTGCATCAGAAGTTGTGTTATATTCAGTGATTTTATTATAATATTTGATTCAACTAATTGCTCCAATTTCTGTGGTGGTAAAATTATTATTTGGCCATACAAATACAGGGCCAAATGATGAAAAATGTGTCCCTTAGTTGTTCAATTATCAAGAGAGATTTTTTCTGTTTCTGAAATATGCTTTTCAATCTGTAGAACCCAGGCTATGCAGGACGCCAAGAATTGCCTGAGAATCTGAAGATTAACTTCCGCTCAGTTGCCATGATGGTACCAGATCGTCAGATAATTATTCGCGTTAAGCTTGCTAGTTGTGGATTTATTGACAACATAACTCTGGCCAGGAAGTTTTTCACCCTGTACAAATTATGCGAAGAGCAACTCTCTAAACAGGTTTGTGTATGCCAGATCACACGCTAACACTGGTCACTGACAAACTTAATCAAAGTGACAGGGTAAAGTCGAAATTTATCAGATCATACAATGATCTGTATGTGTTTATGTGTGTCACATTCTAATTAATTATTTATCTTCTTTTTCCCTTCTGGGAGCAGTATTGATTACAATGGCTGCAAACTTAACTTCATGCCTTCCACTTCTGAACTTCCAATTAATAAGCTTAATTTAATTTTTGATTTCCATTTAATTTTGCTACCGTTCACAGAATGTAAGATTTATATTGTTCAGCATTTATATTACTGGAACTGTTGATTAATCACAGAAAAATTAAGACTTTCATTTTGTGATTATTATTTGTACCTAATCTACGATGTCTCGCACTTTGAAACTGATAAGGGTGAATGTTTAAATCTGCATGATGAAATTTATTGACAATTGAGGAAAAGCATTTGAGAAGCTACTCAATTTAAATTCTGATTTTAATGATTGTTTTAATTCTACAGAGTGAATCCACAGATAACTGTCATGTAACAGGGAGTAACATCTGAAACGAGTGCAGATCTAATAATGTGCGATATAGTTTTAAAAACTTCTTACTGTTGCACCTTCATTTGATTTGATTTGATTCAATTTATTGTCATTACACTTTTTAGTGCAACAAAATGGAAATGCAGTCATAACATAGAATAAATAACAAGCACTCAAAGTCCCAAAGTCATTGTCCCAAAGTTCATGTTGTATGCTGTTACATGTTGCAACCGGATCAAAAGTATAACCTATCAGTAAAGTGTTGCACAATTTGCCCGCTCTAGGTGCATTATGATTTTGGCCTGCGTAACATCCTGTCAGTGTTGCGGACACTGGGAGCTGCAAAAAGAGCCAATCCCAATGATACAGAGTCTACCATTGTCATGCGTGTACTTCGTGACATGAACCTCTCTAAATTGGTAAGTTTCAATTGTGCATATTTGAAAGAGAATATCGGTAGAAGTAATTTGAAAGCGCAACCAAAAACGTGCTTTATATTTGTTTGAGCCAGAATTAAATATTTTTCAGTGAATGTCAAAACCAAGTAATGCAGTTGTTTAAGAGTTTTTTGGATATTATTAATTAACTGCTGGATGTTAAGATATTAAAACTATTAACTGATCAAAATGCATCGCTTTTCAATTTGAAAAAGAATCACACAAGGATATTTTATAA
The DNA here is from genome assembly GCF_028641065.1 of Leucoraja erinaceus. Lineage (NCBI taxonomy): Eukaryota > Metazoa > Chordata > Chondrichthyes > Rajiformes > Rajidae > Leucoraja > Leucoraja erinaceus. The sequence goes on along the minus strand of NC_073378.1, from coordinate 81,170,254 downwards.
TCCAAACCATTTCTTATTTATTCCAGAGCAACAAATAATACTTTTGCAGATTTCTTTGCGACAGCAGTGAATTTCTACATAGGGGGAAAAATGTGGTTTTAAATTTAGTTCTAAATTGAGCATTAACTATAAGAGTCAGGAAGCCATGATGCAGCTCAATATGTCTGCTTATGCTGCATTTGAAATATTGTGTGCAGTTCTGGTCACCCAAATGCAGAAACGATGTGAAGACTTTGGAGATGAGATTTACCAGAATGCTGCTTGGATTAGGGGGTTTTAGCCACAGGAAAGGATAGACAGACTTGGATTTTTTTTTCAGGAATGCCGAAGGTTGAGAGAAGACGTGATAGGAGTGTATTCAATTATGAGAGGCACAGATAGACAGTCAAGACCTTTTTCCCAGGATGGAAATGTCAAAGACCAGAGGGCATAGCTCTGAAGTCAAATGGAATAATGTTTGAAAGCGATATGAGGCATAGGGAGTTGTAGGTGCCTGGAATATGCTGCCAGGGGTGGTGGTGGAGGCATATCAGTTAGTTGGTTGGGATAGGCACATGGGATATGAGAGAGTGGAGGAGTATGGGTCATCAGCAGAGAGATGAGATTAGATTTGTTTATCTTAACATGTTCGACACAGACATTGTGGCTTGAAGGGCCTGTTCCTGTGCTGTATTGTTCTATGTTCTAAATTGTTTACAGATTTCAAATATACTACTTACTTCCTAGATTGACGAAGATGAGCCACTTTTCCTCAGCCTGATTGAAGATCTGTTTCCTGCCATTCAGCTGGACAAAGCAGGCTATCCGGAACTGGAAGCTGCCATAGACAAAAAAGTAACATTTTACAAACTCCCCAATATTTGGCAAATATCAGATGTGAAGTGCTTTTATAATCATAATTTTTGAGAAGAATACATATACTATTAATGCAGCATCTGATTCTGCTGAATCTAAAACACATCAAGATTACAAGGTCATTGGTTATGACATTAATAAATTGTTTGTCAGATATCACCAGCCAAAAATTGAATTCTACTCCATCCACTATTCCAAATTTCATGATAGTAAATGGCATTATAATCACTAATCCCTCACAAATTAACTTTCCTGGTAGCAAATAACCCAAAATTCCTATTGATTAGTCGGATAAAACATATCACTTTGCCTTTCGAGCATTGACACAGTGATTGCTGTCAGGATGTAATGAATCAATGTGCCAAGATTGCAAAAACCCGCAATTCGCAGTCTCCCAATGTGAGAGAAAATTATTTATTCCTACTTGTGGCTTTCTGACCCATAACCAGTTCTTCATTCATATGTATATTATCCCCTTCTCTAAATTTGAAACGAGCCTTTGCTCGTTTCAATGGCTCATTGATAGTCAAAGCTAATCTTCTACATAGTCGAAGAAGGTCATAGGAGGTCTTCTACATAGTTGAAGGATGCCAACTTTTCAGCGATTCAACAAGACCATGACAGTCTCCTAAACTCGCCAATAGGGTCGCCATAGTGGGACAGGCACTTTACCCTTTTTTCATACCATCCTAGTTTACGTTCCTAGTCTTGGCGAAAGCATTCAATCTTAATGCCAAATTCTATAATATGAGGGTCAAGGGGCTGTCCCACTGCGGCGACCTAATCCCCGAGTTCTGGCGAGTTTGCCCTTGACTCATACTCGCAGCATGATCGACACGAGTTCCTAGGAGGTCTTTGTAACTCTCCTTCATGCTCGAGGGTAGTCCCCATGTACTCGAGGCTTTAGCTAGGTCGCGGCGTGTTTTTCAACGTAAAATGTTACAATATGCCCGCGAGTAAAAAAAGGTCGCCATGGAAAAAATCTATACTTTTTTTACTCGTAGGTTTGGTCGAAGTAGGTCGTAGTAGGTCGGCATGTTATTCATAGGTAATCGAGGGTAGTCGAAGGTAATCGAAAGTAGTCGAAGGTAATCGTAGATAGTCTTCAACATAGTTGTTTCCGTGCTGTAATTGTTATATGGTTAAGGGACGTCGAAGGAGGTCGTCTTCACTCTCTACTATTCAGAGTCCAATTTTCCCGAAGCTAGTTGAAGCTAATCAAAGCTAGTCTTCAACATAGTCGAAGTAGGTCGAAGGAGGCCTTTACATAGTCGAAGGAGGTGTTCAACATGGCATTTTTTTTTCAAACTCTCCAAAACTGTTAAAAACTTGCAAATTAGGTCGCCGCAGAGGGACAGCCCCTTCACTCTTCCGTAAGTATTCATTTGCAACAAAATGATCAATTTACTCAATGCAGACTGGATCCATGTTTTAGTCATGGATTAGAGTAGTGGATGCTGAGGAGGTTTATCTGAGAGTGACTGTGTTTCTGGAATCTTGACTTGCTACTTGATGTGAACTATTCTCGCAGGTCATATGGAAATGGTTAAGCTCTCTGGCATGCCTGCTGTACACTGTCCATGTTTAGCTAGTATTAGCTAGCATGGCTATGACATAATTCACCTTAAATTTAGGCTGATTTCTCTTAGTTCCCACAGCTTACTTTTCAATCTTAAAGCAGTTGGCTTTTGCTATCCTTTTGGCAACTTTGTCAACAAAGTTAACTGATCTTGAGAGAGTGCTGTCATGAATTTGTCAACTACTGAAAGCTTCTGACCAATGGCAAGAATATTTAATTCGATATCGGTGTTTAGGGTAGGTTGGCGCACATTTTTGTTTTTTGTTTTCTTTGTGCTAATTGTGTGGCTAAACTTGACACGGGCATTGGCAAATATTCCCTGCTGATGTTTCTGAGCATACATTGAGTGCACAGTCATCAACTAAGAGTAAGTTCCTCAAGGTGATTTTTTTTGTGCTTTGGTCTTGGGTGAGAGATTTCTGAGGTCAGAAAGAGCACTGTCAGTTCAATATCTAAGTTTGATTCCATCTTCTTTATTAAGATAGGTATACGATAGCAAAGAGAATCACGGAACATTAAACAAGGTGGGGGCAAGCACACAAGCTTGTTTCACACAATTAATGACTGGTAATGGGTCTGAAGACTCTTTGTCATCCTTTACTCTGGCCAGCATACCATCATGGAGTTATCAGTTAATTGTGATGAACTTTGCCGGGCAGCCATTCTTTGCCATGATCTTCCATACACCCTCATGACAACTAGTGTCAAAGGTCTGAATGAGATCAACGATGGTGGTGAATAAGCTACAGTTTTGTTTTTGGCACATCTCTTGGAATTGTCTTGCCGTGTAGATCATCTCTCAATCCCTGAAACACCTGGATTAGAGAGAAACCAATGTCAGACTCGTATTCATAGACTGCAGCACAGCTTTTAACACCATTATCCCATCCAAACCCGTGGAATTTGGAATTAAAGCAAACCTGTCTTCACCAAACCCGTGGAACTTGGAGTTAAAGCAAAACGACAATAATCTTTTAAGTTTTGAATTTCGATCATAAAAATAAAAGTGAAAGTTATGCATATACAATTGGATATTTACGGTATTCTGAAGTGCGTATTGTTCTATTTAGGTTGAAGAAGCAGGGCTTGTCAGTCATCCTCCATGGAAACTCAAAGTTATCCAATTATTTGAGACGCAAAGAGTCAGGCATGGAATGATGACTTTGGGACCCAGTGGAGCTGGTAAAACCACTTGCATCCACACATTGATGAAAGCTATGACCGGTAAAGTGGATATTGATTTAAAAAGTCAATTCAATCTTTGACTGATTTGAATTTCCAGTTAACATTTATCTGATTTCTGACCTTTAAAAATATCTGACACTGTTGTGTCAATTTTAGGTCTAAAGTGTAAGATAAGAATCTTTAACTGTACCATGTGTAAATTTATGGTGTAACTATAGTACACGCAAGAAATAAGACAAGCAGAATTACATGGGGAACCATCTCAATGCTGCTTTGACTATTTCAATCAACATATTCTAATGTTGGATTGATCTTTAATTAGGCCATTTTAAAATTATTTTTTAGCATTTCTCAGGATGTAGGCTTCACAGTAGAGACAGCATTAAAGGCTATCCCCAATATACAAAAGATACTCCCACAAAGTTGCTGTTTCAAAGTTCCAAGATTTTAAATGCCAAAATGAAAAATATTGTCATATTTCCAAGCTAGGAAAGGCATGGGTCTTGACAGCATAGTTGCAGTTAGTGATATTCTTATGCAGTTGCTCCTCTTGGCCGTCTTGGAGATAGTTGTAGGTAGTGGAGTTGCTGCAATGCTTGTTGAAAATGGCATACACTGCAACAATTGTGTCATCACATACCGTGGTAGACTATTTGATGCTGAATGGCCGAAATTTACACCTTTTTTTCCCATTAAGTAGCATGTCCAAATTGTTCGTGAAAAATATTTTGGCTTTTACTGGAATCAGAATATCACAGCAAATACAAGATACTTTTTAAAAAGTATTAATTATAGATTTTTGGTTGTGACAACAGTGCGTAGGATTTAATTTGTTACCTTTCCATTTGATTTGAACATTAATATGAAATTGAAACATTGATCAGTCCTGCATGAGCTTTAATCCATTAAGATTAATGAATGGAAAATCATGCATGCAACCTGAGCACGACAAAAAATCTTCATGTATTATGATTGCAAATTCTTCATGTATTATGATTTTGCAATAGGAGAATTAATTATAAAACAACCCACCAACTGGAAGAACTAAGAAATGGGTTACAGTGAAGAACAGAATGTAAATGTGTGCTATTATTTACACTTTATCAATAACCTTCTCATTTTGCAGATTGTGGTCAACCACATCGTGAGATGAGAATGAATCCAAAAGCCATTACTGCACCTCAAATGTTTGGCCGGCTGGATGTAGCTACAAATGACTGGACAGATGGAATATTTTCAACTTTGTGGAGAAAAACTCTTCGAGCAAAGAAGGGTAAGCAAGTAATCACATCTCAACTGTCAGGGCTAGGAAGTGACATGCTAAGTTACATTTCTTGAACACATGCATTTGTGATTCTCTGTGATATCATGTTTTCAGTTGTCCATTAACGTGAAAAGCAGCTGATTTAATCCACTAACTTAAGCGTGCCGTCCAATCTCCTCTCACATTTCTTTCCCATTTACAACTCTTTTTTAAAATGTGACGAGCTGTGGAAATTTGAGTGCACAAACATGCAACATGCTAGATTATTTTCAATCAAGAGAGCAAATCATGAAGAGTAATCCTGTTGTTCAGCCATTCTCACATATTTGACAATTTCACAGCTAACATTTAAAGAAAAATTAAAAAATATGAGTGCAAAGGGGAGATGGAAGGGCAATACTATAGCACATGCAAGTTGCATGCTCAAAGTGATCCATGCTATGTTGCCCAAAAAAAAGCAGTGCAGGTTGTCAATTGGAGATCACTAGCTTGTTAGGTGGAAGCAGCATATACAATGCATTCAGAAAGTATCTAGACTCCTTCACTTTTTCCACATTTTGTTACGTTACAGCCTTTTTCTAAAATGGATTAAATTCATTTTTTTATCAGCAATCTACACACAATAGCCCACAATAAAAAAGTGAAAACAGGTGTTTAGAAATTTTTGCAAAATAATTAAAAATAAATAATTGAAATATCACATTTACATAAGTATTCAGACCCTTTACTCAGTACTTTATTGAGGCACCTTTGGCAGTGATTACAACCTCAAGTCTTCTTGGGTATCACGCTACAAGCTTGGCACACCTGTGTTTGGATAATTTATCCCATTCTTCTCTGCAGATCCTCTCAAGCTCTCTCAGGTTCATCTTTACCTCGATCCTGACTGGTCTCCCGGTTCCTACTGCTGAAAAACATCCCTACAGCATGATGCTGCCACCACCATGCTTCACCGTAGATATGGTATTGGCCTGGTGATGAGCGGTGCCTGTTTTCCTCCAGACGTGACACTTGGCATTCAGGCCAAAGAGTTCAATCTTGGTTTCATCAGGCCAGGGAATCTTGTTTAGGTGCCTTTTGGCAAACTCCAAGCGGGCTGTCATGTGCCTTTAACTGAGGAGTGGCTTCTATCTGGCCACTCTACAATAAAGGCCTGATTGGTGGAGTGCTGAAGATATAGTTGTCCTTCTGGAAGTTTCTCCCATCTCCACAGAGGAACTCTGGAGCTCTGTCAGAGTGCCCATCGGGTTCTTGGTCACCTCCCTGAATATGTTAGTAAGTCTCTATCCTAAGGCCCTTCTCCCCCGATTACTCAGTTTTATGAAGAGTCCTGGTGGTTTCAAAGTTCTATTTATGAATGACAGAGGCCACAGTGCTCTTCGGGACCTGCAATGCTCCAAAAAATGTTTTATACCCTTCCCTAGATCTGTGTCTCAACACAATCCTGTCTCGGAGGTCTACAGACAATTCCTTCGTCTTCATGGCTTGTTTTTTGCTCTGACATGCACTGTCGACTGTAGGACCTTATATAGACAGGTGTGTGCCTTTCCAAATCATGTACAATCAATTTAATTTACCACTTGTAGACTCCAATCAAGTTGTAGAAACATCTCAAGGGTAATCAATGGAAACACGATGCACCAAAGCTCAATTTTGAGAGTCACAGCAAAGGGTCTGAATACTTACGTAAATGTGATATTTCAGTTATTTATTTTTAAATATTTTGCAATAATTACTAAACACCTGTTTTTGCTTTTATATTATGAGGTATTGTGCGTAGATTGATGATAAAAAAAATGACTGTAACCAATTTTGGAATAAGGCTGTAATATAACAAAATGTGGAAAAAGTGAACGGGTCTGAATACATTCTCAATGCACTGTATGCAGTGCATTCAGAAAGTATTCAGACCCCTTCACTTTTTGCACATTTTGTTATGTTACAGCCTTATTCTAAAATGGATTCATGTTTTTATCATCAATCTACACACACCCCATAATAAAAACGCAAAAACGGGTGTTTAGAAATGCTTGCAAAGTAATTAAAAAGAAATAACTGAAATATCACATTTACATAAGTATTCAGACCCTTTACTCAGTACTTTGCTGAGGCACTTTTGGCAGTGATTACAGCCTCAAGTCTTCTTAGGGATGACACTACAAGCTTGGCACACCTGTATTTGGGTATTTTCTCCCATTCTTCTCTGCAGATCCTCTCAAGCTCTGTCAGGTTGGATGAGAAGCGTTGATGCACAGCTATTTTTCAGGTCCCTCCAGAGATGTTCAATCAGGTTCAAGTCCGGGCTCTGGCTGCACCACTCAAGGGCATTCACAGACTTGTCACAAAGTCACTCCTGCGTTGTCTTGGCTGTGTGCTCAGGGTTGTTGTCCTGTTGGAAGGTGAACCTCCGCCCCAGTCTGAGGTCCTGAACGCTTTGGAGCAGTTTCTCATCAAGGATCTTTCTGTACTTTGTTCCGTTCATGTTTTTCTCGATCCTGACTAGTCTCCCAGTTCCTGCCACTGAAAAACATTCCCACTGCATGATGCTGCCACCACCATGGTTCACCGTGGGTATGGTATTGGCCAGGTGATGAGCGGTGCCTGGTTTCCTCCAGACGTGACGCTTGGCATTCAGGCCAAAGAGTTCAATCTTGGTTTCATCAGACCAGATAATCTTGTTTCTCATGCCTTTTGGCAAACTCCAAGCGCGCTGTCATGTGCTTTTTACTGAGGAGTGGCTTCTATCTGGTCCTTCTGGAAGGTTCTCCCATCTCCATAGAGAAATTCTGGAGCTGTGTCAGAGTGACCATTGGGTTCTTGGTCACCTCCTTGACCAAGGCCCTTCCCCCCCAATTGCTCTGATTGGCTGGGCGGCCAGCTCTTTGAAGAGTCCTGGTGGTTCCAAAGTTCTTCCATTTAAGGCCACTATGCTCTTCTGGACCTGCAATGCTGCAGAAATTGTTTTATACCCTTCCCCAGATCTGTGTTTCAACACAATCCTGTCTCGGGTGTCTACGGACTATTCCTTTGTCTTCATGGCTTGTTTTTTTGCCCTGACATGCACTGTCAACTGTGGGACCTTATATAGACAGGTGTGTGCCTTTCCAAATCAATTTAATTTACCACTGGTGAACTCCAATCAAGTTGTAGAAACATCTCAAGGAAAATCAATGGAAACAGGATGAATCTAAACTCAATTTTGAGTGTCATAGCAAAGGGTCTGAATACTTATGTAAATGTAATATGTCAATTTTTTTGTTTTTTTAATTACTTTGCAAAAATTTCTAAACGCCTGTTTTCACTTCTTCATTCTGGGGTATTTTGTATAGTTTGATGATAAAAAAATTAATTTAATCCGTTTTAAAATAAGGCTATAACGTTTTATTAAATGTGGAAAAAGCGAAGGGGTCTGAATACTTTCTGCATGCACTGTATGTTCTTCTTACATAGAAAATAGGTGCAGGAGTAGGCCATTCGGCCCTTCGAGCCTTACGTATGGCGTGCACAGCCTAACAAAACATTACATCTATTTGTTTGAGGACGTTGCGTTGATTGTGTTGAACAAGTGAAGGTTGCAATCTCCCACTCCAGCATATATATATCCTTGTGTATAGCATGCAGTTTGGTTACATGTTAAGTGGTTACATTATCTGCGCCTATTTGAGGTTTGAACATGCCTCGCTGCTCACTTTCTCTCTCTGGAACCAATTTAATACAAACCTGTCAATGGGACAGAGGCAATGTGCATCTTTGAGCAAACTGTCCAAAGATTCTGAAGACCTGCAAGGTTTACAGAAAAGTCTGTTCCATTTCAAAATTGTTTCAGAATTTCTACAGAAAGTCTTTATTTAATGTTAGGCATTCAAAGCATTTTGTGCTCATAAATTAAAATAGGGCTCTGAATTGTCAGTGGTTACAATGTTGTTACTTTAGCATTAATGTTTTCCCCATACACAATGAATATTATTCAATTAATTAAAGTGTCTCTATAATTAAAGAAAAAACATTGTACAGGCATTAAAAATCCCTTGAGAAAAAATGTGGATATATGCCATGGTTTTATTGGAATCAGAATGCCGTCAGGCAGCAAGGAATGTGGTATAGGTGATAAGCAGGGCAAATAGATATACATTATCTTGTTTATGCCAAACCAGGCAGCCCACTGAAAGTATGGCTTTTCGTTTTGTTGTTCCATTAAACTAAGATAACTTGCATTTCCTGAATTAATTGAGTCTAATCTTAACCGTTGTTTGAAATATTGACTTTACTATGAAATTAATGTTATTGATTTGTATCATGTTCTCATGTGCTTAAGAGTTTGCTCAGTTGTCTCTTCGAGTGATTGACTAAATGCAAATGCAAACTACATGAGTCTTGTTTAGATCCTTTGATAATCCCATTATTATCCTCTTCTGTAAACACTGTCCTGCAGTAGACACAAGTCTTAGGCAGTGTTCATGAAAATAAGTTAGAGCTGAAATCAAACAAGTATCCAATGTTGATCTGAATTGCAGTATGGCCAATATTATCATCCATCTCAGTGTGCAATGAGTGCCATGTGGCCTATCCATGGGATGCATGGAAACATGCCATCAAATCATTGTTGGCAAACTTGCAAGGCCTGCAGTGTTCAGCTAGATAGACAATGGCAGTAAGTAAATTTGAACAACACCATCATCAGGTTTTATCAGAGAAATACACCATTCAGTTGTATAGGAAGGAACTGCAGATGCTGCTTTAAACCAAAGCTAGACCCAAAAAGCTGGAGTAACTCAGCAAGTGAGACAATGTTTCTGGAGAAAAGGAATAGGTGACCCTTCTTCGGAAGGGTCTCGGTGAAACGTCACCTATTCCTTTTTTCTAGAGATTGTGTGACCCACTGTGTTACTCCAGTTTTTCGTGCCTATCTACACCATTCAGTTGTACGGTATTATTCCTTTGTTATTGCTGGGTTAGAGTTCTGGCACTCCTGTGCTAATGGTGTAATGAGTATTACTACTACACATGCATTCCAATGATCAAGAAGAATTTCCTTGGGTCCTGTGGACTGAGCAGTGCATTCTATGTATATATGTACATACATCCCCGAATGTGGTGGTACAGGGAGATTGGGTGATAAATAAGTTTTTGGTACATTGGCCATCAGTCGGGGTGTTGAGCAAAATAATCTTTGGTATTGAGTATAGAAGTTGGGACATTATGTAACAATTGTACTAGATGTTGGCCAGGCCAAATTTGGAATATTGTGTCAGTTTTTGTTACCCTGTCAAAGGAAGGATGCTAAGTTGGAAAGCATTTACGAGGATGTGGGAAGGGTTGCAAGGATGTTGCTTGAGCTATAGGCAATGTTTAGGCAGGCAAGAACTTGATTTCTTGGGGCGCAAGAGGCTGAGTGAAAATCAAGGAATCTTATAGTGGTGTATAAAATCATGAGGAGGATAGATAGGGTGAATGCAATGTATTTTACCCAGGCTAAGGGCATACTGTAAGAACCAGAAGTGTTTAAGGTTCGAGTCATAGTGTCATAGAGTGATACAGTGTGGTAACAGGCCCTTCGGCCCAATTTGCCCACACCGGCCAAGATGTCCCACCTGCCTGCGCTTGGTCCATATCCCTCCAAACCTGCACTCGCCATGTACCAGTCTAACTGTTTCTTAAACATTGGGATAGTCCCAGCCTCAACTAACTCCTCTGGCAGCTTGTTCCATACACCCACCACCCTTTGTGTGAAAAGGTTACCCCTCAGATTCATATTCCCCTAATGGGAGGTGCAAGATTCAATGGGAACCCGAGGAACAACCTTTTCACTCAGAGAGTGAAGGGTATATGCAGTGAGTTGCCACAAGAGGTAGTTGAGGCAGGCATGATTACAGTATATAAAAGACAATGGAAAGGTACCTGACCAGGAAATATTTGGAGTAATATGGGCCAAACACGGATAGATGGGACTAATTTAGATGGGGCATCTTGGTTGGCATGGACGAATTGAGCCGAAGGACGTGTTTCTGTGCTTGATGATTGACTGTTTAAAAAATATATATATTTTTTTAACTTTAAAGTTATAGGCTATCACTTATTTATGTAAACCACATACATACAAATGAATGTGTGAGAGACTGCTTGGATATATTTGCTGGCTGCTGGCAAGTATTCTTGACACCAGCTAGAATATACTGTAGCTGTAAAACCTGAAAGAGTATAGTGTAGGTAGACACAAAATGCTGGAGTAAAGAGCCTGTCCCAGTTGGCCGTCATTTATGCAACAGGCCAGTAGTGACTGACGCCCTTCTTCAGTCTGACGAAGGGTCTCGACCCAAAACGTCACCCATTGCGTCTCTCCAGAGATGCTGCCGGTCCTGCTGAGTTACTCCTGCATTTTGTGTCTATCTCCAATTGTCTTGGCCCCGCTCTGGGAGTAGGAGTGGGGGCGGATCCGGATCCAGATCTGCAACGGCCGTGAGCCCCAGGCCGAGCTCTGCGATCGCTTGCCTGCTTCTGCTGCTGTTGGAGGTGAGACGTTGCACCGCGCCAGGGTGTCCCACTTGACCATCATTTACACCACAGGCCGGTGGTGCGCGAAGATTTTGTGCAGAACGAAATCTTGGAGCGCTGCGCGATACCGTGCGCAATTCCACATTCCTCAATGCCACTCCATGCGCCCGCCCCACGCTACCCACACGCTACCAGGTCGCATAAATGCCGCGCAATTGACGGCCAAGTGGGAGAGGCCCTTAACAACTCAGCGGGACAGGCAGCAACTCTGGAGAGAAGGAATGGGTGATTTTTCGGATCGAGACCCTTCTTCAGACTTCTTCTCTCCAGAATTGCTGCCTGTCCCGCTGAGTTACTCCAGCATTTTATGTCTACCTTCGATTTAAACCAGTATCTGCAGTTCTTTCCTACACAAGAGCATATTTTAGGTAGCACCTTGATGTCCATTTTGCAAGTCCTGTCCAGAGACACACTGAGATAGGCTCAGACGAAATTTATTAACAGCTTTATTACTAAGAAAGATAAAGTGAGTTTTAAAATGCTTCTGAAGACTATCTATTCCTTTGGGACACCCCAGCCCTCCAGGCATCTTCTGCCATGTGATAAGAGTCTGTTCATGGCTGGACCTGACCTCCGAATGGTTGGGGTTAAGGGCCTGTCCCACTTACACAACCTTTTTGGCGACTGCCGGCACCTGTCATAGTTCGCCGAAAATTTCCAACATGTTGAAAATTTAGCAGCGACCAGAAAGACACTACAATTTTTTGTGTGACTAGGAGACTACTCACGACCATACAGGCGACCCCTGGCGACACTTGGCATGTGGTCGTGAGAGGTCGCCAGGGGTCGCCTGTATGGTCGTGAGAGGACTCCTAGTCACCCAAAGAGTCGTAGCGTCTTTCTGATCGCCACTGAATTTACAACATGTTGAAAATTTTCGGCAACCTATGGCGGGTGCCGGCAGTTGCCGAAAAGGTCATGTAAGTGGGATGGGCCCTTTACAAATTGATCTTGTGTAAAGAACCCTGTCATAACCTGGGGAGGACCAGTAAGTAATCACGTTTTGTAAATCAAAATCAACTTTTGGATGTAGTTAATTAAATTAGCATTAGGAAAACAGCAGAAGCTTGAGCAGGATAATTCCATTGTAGGTCAGGAACAAATTATATTGCTCCAGCACAACCTTTAACGTCTGTGGGAGAAAGCTGGTGGGATCAGCAGTTAATTGTTAATACAGCCAATTTTTACCCCTTTAACTGTGACTTGTTTTTGCATCTTCCATGGAGAGATATTTGTTTGTGATTACTGATTACAGTTATTTTATTGTGCTTCATTGCTTCCATCCATTTAATTATTTGTTGTTTATGCAGTCTATTTGGCAATTTAAACCATAAACTGTGGTTTGGGGAAACATTTATTTAAAGCATCTTCCCATAAAGAATACAGCAAAGGCAAATTATGCACTGTACCCAGTTGAAACGCTTTTGGTTTAATTTCGGGACTTCACTCAAGTTATCTAAATGTAGACACTCGCTGATCATTCACAATGATCCTGCCTTCTCACCATATCCCCTGACTCCGCTATCTTTAAGAGCTCTAACTAACTCTCTCTTGAAAGCATCCAGAGAATTGGCCTCCACTGCCTTCTGAGGCCGAGAATTCTACAGATTCACAACTCCCTGCGTGAAAACATTTTTCTTCATCTATGTTCTAAATGGCCTCCCACTTATTCTTAAACTGTGGCCCTTGGTTCTGGACTTCCCCCAGCATCAGGAACATCTAGCATGTCCAATCCCTTAATAATCTTATATGTTTCAATAAGACCACAGCTATTTACAATATACATTAATGATTTAGATGAAGAGGTTAAAAGTAACATTAGCAAATCTGCAGATGACACAAAGCTGGATGGTAGTGTAAATTGTGTGGAGAATGCTATGAGGATGCAGGGTGACTTGGACCGGTTGGGTGAGTGGGCAGATGCGTGGCAGATGCAAATTATTGTGGATAAATGTGAGGTTATCCACTTTGGTGGCAAAAACAGGAAGGCAGATTATTATCTGAATGGTGTCAAGTTGGGAAAAGGGGGAATACAACAAGATCTGGGGGTCCTCGTTCATCAGTCCCTGAAAGTAAGCATGCAAGTACAGCAGGCAGTGAAGAAAGCTAATGGCATGTTGGCCTTCATAACAAGAGGAGTTGAGTATAGGAGCAAAGAGAACCTTCTGACAATAGGTGGAGGAGTAGGCCATTCGGCCCTTCGAGCCAGCACCGCCATTCATTGTGATCATCCACAATCAGTACCCCTTTCCTGCCTTCTCCCTATATCCCTTGACTCTGCTATCTTTAAGAGCTGCAGTTCTACAGGGCCCTAGTGAGAGCACACCTGGAGTATTGTGTACAGTTTTGGTCTCCAAATTTGAGGAAGGACTTTCTTGCTATTGAGGGAGTGCAGCGTAAGTTCATGAAGTTAATTCCCGGGATGGCGGGACTGTCATATGTGGATAGAATGGAGCGGCTGGGCTTGAAAACTCTGGAATTTAGAAGGATGAGAGGTTTTCTTATTGAATCACACTTGTCAATTTCTAACTAAGCCTCAAGCTCATCCACTTTATTTCTTATATTTCGTGCATTCATATATAATACTTTTAATCCATTACTCCCCATCTTTCACATCGATTCCTATTTCACTTGGCCATACTCTCCTATCCCTTCCTGAGCTTTCTGCCCCGTTATTTCTGGTGTCTTTCTTAACTTTTCTATACTCCCTTTCCCTTTAATTCGATCCTTATATCTCCAGTTTGTCTCCCCCCCCCCCCCTTTAGAATTACCTTAAAACTAGGTAAAAACAAATAACTACAGTTACTGGTTAATACACAAAATGACTGAAGAAGGGTCCTGACCTGAAGCGCCAAGCTTAGACAGGGCAGAATTTGTTCATGGTATCCAAGAGAATTTACTGAAACTGCACATAGGTGGCCCAATTTGAGAAGCGGTCGTACTGAACCTTGTGCTGGTACATGAGCCTGGCCAAGTAACTGGTGTTTCAGTATGTTGGGAATAGTCATTAGTGATCATAATGTCATCTGATAAATAACAAGTAAGGATAAGCCAGGACCGTGGTGAAAGGCACTAAATTGCAGCAAGGCAATTTGCAACATTATTAAGCAGGAGCCAGGGAGAGTAAATTGGCGATAGACACAAAATGCTGGAGTAACTCAGCGTGACAGGCAGCATCTTGGGAGAGAAGGAAAGGGTGACGTTTTGGGTCGAGACCCTTGTTCAGACTAGTTAGGGAAAAGGGAAACGGGAGATATAGACGATGATATAGAGAGATAAAGAGTAATGAATGAAAGATATGCAAAAAAATAACGATGATAAAGGAAACAGGCCATTATTAGCTATTTGTTGGGTAAAAACGAGAAGCTAGTGCAACTTGGGTGGGGGAGGGATATCGAGAGAGAGAGGGGGAATGCTGGGGTTACTTGAAGTTAAAGAAATCAAAAATCATACCATGGATTGTAAATTCTGGAGAGAAGGAATGGGTGTCATTTCAGATCGGGACCTTTCTTCAGACTTCTTCAGAGAATGAAAGTGGATAAATCTGCAGAGACTGATGGGATCTACCCCAGGTTATTGAGACAGGCAAACGAGGAGATTGCAGGATTCTTGACTAAGATATTTATCTTCTCTAGCCACCAGTGAGATCCTAGAGGACTGGATAGAAGCCAATGTTGTTCCTTTGTTTGAGAAGTGAAGTAGATAATCCAGGAGATTATAGGCCAGTGAGCTACACATTAGTGGAGGGAAGCTATTGGAAAGGATTATTTGGAATAGGACTTACTTGCATTTATGCTATTTAGAGGCAGTCAGCATGGCTTTATATTGTGGCAGGTCCTGTATTACTAACTTGATTTAGTCTTTTGAGGAGGTGAGATGTGGAAAATGATTGATGAGGATAGGGCAGTGGATGTTTTCTACATTCTAATTAAACATTTGATAAAATCCCTCATGATAGGCTAATCCATGTATTAAGATGCATGGTGTGGAAGCAAGGTGCTGCTGATGCTTGTTTACCAAGGCAAGCCACACAATTACTGAGTAACTCAGTGGATCAGACAGCATCCATGTAGAACATGGATGGGTGAAGCAAAATGCTGGAGTAACTCAGTTGGACAGGCAGCATCTCTGGAGAGAAGGAATGGGTGATGTTTCGGATCAAGACATTTCATCAGACTGCCATCACCTATCCAAGATCTCCAGGTATGCTGCCTGACCAGCTGAGTTACACCAACAAACTGTGTCTTTCATTAAGATGCATGGGGACCACAGTAACTTGGTTGTTTGGATTCATAACTGACTTGCTCATAGATGATGGAGGGTTGTGATGGTAGGGTGTTATTCAGTCTGGTAGTCTGTGACCCGTGAAGTTCTGCAGGGAATCATGTTGATACTCTAGCTGTTTGCTGTTTGTGATTTATGTGTTTATGACTTGGACATAAATACTGATGGGTTGGTTAGTATGTTTTTCAGACAACACCAAAATTGGAGTAGCCAAAAGTGAGGAAAGCTGTCAAAGACGTAGATCAGCTACAGAAACTGACATTTTATCCAAGCAAGTGTGAGGTGTTGCACTTGGGTCGATCAAATGTAAGGAGAAAATATACAATTAATGGCAAGACCCTTAACAGTATTGATGTACATGCTTTCCAGCACTTGGTCTTATTTTGTAAACCAGCATCTCCATTTCCTTGTTTCTCCATCTATGTTTACATTTCCTTCGCTCCATAGACCTGGCCTCACTCGCTGAGTTTCTCCAGCATTTTTGTCTACCTATGTTTACATCCAAGTCATTTATATGAGTGAGCATGAAATCCTTTAGGTTCATGGGTTCTTCATACAATAAAGAAAGAAGCATGGTCTGTCCATTATTTGTATTTTTTTTAAAGCAACAAATGCAGTTTTAATATGTTGAGAGAGTTTACAATGACACATTTTATCTCACTCTAGTAAAATAATATAGTTCCGATGCCTAGAACTTTGTGTGCTAATTCAGACTTTGTACTCTAGGGGAACACATCTGGATTGTATTGGATGGGCCTGTTGACGCCATCTGGATTGAAAATTTAAACTCGGTGCTTGACGATAACAGAACTCTTACCCTGGCAAATGGTGATCGCATTCCCATGGCTGCAAACTGTAAAATAGTATTTGAGCCACACAACATAGATAATGCATCGCCTGCAACAGTTTCACGAAATGGCATGGTCTTCATGAGCTCGTCAGTCTTAAACTTCACCCCTGTTCTTGAGGTATAAAATTCATTTTGGTTTTTAATCTCTTTGACATTGAATACGCTTTTGAATTAAAAGCACTCATGGTAATTGTTGGAGGATTTGGAGAACAGCATGAATGTCTCAACCTGTGGATTTTCAGTTGATAATATGGCAACCAATTGGCAACTTCCGCAGAAAGTTTATGATTTTACTTTGAACAAAGTTAACATTCTAAATTGAAATTAACTGCACACCTGCAAGCAAAGTTGATAATTCTGTTCAGAAATAACTTGCTGGAATTTTCAACCAACTTGCTGGAGTTTTAACCAACAAGGAATTAAGCAAGCCTTGGTGGATCTGACATCTGCCCAGTTGAAGTTAATGGAAAGGACAATTGGTGGCATGGATAGTATGCCACAGAGTATACAGTTGATCAGTTTTTAATCCTGCTAAAGAACTGTGAACTTTGTGTCTGAATATGTTAAATCATTTGAATGAATTATCTTTACTTTTCCCATGTGTTATGTCCTTAAACTTTCAGTTGAAAGTCATCTGATAAATTGTTTATTTGGTTTGTTTGGCTCAGGGTTGGCTGAAGAAACGGTCCTCGCAGGCAGCTGAGATTCTTCGAAAGTTATTTGCAAAATCCTTTGCTGAGCTCTATCGTTTTAGTATTCAGTCACTGGAATTCAAGATGGAAATGCTGGAGGCCTTTGTTATTATGCAATGCATTAATATGCTTGATGGGCTTATTCCCCCAAAGGTGAGTGTACAGTTCAATCTTTGCTAAAATGCATTTTAAGATGATATATCAGTTCTTCATTTTTGTTCTTTCTGATAATTAAGTAATTGAAGTGTGCAAGAAGAATCAAATTTCGATTGTATGTATTAATAAGACTTTCTGCTGGTATAGATTACATTTTAAATATGCCGAAAACATTGCAAATTACCAAATGTGCTTTGGTGAATTTAAATCATTTCAGTCGCTCCCTGGTGGATTCCATCACAAATTGTTTCTGCCATCTCCTCTCCACTGTTGTCCAGTGAGGTGAGATATATCATGCCGTTACTTGAGAATCATATGCAGAGACTTCTTCAAGCTGCTATCTGTTATATCTGGAGTCCACCACCGATGTGTTGTTGGCCTCACTATCTTCATCTTTTTGCTGCTGCTTTCTGACAATGTCATTTGTACACACATCAGATTTTACATGTATATGGACAGATCACAGTTCCACCACTGTTTTCCTTGGCCTTGCTCATGTCTGGAGAATTCTTACACTGATTGTCTGATGTCCATTATTGAATGAGCAAAATTTCCTCAGAATAAGACAGCAAAACCAGTTAACTTTACAAACTCTCCAGATCCCGATCTATTACTCTTTCTAGCAAATGACTGTTGAACCAGACCAGTTGTAACTTTGTTGTTATATTTGCAGCAACAGGCAGATAGCCAGCATGCAGCGTACGCCAGATGAGTGGCTTTGTGATTACATTGCAGTCTGTAGAATACATTCACACCTGTATGTGTATTAATTATGTTAACAAAATTCATATATTGGTTTATAACATCATCTCTGGTCTAAAATAAGATTTTCAATATGTTGGGAAAGCCACATGGTTGTATCTATAATAATTCACCAATATCTTTTTTTATTTGATCATTATTTAAAACAAGTGCACTCTTATTTTGAATAAAATAAATGATACCTGAAAAATGTATTAATCTGAAAGTGCCATGTTATGATCATGGAATTCTACTAACAATCAAATGATGGATATTTATTTTGTCATTGATTAAATGATCTAGTGTAAACTTGGCAATTTTATATCGTGTAGTAAATTTGATGTAATCAAATGATTTGTTCTTGAGTGTAGTTTCTCAATTAAGAATTTTTATTTTTAAGGAGCAAGGTGGGGAAGTAACACCTGAACATTTGGAGAGATTGTATGTCTTCTGCCTCATGTGGAGTGTTGGAGCCTTACTTGAATTGGAGGACAGAAGGAAAATTGAGCGCTGGCTGCGAACTCATGAGGCTATTCATCTAGATTTACCATCTATCCCGCCAGGGAGTGAGGACACTATATTTGACTATGTTGTGGGTATTGATGGTCAGTATCCAAATATTCCAGCAGTTCTAATTATTTAGGCAGAACATCTGGCAGTGCTCTTGGTATATGAAAACAACAAGTGAAGAGCTAATATAGCTGGATAATTCGTGCATTCAGAAAAAAAATGGAGGCAAATTCATCAATGTAGATTTGCAAATACTTTTCTATTAAGCATCTTTTTGACTCTGCTGTTGGATAATTGTGCTACATTTGATAATAAGGAATAAATTACTGTATGTTTATCATAGTGTTTATCTATTTTCAAAGATGAAACCATGGATGTGAAAACCAAAAACTATCATATGAAAATACAATCAAAAGTTAATTAAAATGCATAAGGCAGAAAGGTTTTTAGCTCTAATTTTAATGATATAGAAGTGCAAAGGACTAGCAATAAGCGTGCAGAGCATCCCAACAATTTTAACACTAAGGCCTCATTATCGGACACAGGCCCTCCACCCAACGAGTCTATGTCGAGCAGCGATCACTCGTACACTAGTTCTATCCTACCCACTAAGGAAAATTTACGGAAGCTAATTAAACTACAGACCTACACATCTTGGGAATGTGGGAAGAAAGTGTAGCACCTGGAGAAAACCCACATGATCGCAGAGAAAACCTGCGAACTCTGTACAGATAGCACCCATGGTCAGGGCCGAACACGCAACTCTATTACTGCCACTGTGTTTCTGAAAAATGTAGTTGTAGACCTAGCCTGGTTTTCAAGCACAATCTCACTCTAGATTACTTTAATTATTTACATGTGCTGAGGTACAGTGAAAAGCTTTTGTTTGCATGCTATCCAGTAAAAAAAAAGATTATACAAGAATACAATCAAGCCACCCAAACTGTACTAATATAGGATCAAGGGAAACACATTTAGTGCAATATATACATTGAAGACTGATAAGGTCCGATTAAAGATAGTTCAAAGGTTTCCGATGAGGTGAATGGGAGGTTGGGGCCTCTAGCTGATGAGAGCACCATTCAGTTGCCTGATAACAGCTGGGAAGAAACTGTCCCTAAATCTGGAGGTATGCGTTTTCACATCTCTTTACCTCTTGCCTGGTGGGAGAGGAAGGAATGACCAGGGTGTGACGTCCTTGATTATGCTGTCGGCCTGGCTGAGGCAGCAGGAAATGCAAACTTGTCAGGGACATTTATCCAACAAAAGATTAAATTTGAGCAGATCAGGTCCAGATGTTATAATAGTGACTATTACTGAGTTGTGTTTTATAGACAATTTTATTTTTAGTTTAGTTTTTAGTTTAGAGATACAGCGTGGAAACAGACCCTTCGGCCCACTGAGCCCGTGTCAACCAGTGTTCCCCGTATCTATGCGCACTAGGAACAATTTACAATTTTAGCAAACCAATTAATTAACCAATTATGTCTTTGGAGTGTGGGAGGAAACGGGTCACTGGGACAACGTATAAACTCCGTACAGACAGCACCAATAGTCAGGATCGAACCTGGGTCTCTGTGTTATGCCCTCAAAATGCCCCAAACCTGTGTTATGCCCCAAATTGTTAATAACCATATAACAATTACAGCACGGAAACAGGCCATCTCGACCCTTCTAGTCCGTGCCGAACACATAATCTCCCCTAGTCCCATATACCTTAATTCTCAAGTCATGTCCCCTTGTTTGAATCTTCCCTACTCTCAGTGGGAAAAGCTTTTCCACGTCAACTCTGTGTTAATATGCAACTTTGTGAATCAAATGAAAGTGAAAGACTCACGATTCACAAAAATAAGTTTTTCCACTGTATGTGGAAGGCAGCATCTCTACCGCAGCACCACTGTACCAACCTTATTGCACATTTAAAATTACTGAGTCTAATTCAGTCTGGTTTTATCTTTAATTCGGTGGAAAAATGTACTTTTGTGAATCAAGTGAAAGTCTGTCACTTTCATTTGATTCACAAAGTTATTGTACTGGTCAGGAAGCATATTAACAATTTGGGTCAAAAACATGTGAACCGTTGAGAAGAATAGTTACACAATATATTGCTAATGATCTTAAAACAGAGGGAAAAAAACATTGCATGAGGTTTAATTAGTCGTGCTGATGTTGTTTGTGAGCATTTGGCTTAAATAGAAAAATTTACGACTATTTTGTTTGCTTTAGTGTTTCTGCTGTTATGAGTATGGGCTTTAGATTCTTTCAACAGCATATAATAAACTCAAATACCTTTATTCTGGGATAACTATACTTAAGAAATTAATTTTTGAAAAACCGTAGAGATCAGAGTTTAATTCTAACAGTTAATTGGATACAGTTTCAACAAGTGAACTCTGTGTTATGATCCAAACTGTAGCTGAATAATGGAAGGTATGGAACTGGACCAAAGGCTTATTGATAAATGATTGCTGCACAAGATTTAATAAATTAAAGTTGTCAAGACTACAAATTCTAAAGATTAGTGTAAACATTAATTTCTCAATTAATAATAATGAATATATGTTTTAACTAGGAAAATGGCTCCATTGGAATACAAACGTAGAAGAATACATTTATCCCTCTGATACCAGTCCAGAGTACGGCTCCATTCTTGTGCCTAACGTTGACAATGTGAGGACAGATTTTCTCATCCACACAATTGCTAAGCAAGGAAAGGTAAAATGATTTCTCTTGATGTATTATTTACTCTTTATATAATGCACAGGATCAGTGGCGGACTGGGTCTAAAAATATTGGTTGCCAGGAGACAAAGGGGGCCCACTTCATCAGGGGCCCACTTGATATAGGGGGCCCACTTCTACAGGGCCCACTTGCCATCGGGCAAGCTGACACCCTGGCCAGTCCGCCACTGCACAGGATTGTCCTTTATTTGACCGAATGTCTGAACTTCATGTGTCTGTTCATTTCCACAAATTTGTTCTGAATGTGGAGGACTGAATGAGGTTGTCTTCCTTTTACCATCAGGCGTCTTGCAGAGCAGATTGGGTTCTGTACTGTGAACGGGTCTAAGATGTCAAATCCAGAGGCCCCCATCACCGTCTGCCCTGATAACCTTTGACTGCTCGCTGTTTTTAAATGTTCGTGGCAAAGACATTTGAAGAATTTTTTCGTCGATTTATGCAATTTTTTTTTAAGTTAATGGAACAAACAGAAAGCAAATAAATACTAGCAAGTAATTTATGTAAAGTAAACTACTTCATGTCCTATCTTCACCAGGTTAGCAATCCCATCTCAGTGAATGGGTTACATCTGCCAACCAAAGCTGAATGTTAGGATACAGGATATATCCAACCCTTCAATTTGGCATGATGATGCTCTGCCATGGGGCTCAATGATGTCCAATAGTGGGGAGGGAGAGTAGATGCATCAGTTCATCGTGGATATGTACAAGTGCAAAATCAATTTAGCTATGGACTGCAGATAACTGATGGTTCTCTATGAATGACAAGTTAAAGGTAGCTTGATCCAGCACTACATTTTATAATATGTCATCAACTGACATGTCAGAGGGTCCAGAGGAGGATTACAAGAATGATTCCAGGATTGAGTGAGTTAATATATGATGAGCCTTTGATACTGATACTGGGCCTGTACTCGCTGCAGTTTAGAGGAATGAGGGGTCACCTCATTGAAACGTACAGAATAGTGAAAGGCTTGGATAGAGTGGATGTGTGGAGGATGTTTCTACTAGTGGGAGAGTCTAGGACTAGAGGTCATAGCCTCAGAGTTAAAGAATGGTCATGTAAGAAAGAGATGAGGAGGGATTTCTTTAGTCAGAGAGCAGCAAATCTGTGGATTTCTTTGCCACAGAAGGCTGTGGAGGCGAAGTCAATGGATATTTTTTAGGCAGAGATAGATAGATCCTTGATTAGTATGGGTGTCAAGGGTTATGGGGAGAAGGCAGGAGAAAGAGGTTAGGAGGGAGAGATAGATCAGCCATGATTGAGTGGCGGAGTAGATTTGATGGGCTGAATGTCCAAATTGTGCACCTATTGTTTATGACCTTATGACTAGCTGATAATTACCAGCTTTATGGAACTTTGTTTTCTCATTCCCAACATTGTAGTTTGGGCAAGTTGCTTACATATATTGGTTGTGATTTTAAAATTAACCCTGCAATGTGATGCTGTTTCAGAGACTAGCATTTATTCTTGATCCTTAGTTTCCCTTGAGAGGATGTGTTTTTTTTTTCTGGATTTACTGTTGACCTTGTGGCATTAGTCCTGCGTCAGAACTTTTGGTCATGAGCTATCAATAATTTAGTGCTGCAGTGACGAATAAGTAGTGTTTATTTTTGTCTAATTGAGATGGTGTGTGACTTAACTGGGAAATGTAAGTGATTGTGTTCCCATGCATCTGCTATCCTCATTGACTCTGTTATTGCTGTTGAAGAAACTTTGGCACGTTGCTACATTGCAACTTGTAGATTGTAATCACTGTGTGACAGTGCCGGAGAGCAAGTCTGCTGAAGATGATGTATAACATGAAATGCAAGCATGCTGTTATGTGGTTAGTGTTGAACTTGATTGTTGCAGCTGCACTCATCCATGCATGTGGAGAATAATCCATCACAGTTTGGGCTTTGATTTACACGGTGGAGGTGCTTTGGAAACTTGGAAGGTGTGAGCCACTCATTTTCAATATGCTCCACCTAGCTAATTAAAATTGATTTTTGGTCATTTGCAACTAAATTGTTAAGTTTTGAGGGGATGAGTGATTGTAATGGCATTTACTGTACTGAGCTTTGAGATGGTGATGAGTGTAGAATCTTATTGTTTGCAAATTATATCTGTCAACAGCTTGTCTGCTACAAAATTATTCAAGCTGAGATGATATCCAGGTCTTGCTGCGATTTCCATTGAAAACTTTGGTTGCAGTTTTTCTGAATCTTCTGCCTATTATGTCTTATTTCATCACAGGCCGTGTTGCTGATTGGTGAACAAGGAACAGCTAAAACTGTGATCATCAAGGGCTACATGTCGAAATATGACCCAGAGTCCCACCTGGGCAAGAGTCTTAACTTTTCATCAGCAACTACTCCCTTAATGTTTCAGGTCCGATATTATTTCACAATTTATCACTGGAAAATAAACAACATGATTTGTTATGTTAGGAATTGAGATAAAAATATTAATGAAACAAATTTTGGGATATATTGTGTACTTGTAATTTAGGCAAAGATATCATATATACTGTGTAACTTTTATTTTTAAATGTTTTAGTTTAGAGATGCAGTGCGGAAAGAGGCCCTTCGGCCCACCAAGTCCGCACCAACCAACGATCCGCATACATTAACAATACCTAATACACACTAGGAACAATTTACAATTTTACATTTTATATCAAGCCAATTAACCAGCTTGTATGTCTTTGGCGTGAGGGTGGAAGCCAAACATCTCGGAGAAAACCCACACAGTCACGGGGAGAACGTACAATCTCCATATAGTCAGCAATTAAAATTTTTGTTTTCAAATTCCGTAAAAAATATATGGGTATGTGCTTTCAAGCTTTTGTACAGTTGCACGTCAGGAGAGAGGCAAAGAGGGAAAGACAGCGTAAAGTGTAGGTGGAGTTGATAGGGAGGCTGGTTTGTGTGATGGAGTGGGCTACATTGCAGCCATCTGCACTTTCTCACAGTCTTGGTTAGAGCTGTTGCCAAACCAATAGAATGCTTTATCTGGTGTACCTGTAGGAGTTGTTAATTGATGGAATCATAAAGTCATAGAGCATGGAATCAGTCTGAAGAGGGGTCTCAACCCGAAACATCACCCATTCCTTCTCTCCAGAGATGCTGCCTGTCCCGACGAGTTACTCCAGCTTTTGTGTCTACCTTCAATTTAAACCAGCATCTGCAGTTATTTCCTACCCATGAAAACATGTCCAATGGCCCAACTTGTTCATGTCAACCAAGATGCTCCATCTAAGCTAGTCCCTTTTGGCCCATATCCCTCTATATCTATCCTATCTGTGTACCTGTCCAAATGTTGTTTATATGCCGTCATTGTACCAGCCTCAATTACCTCCTCTGGCAACGCATTCCATTCTTCTACCCCCCTCTGCGTGAAAAAAGTTGCCCCTCAGGATCCTATTCAATCTTGTCCCACTCACCTTTAACCTCAGTCCTCTGGTTCTTGATTCCCCTACCCTGGGTAAAAGACTACATGCATTCACCCTATCTGTTTCCCTCCTGTTTCTCTACACCTCTCTAAGATCACCCCTTCACCATCTGCACTTGGCCAGAATTTGGCCACAGGGCCATGAGCATGTAGGGAATATAGTGAGGGGCTAAGCATCCTTGTGCAGCACTGGTGTTGAAAATTGTTGTGTAGAATGTTTTGTCGCCTATCCTCAATTATTGTGGTAGATATACTTGCCATATTTGGAAATGCAGTCATGTTATAAGCCACAAATCACTGAAAGAATTGGAGGACGTTTGATGGTGGTACAGGCCATTAACTTTTTTTTCGGCATGTTTAATGCGGTGCATTTTTGTATTTGATAAGGTTCATTATAGTATTGTGGCTAATGGAAACTCAGCATCAGATTCAGCTGTGGAGGTGTTGGAATGTCTAGCAGAGATTTTGGATGAAGAAAAACAAGCTGAAGGAGAGCAAGAGAATTTGGAAATTGGAAATGGGGTGATGTTTGTAAAGATGGAGGGATTAAAGGTTGTTTTTCTCACAAGTGTGATGACAGGAGATTTCAAGTGAAGTGGGGCAGTGTCCTGCAATGGAGCAGACAGTTCTCAAAGTAAGTTAGCATGAGTCAGAAATATTTAATGAAAAAGGTTTGATTAAGTGGGAATTCATTTTATCAATATGCTGACAATATTTATTATAATTATAAAAAGTATATTAGAATTGTATGACTGATTCATTGATGATTTTGTTGTATAGCGCACAATTGAGAGTTACGTTGATAAACGTATGGGAACAACCTATGGTCCACCTGCTGGGAAGAAGATGACTGTTTTCATTGATGATATTAATATGCCTATAATTAATGAATGGGGAGATCAGGTAACTATTTAGAATTTCTTGCTGATTTACCTTAACACAGTACGTTGCCACATACTCTTACTTCAAACTCAATTTGTACTTTATTATTCTGCAGTACTTTGATTTTGCGCTGTAATCTTGTATTTTTTGCAGTTTTGTTGTTTTGCACTTGTATCTATTGTGGTACTACTTTATTTGTACTGTATTATTTGTTTTATACTGTTTACTGTGAGCTTCATATAAAGAAGGAATTACATTGTACCTTGATATAAATAAAAATGAATCTAATCTAATGTTTTTAATTGTCAGATTACAGAGCCAGTGTTCCTGGATTGCAGCCAGGAAACTTAGTGGCAGGAATTTGGTCCAGCTGAATTTAACAGCTGGCAATGATATCTAGAAATGGGAGACAAGCAGTTGTGGTGAGGGACCTTGAAATACACCAGCATAGGGGAAGCAGATGATTTTGACATAGTTATAGTGACACAGAGGTGTACAATTTTGGTCGCCCAATTATAGGAAGGATGTCAACAAAATAGAGAGAGTACAGAGGAGATTTACTAGAATGTTGCCTGGGTTTCAGCAACTAAGTTACAGAGATAGGTTGAATAAGTTAGGTCTTTATTCTCTGGAGCGCAGAAGGTTAAGGGGGGACTTGATAGTGGTCTTTAAAATGATGAGAGGGATAGACAGAGTTGATGTGGACAAGCTTTTCCCTTTGAGAATAGGGAAGATTCAAACAAGAGGACATGACTTCAGAATGAAGGGACAGAAGTTTAGGGGTAATATGAGGGGGAACTTCTTTACTCAGAGAGTGGTAGCGGTGTGGAATGAGCTTCCAGTGGAAGTGGTGGAGGCAGGTTCATTGGTATCATTTAAAATAAATTGGATAGGCATATGGATGAGAAGGGAATGGAGGGTTATGGTATGAGTGCAGGCTGGTGGGACTAAGGGGAAAAAAAGTTGTTCGGCACGGACTTGTAGGGCCGAGATGGCCTGTTTCCGTGCTGTAATTGTTATATGGTTATAGGGTGAAGTGTAATTAATATGTTGTGTGGGAGATGTGAGGATCTTGGGGATGATGAAGAATTTTGGAGCAGTTTTAAGTAAGAATTTTCAGGCTACTAAAATGATAATTTACTTTTCAATGAAAACAAAAATCAGTAGATGGCATTGGAACATTTAACTCTCAGTACCATTGCTGTAAGGTATATGGTACCTGATAGCATTCATATCACTTTTTATCATTAATTCTTGGCACTTGCATTTATCTCTTTTCTGCTGCAGCTGCTACTTTACGAGTGAGAATTTTCTGAAACATTTAGGAATGGACATTTTAAGAACAACTTTAACTTTAAACAGGTTATGTAAACAAACCAGTGTGCGATCAGAATCTTAACAATATTGCTTTGTTAGCTGTAGCACCAAATGCTAAATTGACCCCTGGTCACTACGCACTTCTTGAAAAACATGCTACTGTTCCATGTATTATCCTCCTGGGAGATCCAGCTTCACAAATTTAAGGAATTAAATCTCATTTAAAAATATCATGGTCTTGAAACCACTTCTCTTGAGCATTTTGCTTAGACATTACTGAGCGATAGTTTAACTGATGTTAGGTTAGATTGAAAGATGTTCACCAGCTTAACCCCGATGTTCAGCATCTTAACCCCAGCCTTTTCTTGTTTCTTTGGAGATTACATTTTCATCCTATTTTTCATTCAAATCTGTGTATTGCAGAATGAACTGCTTCATTGATCATTTTTTATTGTTTTAATGGGAGTATGACAGATACATATTATGATAAAACCCTTTTTGATTCAGTTGGCTGAAAAATAGCCTTGGCATTATAATTGTGTAACACAGTATGGAAACGGGCTCTTCAGCCCAACTAGTCCATGCCGACCAAGGTGCCAAACTGGACTAATCTCATTTGTAATGTGTAATGGAATTAAATTTTAACTTGCAGAATGTGATTGGCATAAGCACTACAATATAATATGATATGATAAAACTTTATTCATCCCCAGAGGAAAATTGGTCAGCCAACAGTCACAACAACAACCATAACTATAATGTTGGTTATGGGAGTTCTTTCATCTTTGATTCCCTGCTGTATATTTATTTATTTTTCTTGCTCTATGCTGCTTTAACCAAAGTTTTACATGTGACATCATGGTGACATTTGGGAATAATTTTAACTTTTGGGAATTGTATAAATGGAGCAACATTGGATCGACTGCATGTAATTTTGTCTGATCCTCTGACCATCATGATTTTTATTTCAAGGGTTACTGGTTGATAACACCCCATCACCAAATATAAAAGTAATCTCCAAGGCATTCAAAAGCAAAAAGTTTCAGCTATTGGAAATCTGAATTAAAAAGTAAAAAATACAGGAAACAATCAAAAGGGCAGACAACAGTTGTGGAGAGAGAGAAACAGAATTAACATTTCAAATTTCAAATTCAAATTCAAATTTCAAATTTATTTTGTCACATACACCTAGGTGTAGTGAAATTCTTTTTGACATGCAGCACATTAAAAAAGAATACAACATGACAGTAGTAGATAGTTTCAACATCAAAACATCCCCCCACAATGGTTCCCATTGTGGGAAAAGGCACAAAGTCCAGTCCCATCCCCATGTCCACCCATAGTCGGGCCTCCTTACTCGAGACCGTGGCTTCCGGAGCCGACAGGGCCGCGCCGAATGGAGCTCAACTGGCGATCTCATCAGGAGATCCCAGGCTCCCGATGGAAAGTTCAGCGCCGCCGCCCGCAGCCGCTCCACAGACCCGCAGATCAAAGATGACCTGATGTACTGATGAAACCTTTCACTGAAGCCCCAAAATAGCAAAATCATTCCATCAATAAGCTGCCTGCCTTATTGAGTACAGAAAGACATGAGGCCTTCTATATTTATGTCCGAGGCATGCATTATTCAGCCTACCTGTGTGGATAATAGGGTTAGTGCACACTTTGGGTCCTCATAAGCAAAATAAATACTAACCTGAACTGACAACTAACTTAATAAAGTGCCTGCTAAGCAAACACCTGCACTTTGCCACCCCTGACCTCAATTCTGTCCTCTTTTCACACGATTTAACCTATAAAATTGTTTATCTTATCCCACCTGTTCCTAACACTCCATCTCTATCCTCACCCTGTTTATGTTTACTCCAGTCCCTCCACCAACCCAGTTCTGATCTCGGAACACAATCCTCATCTGGTCCCTATCTACGATCAATCTCGGTATCCACCCCTGTTGACCCATTATGGGCAGTTTTATTAATTTATAATCATATTATGGAACTTTACTGTTGGGAGGAAACATCAAGAACTCGAGCACTGGAATCAGTGACTTGAAATGGATGAATGTAAATGCTGCTAGGTAAAAAGTTATATTCAAATTTATAAAAATCACTCTTGTGCTTGAGAGGTGAATATGGCTACAATTTTCTGACTCCAATGTGATAAAAATTACTTCAGGCCGAACCATTTGATACTGGGTATTATTTTCCTATAATTTATATTCCTTATATACACTTCACATTTTTTTCTTATTTTAGGTTACTAATGAAATCGTACGGCAGCTGATGGAACAGTGTGGTTTTTACAATCTTGAAAAACCAGGTGAATTCACGAACATTCTGGATGTCCAGTTGCTTGCTGCAATGATCCACCCGGGAGGAGGTAGAAATGACATACCCCAGCGCTTGAAGAGACATTTTTCCATTTTTAATTGCACATTGCCTTCTAACTCTTCAATTGATAAGATTTTTGGTAAGAATGTCATCTGGTGATTTTAAGTACATTTCAAAGTTTGAAAAAGAATAAGTTTTGAATGATTATCTTTTTAGGTGTTATTGGAACTGGCCACTTCTGCTCTGAGCGGGGCTTCAGCACAGAGGTGAGAGCTCTGGTAGCCAAGCTGGTACCAATGACTCGCAAACTCTGGCAGAAGACAAAGGTGAAAATGTTGCCTACACCAGCTAAATTTCACTACATTTTTAACCTGAGAGACCTTTCACGTATTTGGCAGGGGATGCTGAATACTTCTTCCGAGGTTGTGGATAAAGAAAGTGTAAGTTATTGTTTCAAAACGATTTTCTTCAAAGGTATTTTCATTTTAGTTTACTTGTCAAGGAATTATGAGTGTTCAGTATATTTTCTGTCCCAATAAACCACAGTGAAGCTTCCTGATGTGTATTTGGCGAGCAAAAGCAGAAAACATATGGTGGAGAGCTTTTAAATAATGACGTCATAATAAATAGTATTTCATAATTCATGTGATAGGAGCAGAAGTATGCCA
Organism: Leucoraja erinaceus; assembly: GCF_028641065.1. NCBI lineage: Eukaryota > Metazoa > Chordata > Chondrichthyes > Rajiformes > Rajidae > Leucoraja > Leucoraja erinaceus. Next base: position 81,140,213 of record NC_073378.1, on the reverse strand, counting down.
TTTGGCCCATCGCGTCTACACCACCATTCAGTCATGGCTGATCTATCTTTCCCTCTCAACTATTTCAGAAAAACCTGTGTATGCTTTATTCTAGAAATTATTTGCAGCTCATAATGATTTTGGGATATCTGTGATCCTAACAATTGAATTATCATATTAGAAAGTTTAAAATTTATGGTATACATTTGAAAATGTATAAAATGGACACAAAATACCAGAGTCCCTCAGTGGGCCAGACAGCATCCCTGGAGGCCATGGATTGGTGACATTTTGTGTTGTGACCCTTCTTCTGACACCTATCATTTGATTTTCTCGTTAAGACTGCAGTTCTATCAAGGAGTCTGAATTGCATGATTATGGCACTTCAAAACTTAGTTGATCACGTGAATAATGTTTAAAAGCAACATGTTGTTGTAAAAAAGATGAAGAAACTGGATTGAGATACCACAAGCTGTAGACTTTTGTACTATTAACAACTTGTCTAGCAGTTGATGCTTTTGAACCTCATCTGCTCACATGTAGCCTTGTGCTGCACTGTGTACTTGTGCTGTGAAAGTAGAATAACTGGAACCCTTCCCTTTTTTTTGTGCTATGAACTATGAAATTGTGAATGCAGATTGTGCTGTTTGCATTTTCTTGTTTTTGAAGTCGTAGGCTGTGACCAAAAAGTATTGCAGCACTAATCCACAACAAAGCCTAGTTGATTAGTATTTACAAATTCAGATCTTATGATTTTAACAAGAATGAATCCATTATTTAAATAACTAGTAAAATATTTTTTTATTCATTGTTCAGGTGGCACTGAAGCTGTGGAAGCATGAATGTAGATGTGTTATAGCTGATCGATTTACCACTCCGGAAGATGTAGCGTGGTTTGACAATGCATTAGCCAAAGTGGTTGAGATAGAGCTCAAGAAGGAAGCTCTGGCAACTGTTGATGTTGGTGTCAACCCTTACTTTGTAGACTTCTTACGCAATGCACCCGAGGCTACAGGTAACCATTTCAACTCAAATAACCTTTTGACTTGGACCAAGTCAGTTTGCTAAGGCTATTGCGTATTGAATATGGTCCTCTGGTTTTTATTCCTCGAAGTCTTTGTCATTTATCATTCCAATAAATAAAAATTAGAATTCAAAAGTAGAATTAACTTTAATCTTGAAAGAATTTTAATCAAAAATAAACATTTGCAGTAATAGATTTTCATATTACAAGAAAAAGATTAAAGAAATCTGTCTTTAGTACATAGCACCAAAATATGGCGCGGGTGTAAGAATTTTACTGTGCAGTGCATACATGACAATAAAGAACCATTGAACCATTGAATTGTTCCAGTATTGCTTCTCCAGTTTTTTCAAAAGGACAGAACCCAACTCTGTTGTCTCCAACACTGGGTTTATTTACAAGAGAACAAAGCTTTTCAACCATTTTTAGGCAAAGCTGCAGATATAAGGGTTTTGTCAGTCAATGGAAATAAATTTGTAAGAAGGAACTGCAGATGCTGGTTTAAACCGAAGATAGACACAAAAAGCTGGAGTAACTCTGCGGGGCAGGCAGCTTCTCTGGAGAGAAGGAATGGGTGACGTTTCGGGTCGAGACCCTTCCTCAGACTGGAAGGGTCTCGACCAAAAATGTCACCCGTTCCTTCTTTCCAGAGATGCTGCCTATCCTGCTGAGTTACTCCAGCTATTTGTGTCTATCAATGGAAATAGATTGTCTGCACCATTGTTAGAAACACAGAAAAGCAAAAAAAACCACAATCAACTAATTCACCTGCCCCTCCCACCTCCACCAAAAATACATTCATTGACGATGAATTCAAGAGGTGAGTAAAATAAATTCCTGGAATTCATAAGAAGTCAAGGTCACTACTGTCAAACTTTCCAAATTTCAGATACAAATAGTCCAATAAAAATGTACACTGGATACTGAAGATTTGTTAAACTTATTTTGGTTTCAAATGCTGCTTATGGCATGGGTGCTCAGCAGTTCATTTAAACTAAGGGGGAATGTCTCCTCCTTAGCTAGTGATGAACACACTGCCTACAAATCAAGTAAAAGAACGAAAAATAACTGCTGATGCTCGAAATAGTAGATCACTTAGCAATTATTAAAAGAGAAACAAAGTTAAAGATTCTTATGAAAGGTCATTGGCCTAAAATCTTCATTCCAGTTCTCTTTCCACAAATGCTGCCTGATCTACTGAGTATCATCAGCATTTAATGATTTTGTGTTAAGGCAGAGATTTAAGATCAACCTTTAAAGTTGTGGGAAGGAATCCTGTGCACGGTTTTATTAGGCAAGAATGAATTAAAAATGTCAAATATTAAATGGCGCCTATTTTTTGTAGGTTAGTGAGACATTTATGTATGCGGTGAAGTGGAAGAATGTTTTTACGGGTATACATTCATGTAAACAAAATTTTGTCTTGAAGGAGAGGAACCAGAAGATGCTGACTTTGATATGCCAAAGGTCTATGAACCTATTGGGAGTTTTGATGATCTAAAGGATCGGCTAAATATGTATTTGCAACAGTACAATGAAGGTATTCGAGGAATGGGATTGGACATGGTCTTTTTTAAAGATGCCATGACTCATTTAGTTAAGGTAAAGCAATTTCCAGTCCTATGTGATTGTAATTCTTCATCCGATCCACATTCAATTTTTCTTTCCATGGCATGCTTGCTTGCATTGTGGGTAATAATGATGTGGGAATTAAATGTGACATCTCCAAGTTTGTGGATGACACAAAGCTGGGTGGCAGTGTGAGCTGCGACGAGGTTGCTATGTGGCTGCAGGGTGACTTGGATAGGTTGGGTGAGTGGGCAGATGCATGGCAAATGCAGTATAATGTGGATAAATGTGAGGTTATCCACTTTGGTGGCAAGAACAGGGAGGCAGATTATCTAAATGGTGGTAGATTAGGAAAAGGGGAAGTGTAACAAAACCTGGGTGTGCTTCTACATCAGTCACTGAAAGTAAGCATGCAGGTACATCAGGCAGTGAAGAAAGCTAATGGCATGTTGGCCTTCATTGCGAGAGGATTTGAATTTAAGAGCAAGGAGGTCCTACTGCAGTTGTACAGGGCCCTGGTGAGACTGTACTTGGAGTATTGTGTGCAGTTTTGGTCTCCTAATTTAAGGAAGGACATTATTGCTATTGAGGGTGTGCAGCGCAGGTTCACCAGATTAATTCCCAGGATGGCAGGAATGACATATGATGAAAGAATGGTTTGACTGGGCTTGTATTCAGTGGAATTTAGGATTGAATGCTATTTATTGTCATTCAAACCTAGGTTTGAACGAAATATCATGTCTACTAGTTTTTTACATTACAAAAACAATCCAAGACCCACACTTAACATAGTTTACATAAACATCCATCACAGTGAGTCTCCAACATCTCCTCACTGTGATGGAAGGCAAAGTCGTTATCTCTTCCCTTTGTTCCTTCTCCCGTGGTCCAGCAGTCCAACTGCAGTGTCAAGGCGAACTGGGGCTCCGATGTTAAAGCCCCCGGCGGGCGATGGTAAGTCCTGAGGCCGTTTAAGCCACGCCGGGCGATGTTAGGCCCCGGCTCCATGTCCTTAAACCCGCGATTCCAGCGGGAGAAGTCGCCGTCGTGGAGCTCGGAAAAGCGGTCTCCCACCAGGGACCTGCGAGCTCCCGATGTTCCCGTCCACCGGGTCTGCGGCCGGTGCCTCCGAACTCCAAAAGTCGGGTCGCAGTCAGTTCGCAGGAGGTCGCACGCCCACCACAGCTCTTCCGGAGGTCGCCGCCGGCTCCACGATGTTAGGCCCCGACATCCCAGACCCGAAGTTGGCCAGCTCTGCGATTTGTCAGTTCGAGCCGCAGGCTCTGCAATTTTTGGAGCCCTCATGGTTCGTCCCAGGGGTCATAGTTTAAGAGGGGTCGCCGCCGGACATTTGTTTTCCACGATCTGTGTTATCTGCCCAGACGAGGCCATCCAAGAGAGTTAGACTCTTAGGGCGACAAGGGATATGGGGAAAAAGCATAGTCTGATTTTAGATGTCCCGGTGCTGGCTCACAGGGAAGACCTATTTTTAAGTTTCTCGTCGATTTTCCCCCCTGATGCAGTCAAGCAAAGCCCCCACATCTCTTCATTACTTCCCTAAAATTTGCAAATCCACATATACACAGCACTGGATTTTAATAAAAATGCAAAACATTTTGGGTCAAATGGAATTTGGTAAAATTGAGAACACTGGGTGTTGCCAATGACCAGTTTCTCCTCATTAGCAGGGAATATGTAAAAGCTACTACAGCCCCCCTCTACAAGGGATTGAGAGCTGAAAAACTAATAAATGGGAGACTAACTTAGGGGAGTTTAACTTTGGAAGGGCATAGTGAGGGCTTGTGGAATTTGTAAAATTGTTCAAGACCATCCTCGATGAGAGGCGAGGGCAAGTGACTTTGAATTGTAATGTCCAGCCTTTTGGGTCCAGCAACACTGTTCTATTTAGCTTTAAAATAGTTATGGATAAAGAAAGGACGGGCCCACAAGTTAAAATTCTGAATTGGGGCAAGGCCATCTTTGATGGTATTAGACCGAACTTGCTAATGTTGATTCAAGTACATTGTTTGTGATGTTGCAAAGGAACATCTGGAAAATGAGATGCATTTTACTTTGTGAGGGCAGGCATTCAGGGCATTCATGTTCCCGTTAGAATGAAGGGCAAGGCAGGTCAGAGTAAGGAAGCTTGGATGGCGAGAGAAATTGAGGCTCTGGTCAGGAAAATGCAGGAAGCATGCGACGGATATAGGCAGCTGGGATCATGTGTATCCCTGGAGGAGTTTTGGGAACTGAGGACCATATTTAATAAGGAAAAATCATGAGGGTAAAAGGGGGCAGGACTTGAAACATCACCCATTACTTCTCTCCTGAGATGCTGCCTGACCCGTTTAGTTACTCCAGCATTTCCTTGCCTATGAATCAGTAATTTTAAGGTAAAATTGTGTTTGTTCTAGAATTTAATGCTAATTTGCAACAGTGCATCTGAAATTACATCTAGTTTATACGCAAAAAGATGTGGGTCATCTTGCCAACTCAAAGCAGTTAGTAAAGGAAATAACTCGCTATGTGGCAGAAGCTTAACTGCATTTTTCTATCCGTAGTAAATATATTGGCTTATTAGTAAAATAATAATTTTATTTCACCATTAGATTTCACGTATTATCCGTACGCCTCGAGGGAATGCATTATTGGTTGGTGTGGGTGGATCCGGCAAGCAAAGTTTGACGAAACTGGCATCCTTCATTGCTGGTTACAAGACATTCCAAATCACATTAACTAGGTTAGGTGCAGATTTTCTTCCTATCGTTTTCAATGATTATTGGCATATTTAAATTTTATGAGGCACAATTCTGTCATGATGTTTTGATAAGGATAGTTTTAAGATTTGAATTTCTATGATAGTAATTGTATTCTGTACTCATTTCGATTATTTTAATACCCATTGGTCTGTAGTGCAGATAGTGGTGTTTAAACCCCAAAGAATGGTGATATGTGTTCTGGTCTAGGACTGAGAGATTTTGTTCCTTAAAAAGTAGATATTTCATAACATGGATTTCCTTTGAATAAACTCATTATTTTCTACTTTCTATTTTCAGATCATATAACAGCTCTAACCTGATGGAGGATTTGAAGATTTTATATAAAACTGCAGGTCATCAAGGCAAAGGAATCACCTTCATCTTTACAGACAATGAGATCAAAGACGAGTCTTTCCTTGAATATATGAACAATGTTCTATCATCAGGCGAGGTAAATTAACCCATCGGTGTGTTCTAAAATGTACGTATCTATTCAGTTCTCCAGAACTCTGAAACCCCATCACTGTTCTTGTGGCAATGAACTGCCTTGAGGGGTAAGGAAAGGAAGAACTACTACAGCCTTCCACTTGCACTACATAGCATTTTCAATGTTTGGGCAGCAAATAATAGGCTAACACCATTCCCAATAATGGCCAGCTTTAGTGCGGAGACAAAACTTGGGCCCAACTGTTAATGGACTGCATGTCCATTCACGTCACCAGCTTGTTAGTCATTTGGTATTTGCTACTATCATGTTAACATCGGTTTACGTATGTTATTTTAATTTTAGGTCTCTAACCTGTTTGCTCGAGATGAATTAGATGAAGTTACAAGTAACCTGATACCTGTAATGAAGAAGGAATATCCTCGTAGGCCTCCAACTGTTGAAAACCTGTATGATTACTTCATGACTAGAGTTCGACAGAATCTTCATGTGGTGCTTTGCTTTTCGCCAGTGGGAGAAAAATTCCGAAATAGAGCCCTGAAGTTTCCAGCACTCATTTCAGGCTGCACTATGGATTGGTTCAGTCGTTGGCCCAAAGATGCTCTTGTTGCTGGTGAGTCAAATTACAAAATATCATCTGTAAAATTACTAATTTAGCAGGATGTTATTTATTTAAAATTCAGAAAAAGAAATTACAAAACAATATTTGTTAAGTCATACAGAACAGGAAATGACATTTTCTGATGGTTATGTCCTGATTTGGCACTCAATTTATTTTAAAGCAGTCATTTAAATGTGCTAATATCTGTTTTAAAGTGATGCAAACAGGAGTTTGGGTGATGGTCTCAAAGATGTTTGTACATATTGATATATACATGGCAGCAATAACATTTGTTTGCATAAGATATAGATTTTTAATGTATTGTTTTTTTTTTGTAGTATGTTGCTGAAATAGTAAAATTTTAATTGTAGAATAGATATTATCAGTAACAGTGCCTTCATGCAGAATTTAATACAGATTTTATACACTATGGATGTTTTAGCAATTTGGAGACTTCCATGTATTAGTCAACAGACCCCAATCAGTAAGCATTGGCAGCAACTCTTTCATCCTCAATCACCAAGAGCACCTCAAGGCTGTGTGTTCAGCCCCTGGTCTACACATTGAACACCCATGACTGTGTAGTCGTCAACTTTATTTGTCACATACACATACAAGATGTGCAGTGAAATGAAAGTGACAATGCCTGCGGATGGTGCAAAAAATACAGAACAGAATAAGTATTTACATGCTAGAAAATAATTGTTTACAAAAGGCACAACACAACAGTAAATTAGTACAGTAAATTAGTCCCTGGTGAGATAAGAGTTTACTGTACTGATGGTCTTTGGGAAGAAACTCCGTCTCATCCTCTCTGTTTTCACAGCATGCTAGCGGAGGCGTTTGCCTGACCGTAGCAGCTGGAACAGTCTGTTGCTGGGGTTGGTAGGGGTGTCCCATAATGTTGCTGGCTCTGGAGTTGCACCTCCTGGTGTATAGGTCCTGCAGAGGGGTGAGTGTAGTTCCCATAGTGCGTTCAGCCGAACGCACTACTCTCTGCAGAGCCTTCCTGTCCTGGGCAGAGCTGTTCCCAAACCAGTTTGTGATGTTGCCAGACAAGATGCTTTCTACAGCCCCTGAGTAGAGGCACAGAAGGATCCTCAGAGAGACTCTGAATTTCCTCAGCTGCCTGAGTGGTAAAGGCGCTACCTTGCTTTACCCACCAGTGCGGCAGTGTGTGTTGTCCATGTCAGATCCTCTGTGATGTTTACTCCCAGGTATTTAAAGCAGCTCACCCTATCCACAGTAGTTCCATTTATCCCCAGTGGCGTGTACATCCTCGGATGTTGTGCCCTTCTAAAGTCCACAATCAGCTCCTTAGTTTTTGTGACATTCAAAAAGAGGTTGTTGTCCTGACACCAGAGTGCCAGATCAGCCACCTCCTCCCGGTAGGCCTTCTCATCGTTATCGGAGATCAGGCCCACCACCACAGTGTCATCAGCAAACTTGGTGATGGAGTTGGAGCTGAACCTGGCCACACAGTCATGTGTGTACAGGGAGTACAGTAGTGTAGTCAGGTGTACGATCAACATTTGTTGTTGTTTATGATGGTGTTTACAGTGTACTATGTTTATATATCTGTTGTGCTGCTGGAAGAATTTCATTGTTCCATTCGGGACATATGACAATAAAACACACTTGGTTTAAATCAATGATATCAAACATGGGACTGAGAGTTGCTTTGGTAAAATATTTTGAGGAGTACAATGAATTTTTACTTTAGCTTAGAGATGCAGCGTGGAAATAGGCCCTCCAGCCCACTGAGTCTGTGCCGACCAGCAATCTCCGTACACTGCACATCCTACGCACGAGGGACAATGTATATTTGTTACCAAAGCCAAATTAACTTACAAACCTGTTTGTTTTTGGAGAGTGGAAGGAAATTGGAGCACCCAGAGAAAACCCACCTATTCATGGGGAGAATGTACAAACTCCGCAGACAGCATCCATAGTCAGAATTGAACCGAGTCTCTAGCACTATAAGGCAGCAGCGATCGCTGTGCCACCTTGCCATACTAGCCTTTCTTTTTTTTTTGTTTGATTAAAAATAAACTGATGAAAATCAACTATATTGTCCTCGGGAGATTCAAAAGAGCACCATAATATGCCTTTATCTCCTGCAAACACATACAATAAATGTTATGCCATCAAGTTAACTGTGGTATTTTAAATATTTGATACCTCCTTAGAATAGAAGGAATGTTTAGTATAATTGACCTGTGCAGGTACTTTTTCCATTGTTACATGTTTATAATATAATTCAATCCTGAGTTCCTCCTTTGTAAGAACTGACTGGGTGGCTCAATGGAGCAATGGTAGAGTTGCTTCCTTACAGCATCAAAGACCCGGGTTAGATCCTGACGACGGGTGCTAATTCTACGTAGTTTGCATGTTCTCCCAGTGAGAGCGGGGTTTTCTCCGGCTGCTCTGGTTTCCTTCCAAAGATGTGCAGATTTGTAGGTTAATTGACTTCTGTAAATTGTCACTATTGTGTAGGATAGAGCTATTGTATGGGAGATTGTTGGTCTGTGTGGAGTTGGTGGGCCAAAAGGCCAGTTTCCACTCAAAACTAAACTTTTATTTTTGTTATTGGCTTTTACAATGGAAGAACATGGACAATTGGCCACAGGTGATTAAATATTTATAATCATTGAAAGCACCACCAGCATTAAGTAGGCAGTATGTAGACATTGCAGTTTTATATCTTCTAGTTACAGTAGATTATGGTGAAAATATAGCTACTTGCTTGAACCTTTTTTTATTTTTGTGGTATAAAATACAAACAAATCAATTTCCTTTTTATCTAATGAATTGATCTTTTTAAAAATGTTTCAACAGTTTCTGAGCACTTCCTATCTTCTTTTGGAATTGACTGCACAACTGAGGTCAAAAGGGAGGTGGTACAGTGCATGGGATTCTTCCAAGATGGCGTGGCTGAGAAATGTGTGGACTATTTCCAAAGATATCGTCGATCTACTCATGTAACACCAAAATCGTATCTCTCATTCATTCAGGGATATAAAGCGATCTACAAAGAGAAGAACACCGAGGTTCAAACATTAGCAAATCGGTAGGAACAATGTATTGCAAATTCTTTACAGAAATGAATGAACACGTGGCAGAAGATATTTCTATTTAAACTTGGATTTATTTCAGACTTCTCTGCATACAATGTTTGTAATTTAGCACCGTGTGGCTAGAGAAAAAAGCATATGGATAGGACAGGTTTGGAGGACGGATAGGACGGGTTTGGAGGGATCTGGACCAAACACAGGCAGGTGGGACTCGTGTAGCTGAGACATGTTGCGGGCAAGTTGGGCCAAAGGGTCTGTTTCCACTCTGTATCACTCTAAGACTCTATATGGAACAAAATCAAGGCAAGAGGGAGCTGAGTTCCATAACTCGTTGAAGGTGTTATGTGGGCTGATACATTTTGCTGAGGAGAATAGCATGGGTATTTTGTCCAGCATTTGAATGGAGGTACATGAGAAGTTTTGTAGGCACACTCTCAACAATCCACTAGTTATCTTTGGCAAAAACAATCTATTTTCCTGAATTACCACCTGTCACTGATATATGCATTGTTGGCAAGGGTTCTTATCCTTTCACTCTTTCTCCCAGAAATCATTTGAATTCTGCTATTAAATGATTAATCTTAGAATCCTAAATAAACTGTATTGTTATACAACACATATGCAGTTTGAGGCTACTGAGCAGTTTATTTATAAGACAATAAATTCCAGATAGATTGCTGAGACATGCAAATCCCTACATTGCACAGAGTGGCTTGAAAATGTGTAAAATTAGAAACCAGACAATTATTAAATTATGGTGCTGAAATCTATTTACCTATTTTGTATTGTTTCAAAGAGGATACTTTGCAAAAATCTTGCAAAACCAAACAATATCTTTTCTACAGGATGAATACTGGCCTACAGAAATTGAAGGAGGCGTCTGAATCAGTGGCAGCTCTAAGTAAAGAACTGGAAGTGAAAGAGCGAGAACTACAAGTAGCCAATGAAAAGGCTGATATGGTATGCACTTTCACAGTATTATATCTCTGTAAATGGTTTTTATATCTTTATACAAGTTACAAAACCTTTATTTACATTTAAAAGATGATATTTCCTTATGACGAAAAAGACATTTAGGTTTAAGAGGTAATGGTCCAATTTTTCTATAAAATGGCAACAGTTCCGTGAGTTGCAAACTTACTGGATATTGATGTAGCACCCCTCATTCCCACCTTTTCTCTTCTCCAATTCCCTCATCACCACAGTTCCAATGAATTAGTTGGAAGTCACATGATGAAAAACCCACCTGGAAGGAAACATTTTGAAAAAATAACATGTGAAGCATGTTAAACTTTTTTTTTAATCTGTTGACGTATTTTCAAAATCCTAGCCTGCACCCATGGGTGAATCCTACACCACTCATTAGATACCCAATGCAGAGCACAGTACCAACATTGAGTTGAAACAGCTCCTGAACTGGATTCCACACACATCAGGTCTGTCTCCCAGTTCTGTTGGTGGACTTGGAAGATGTAGGTAGATCTTGTGTACTCATCCTGGAAATGTTGATGTAAAACTAGGAATAACACATAATTTCTGTAAAATAACATCAACGGTTCACTTGGAATGGCCAAGAATTTTCTGATCATAATTGTTGGTTTAATCATCAGTAACCCAAACGCCGTTGCCCCTACCACCGATATCTTTCCCTCTGGCTTGCCATTTCATGTCTCTCCTCTTGCATAATTTTGTCTACTTTTCATCTCCAGCATTTGCCACCCAAATGCAAATCAAAAAGCTTCCTCACCTGCATCCACCTATCATTTGCCAGGCTTTGTACTGTTCCTACCTCTTTTCCAGCTTTCTTCCCCCTACTACAATCATTCTGACGAAGGTCCTGTCTGAAAATATTGCATATCCATTCTCTCCAGAAATGTTGTCTGACCTGCTGAATTATTCCAGCACTTTTTAAACCACATCAATGAAGTCAACCATATTCCTTAATGCCTTAATCTTGAATGTTAAGATCAATTTTCAATTCAGCTATAAATTCAGAACATTCGGGGTGAACGGGTTTCTTGTGTTCTTTGCCACAGAACAAAATATCTCGGAGTTGCATCTGGGTGCTGACTGCTTGTCACAGCCTTCTGGGTGCAGGTCTGGAGGGATTCCTGGTTCCATGGTGAAGCAGCAGTTTTCCCACCTTTCATCTTCTACACCAAAACCTCCACTGCATTATTTGAGAACTCTGGAGCATGCACTTTCCCAAATTGTGTGCTGTGTGTTTGTCATCTCCTCAGTGACTTCCATGGCATCTCTCTTTTATGAGGTGTAAGCTGTCTTTAAGCAGCTGACGTGATGAGTGTTTTAATGGAATGAGGAACTCTATTCTTGTTCTGTCTGGGGGGGGGGGGAGGAGAGGGAACGAGAGCAGAAGGTGTGACACAGAGGAGACACGGATGAGGGATCCACCTTTGACAATAGGGTGGAAACCACGTTTAGTAAAGAAAGAGATCTCAGATGTTCTCAACTTAGAAGCAAATGCAGCAGAGACGGAGAAATCGAGAGTAGAGATAGCATCTTTGCAAGAAGCATGCTGGGAGAAGACGTAGTCCAAATAACTGGGGGAGTCGGTAGGTTCGTTGTAGATGTCAATCGATAGTTTGTCTCCTAGGATGGAGACAGAGATCAAAAATGAAATTCCAAACCAGAATTTTTTCTCACTTTCAGTTTGGAATCCATGTGTTTGTTTTTTTAGATTTTGACATTATTAATGATAGCTTTTGATTATTTTTTTTGTGTATCTCAGGTTTTAAAAGAAGTAACAGTGAAAGCTCAAGCTTCTGAGAAGGTAAAGGTAGAAGTTCAAAAAGTTAAGGATAAAGCTCAGGCCATTGTTGATAGCATATCGGCAGATAAGGGCATTGCAGAACAAAAGCTGGAAGCTGCAAAACCTGCTCTGGAGGAGGCTGAAGCAGCTCTACAGGTAAATAAAGTGACTTATTTTTGACATTTTTGTTCTTCTGGGTCTCTTGTTTATGAGGAATGTTTGTGAGATATTGGAAAGTTCTCTGTTTAACAGAAACAGTTGTACTTACAGTAGAGCCTTAAAATTCAAGGTGTCACGTGAACAGTTGGGAAAAATGAAGATTATTTTATCTAATTGTGTCATTGGATGGAAACGTTTGTGAAAAAAGCAGCAATGATTTGCTGCTAAATTATCTTGCTGCTAAATTGGCTGTCCAATGTTCTTATAACCTGCAAGTAGCTATCAATAAAATAATATGTTGAAAGTGAGTAATACATTGCTTAAGCAACTACCAGTGGTTGAAGGTATTGGTTGTGTCTTCAATCCTTTCACTTTGCTCCTCCAATCATTAAGATGATGGATGATCTCTCATTTCCCCATATTCCTTGTTTCCCTTGGCACCCAAAATTAAATTATCTAACTGTTCAATTACTTTATATCTTGGTATATATGTCTGTAGATGATGGGAATTCCCAAGCTTTCTAAACTGTATATTAATGAAAATCCTCTTCTCAATCTGGATGACTAATCCTTTATTTTGAATTAGTTGCCCCCAGCTTTGGCTTTTCAAATCAATCGCAGCACCTTGATTTACTTTGTCAAACAGTGTATCAATGAGATTACTTCTCATTCTTTAAAGGTTTATGTTGATAGGCCCAAACATTGAAGATTACATTAATTCATTGCAATCACAGAAAAAAATGATTTTTGAAGTATATTTTCCTTTTTATGTTCAGTCTGCCCAGAGTAATTGGTCTAAATTTGTGGAGAAATGCAGACACTGCTGTTTTGTTTACTGCTTCGGCTGTTGGACTGTGTGCTGCAATGTTAGGTTAGACACCATAAAGTTATATAGTGTAGATTGGCTATAGCATGTTAGCCAGTATGCTAAGTAATGCTTAATAATTATAACCCCTCCTAATTATAACATTCATAGTGTAAGATCCTGCCCACTGTCTAGCAGTTAGAATAGCAGTGTGAACGTGTGATGACCTGCTTAGTAGTTAATGACCTGAATAATAAAGATGCTTGTGTTTCAACCTGTGTGAGTTTGAATTCTTTACATATAGGTTCTCCACTGTTAATGGTGGGGAATTCACTCACAAAATCTGCACCAGTTTTGATTTAGTGGAGGAAGTTGTTCTCCAATGGATTTAGTGGAAGATAATATTTCTGAGGGGGCTAAGGTGAAAAATAATAATTCAGGACATATTTGCTTATATTTTAAAGTACATTCGAATTGATACTACTTTAATTTTTTTAAGTAATTCAATAGATTGAATAATTTTATAGTTCTATTTTATAATTTGTACATGTCAGATAACAATCTAAACATTATGAGTTTCCATTTTTCTGTTCCAAAGCCAACTCTTCAAATTTTCTCAGTAGAGGCTCATCTTATTAGTTTCATTCTGAACAATGACATCTGCTACCTTTTCACTCCTAGCTCTTCTCCAGTTGCAAGTAGTGCTTTTGCTGGGTAGAACTGCGTGGGGGCATAGTTAAAGAGTTTTATGAGGACGGGCTGTTCACCTAGCAAATTTAATGTTTCTTTAAAATATATTTAATCTTTCAAACTCTACAGTTTCAGTTGATGAATTGTTCCTTTCAAAAAAGACTTGCTTTGTCACTATGTGCAGCCCTTGTTAAGAACCATACCATTTTTATAATAACCAGCAGTTATTATAATTTGAAAAAAATTGTCAGAAGATTGGTACAAATCAAATAATTGGCATCAAACCTAAAATGGAGGTTGATTTTTCCATACTCATTCAGAATGCATTGATCTATAATAAATGGACAGTCCATAAATGAAACAAAATTTCAGTCACAGATATTGTCACCACCACAGTCTGTGACCAAGTAGTGACAGATTAGATAAAAGTGCATTTAATAAATATAAATGTATTTATATTCCCCCACCCCACCCCGTTTTCATGCATAGACCATTAAGCCAGCTGATATTGCTACAGTACGTACCCTGGGGAGACCACCTCATCTCATCATGCGCATCATGGACTGTGTACTGTTGCTGTTCCAACGAAAAGTGAACTCGGTGAAAATTGATGCTGAAAGGAGTTGTACAATACCTTCCTGGCAAGAGTCTTTGAAACTCATGACAGCAGGAAACTTTCTGCAAAATCTTCAGGTAGGCAATTAGTTGGAGGCATCCTTTCTTTCTTGGGTGGATGAAATAATAGTATTTGCTTTTTTTGTTATGGAATTAAAACATGCACACCCACATAGCTGCCATTTCCAGAACTACACACGTAAGAACATGTTGGATCTACTTGGAAAATTGTAGGTTTAATTACAGAAATCGTTAAAGTAAAACTTGAGTATGCTTTGGCAATAGTTTCAGGTTTGAGCTAAATTTAGCCTTTTTCTGTTTAAAGCATGTATTCCTGAAGCTAAATTGTTCTGTGAGTAGGAGGATACAATAGACTAACCTGTATTGCCAGAGGCAGTGTTGATACCACAGTGTGTAGATCAACAGAAGGTACATTGCTGCTCTCTGCCCACACTATGCCTCACAGCGTCTGTTGTAACTTTCACAAAATGGGCATGTCAGACCAGTGAAAATATATAATTTTATAAATATATAAAATTTATAAAATTATAAATGGACTGGACAAGCTAGATGCAGGAAAAATGTTCCCTATATTGGGTGAGTCCAGAACCAGAGGCCACAGTCTTAGAATAAAGGGGAGGTCATTTAAGACTGAGGTGAGAAAAAATGTTTTCTCCCAGAGAGTTTTGAATTTATGGAATTTCCTGCCACAGAGGGCAGTGGAGGCCAAATCACTGGATGGATTTAAGAGACAGTTAGATAGAGCTCTAGGGGCTAGTAGTGTCAAGGGATATGGGGAGAAGGCAGGCACAGGTTATTGATAGGGGACGATCAGCCATGATTACAATGAATGGCGGTGCTGGCTCGGAGGGCCAAATGGCTTCCTCCTGCACCTATTTTCTATGTTTCTATATTTTCTGGCAAAACAGAAACTGGTATAAAAACCTGGTTCACTGCACTAGTTTGTGTTTTGATGGTCTCTTTTTAAATTAAACTTTACCGTTTATTCAATGAATTGTATACAAATATATACAATACAAATCTCTTCTGAAAGCCTGTGACAAAATAAACTATAATTATGTGAAAAATCTCAGTAATGTATTTGTCCACAGTTAGCAATAAACCACACTAATGCTTAATCATGTTATTTTACCATCCTAGCAATTTCCAAAAGACACCATTAATGAGGAAGTTGTTGATTTACTCCAGCCTTATTTTGAAATGACTGACTACAATAGTGAAACAGCCAAGAGAGTCTGTGGCAATGTCGCAGGCATCTGTTCCTGGACAAAGGCTATGGCATCCTTCTTTTCCATTAATAAAGAAGTTTTACCATTAAAGGTACATGAAGGTTAAAGTATTTAATATGATGATGAAAATTTCCAATTGTTTATTGGTTTTAGTAATAGATTGGGGAAAGACAAAAATATATGATGCATGTGGATTTGCTGAAAGGATTGAAAGATCAAGCGTTTATAACATTCCAGTCATCAAATCTACTGAAAGTATTTACAAAGGTAGACAAAAATGCTGGAGTAACTCAGCGGGTGAGGCAGCATCTATGGAGAGAAGGAATGGGCGACGTTTCGGGTCGAGACCCATCTTCAGATTTCTTCAGAAAAGTATTTACAATATATCTTTGTACACATTTTCCCTATTTGGCTTTTAGCAGATCAGGATTATGAGTGAACAACGTAAATTGACACATGAATAACACAAGTATGATCTGGGCCTTTTTAGGTGGATCTAATAATGAACACTGCAAATTGTATAGAGGTATTTATTCAGAAATCTTATGACAGATGTATGAAAAGATGGTCCTTAAAGATTTTCTTTGAATAATGAAGAGGGGATTCAAAAGGTAAAGTGGCCTGGGATAAATATGGCAGAACTTCTAAAATCTCTGATGATAGACACAAAACGCTGGAGTAACTCACTGGGACAGGCAGCATCTCTGGAGAGAAAGAATGGGTGATGTTTCGGGTCGAGAAATCTACCAGCAATGGTGGATGAAGGAATGGAAGCGGGGCAAAATAGGAGACAGCGGTAGGATGGGGGAATTAGGTGTCCAGCAGCAGGAGAGCAAGGAGTAGAAGGAAAGTATTCTTTAATTATTTGGGAGCAGTTGCACAACTGGAAGAGCTGGTGTAGGTTTTGCAGAGAATCACCATTCTGAATGTAATGTGTGAAAGAGCAAATTGCTGAAGAAGGTTGATGGGTAGGGAAATTAAGATTGCACAAGGCTGAATGCAAAACAAGACACAAGAGGTGAGCAATAGCTTACTATTTATTGGTAGGGACATTGGCAACCAAAGGAAATGCAAATTGTTTGATTGTCCACAAGAATGATGCAACAGCAAATGGAAAATTACTAATGTGCAGAGATGGAAGTGAGCGATTATGTGTTTTAGAGCTAACTCAGGATTGTAAAATATGGCAAGACACTGAGTGAATACTTGCGAATGTACTACCGATGGTCAAGAGGACAGGTTTTGTTGGGGAAAAAAATAATTCCTGTTTTTAAAATGTTAAAAGTTGTGACTAATCCAGGATTTGTTATCAGTTATTGCTTCTGCGAAGTTGGGTGATATGCTTGAGATGCTGCTTATTGCTATCAGTAAATGACCAGAAGCTGCTGCTATGTTTTTGAATGATGCCAATGTTATACAACCAGTTATTTTACAGAAAGAGTCATCAATATTTATAATCTGCTATGAATTGAAGCCATAGTTTAAGAATGCATTTATATTTGTCTCAGGCTAATTTAGCAATCCAAGAAAATCGTCTGGCCATAGCCATGCTAGATCTCCAGAAAGCACAGACCGAGCTGGATGCCAAACAAGCAGAACTGGATGTTGTACAAGCAGCATATGAGAAGGCCATGACAGAAAAGCAGGTGAGTAGTAGTAATAGATAAATTCTTGGTAGATTATATTATTTTCACTTGTTGAAAACGATTGCCCATTCTGAGAGCTTCCTATCACTGTCCAACACAAGTTATACTGATACTCATTTATTAACAATTGTTTCAAAATGTAAACATAAGAAATAAAATGATGGATTTGCTTGAAATAACCCAGTTCCTAATTGAAGTTTGTTACCCCATTCAACTGTTGGGGTAACAAGTAGTAGAGTTGTCCCACAATGAGTGATACAACAACCTGATTTTGTGGTGCTCTTGTTGGCAAAAAACCTCTTAAAGTCACAAAAAATATCAAGGAAACCCCATCAACTAAAGAATCAGTGCTGGAGGAACACCATCCCATATTTGGCTTGGGCAGCTTACAACCCAGCGGTATAAATATTGATTTCTCTAAGCAAATCAATTGCATCCCCTCTTCCACCCTTGTCGTCGTGGTAGTTTTACTGTTGGCCTGTTGAGTTCCTCTGTCTGTATACTTGTTGGCACCTTTCCCACAGCCAACAATGGCCTATTGTGTGCCCCACATTTCCTTGATTTGTGTTGCTTTTTGCATATCTTCCATTCATTTACCCTAAGTACCATCTATATCTCTCATTCGACTTTCCCCCGGCTCTCAGTTTGAAGAAGGAACTCGACCCAAAACGTAATCTATTCCTTTTCTCCAGAGATACTGCCTGACTTGCTGAGTTACTCCAGCCTTTTGTGTCTGTCTTTGGTTTAAACCAGCATCTACAGTACCTCCTTACGCAATCAATACTGCTCCTTGTTAAATATTATTTAGATAGTGTAGCCTGCTATTGGGAATGCATCAATTACCTCATTATTCACTTTGTCCTTAAAAACATGGGTCAGACTGAAGGGTGAATATAACGAGGTAGCTGGTTATATCTCACAGATATATTAGTTATTAAAATATAATTTATATATTAATTATAATTAATTGGAAAGACATCATCGGAGCAATGTATTTTCAACAATTGTGGATTATAGAATTAAACTTTGATTTACAAGATGAATAGAATTCTGTAACCAAATGACTTTTTCAGGCGGGTTGACAGATCTTATACTTAGTACTGATGCCATACTTCATCATTGTTATCGTGTTACATAGCCTAGACTGCCAAGCTCTGATGTGAACAGTACTAGAGAATGTGCAAATTAACTATGACAATGTTTGGCAATCTAGTTTTCTTGCAAGCTAGAAATTGTTTTTCAATTGTTTGAAGTGACTATTTCACAGTCTTTGCTTTGTCCAGTAGTTTTTTTTATTTTTTATAGCTGTATCCTTTTACTTTGAGAAGATTATGTTTTGCCTCTTTAGCTTTCTAGAGGCAAAATAGATATACGATATCAGAAGCAGAATTTCTGGTGAGTTTCAGGCCTAGAGCTTCAGCTGCAGGTTCCTTTGACCTTTGGTTCTTTTTAAAATGTCTCTAAAGATAAAAGATTATGTGGTACACAAAAATGCTGGAGAAACTCAGCGGGTGCAGCAGCATCTATGGAGCGAAGGAGATAGGCGACGTTTCGGGCCGAAACCCTTCTTCAGACTGATTATGTGGTTTAGTTTAGAGATACAGTGCGGAAACAGGCCCTGCGGCCCACCGAGTCCGCATCGTCTAGCAATCCCTACTTTTAACACTATTCAACACACACTTGGGAAAACTTTACGTTTATACCAAGCCAATTAACCTACAAACCTGTTCATGTTTGGTGTGTGGGAGGAAACCGAAGATCTCGGAGAAAACCCACGCGGTCACATACAAACTCCGTATAGCATCTGTAGTCGGGATCGAACCCGGTTCTCCGGCGCTGCAAGCGTTGTAAAGCAGTAGCTCTACCATTGCGCCACCGGCCGCACATATAACCATATAACAATTACAGCACGGAAACAGGCCATCTCGGCCCTACAAGTCCGTGCCGAACAAATTTTTTTTCCCCTTATGGGGACATCCCC
This sequence comes from Leucoraja erinaceus, assembly GCF_028641065.1. Taxonomy (NCBI): domain Eukaryota; kingdom Metazoa; phylum Chordata; class Chondrichthyes; order Rajiformes; family Rajidae; genus Leucoraja; species Leucoraja erinaceus. The sequence goes on along the minus strand of NC_073378.1, from coordinate 81,120,846 downwards.
CACATGATGTCATCTGTTTTCAAGGGGTCATTTAGTGTTTGACCATAATTTTCAGCTGATGCCCATTACATGTAGTAGTCTGTTGTTGAAATGCTTCTCATTGTCAGGCATTGCTGGAGGATGCTGATCGCTGCCGACACAAGATGCAGACTGCTTCCAGTCTCATCAGTGGGCTGGCAGGTGAAAAGGAACGGTGGACTGAGCAAAGCAAGGAGTTCTCAGTGCAGATCAAGCGGCTTGTGGGTAAGTTCAGTGTATATTTATAGCTGAAAGCATCACGTGCAGCTTGTGCCCTTGTGAAAACAATTATATATTATGCATGTGCAGCAGGTTATCTCATGCCAATTAATTACTTGATAATAGAAGAGAATATAATTGCCTGTCAAGATTGTGAAGATTTTAACATTAGTAAAACTAATAAAGATATGAATGTTAAATTTAACTATATTTCTGATATAAGGTAAAATATGAAATATAGAAACATGAAATAAATAATTATTGATATTATTCTGCCAAAAATGTGAAATATTAATGTGTGAAAAAATGTATTGTAAAATGACAGTTTCTTCAAATTCAGCTTCTATGTACATTATTAGTTTTAAGATGGACTTAATTACATCTAAGGGAGGGTTTTCAAACAAGGTAAAAATAAGCACTTGAAGCGAGACCAGGCAGGTTGAGTAAAGTAATTTTTATTAACAATAAAAACGGAACGAAAACTCGTGCAATTTGTGTGCCAGGCTAGCTAACAAAAACAGCTCCTGTTGCTGGGAGGGGCACTGACGAACTAACTAAAAAGCCCGTATACGAATCCCCGCGGTCACGTGACTGAGCCGACCAAAGACGAGGGTTCCCCACCCAACCACTAGGTGCCGCTACAGGACCCCTCCTCCCTCCCAGAAACAGAGGAAAGGAAACGAGTGGGAGTCCAAATCAGGCGGCCAGTCTGAGTGGAGACAGGAAGAACTGGCATATCCAGTGCAACAGGTATAACAGGAGGAACAGATATAACAGGAGGAACAGGTGCAACAGGCGAAAGTGGCACGGCCAGCGGACGACCTCTACGCCGGGGTTGGGCCACCACCACCTGACTGTCGACATCCAGATGGGCGGGCTTGATGCGGGCCACCGAAACGATCTCCTCACGACCTCCGACATCCAACACAAAAGTTGCGAATCTGGGCCAGAAAGACCCTCATAAGGCCGCTGTAGCCGAGTCTGGCGCAAGTCCCTGCGAACGGAAACAAAGAGGCAGTCCTTGAGCGCCAGCGGAACGTAAGCAGGAGCAACACCGTGGCGAGAGGTCAGAACAGGAGCCAGGTCACCCACTTTCTCCCGCACGTGCGCCAGCACAGACAAAGTGGGCTGAGCCAAAGGAAGGAAATCACCAGGCACCCGCAGCGGAGAGCCGTACACCAGCAACACGGAAGACGTGTCCAAATCCACCTTAGGGGCCGTGCGGATCCCCAGCAGCACCCAAGACAACTGGTCCACCCAATCCGGGCCCGTGAGACGCGCCTTCAACGCAGACTTCAGATGCAGGTGGAACCCCTCTGAAGTTGGCCTGAGGATGTTACGCAGCTGAGCGCCGTACTGCTGAGTCATGGCCGACCACAGGGCAGAGGTGAACTGGGCACCACGGTCAGTGGAGATGTCACCAGGCATACCAAAACACCAGACGTGCTCGAGATGTAAGATGCTCAACTCAGCCCCAGTGTCCATGAGAAATCGGAACCCGGAATGGCAGTCCCGGACGTAGAGGCAATGTTTCTGGCCGACCGCGATAGCCTCTACTGGCGATCGGCCGAGGCATTTCCCGGATACGAGCACAGGGCGTGGCATCGGCAGGCCCGCCGCATCCCAACGTTGGTGGTAATAACACCACTGGTCCTTACTGCGATCCACGGTGGTCGACTGCGGCACAGCGATGTCAGCTGAGGGTGGAACGCCCGGCTGATGGAACCACCGTCTTGCTTGGCAAGCAACAGCTCGCCCGCCCGTTCAGCGAGCTGCAGGGGTTCGGCGAAATTGGACCCGACGAGGAGCAGGCGGATGTCGTCGGATATCTGCTCCAGGAAAGACTGCTCGAATAAAAGGCAAGGCTGGTGGCCGTCCATGAGCGCGAGCATCTCGCTCATCAAAACTGATCGCCGAGACCGTACATATGCAAAAGCTGAGCCGCGCGATCATGGCGACTGAGCCTGAAGGTGCGTAACAGCAGCGCCTTGAGACCTTCATACTTGTTAAAGGCGGGCGGATTCTGCAGGAAAGGCAGCAACCGGGTGGCAGTCTCCTGACCGAGCCACCCACCACCTAGAAATAGCGGCGACGATGTGGCGGAGCTCGAACTGGGCCTCGATGTGCGAGAACCACACCTGAGGCTGAACCGCCCAGAAAATGGGCCGTTTAAGAGCAACCGCGTTCTGCTGGGCTGGGTTGGCGTCGAGGTTCTCGCGTTTTCATGTTGCAAATCCGAAAAACGGTCGGATCGTCAGGGTCACCGCTAAAGTGAGACCAGGCAGATTGAGCAAAGTAATTTTTATTAACAATAAAATGGAATGAAAACTCGCCCAATGCCTGGCTAGCTAACAAAAACAGCTCCTGTTGCTGGGAGGAGCGCTGACGAACTAACTAAAAAGCTCGTGAACGCACCCCCGCGGTCACGTGACCGAACTGACCAATTACGTGGGTTCTCACCTCCCCACTCCACCATTAAGTGCCGCTACACACTCATCTTTTTAAGAGGAGCCTCAACCAGAGTGAAAGAAGAAAATGTTTTAAAACATTAATATCCCTCTTTTGGATATTGCAACTGCTTATGATTTTCTTAGCTTGGGCTATTTGTTGGTTCAGAGATATTTTAATGCAGGCTGAGACATAGGCTGGCCTGTGCTGATTTTTTTTTTGCAAGAACCCTCATAATTCTGATTCAGGAAACATCTGTGTGGAGATTTGGTTGGCATGCATAGAAGTGGCTAAGAAGCTTGGCACCATTAATTAATGTGCTAAATGAGGAACAAACCTTTTCATCATTGAAGGATCCTGATGCTAGCCCTACTATCAGAGATTTCCAATCACTTACCTGCTTGAGCATCCAAAGCCTAAAGTCATGGAACCTGTGTGGGAGGATAATAAAGATGTTTCATCTCATTAGCTTTCCCACATTGGCCCCCTGTCTACTCTAGATATCATTTTTTTGGGGGGAGGGAGCTTCCAATGGACTATGTGTTAGACATCCCTACATGAGGGCATTTCAAAAGAAGAAGGGTCTCGACCTGAAACATCACCCTTTCCTTTTCTCCAGCATTTTCTGTCTACCACTGCATTTAAAACATTCTTAATTGGATGTAAAGCGCTTTGAGGTGTCTCTGTTAATGCAAGTCTTCTTTTTATCATTAGTACTTTAATCCTTCTTGGGTATCTTTTCTGGAATTATCAATTAACCTTTTCCTTTAGGGATTTGCAACTTTAAAACCTTTCTGGCTTTCTTCTTCTTGAATTATATTTTCTGTATTATTGTGTAAATAGCTTGTTCTAAGCTTCCCCCCCAGTCTAGTTTCAGTCAATAAAATACTGAGTCAAGCACTTGCGCAACTAAGTTTTATTTTGGAAATACACAATAACAGTTCCCCACTACTATACCTAACCACTGCGGGTTCGATCCTTGTATCTGCTTGTCCAAGCCCTCCTAGCCTCGGGCAAGCACAGACACTCCAAAACGTCACGTAGACCTAAGCATTCTTCCAGAAGATCGACACAGGACCTCGTGGGAGCTACCTTTTATAAGTCCTTGAACCTTGAGGGGCCGAACCATATGGGAGTGGTCTCTAAACAGTCCAATAACAGATATCAACTAACACAGTACATGATAGGCATTTCCCTAACCCAATAATACAGTGACTAATACAATGTATCTGATCAGTCTGAAGAAGGGTTTCGGCCCAAAACTCTACCTATTTCCTTCGCTCCATAGATGCTGCTGCACCTGCTGAGTTTCTCCAGCATTTTTGTGTACCTTCGATTTTCCAGCATCTGCAGTTCCTTCTTGAACACAATGTATCTGATGATGTTTCTAGATGCAAGTTAACAGATGTATTATGCAACATGTGCCTTGATATTCACGAAACCCAGACAAGGCTCAACACTCAACCCAATCAACATCTAGCAAAGTAAAGCTTTGCAACAATATTTACAATGCATTCACCCAATCCATTTCATGCAATTTACACCTAATTGTAAGAATCTGTAGGTCCCATTCTTTCCCTGTAGCTTTTATCTAGGCTTTAGGCAAGCTGGCACCATTCTGCAGCTCCAATTTGGCCAGAATTAAAAATTGTACCTTGAAGCATTTGGTAAGCCAAATAAAAATTGAATTGCTAATAAGTTTCATGTTTTTGGTTTTAGGTGATGTATTGTTGGCCACCGCATTTTTGTCATATTCAGGCCCCTTTAATCAAGAGTTCCGTAATTTGCTACTGAAAGATTGGGAGAGAGAAATGAAAACTCGCAAAATTCCTTTTGCAACCAATCTAAACCTTACAGACATGTTGATTGACATCCCGACAATTAGTGAATGGAACTTGCAAGGTTTACCAAATGATGAGCTGTCGATACAGAATGGGATCATTGTTACGAAAGCTACTCGTTATCCTTTGCTGATTGACCCACAAAACCAGGGCAAGATATGGATAAAAAATAAAGAGATTTCCAATGAACTTCAGGTACCAGTTCTCTTTCCATTTTATTATGTTTAGTCAGTTGACTTAAATTACAAGTTTTATCTGTGCATAAAAAATAAAGGTTATGCACTCTATATGTGTCCAGTGAGTTGTGGTTTTGGAATATGTTATTAAAACTAAAATTTGATAGATTTGCTTAGATAATGAATCAGGAAAATGTTCAGTATCTTTGAACAAAATCCTATTTGTTGAAGATTCTCCAATAACTTTGACTAGAATTGTTGATTACCTTTTCATGCTATTAAATTTAACATACAAACAAAATGCATAATTTAAATCAATGAGGCAGATCGTAGCTATGAAATTAGTGTTGTAAAGTAAATGGAATAGTATTCAAAACGATATTCCAAAATTTATGTTGCATCTGTTTAAAACTTTGATTCGGCCACATTTGAATTACAGTGGCATTTCAGATTTCAACACTGCAGTGGTTTATGAGGATTGGAGTGTATTCATTCATTATAAGGGGAAGTTGGATGAACTTGGATTATTTTCTCTGGAGCACAAGAGGAGAAGGGGTAACCTGACTGAAATTGTGAAATCATGAGTAGCAAAGATAATCAGTATTTTCCCCAGGATGGAATTGTCAAATACAAGAGGGAATAGATTTAAGACAAGGAGAAAGCTTAAAGGAATGTCCAAGGCAATTTTTTTTTGCACACAGTGGCAATTGTCTGAAAGGTGCTGCCAGGGGTGTTCATAAAAACAGATTGATAGTAACATTTACGAGGCATTTAGACAGACACATGAACCGGTGGGGAATAGAGGTACACTGGCCAGGTGCAGGCAGATGGGATTAGTTCAGATTGGCATCAGTCATCACAGAGATGGTAGGCCAAAGGGTGATTCTTAAGCTTGATTGTTCTCTGTTAAAATGTACTGTGTATTCATAAAAACTTTTGATTCATATTTACAGATCACTTCTCTAAATCACAAATACTTCAGAAATCACCTAGAGGATGGGCTTTCTCTTGGAAGACCAGTACTTATTGAAGATATAGGAGAGGAATTGGACCCAGCACTAGACAATGTCTTGGAGAAAAACTTCATTAAAACAGGTTCCACATATAAGGTAATTGTGGCTGAACTTTGCCAGTGCAATATGCAGATAGTGGTAGATGGCTACAATTTATACACAAGAAACTGTAAATGCTAGGAATCTTGAGCGAAGAACAGAGTACTAGTGGAACTCAGTGGGGCAGTCAGCATTTGGGGAGAGAACGGACAGATGACATTTCGACCCTAAATATCATCTGTCCATTCCTTCCACAGGTTGACACAAAATGCTGGAGTAACTGTCTGGGTCAGGCAGCATCTCTGGAGAAATGGATAGGTGACCTTTCATGTCAGGACCCTTCTTCAGACTGATCATGGTGGGGCTGGAAGCAGGAAAAAATACAGGACAAATAGGGGCTGGCAACATATGACCTCAGGCAGGGAGGTTCCCTGATAGGCTGATTGTTCGTTAGGGATGGTGAAATCCCAAGAGGGATACATCTGTGTCCAAACTGTGGAACTGGTTAACTGACATTTTGTGGAAGAAGGAGAATGCTTATAGAAGTTACCGAGAATTCAAGCAAACTGTGAGGTGCTGTTCCTCCAGTTTGTGTGTGGCCTCATTTGGCAATGGAGGAGCTCAGGACAGAAAAGTTGGTATGGGAATTGGAAGGAAGCGCATCTTCCACAGGTGCTGCCTAACCTGCTGAGTTCCTTCAGCACTTATTTATTTGGCATCAATGTACGTTCAGTTGAAATGTCAACACTTTATTGACTATTTTAGATTTTCATGATTTGAAAGTACTGGAGGACACTAAATACTCAGACTATATTGATACTATATAGCATCAATTCATATTTTTACTCTGATCTGTTTATCCCTTTCAGTGCTCTTGCCGTGGTTGTGATAACATTTAAAAAACATTTTACAAAGATGGCACCTAAGCCGGGCAAATCACTGTGTGCTGGTCCCAAAGGGGATCTGCAATCATGTATTACAATCACTCCATCTCTTTAAAACCTCAACCTCCAACAGCAGAATCAGACTTTACTGGATTTGTCTTGCACTAAACGTTATTCCCTTTATCCTGTATCTGTACACCGTGGATGGCTTGATTGTAATCATCTATATTCTTTCTGCTGACTGGACAGCACACAACAAAAAAAGCTCTTCACTGTACCTAGGTACACATGACAATAAACTAAACTAAACTGAAGAAAACAGCACCTGTGATTATATGTACTACCTGCCTGAAGGCCACAATTGCAGTGCAATTCAAAGCTTCCTATTAATGATCAATTCCTCTCTCACCAGGTGAAATTAGGTGATAAAGAAATTGATGTAATGAATGGATTTAGGCTCTACATTACCACCAAGCTTCCAAATCCAGCATACACACCTGAGATCAGTGCTCGGACCTCCATCATTGACTTTACTGTAACAATGAAAGGGCTGGAAGACCAATTACTGGGTCGGGTCATTCTAACTGAAAAACAGGCAAGTTTGTACTGTTCATATTTGTGGATCCTCTGTAACAATGTTTTAAAGTGTATTCTTTCATTAATTGCATCATCCTTTTTGGATTTTTGTTATCATTAATTCATGTAAAATGATCACTGTAATGTTGATAAAATTTCAATTTCCTCAAAGTGGTACAGGTGCACAACCTTTTATCCGAAAGCCTTGGGACCAGACACCTTTCGTAATTCAGAATTTGTCGGTCTTCGGAATGGAAATTTTTTTGCGTAGATTTTAATGGCTGGCTCAGTGGTAGAGTGCTCGGCTCATATCCGCAAGGTCGCGAGTTTGCGCCTTGATCCCGGCAGAAGAAGTTGGAGCGGGGCTGGGCTGGGCTGGGCTGCTGTTGGCTGTGGGTCTCTGGGATCTCCGTGCTTGCGGTGGGCCTGGTGGTCGATGTCCAATTGGTCCTGACGTCTCCGGTGACTGCACAGACCTGCAGCCATCGCCGTTGTGAAGACAGTACAAAGCCCCCACGCAGGTGCAATGAGCGGGGAGCTGGAGAGGGGAGGGAAGGGGTCACACACATGGCCGGGAAGCAGAGGGGTGTAGGTGGGGTGAAATTGAAGGGAGCGACAATCTGCTGCTGCCTGCACGCTAAGTTTAAAAGTTCCCACGCAAAACTCACGATACACTGTGTATCGTGTCTACCGTGGGAACTTTTTAACTCAGCGGGCAGGTAGCAGCAGATTGTCAATTATTAACCCTCCCGCGCAATATGCTCTCACCTTCTCTTTTATGAATGGGGATTTAGTTCCCCTTTCTTCGAGGACCGACCGGAGGTTCCGCTGTCACCTCTGCGGGCCGCCCTCGGTGAACGTCCTGTCTCCCTGTCCCTGAGATAGTAGGGGGCGATCAAACAGCACAATATCCCACTCCCCCTCCAACGCGACCCCAAGAACAAGAAGTACCTTCCACACTATCAGCTTCTGCCCATACACTGCGTGTTCCTCTGAAGTTGGAACGGGGCTGGGCTGGAGTTGCTGATCTGGGATCTCCGTGCTTGCAGTGGGCCTGGGGGTCGGTGTCCCGATGAGAGGGCGCAGCTCGGGCTGTGGGCGAACTGCCACTTGTCGCCGTAGCGGCCCATCGGGGAGCGGCTTCTGGTGGTCCTGACGTCTCTGGCCAGTTTGCAGTTTTCCTCTGGAGTTGGAACGGGGCTGGGCTGCTGCTGGCTGTGGGTCTCTGGGTTCTCCGTGCTTGCGGTGCGCCTGGGGGTCGGTGTCCCGTTGGTCCTGACGTCTCCGGTGACTGCACTGCGCTGCTAGAATCGCCGACGTGAAGACAGTGCAAAGCCCCCGCGCCGGTGCAATGAGCGGGGAGCTGGGGAGGGAAGGGGTCACACACATGGCCGGGAAGCAGAGGGGTGTAGGTGTGGTGAAACTGAAGGGAGCGACAATTTGCTGCTGCCTGCACGCTAAGTTTAAAAGTTCCCACGCAAGACTCACGATACACTGTGTATCGTGTCTACCGTGGGAACTTTTTAACTCAGCGGGCAGGTAGCAGCATATTGTCAATTATTAACCCTCCCGCGCAATATACCGTCACCTCTTTTATGAATGGGGATTTAGTTCCCCTTTCTTCGAGGACCGACCGGAGGTTCCGCTGTCACCTCTGCGGGCTGCCCTCGGTGAACGTTTTCAAGGACCTTTCTTCAAGGACCGAAAAAATGTCGCTATTCGGAGGTTTTCGTTATTTGGATCGTCGGATAAAAGGTTGTGCACCTGTAGTTGTGAATGAGCTTAGTTCCATGATTTTTATGACATAAGTTTCAGCTCATTTAATATGAGAAGGAAAGCCAGGAAAATACAATCACAAATGGGCTAAGGCACATAATATGCAATTAGATTGATACAGATGGCTCCTCTGCATTGCTATTGCTGCCTAAAAAAAGGATGCCATGCTGTAAGTTGTGGGGAGGATGCAAGGAGGCTTCAGAGTGATTTGGGGAATTTGAGAGTTAGCTGATAAATAACAGATGCAGTATAACCTAGATAAATGTGAAGTTATGGAAATAGGCAACGTTTCGGGCTGAAACCCTTCTTCAGACTGAAGAAGGGTTTCAGCCCGAAACGTTGCCTATTTCCTTCGCTCCATAGATGCTGCTGCACCCGCTGAGTTTCTCCAGCTTTTTTGTGTACCTTCGATTTTCCAGCATCTGCAGTTCCTTCTTGAACACTAAATGTGAAGTTATCCTGTTTTGCAGATGAAAAAAATCGAAGGCAGACTATTATTTAAATAGTGATAGATTGGAAATATTGATATATTAACAGATCAGAGTACCCTTGTACTCCAGAGCAAGTATGTCTTGTTACAGCTATACTGAACCTTAGTGATACCACACATTATGTACAATTCTGGTTCTCTTATCTTAGAAAGGATAACAGACTTCGATGAAGTCCTGCCAGACCGTTCCAAGATGGCAAGTTTGCTGTATGAGAATGGATTGTGTCAACTTGGCTTGTATTCACTAGAGTTGAGAAGAGTAAGAGGCAATCTCACTGAAACATACCAGCGAGGGTATACACTATCAGACATTTAGGTCTGAAATCAGGAGCACTTTCTTCTCAAAGGTGGTGAACCTGTGAAAGCTAAACCACAGAAGGCTCTGGAGGTCAAGCTGAATATATTTATGGAGATTGATTTTTGGGGACAAACAGCATCTAGGAATATGGAGTGAGCTCGCAATCATGCTATTATGATCGTATTAGATTGCAGAGCAGGCTCAGCAACAAATGGCCCACTACTGATTTTTTCCCCCCTCTGTTTTTATGATCACTTAGCAGCCTCAGTATTACTAATGACTAGTGTCACTAAAAGGCCAGCATCTCATGTTGTGCATGAGCACTGTGAGAGTTTTCAATCTGGGCTTTGCGTTATGGTTCAATATTCAACAGAGTAGTCACAGATGTTTTCAGGTAGTGTTCTGATTGTTTGGTGAAAGAAGTGGAAAGAAGAAGTGTCCTGTATCTTCAGGGGGATGTTATGACCTTTAGAAGTGTGCTCAGGAGATAGTGGGGAGAGATCGCAGCCCAGTTCAATGCTTGTGGTGTTAATTAAATTATTTAGTTTAGTTTTGAGGTACAGCACGGAAACAGGCCCTTCAGATCACCGAGTCCGTGCCGACCAGCAATCACCCCGTACATTAGCACTATCCTACACATACTAAGGACAATTTACAATTTTACTAAGCCAATCAGCCTACAAACCTTTGGAGTGTGGGAGGAAATTGGAGCCCCCAGAGAAACCCCTAGCAGGTCACAGGGAGAATGTACAAACTCCATGCAGACAGCACCCGTAGTCAGGATTGAACCTGGATCTCTGGAGCTGTAAGGCAGCAACTCTCCGGCTGTATCGCCTTGGCTCATTGTTCTGTTGTTGATACACTTACAATTAACTCTAGATCTCTAGAAAAGACTTCTGCAATGGCTCCAAAGGTTTAGCGTACTATTTCCCATTTGAGGTTCACCAACAAGAGCTATCATATTTACGCATTAAATTGCTGGGCTATTTTCTACCACTACCCTTTGAAAAATAACTAATAGTTGAAATCTGCACTGCCAACATGATTAACAAAAATGTATCTGTGTGATTTGAGACATACTCAGTTTTAAGTTATTTTGTGTTTCTAGGTAATGTACATTATATTTGTGCAGATAAAAGTAAAAAATTCAAGTGTTGTATTATGTGAAAATAGGAACTGGAAAAGGAACGCACAGATTTAATGGAGGATGTAACATCAAATAAGAGGAAGATGAAAGAGCTGGAAGACAACCTGCTGTACCGCCTGACGAGCACAAAGGGCTCCCTCGTGGAGGATGAAAGTCTTATCACAGTGCTAAGCAGTACCAAAAAGACAGCTGAGGAGGTCACGCAGAAACTGCAGATAGCTGCGGAAACAGAGATACAGATTAATGCTGCTCGTGAGGAGTACAGACCAGGTGAGAACATATTGTTGTAAATGGAAAGGTTTGGGTTAGTTATTGATATGAACAGAGAATAACTGATGTCGGACATTTGTAGACAGGCAGATGGACATTGAACCACTTTTGGCGATTGCACTCAGCCAACAATCAATAAAGTGCAGGTACACAAAAATGCTGGAGAAACTCAGCGGGTGCAGCAGCATCTATGGAGCGAAGGAAATAGGTGACGTTTCGGGCCGAAACCCTTCTTCAGTACCTTCAATTTTCCAGCATCTGCAGTTCCTTCTTGAACAATCAATAAAGTGCAGTACCTTCTTGAACAATCAATAAAGTGCAGTACCTTTCACTGAGCATCTAGTACCTGTGTGAACAGTGAAATTACAGAATGCCCCAAATGAATCAGTTTGTTTTACTAAGTTAGAAATGCCAGACTGTGACTTCCTCCATGTTCCTGACAGTAATGTAGAAATCAAATCATTAAAATATTAAAGCCAGCCAAAAATTAATTAACAATGACAAAGAAAATTTATCTTTTTAATTTTCATAAAGTATAGAAGACAAGGTTCCACATATTTGACAATGTTCCGCATGCAAGTCTACTCTTGAAATGTAGTTCACATGTAATCCAAGGAGAGCTAATTGACTGGATAGAAAATTGGCTACTTGGAAGGAAGCAGAGGTACAATGGAATCCACAAATTTGCAGTAAACCCCGCTGTTGTGGGAAAGATCATGGGTGGTGATGAATCAGCATTTAGAAGTGAGCTAGAACATCTGGTTGAATGCTGCCCCCACAACAATCCCTTGCTCATTGTCAACCAAAGAACTAATCATTTACTTCAGACAGAGGATGTTGTGAGATCAATTGTCAGTTTTCATGGTGGGTTAGTGGTGGAGAGTTACCGGCTTCAAATTCCTGGGTGTAAACATCTCAGATGGTCCACCACAAAGATCAGGATCCGGTACTTTTCTACAGCCATCAGGTTCTTGAACTGACCTGCACAAACCTAATCCAATCTCAGCAATGCCCTTTGAACTGACATAAAAATGTTTCTAAATTTCTTTTTGCACTGCTGCTCTCTTTTCATTGTCTTGTAGAAATTCTGTATAATTGTATGGACAATTCAAGTTCATTGTGTTGACTATGTGCCTATGATACTGCTGAAGGCAAGATTTTAATTGTAGCTATAACTCATCATACTTGCGCATTTAACAATTAATTCAATTCGATTTGACCATGTTATTTTCTCCTAGTGGCGACCAGAGGAAGTATCCTATATTTTTTGATTACAGAGATGAGCATGGTGAATGTCATGTATCAAACATCCTTACGACAGTTCCTTGGGCTCTTTGACCTGTCATTAGCCAGGTGATTAAACTTTTGAAAATATTTGATGGAGGTGCCGCATAATTAAAAATGGAGTTTTAAATTATACTGCAGCATACTACCTTTACATGTAAGATTAAAGACATTTTCTACACACAAATATCAGTGTGTATGCAAATTAACATTTTTATTTTGGAAGAATAATAATGCTTATATTCAAGGTTTCGAGGTCAGTTTATTGTCACATCTACCAATACAGTGAAATTCAAATTACCATACATCCATACTAAAAAAAAGCAACAAGACGCACAACTACATTAAAGCTGATATAAACATTCACCACAGCAGATTCTCCACGTTCCTCACTGTGATGGAAGGCAATAAGGTCTAATCTCCTTACTCTTTATTCTCCTGCGGTCGGGGCAGTCGAACCATCCACAGTCAAGGTGATCGAAGCTCCCGTGTCGAGGCGATCGAAACTCCCGCGCAGGGGCGATCGAAGCTCCTGCGGCTTGGAGTTCCCTATGTCGGTCCCTTCTCTGTCATCTACTGAATGTTGTGACATTTTCCCCTGTAAATCCTTATTGTTTTTGCCCGTCTGAGAGAAAAAAAGAATTAGCTTCAAAAGAAAATGTATTGTGAGTGGATTGGATTTAGACCATCAACAATTGCATGACACTTTTATCTACTCAAAGGTGCGGTCAAAATCAACATACGATTTTAAAATGTTTTAAATTTCAGTCTTAGTCTGGTTTAATATGCCAGACACCCAAACAGTTCTATATAACGTTTTCTCCTCTACCTGGGTGAAACCAGCTGTGGACAGGGTGACTGCATTGCAGAGCGTCTATGTCCAGTCTGCAGAGGCAGTTCACCTTCTTGTTTCTGTAGCTACAGCCATGGCCTCAATAATCTGCTGAAGAATAATTTTAGCTGAATCTGGGGAATTCTATAATTACAATGTGATTTTTTCCGGGTGCTCCGGTTTCCTCCCACACTCTAAAGCCGTACACGTTTCTAGGCCTCGGTAAAATTATAAATTGTCCCTTTGTGTAAGATAATGCTAATGTATGGGGTGATTGCTGGTCGGCGCAGACTCGGGAGGCCGAAAGGCCCGCGCTGTATCTCTAAAGTCTATTGAAGTAAGGATCTTTCATGGAGTCCTCTAGTGATTAATATTTCTGTAAAAGCTGTTCCACCAAACATGAAACTGCTATATCCCAGTCAGGTTTTAAAATTTGATATATGTCTGTCATGAAGCACTGTAGAGTTAGTAGCACCATACACTGTAGCATTTTAGTTTCTACCATTGTATTTTGTACTGATTGCTGTGGCATGCTTTATGATGGTACTTTTATTTTCACCCCTTTTGATGCAGGAGTGTATTATTGCACAAGTGCAAATAACTGTTATGTAAATATATAAAGAGAAGACTTTATGGTCTCTTCCTTCATGATGCATTTCAATCTAATGGAGTTTCTGCATTACGTGTATGCTAATATAACTAAATGTAGCTCTTTCAAATCAATATGTATCTTGCAGATCTACAAAAAGTCCCATTACCAGCAAAAGAATAGCAAATATCATTGAGCATATGACCTATGAAATCTATAAATATGCAGCCCGTGGTCTGTATGAGGAACACAAGTTTTTGTTTACTCTCCTCCTCACACTTAAGATTGACATGCAACGCCATAGACTGAAACATGAAGAGTTCCTTACCCTTGTTAAAGGTCAGAATATTAAATTTCATTACTTTTACATTGTGGTGAGACAAACGATACCTACTGGGGAAATCCACCAATTTGAGATTGTTCTATTTGATTTTGCAATGTATTCATCAGTCTGATTATTATAACTTGTGACAGTTTTCTGAAACAAATGGAATCTTGACTCTTATCAATGGATGGCGTTAGTGTTAACTGAATTGGGTACCACCATACACCGCCTTTGGTTGAATGTACCAATCATTTTTTTTAAATGTCCACTATCCAAGTGCCCTCTAAAGTGGCAGGCGTAATTAACTTCTGACTTCAGAATTGTACTGAAGTGCATAAAATTAAATAAGTCACAAAGCAAAATTTTAATTTATTTTGAGAAGCTATTTCAGTTATGAGACCTATAATGGGAGTTGTATTTGTATAACCTGACTATGTTTTTATCATTTATATGATTGCAGGTGGTGCTTCATTGGACCTGAAGGCTTGCCCTCCAAAACCAGCAAAATGGATTTTGGATATGACCTGGTTAAACCTGGTGGAACTGAGTAAACTTGGACAATTTGCAGATGTCTTAGACAAGGTATGTTAAGAACTGATAAAACTCAATGCAGATGGTTACATTGTGGAATAAAGCTGTATTAAAAGTATAAAGACGTTCCACACACGACAACAACTCCGCTTATGCTCTTCTACACTGTGGTTCATGGTGACTGGCTAGACTATTGAGTGGATCTTTGAAGAGAATCCTTTATATATTTAAAATAAGAGGCAAATCCATGCAACTGAAACAGTTAGAAAGCAGTAAAAATACTTCATCTGAAATGTATTTTCTTTTAAATGATGGTGGTGATGAAAGGATTTGTCCCAGAATGTTGAACTGTCTCACCCACTGAGCACTAGCTGCTCTTTTTTTAATGCTGGGGAAGGTATCATGCCTGGCTCCATAATTCACTGTATTACTAAGGCCACCTGTTACAACAAAAAATGCTTTATTGATAACAAAAATAACAAGAGCAATTTAAACCGATTATTTAGACACAAAATTGATTTATCCTGATCATTAAATCAATTTGAATTTTAAAAATCACGTTATTCATAAAAGACAGCACAAATTTAAAAAATGCTGCCCTTTTAATCATTCAGCTTTAATGTCAGTGGGTAGAGAGTGAAAATATTACTGTGATGTGCACTGGCGACTCAAATAATATCTTTGTAATGCACTATGATTTTTTTCCATTTTACATCTAATCTTACAACTTTATTTAAATAGATTGGGAGAAATGAGAAACTATGGAAAAACTGGTTTGATAAAGAAGCACCTGAAGAAGTAGTTCTGCCAAATGCATATGACCAGTGCTTGGACTGTTTCCGACGTCTTCTCTTGATCAGATCTTGGTGTCCTGATAGAACCATTGCTCAGGTATTCACCTGTATCCATATGAATGTTGACATTTCCAGAATTTAAAAACAGGAAACCCTCGTTATTATGGCCCTCTTTATAACGAATTCCAGTCATAGTGGGATGAACCTACCGACCTTCAGTGTTAGGCTGTTTTCACCCTTGCTGCCAACACCATCCCTGGCCTGCACCCCCCCCCCCCCCCCCCCCCCCCCCCCCCCCACCTCCTCCTGCCACCATTTTTTGCAGGCCAGACTGCTCCACCAACCCCGGCGGATTCCTGGCCACACCAACTTCTGCCACCACCGGCCCACAGTTTCCTCAGCGGCCTCCACTTTGACCGACGACCCTTACCTGCACTCTGACCGCCCGCAGGCCATGACCCAATGACTCCGCCAATACTCACCTCTCCCCGGGCCACCAGCAAGCCGTTGCCGCCAACTCACCTGGATTCCAGGCCCAGTTCTAGGCCGAGATTCTGAAGAAGGGCCTCGACACAAAACTTCACACATCCGTGTTCTCCAGAGATGCTGCCTGACCTGCTGTGTTACTTCAGTGCTTTGTGTCCTTTTACGTATTAACCAGCATTCTTCCACTTATCAATGATAATCGCTAACTCGGTTATAGTGGACAATCAGCAATAATGGACACCATTCACTCCCCCCCCCTCCCTCCTCCATGGTCCATTGTACAAGGACACTAAATTTGGAGGTCACTTTTTTTTTTTTTTTTTTAAACCTTGATTTTGCTAATCAATTACAATTTTGCAATGTAACTGTATTTTAGATTTTTTACATGTGAATGAGCTGGTTTGTTTTTGTTTGTTTTCTCTGAAATTGAAAATTACGGGGGCAATATATGGTTTAAATGTATATGGTTTAAATAGACCGCAGCACAGAATTAGGCTCCCCATGAAGTAATGAGCATTGAGCACTAGATGCCGCTTACTTTTTCGATCTAATTTTCTAATTAGCTAAATTAATTAGTGTGTAACTTTTGACACTGACGAGTTATGAATTCCTTCTCAATAATATTTTTTCTAAATCTGTGCCAAATTTCAAGTAGATACCAGACATGGGTCACGAAAGTTAAATTCTAGACACATTTTCGATGCTCGGCCCACGGCCTAAAGTCTGAACTATCCGGCATATAAAATTGTTGCAGGGTGAAATCAGATTCAGAAAAATAATCAAATGTAATTCTAATGAAAAAAATGTTTCCTACCTGATTTTTTTTTTTTTGCTTGTGCTGCATTCTTCAGGTCATGCAAAGACAAAGCTGCACATTTTAGGTAGATCGGTAGTACTCCAATATTATTTTCTGCTTTCTCTATTCTTTCTCTTCCTCTTGTGATCCTTAATATATGCTCTGTTTATAAAAACAGAATTTAATGTTAAGAGAAAATTTAAGTTCTATTCACCTGGTTTCTACTTATCGATGGGTCTTAAGGGCCTGTCCCACTTAGGTGTCTTTTTAGGCGAGTGCTGGAGACTGAGCTCGCCACATGTTCGCTGGTGGTCTCTGGTGAGTCTCCTTCATGGTCACGAGGAGATCCCTCATTCTGGGAACTAGTCGCGGCATCAGTATGGTGGCCACTAATTTTTCAACATGTTGAAAAATTGGTTGCCATGGAGAAAATCAATACTTTTGTAGTCGTAGGTGCAGTTGTAGTGGGGTCGCCATGTACTTATAGGTAATCGATCTAGTCGTAGGTAGTTTTAGTTAATCGCCTTTGCTGACCAGGCATTTTCATTGGCTCATTGGGGGAAAAAAAACGTAAGCACGAGTTTTCAGAACCAAGGAGAACCGACTGGTAATGTTAAATGCCCGCTAAACTTCACAGCAGTGTATCTCTGGCTTCCTAAAAGTGTCTCGCCCCCTTTTCCCTCCCCCCCCCCATTTTGAATAGCAGTGTGTTATTTAATGTAATAAATGTTTTGCATGAGTAACGGAAATGTGAATCTTTAATTTTCTTGTATTTAGGCTCGTAAGTACATCATGGATGCAATGGGTGAAAAATATGCAGAAGGAGTCATCCTGGCCATGGAAAAGACCTGGGAGGAATCAGATAGATATACACCACTTATCTGTTTTCTATCTATGGGCTCAGATCCCACTGATTCCATCATAGCCTTGGGCAAAAGAGTGAAGATAGAGACACGCTGCGTCTCTATGGGTCAGGGCCAAGAGGTCCATGCTCGGAAGCTACTCCAGCAGACTATGACCAATGTAAGAGTAAAATCCATGAACAAATTTTACAATTGAGTTATTGCATATAAAATATACCTATTTATGAAAACAACAATTCCTCTTCCCTTCACCGCCACTGATCCTCTCCCCTCTAATCTTCCTGGCACCCAATCACCGACTCCCTCCACAAAGTATTCACTTAGCTTGATGTTCTGGTTAAAACCTGCTGAGCTCATTTTAACTTTAAACATATATTAGTGATCCAATGCTTTAAACATTGTAGGAAGAGCTATTTCCATTGCTGACATCTAATAACGGCAAAAGCTATTCATGACTATCCATTGTACTCTTGTTCATGTTCATTATTAACAATCTATGTGTACATTTATACATTTCATTTCTGATAGGAAATACTACAATATTGCCTCTCTTTTATTTAGGGTGGTTGGGCTTTGCTCCAGAATTGCCACTTGGGACTCGATTTCTTGGATGAATTATTGGACATCATTACAGAAACAGAAAATATCCATGAAACTTTCCGATTATGGATGACCACAGAAGCTCATAAATTATTCCCAATTGCACTTCTGCAAATGTCAATTAAATTTACCAATGAGCCTCCACAGGGTCTACGGGCAGGTTTAAAAAGGACCTACTGTGGTAAGCCGGAAACATTGCTACATGCATTTAAAACCTTTGAAGATCCAAAACATTACAATAGGTTTTGGCACATTTACTATCCAGTCACCGTCTATGAACTGTATTAATATATTTGCAAATGTAGTTGAGCATCTAATATCTGCTCTCAGCTGCAATCTTGGGAGTGCTTTGAAGAATCCATGCATGTTGTGGTCGAGAAAACTACATGTGATTTTTAAAGTACGTACTATATTTTCATTTTGAATTAAGAACCATCAGCAAGAAGCATTAGCAATCTTTACCAATGATTCTTTTTAACATTTAATTGACTTCCAGATGGGAGGAAAACAATCCAGGTTAGTCCCATCACTCCTAGCTAGTACATGCCAATCTATCCAAGATGAATCTCTTCTGCACCCTCTCTGAAGTTTCCTCATGCTTCTTACGGTGAGGCAACCAGAACTATACATGCATGATGCCAAACAAAAGGTTTATACAGCAGTAACCTGACTTCTCAGATTGCTCTGTACATCAGTGCTCCTTGGTCATGCCGTTAACTACATACTTCCTCTTGCATTTGATTTTCCAAAATGCATCATCTCCCATTTGTCCAGATTAAGTTCCATCTGCCATTTCTTTATCCAGATCTTCAGTGTATCGTTTGACAACCTCCCTCACTATCTACACTTCCGCCAATTTTCATGCCATATGCAAACTTCCTGATCAGACTACCAGCATTTTCATATTTAGAGACTTGTACGCTTACAGATGCAGTAAATGGCAGGATCTCCAGCATTTTTACTGTAAACATTTATACAAGTGCAGATCCTTGCATGACCACTGGTCATCGCCCTCCAATCAGTAAAACACACCACCTCGATTATTCTGCCCTCAATGACATGTGAATTTTGGATCCAATTTACCAACTCAGCGTGGATCCCATGGTACTTACTCTACTGGACCAGCGTATCAACAACCTACTTTGGAATCAATTTACCATTTGAACTACTTGCTACTTTAGGGTATGTAGCCTGTGTCCTTGGGAAAGGGGGAGATGCAGCGAGACCTAGGTGTCATGGTACACCAGTCATTGAAGGTAGGCATGCAGGTGCAGCAGGCAGTAAAGAAAGCGAATGGTATGTTAGCTTTCATTGCAAAAGGATTTGAGTATAGGAGCAGGGAGGTTCTACTGCAGTTGTACAGGGTCTTGGTGAGACCACACCTGGAGTATTGCGTACAGTTTTGGTCTCCAAATCTGAGGAAGGACATTATTGCCATAGAGGGAGTGCAGAGACGGTTCACCAGACTGATTCCTGGGATGGCAGGACTGTCTTATGAAGAAAGACTGGATAGACTTGGTTTATACTCTCTAGAATTTAGAAGATTGAGAGGGGATCTTATAGAAACTTACAAAATTCTTAAGGGGTTGGACAGGCTAGATGCAGGAAGATTGTTCCCGATGTTAGGGAAGTCCAGGACAAGGGGTCACAGCTTAAGGATAAGGGGGAAATCCTTTAAAAACCGAGATGAGAAGAACTTTTTTCACACAGAGAGTGGTGAATCTCTGGAACTCTCTGCCACAGAGGGTAGTTGAGGCCAGTTCATTGGCTATATTTAAGAGGGAGTTAGATGTGACCCTTGTGGCTAAGGGGATCAGGGGGTATGGAGAGAAGGCAGGTACGGGATACTGAGTTGGATGATCAGCCATGATCATATTGAATGGCGGTGCAGGCTCGAAGGGCCGAATGGCCTACTCCTGCACCTATTTTCTATGTGTCTATGTTTCTATGTGTCATTTGAAGGAAATGTTAAACAAAGATGCTCCTCTGCTGTGGAGAGTAGTTCTTGCCAGATTCTTCACACTTACAATCCCACTGTAACCATTTAAATGATTAATATCCTCATGGATTTTTGTAGTCGTCAACCTTGAATTAACTATTCAAAAATTGTGTATCTTTTGTGTTTATCCTATTATTTTAGATGCACAATACCCGTTTTCTGTATAGGTGGATTCTCCACAGCTAATGGATGAATTCATTTCAAATGACTTCCAGATATTTTGTAAAACTCTAATCACCAGCTTAATATTTGAATCATTTACCAAGAATTTTTATTTACAGGAATTAGTCAGGATCTGTTGGATGTTAGTAACATGACTCCGTGGAAGCCTATGCTCTACGCAGTGGCCTTTTTACACTCGACAGTGCAAGAACGACGCAAGTATGGACCTTTGGGTTGGAATATTCCATACGAATTTAACCAAGCTGACTTTAATGCTACGGTACAGTTTGTTCAAAACCATCTGGATGACATGGATACTAAGAAGGTACAGGCTGATTTTTTTCCGACTTTTGCACTATTATACTGATGATACAGAAGTACAATTGGAAGAATTAACTACTCCCAATTCCAAAAGGGAAAATCCGACTTTGATATTACGTAGCATTCAGAATCAGAATGCTTTATTGTCATTGCATGTGTCACATACAACGAGATTACTGTGTCTCTCCATTTAAAAGAACTTCAAACATTCACATACTCATACTTTTTACACTCCCTCCCTCCCCCAAACCCACCCATGGATTCACATTTACATAAATTAACACTCTCTCCCACCCCCCCTCCTTCCCCATAACCCGCTCCCGAGACAGAGTTCAGTTCCAAGATTGCTGATGGGTAAAAGCTGTTCTTGAGTCTGGCAGTGCGTGACTTTAGCGACCTGTACCTTTTTCCTGAGAGCAGCAGTGTGAAAAGGTGGTGACAAGGATGTGTAATGTCTTTCACCATATTACAGGTCCTGCTGCGGCATCTGGAGTGGTAAATGTCCTCCAGAGGGGGCAGGGGGAGTCCAATGATACCCTGGGCAGTTTTTATCACCCTCTGGAGAGCTGCTCTGTCAGCTGCTGAACAGTTCCCAAACCAGGCAGTTATGCAGTAAGTCAGTATGCTTTCTACCGAACAGCGGTAGAAAGACTCCAGCAGTTTAGCAGACAGATGGGCCTTCCTCAGTGTTCTGAGGAAGTAAAGTCTCTGTTGCGCCTTTTTTACAACTACAGCAGAGTTCACAGACCATTTAAGATCCTCACTGATGTTGATCCCCAGAAGTTTAAAACTAGGCACCCTCTCCACCTCCTCGCCCCCTATCTCCAGTGGCCTGAGCTCCGCTCTATGTCGCCTGAAATCAGTGATGATCTCCTTTGTCTTTTTAGTGTTCAGAGAGAGATTGTTGTGAGCACACCACTCAGAAAGTCTGTGCACCTCCTCTCTATAGGCAACCTCGTTCCCATTTGAGATGAACCCCACCACGGTTGTATCGTTCGCAAATTTTATGATCCTATTTGCGGGGTGATGGGGCAAGCAGTCATGTGTGTATAGGGCGTAGAGGAGCGGACTGAGCTCACAGCCCTGCGGTGCTCCTGTGCTGAGGGTCAGGGATGTCGAGGTGTAGGGTCCAAGTCTCACCGTCTGTGGGCGTTCACTGAGAAAGTCCAATATCCACCGACACAGTTGACTGCCGAGGCCAAGGTCTAGCATTTTTGTGATCAGCTTGCTGGGTATGATTGTATTAAAAGCTGAGCTGTAATCAACAAAAAGCATCCTGACATATGACCCCTTCTCCTCTAGGTGTTGTAGTGCAGCATGGAGGACAGTGTTTATGGCATCCTCTGTAGATTAATTCTCAGCTGCATTAAAATATACAGGGCTGTACAATAGCAGTAAAAAAAAACAATTGTTCACACTTTCCCATTGAGACAATGTGATGTCTAAAAACCACACTGAGATTTCTTCGGATCAACAAACACAACAAACTTCAACATTAACGGATTTATGAAAAGGAGATGTAGATCGCAATCAGTGGGGGGGGGATAGAACCAACTTCCACTGCCTTCTAATTTCCATAAGCATATGTCTGTTCTTTCAGGGGAGATCATTAGTATCCATGGAGAAAGAGAAACCAGCTTATAAAAAAAAGCCCATATGCACCAATTTTCCTGAGGATCTGCATTTACCAACACACATTAATGACAGAACCTAAAACATAGAACAGTATAAGCAAAGGAATAAGCCCTTTGGCCCTTTATGTCAGTGTTGAATGTGATGCCAAATTAAGTTGATTCCTCCATGGTCGGTTGGGGGCGCTATGAGTCGGCTGCCCTACCAGCAGTGTGTTCATTATTTCTGCTTTTTTTTTTTTTTTTTTTAGTATGTCCAAATGTTTCTTTTAATGTCTCTCAGTATGCCTTATGTGGGGGGGTGATGGGGAAGGGGGGAACCGTTTTTCAGTCGTTTCCTCGCTGGAGAGGCTTCTTTTTCTATGACACTTCTCCGCCTCCCCTCTCGCGGCCTAACAGCTTGGATTGGAGCAGCCATTCCTGGAGTCGGGCCCAGAGCTTCAGCAGCGGGCTCAGCGTGGAGTTTTCCATCGCGGAGCGGGGGCGAACTCTTGCCCGGGGTCACCAGAAAGGAGTGCTCTGATCGCTGACCTGGTGACTATGGCATCATGGGGCTGTGGTTTGCGGAGCTTCTTGCCGCGGGCGGGGCGCGGACTCACCATCCGGAGACTGGGATTCCTTGCCGGGGATTGCCGGAGAAGAGCTCCGACCGCCGGCCTGCGGCCTATAACATCCTGAAACCGCGGTCTCCAGTAAGAAAGTGTCCGATTCGGGCACTCCGAGTGTGTTCGACCGTCCCGACGAGAGGGCCTGTACATCCGGCCATCCGTAGCAGAGACTACGGAGGGTTCATAACCCCGACCACGTATGAACAAAAGGAGGAGGACTACCTGAACTTTGTTGCCTTCCACCACAGTGAAGAATGCTGTGGTGGATGTTTATTTATATATTCTATTGTGTATTGTGTGTTCTTTTTTTCAACTGTTTCGCTGCATGGCAAATTCATTTCACTGTACCTTAGTTGGTGCATGTGAGGAATCAATTTGACTTTGATAAACCCTGCATATTCATGTGCCTGTCGAAAAACCTCGTAAAAGTCACTATCCTATCTGATTCCACCACCATCCCTGGCAGCTCTTTCCATGCATTTACAACAAAAACACTCTGCCCTGCATGCTCTTTTAACTTTCTCCTTTTAACCTTAAACCTACACTCTCTGCTATTTGACATTTCCATCCTGTGAAAATGGTTTGTCTATTCACATCTATGCAGGTTCTAGACCATCTACTTTATCTGTGCCTGAATGCTTGAAGATCCCCACTGAGTTTTCAGGCTAATATTTTTGTGTTACATTCTGCCGGACATTTCAGACCACAATTCTTGATTTGTGAATGCCAACGTGTTTGAGCAGACATATGATCCAAATCCTCTTTCATTGTTTGCATATGTAAAATTTCAACAGATCTGGTGGTGCATAGCAATCTCAGCAATATGAAATCACTGTTGTTGGATGATTTATAATGTTATAATTGACACCAATAATAATGTTGTCATCCTATATATTTCAATGTAAAATTACACTGACATTTGTTTTTTTTCCCAACTACAAGGGTGTTTCTTGGACGACAGTGAGATACATGATTGGTGAGATCCAATATGGCGGGAGAGTCACAGATGATTATGATAAACGATTGCTGAACACATTTGCTAAGGTCTGGTTCAGTGAAAATATGTTTGCTTCAGATTTTTGCTTCTATAAGAATTACAATATTCCCAAGTGCAATTTAGTGGATCAATATCTCCAGTACATTCAGGTATGTGAACACCTCAATCAATCTGTGGTTGGCTTAATAATAGGTTGTGTGCAAATGCTTCTAGCTAAATAAAGCTTTTCTAATACTTTGAGAATAGCTATATTCATTTTTTTCTTTCCTAACCTTGTTTTAATGTTTTTGAATGCAAATCGAGTTACAGATTTTTAATCTAGTGCAAGAGTATGATATTCCTTAGAAATAGTTATTTTTATCAGAACATTTTGACCATTATGTGCACACACTGGAATATGAGCCTTAAGCAACTGGCTGTTTCATTTCATGTAAATAGTAATTGGTTCTCTATTTGTAGACTGCCATTAAGTACTTTCTTTCTCACATTGTAATCTTCAGATAATTTGATCTTCACCTAAACTATAACAGTATATTATTTTTTAAATCTATTTACCAAGGAATAATATCAAACAATCTTAACATTGCAGAGTCTGCCTACATATGACACACCTGAAGTGTTTGGCCTGCATACCAATGCTGATATTACTTACCAGAGCAAACTTGCCAAGGATGTCCTAGATACTATATTAAGCATTCAGCCCAAGGACAGCTCGAGTGGAGGGGGTGAAACGAGAGAAGCTGTGGTAGTAAGGTTGGCTGATGACATGCTAGAGAAGCTACCTGTGGACTACATCCCGTTTGAGGTAGGTAATAACTGGGTAAAGCAGATAGTTTCTATGGGTTGGTGTTATGAGGCAAATGAAACTTTACACTACTTGTCATTTACTTAACTTTATTTAAGCTTTAAGCAACTTATTTCTTTAATACATAAACTCAGAAACGTCTGGCAAACATGGCTGATTCCGCAGGCCTTTCCAGCCCGAAATACCCAGCATATGCGCCCACTTTAGTTGGTTTCAATCTCTGCAAGTTAATGTAATGCAGAATTGACAAACTAACCCATTAACTATTAACCTTAAACTATGCAAATTCGTAGTTCAGCATTTTTTTAATCCGCATAAATTCACCGATGCATCGAAATCACAATGATTTCCTTATTAAGAGTTTTTGATTACCTGTAAGAGACTTCAGCTGCTAAGATTTTTCCATATTCTTTCAAAACTGTCCCAGTAAAATGCTTCATAATGCCTGATAATGTTTTCTTTCTAAACTGCAATGGTTTTGTAGCATAGCAAATAGATAATTGTATGTGAAGAGAAACACATCTGAGCTAACTTTGTTAAATTTCCACTGTTGCATTAATCTTGTTTCTTTTATAAGAGAAATGTATAGGGAGCTTAAGATGAACACTGGGGAGAGGGGCTGGAAAGTGTTAGAGGGCTAAGATGTGAGGGATTAGTGAACTTAAAAGGGGCATGAGCAAGACATTGATCAGTGCAGTCTATTTTATTTTTAAGTATTCTGAGGGATGGGGAATAGCAAACATGAAAGCATCAGTGGGACAAGTGCCTTTTCCAGTATATACCAATCTGTATAACGATGACAGATTTTGTACTCAAATCCACAATATACCCTTTTTCCATATTCCCTGGTCCCCTCATTGTTCATCAGTCCATTTGTGAATCTGTTTGATGATTGAACATCCTTGGACCTCAGATTCAGACTGCTAAGGATTTGCAACACTTTTAGTTAAGAAATCCTATTTCAGTTCAGTTCTAATTGACCAATAATGAATTTTGAGAACATACCGTTGGTCCTCTTCTGTTAATCCCTCTTTGGATTTTTTGTGCCTTGGGGAATATACCACTAATTTTTCCAAACTCCAGTGAATATTCTTCCTTGATGTCTTTTTTGGATAACCCATCCCCAGTCCTCTAGGAAACAATCTTGTCACTGTACCCCAGACTAACTGGAAGTCCATTGTAGTATTCTCCAGGCACAGGGAGCAAACTGCACATGTGTTTCTGCAACAGTTGCATACATTTGCAGCATGGTCTCTCCTTACTGTTGACTATTGTGCAAAATTAATTTTGGCAATATAACTAAATGTTTTTTTTCCAGGTGAAAGAAAAGTTGCAGAAGATGGGACCACTCCAACCAATGAATATTTTCCTTCGTCAAGAAATTGACAGAATGCAACAAATAATTGCTTTGGTGCGAAGTACTTTAATTGATTTGAAACTTGCAATTGATGGAACAATCATTATGAGCGAAAACCTTCGGGATGCATTAGACTGCATGTATGATGCTAGAATTCCAGCTCGATGGAAAAAGGTAACTGGAAAAGAATGGGTGATTATCACTGAACGTAGCCATGAGCCACAGTCTTGTTTATTCTGATTTCTCAAAGCTCTTAAAAGCAATGAATACTTTTAAGTACCCTCACTTGAATGCAGGGAATTACAGCAAGCAATTTATAACACAGCAATTCCATAGAGACTATCATATCATAAATGAACAAACCTGTTTTGATCTTCAAGTACTAAACCCAAGAAATCTGATTTATTTTACATCCATATCGTTAAGTTTGTTTGGCGAAGGATTTAGATTGGTGCTAGATGAAGGAAGAGACTTCTTAATATCCAGTTAAATA
This sequence comes from Leucoraja erinaceus, assembly GCF_028641065.1. NCBI lineage: Eukaryota > Metazoa > Chordata > Chondrichthyes > Rajiformes > Rajidae > Leucoraja > Leucoraja erinaceus. The sequence goes on along the minus strand of NC_073378.1, from coordinate 81,094,178 downwards.
TGGTATGTGTATGTTCCTTAAATCCGTAACCTGCTTTTCTGAAATAGACACAAAATGCTGGAGTAACTCAGCGGGACAGGCAGCATCTCTGGAGAGAAGGAATGGTGACGTTTCCCAATCCTTCTCTTCAGAGATGCTGCCTGTCCCACTGAGTTACTCTAGCATTGTGTGTCTATCTTCGATTTAAACCAGCATCTGCAGTTCTTTCCTACCTGCTTTTCTGAGCTGCATTGTTTATCCATCATCACGAGTTGCTAAGATTTACCCAAAATCAATGAACAATTTATGTTTTATTTGTCATGTCATACTTGCTCTGCATCTTTCAGTGAAATGCTCACCATCCATTTAGCCATTGTCTTAATTAATGGCATGTTTGTGCTTTCTATTATTTCCTCTCTAATCTCAGAAGAAAAACCCAACTAGATTAGCAATTTGGGGGCTAGAATCAAGCAAAACCAGAATCTGACGGAACTCAGCAGCATCTGTGGGAGGAGGTGGGGGCAGGGCTAAATTTTTGAAGTCCCCATTTTTGCCATGGACAAAGTCCTGTTCTTTGGATTATCTAGACAGCAGTATCTAATCTGCACCAGCTCCTTTCTTTTCCACATACTGTTATGATTGGGATACTTTTGCAAATGTACAGGAGATGTATATTCCCTGGGCTTGCTATGCAACTGATTAGCCATGATCTCGTAAATTGTGCTTCAGCATTAGTGTTTCTTTACAGCCAGACCCACACTTGTGCATAAGGTACTATGATTTACATACTTTAGTTGAGAATTGGTTCTGGAAGATGTTGTCTTCTTCACCAGACATCCTGGGAATCGAGCACACTGGGATTCTGGTTTACGGAGTTATTGGAAAGAAATCATCAGTTCCATTCCTGGATCTTTGAAGGGCGACCAAACTGCTTCTGGATGACTGGCTTTTTCAATCCTCAGGGATTTTTAACTGCAATGAGACAGGTAATGATAATCTCCATCGTAGTATAGCAGTGAGGTTTTTAAATTTACCATTAATTTTCTTCTGCAATGTAATTTACATTCACTAAACTTTTAAAAAATAACTATTTTTCTCTATTGCTCCTTTAAAAGGGAAGTTATCTTGTTACTTGACTGAATGCTATTCTGACAACTTCCCATCTTCCAAACCCCATAACCTTGTTTATTTTAAATATAGGAAACAAAATAAAGTTCTAGAATACTGAAATAATGCCAGTGGTTTATTCATTTCCATTGCATGTAGAAAGTGATCTTTTCTCTACCATCACCCTTGATTATCGATCAAACTGCATGGCCACAAAAAACTCACTAAAGAAGGAAAAAAGTGTCCTGCAATGTTCAAAGTCTCAACCCATTCAAGGCTAACGGGCTACAAGGTGTTCTCTTCATTACCAAGTCCACTGAAACAGTAATCGGTGGCTCTGCTCTATGAAGTGCCCACATTGATCAAAATTGTCTTTAACTCAGTAATTATCGATACTAAGATATTTGGACTGCAGTAGTACTTTGCAAATGTACACACAAAACAGATGATGGTGAACTTGAATGTCGTTCATGCACCCTACCCAATTTCGTTTCCACAGGCTTCAAGGTGTTATTGCAACATTTACTATGCCAACGGGTTGTACCCAACATTGCATCTGAAAAGCACCAATAGTTGATTCTTAACTGAAATGTTTGTGTTAATGTATGTGTATTTGCCATAACTTTTGTTCGCTTTCAGAAACAATTGGCAATTTTAGTCCCACTGAGTTACTCCAACTTTATGTGCCCATATTCATTTATATTGGCTTGCATGAGTGGAACATGAGGATATGCAGAAAAATGTGAACATTAAGTTGCAGGCAAGGGTGCAAGTGGAAATAGGGTGGCATCATGGGTTTAAGATTTTGTGATTCAGTTGGTGTTGGTGACAAAGAACTATGTCAGCACGGCTGTAAAAAATCTATATTTGCTCTATTGATACAAATCCGCTGTTCTTCAAGTAATTGTTATTATTATTACTGAGGAATAGGGTAGTTACTGTGGGCTTGTTATATACTTCCAATTAAATTACAATTTCGACAGTTTAATACGACAGTCGATTAGAATGTTTTACAAAGTCTTTCATAAAATAAGATTTTACTCTGATGTCATAACAAGGACAATGGTGAAGTTTTCATACCATTACATTTTCCCTAATAGGAAGTGACTCGTGCTCACAGAGGTTGGGCACTAGACAGTGTGATTCTGTGCAATGAAGTCAGCAAATGGATGAAAGACGACATTACAACACCCCCTTCTGAAGGAGTTTACGTGTATGGACTGTACCTAGAAGGAGCTGGATGGGACAGGCGCAACACAAAGCTGATTGAGTCCAAACCTAAAGTGCTGTTTGAGTTGATGCCAGTCATACATATATCTGCTCAGAATAACATAAGTATGCAATACATTTACAATGTTTATATAAGTAAACACTATATTTTAATGTCAGCGTTTAACTGATCGCTACCCACAATGTTTTCAGTCCTAGGAAGGGTTAGACCCCAGACATCATCTACCCATCTCCCTCCACAGATGCAGCCTGGCCTGCTGAACTCCTCCAGCAGTATATCTTGTGCTCAAGATTCCAGCATCTGCAGTTTCCTATGGCTCTGTACCCACAGTCTACTTGGTTATGTGTTGTACTGTGCAATGTTTGGATTTTTTAGGTGGTTTGTACTCGCTAGAGACAACTTGGGAGGAAATAATTGAGTTTCTAGTATTTATGTAACAAACTGATTTTGATATATACAAGTAATGGGAATAGAGAGAGCACATGTGTGAGCTTATCATTGTGCATGCTCCTCCCCCTGCCTCTCATCTCTGGTGGCAGTGTTAAATCACCTCAATCTTATATTTTTGAAATCAGCCTCTAAAAGACCTTGCACCTCTTAAAGCCCTTGCTGTCTTTGTTAGCCCTTGCTGTCTCCTTCCAGCCCTCGGGCTCCTCCTCCTCCTCCCTTTTCCTTTCTTCTGCCCACCCCGTCTGTAGAAGGGTTTCGGCCCGAAACTTTGACCATTTCCTTCGCTCCATAGATACTGCTGCACCCGCTGAGTTTCTCCAGCATTTTTGTGTACCTTGCACCTCTTAAAGTTCTTCTTCCTCCCCGTTTCCTTACGGGATCAAACGTGTTCTCTTAATGTGGCTATTACATAATGGCCCACATCGTCACCAAAACAAAAATAAGAATGCAGCCATTTAGAGTAATGTCTATAAAAAGGATATACAAGAGGAGCAAGACCATCGGTGCAAATCGCCATGCATGGAATTTTAGATACAGAACGTTGGAATAACTCAGTGGGTCGGGCGGTATCTCTGGAGAAAAGGAATGTGTGATGTTTCAGGTCAAGACCCTTCTTCAGTCACCTCTTCCTTTTCTCTAGAGATGCTGCCCGGCCCACTGAGTTACTCCAACAATCTGTATCTACAGGTATCTTTGGTGTAAACCAACTCTGTAGTTCCTTTCCTACATATTGAATTTTAGTATCACAACTGGAATTTGAGTCAAATGTTTTCCATTATTAGTGTTTCCAAATACAATCAGACCCAATAGTCCTAAATTTAGAAATGGGGGCCATAGATTTTAAACTTCTACTCAATTTTCATGTAGAAAAACTTGTATTTTTTTTTAATAGATTGAATATTCCTAGCATACATTTATCTTAAACTTAACCAACTTCCTAATGTTTCTTCTGTTTAAGGTGCAAAAGATCCCCGATTATATTCTTGCCCCATCTACAAGAAGCCAGTCAGAACTGACATGAACTACATTGCTGCAGTAGATCTACGGACTGTTCAATCCCCCGAAAATTGGATCTTACGCGGTGTGGCACTTCTTTGTGACGTCAAGTAAACAAGCTGGAATAATGAATGAGAGGATTGCTCCATCAGTTGACACACCAGCATTAATATTTAATGTGCTCATTGACAGCCAGTTACTTTTGAAAATATGTCTGGTTATTTTGTTGGATAATGTAATTAAGTTCACAGTGGAAGATTGTGCGTGATGATGAATGTTTTTTTCAATTCAGATTTCAAACTTAGTTTGGAGAACAATGAATCTTTATCACCTAGTGCATTATTCTCAGCAGATTTTATCTCTTTCATGCACATAGAGTTTAAAGACTCAAATGCAAAAAAATATTCAAAGCTACGATCACTGATTCTGTAATAAGCCAGGACAAAATTTGTTGATAGATCAATAAGTAAGCTGTTTTTACATGTCATCTCCAATAAATGCCAACAATATTATTTCATTGAGGATGGCAGGAAGTTATGTTGTACTACTTCTGAGCTGGGACTTTAACCACATAAAAATTCTTGATTAACTGCCCACTTCCAACTCAAAAACATGTGTAGTCTAGGAATTCTAATAAACCTTGAATAGCTTAGCAAAACACCAAAGATTTTTCAACTGGTTTAGGTCCTTGCAGAGGCAAGATGAAATATCAGGGATCAAAAAGCGTATGCAACTGGCAAAAGTGTGGGATGAAAATAAATAATTTGCTTTTGGCAAGCATTACTTCACTATTCTAGGAAGACAATTGTCTTAGGTGCTTCAGATGACTGCTAATCACATGACAATGTGATCCAGCTTCCCTTGCAATGTTTCATTATGTCATCTCTACACTACTGATAAAATCACAACAGGAGCACAAGGATAATGCACACCCAAATGATTCAGTTGGTTTCTAGGCTAATGTAAAACAAGCCATAAATAATTACCATGTTCCAGGGAGGAAAGACAATCAGTATAAAGTTGAAGGCATGCAAGCTCAAATTCTGCGAAGGTGGGGGCAGAATGGGTCAGTTTTAACATTTTTGTTGTTTTTCAGAGACTCATGCGCAGAAAGCTTGGCTAATAGTACAGGGATGTACTAAGGAACAACTGCATTATTGCCAATGCCTCCCGCGAATTAGTTAAACTCGCGCCCCATTTGTCCTCCCTCAGAGCTTAATATTTATCTTTAAATAAATATTATTCCTACAGAGAAGCCTTAACATTAAGATTTTTCTGTGAAAATCACACGACAGATACTTCAAGTAGAATGCAATTTTGACCAATTCCTGGTTCATTCCCAGCACTAAGTCAGAGTAATACAGCACAGCAACAGGCCCTTCAGCCAACTCGCATGTGCCGTCCAAGTTGCAAAACCAAGTCTGATCACTTGCCTGCATAGCTCATATCCCTCTAAACCACCCTTCCATGCACCTGTCCAAATGTCATAACTGAAGCCACCTCTACGACTTTCTTTGGCAGCTTGCTTCATATACACACAACTCTGACAAATATACCCCTTGAGTCCCTTTTAGATCTTTCCCCTCTCACTTTAAATCTATGCTTTCCAGCTTTAGACTCACCCACCCTGGGGAAGGAATATGGCTATGCACCTCTTCCATGTAACTCGTGAATTTTATAAACCTCTAAATGTTGCCCCTCATGTGAACAATGCCAAGCCTATCCAGCTTCTCCTTATAACAACTGAAACCTTTCTAACCTGACAACATCCATTTTAGCACCATTCCAGTTTAATAACATCTATCCTATAGCCAGAACAACCTATGCACAAGAATAGTACACAGTACTCCAAATGTGGCCTTACCAACATCTTGTATAACTTTACTTGACATCCCCACTCTTGCATTCAATACACTGGCCAATGAAAAAAAGTATGCCAAAAGCCTTTTTCACCATGCTGTCTTCTTGCATCATCACTTTTATTGAAATATACCTGCTCCCCTAGATCTGTTCTACAACACTCCCCAGAGTGCAAATCCTGCCCTAGTTTATTTTAGCAAATGCAACACCTCACATTTATTGTCAAAAAGCTAAAAAGCAGAGAACAAGTCCTTTGGCCAACTCAATGTCTTAAATGCTATCTGCCAAACCTTGGACCATTTGTGGTATATTCGACAATAAAGAAGGCTATCGTTTAATTGTATATGTTATGTAGCCTAGCCTTACTAATCAGTTATTTAGAATTCTAAAGCATCAGACAATCAGCATATAACAATTTAATAGCGTTTTGTTTTCAGCTTTTTAAACTGGATTCACATGCTTGCCGTTTGGGTGTGACCAAGAACCTTCACATTCCAGGATAAACTGTGATCTGTATTGCCTAGTCTTTTAAAGCACGCAAAATTTGCACATGCAGACAACATTTTGGTAAATAAAAGATAGATAGAAAGTGCTGGAGTAACTCAGCAGGTCAGGCAGCATCACTGGAGCGAAAAAAAAGCTAGGTGATGTTTCTGGTCAGGACTATTCTTCAAACTGAAGAAGGGCTCCTGCCCAAAACGTCTCCTATCCCTTTTCTCCAGAGATGCTGCCTGACCCACCGAGTTACTCCAGCACTCTGTTTCTATCTTTGGTATAAACCAGCATTTGCTGTTCATTGTTTCTACATCTTGACACATAATACTGTTTAGGAGGCATATGGGATATTGGCCTTCATCAGTCGGGGCACTGAATACATGAGCAGCAAGATTATACTTCGATCTTCTAAAGCATTAATCAGACCTCAGCTGTGTGCAGTTCTGGTCACCATAATGTGATCGTTCTCAAGTGAGTGCAGAGAATATTCACCAGGATGTTCGAGTGTTTCAGTTGTGATGAGAGACTGCAGAATCCAGGTCCATTCCCACTATCTCAACCTCTCCCAATTTTATATCCCTTGATCATTTATTATTGTCAAAAAGCTAAACCACTTTTGATGAAGGTGAAATGTTTGCTGTTATTTACACTATCAGAAATAAATAAAAATAAAAGGAGATAGACACAAAAAGCTGGAGGAACTCAGTATGTTAGGCAGCATCTCTGGAGAAAGGAATAGGTGACATTTTGTGTCGAGACCCTTCTTCAGTTTGAATTACTCCAGCATTTTGTGTTTAGTTTAGAGATGCAGCGCGGAAACAGGCCCTTCGCACCGACCGATCAGCGAACCCCGCAACTTAACACCATCCTACACACGCACACGGGACAATTTACGTTGCTGTAAGGCAGCAGCTCTACCGCTGTGCCACCGTGGCCACCTTTCGGGTCTATCTTTGGTGTAAACCAGCATCTGCAGTTCCTTCCCACACATAAAAATAAAGGACACAGATTACAGAAAGGGGCAAGAGAATTAGAGGGTATTCATGGGGGATCTTTTCACCCAGAATGGGTGATGCAAGCAGAGTCACTGACCGCATTCAAGAAATAATCTGTATTAGCACTTAAATAATAATATTAGCACTTAAATTGAAAGCTATGGAGCAAGGACTAGAAGATGTGCATCCAGTGTCCACTGATCTGTGGACATTGTGGGCTAAAGACCAGTTTTCATGCTGCATGACTCCCTCAGAAGTCCTCAGTTGCCAAAAGCCTTCAGAGAACAAATTTTCCTCCCAGAATTCCAGCGATAACCAAAATTATGAATGACGGTACCACTTTTAAAGAAGTCACATATGAAATTAGCAAAATGTTATAGCTAAAACCTGCACCTATGAAAAAGGGGTCAGTGGTGTTTAGCTCAAAATTACATCTTCAATGGCAGCCTGACTTCTTCCAATATCTCAGAGGTTCTGCTGCATCAAAGCACTGAGGTTCCCCCGCACCATCAGTTTCATTCCATTTGGGCAAATGAGGAGACATTTCAAACATACGTTTTCCTTTGGAACATGGTAACATTGACTGCATGCACATTGGATTAAGCATATAACCATATAACAATTTCAGCACGGAAACAGGCCATCTCGGCCCTTCTAGTCCGTGCCGAACACTTATTCTCCCCTAGTCCCATCTACCTGCACTCAGACCATAACCCTCCATTCCTTTCCTGTCCATACAACTATCCAATTTATTTTTAAATGATAAAATCGAACCTGCCTCCACCACCTCCGCTGGAAGCTCGTTCCACACAGCTACCACTCCTGAGTAAAGAAGTTCCCCCTCATGTTACCCCTAAACTTCTGTCCCTTAATTCTCAAGTCATGTACTCTTGTTTGAATCTTCCCTACTCTCAGTGGGAAAAGCTTATCCACGTCAACTCTGTCTATCCCTCTCATCATTTTAAAGACCTCTATCAAGTCCCCATAAGCATGCATATAAAATATATTACTTTTCTGAAGTAATCAGAATTCTGTCCCTGCAGTGGGAGCAGGTGTAAGGTTGCTCAACTTGCATGTTATTGACACAATGGATTAATAATGTTTCTTTTTACTACTTATTATTGAAAGATCCTATACTTATATTACAAGGTTCCAACTGAAAGGTTTCAGGAATTACAAGTCTTCCTGAAGGAGGAAACTCAGCAAGCGAGCAAACAAAATTCTACACTTCTGTTTTTACAATATAATCAACTTAAATGTGTGTCGGAGTCAGAGTAAACATCTGCCGAATAACGCAGGAGCATATTTAATCACTGTCAGTTAGCGTATCATGACACAGTTCAGAGTGTTGAAGGCAATAGTGCTCTGCTATAAGACCAACAGGTCTGTAATAGGTTTGTACTGGAGTACCAAAAGTCGATACTTTGATATCAATCTGACAGTGGTGGCAAAGCTATTCAGATAAATTTACTGTCCTTTCACAATATGCAACTCAACTTTCATACATTTTCTAACAATGTGATTACACACATGGACATCAATCATAATTTATTTTTCAGGTGAATTCAGCGTTTTGGAGCAACACGTGCATTTGGCCACAATATTTTTTTCCAAAAAGCAATTAACAGGAAAACTTTACTAAACTTTTCACACTTCTACTGCAACTGCACAATAAATAAGATAATCCAGAGTCTCCCAGCGCCACTTCAACCCCAAACTAACCCGAGACTGTCAGCTCTTCCTCAAGGCAACGGTGAACTGCAGGGTGAATGCGAGTTTGCCCTTCTGCAAGAGTCTGTGTGGCATTGCCGAACCCAGCGACATCCCTGACGCCACATCACGTTGAGAAAGCATTGCCGAACCCAGCGACATCCCTGACGCCACATCACGTTGAGAAAGCATTTCATAACAAATGCACAATTTTGGGCTTTAGCTACAGAGGCCTAGTGCACAAGACCAGTCTGAAGAGAGGTCCTGACCTGAAATGTCAACGATTCTGATCATCTCAGGAAGGATGACAAAAAGATGTAAAAGAATAGTTCCCAGGAAGATGGATTAGAATTTTAATTATGACTAGAGACACGGGGACTTTTTTTCTTAAAAAGGCAAGATAGGGCGGAAGGGAGCCCTGATTGAAATGTAAAAAAAAAAAGTTGCAGGAAATATGGTGTAGGTGGTAAACGAATGGATTGTGTCACACTCCAGCACTCTATTGTAACTACACATACTGAGCAAAAGAACAGTTTTAGATGGGAGGCTGGAATAATGAGGTGCAAAGGGAAAGCTTGTCCCCCTCACTCTTCCCAAATTATTTTTTTTCCCCCCTTAGTCCCACCTGTCTGCACTCGTACCATAACCCTCCATTCCCTTCTCATCCATATGCCTATCCAATTTATTTTTAAATGATACCAATTACCTGCCTCCACCACTTATACCACTCTCTGATAGTCTTTGCATCTTCCCTATTCTCAAAGGGAAAAGCTTGTCCACATCAACTCTGTCTATCCCATCATTTTAAAGATTCACAGCAGACAGTTGGAATCGAATAATTCTACTCTCTCTGATAATGCCTATTATTGGGCGACCAAAATTCCACCATACTCCAGATTTGGTCTACATCAATTTTAACATTACATTTATACTCATGCTCTGGTTTCTAGGCTAATACAAAAGCTTTCTTTGGGAAGTTATACCCAGATCTGTCAACATGTTCAATTCCCTATTAAGTAGATGTATTGCCGTCAGAACCTACATTTAATTTCTCAATTTTTGCCCATTTTTGGGATATCAGGTAATTCAATATCAATCAGTAGACCATGCATGTGAATTTACATCAGCCGACAACTGATAAACCAACAGCTAAAAACATCGCAAATCTTAAATGATCCTAAACACAGTAAGCCTTGACTGAGAATAATGAAAATGAATATTATATTATAATCTGCAACAAAGTGCTGACACTTTGATAAATTATTATCTCTGCTACCTAATTAAATTATTAATGTGAGAGTATAAAATTGTTAACAATCTTTAGACAAAGTGATCTGAGGTTTTTCCAATAAAATGCAATAACTAGATAATACTACAATAAGCTTGTTCTGTGAATCAAATTCAAGCTTCAGGCATGTGTTGCATAACTCACAGACAGACAAAACGTTACCTCAAATTGGAGAATTAAATGTTCGTACCTTTGTGTGGTGAGCTAGACATGCAGAATGAGAGGTGCTGTCCCTCCAGTTTGTATGTGGGTTTACTCTGGCAATGGAGGCAGGTCGGGACAGAAAGGTTAGTATGGGTATGGAAAGAGGAGTTTAGCAACTGTGAGATCCGGTAGGTTTTAGCAGACTGAGTATTGCAGATCATGATTATATTTAGTGTGTAATCAGCAAAGGAGACAGCCTTTGAATATCTGCAATGGCCTAATTCTGCTCCTATGACTTCAAACTGCCCCACCTAACTTGGCCAGCAGCAGCCTGGCTGATTAGCCAGATTGCTGGATTACTGCATAGAGCCTTTGCACTCTGGTATAACCATATGATGAGAGAAATATGAACTTCTACTGCCGCTCCTCAATCATAATTGGGTCTGCTTCTGCTACAGTGGAAGCTGACACTCCATCAACATTCAGTGTACAAGTGTGTTGATGATGTATTTGCTCATTGCCTCTATGCTCAAAATAGATGGATACCCGAGCTCCGTACAGAACCTTTGTAAATGTGTTTGGTGTTGGTGTTGGACTCCTCCATATTGTGGGCCATTAAATATATGGCATCTTAAGGTGGAGTGCCTGGGGCTTTACAAGGTCAAGTGCATGGTGCTGAAAAATATGCAGCCTTCACCTTCCTCTCACACTCAGGTTCCCACAGTTTAGGAAGCTCAATAGACCGTTTTATTACGGAAAGCAGGAACCTAATCCTACTGTATCAGCATGGAGGTCATCAGTTCAATATATCTGAAATACAGCTCTTCCAAAAAAAACACATTCAACATGGGGCAATTCAATTATGACCCAATCTAAGAAATGAACCAAAACCTTCAGGTCTCATGAGTAAGATTGTAGATTGACATTTTAATCTGACAAGACTGTGGCAGTCATTAGTTCTGTAAAATTCACAATTTCATACTGCATTTAAATTATAGTGCTGCATGAAACTGGAGCATAAATAGGCAATCGGGAACTGTTATGGGAATACACCAAATAGAAATTCAGGTAATTACACCATTTGGTACTGGCAACATAAATACCCAGTAATTATTTGTATCAGGCCAAAAATTTTGCTGCAGCTGGACTTTTAATTGCTTCAGCCATTAATTATTCCTCCCCTTGCTAGTTTCTAATTGCAGGGATGCTGCTGGAACTGCACGCTAATAATGTCACAGCCAGATGAATTGTTACACAACTGGGAACAGAACAAACAGGGCAAGCGATTTTATATCCTACACTAATCAGAGTGAAGGATTGTGAAATTAACAGCACAACGACTCAGAATTAAATGTAATTGAATGTAAATTAATCTGGGTGAATCTAATGTCACATCTGGTTTGCAAAGCAAGAGGAGGTGATGAAAGAAAGAATAAAAGCAAAAAAACATGAAAGGAATAAAACTTGCAATAATTTTCAGTGCTAATGAGACCCTGACAATAAGGTTGGCATATCACCATGTGGCACCATATATGATGGCAGCCTGTCCTTTTCTTCTCTTGTTGTTTTCAGTCTGTTGTTAAATGCATGCTTTAGTGTATCTTTAGTTTTGTATTATGTGGGTGGAGGGGAAACTTATCTCTCTTGTATCGCTTTCCTCGATGGGGATGCGACTTTTCCGTATCGTATCTCCGTCCGCACTGTGGCCTAACATCATGGAGCTAGTCCCTTTGCTGGGGATCGACTTCGGGAGCTTCAATCGTGGGAGTCTGCGGACTTAACCTCATGGAGTTTGTGGTCCCCTGGTTAGGGATCGACTAATCCCTTGGTTAATCCCTACTCCCGTATCTCTTGATTTGCCACCAGGTGGCGCCAGCAATGGCTGCCTCGCCAACAATCTATGTCCCTTCTTTCTGTTTTAATAGGATGTGTTAAATGTATGTTTTCAGTGTTCTTTAGCTTGTTTTATGTGGGGGGTTACGGGAAACTTTTTCTAATCTCGTAACTTGACGGAGATGCGATTTTTTTTCTGCATCGTATCTCCATCCGCACTGCGGCCTAACATTGAGGAGTTGGCGGCTTTTGCTGGAGACAGACTTTTGAGAGCTCCACCGCAGGGAGTCTGCGGACTTTAACATCGCGGAGCGGGCAATCCCTTTGCCAGGGATCGACCTTGGAGCTCCAACCATGGGTGCTTGCGGACTTAAGGTCACGGAGCTCACTGTCTCTGGTCAAAGATTCGGGAACTCCAAGCCGCAAGAGCTTCGACCACCCTGACGCGGGAGCATCGATCGCCCCGACGGATGGTTCGACTGCCCTGACCGCAGGAGAATAAAGAGGAAGAAGATTGGACTTTTTTTCCTTCCATCACAGTGAGGAATGTGGGGAATCCACTGTGGTGGATGTTTATGTTAACTTTTATGTAGTTGTGCGTCTTGTTGCTTTTTTCTCCATATGGCTGTTGGTAATTCGCATATCACTGTTACTTAATTGGTATATGTGGCAATAAAAGACCTTTGAAACTTTGGGAGCTCCAACCACAGGAGCTTCGACCACCCCGATCGCGGGAGCTTCGATCGCCCCGACTGTGGATGGTTCGACTGCTCTGACCGCGGGGGAAAACGAGGGAAGAAGATAATACGTTATTGCCTTCCAACACAGTGCGCTCTGGTGGATGTTTATGTTAACTTTTATGTAGTTGTGTCTTGTTGCTTTTTTGGTATGACTGTATGACTATTAGATTCCTTGTATGTTTTTACATACTTGGTCAATAAATGAATTACAACACCATATCAAATGTTTAAAAAAACAGCACTATGAGCATTATGGACAAGCCGCATATTTTTCAAATATTTTTCACTTATTACCAGCCATGTTCTGTCCAGCCCTTCCTCTTTTTCAGATTTATTTCCCACCCCCCTACAATCAGTGAAGAGTTCCGACCCGAAACCTCTCCTATCCATGTTCTCCAGAGATGCTGCCTGACCCGCTAAGTTACTCCCCACATTTTGTGTCTCTTTCCCATATTTTATCTTGGAGGTTTATTTTGTAACTGCCTATAAAAACAGCAACTTCTACTGTGATGGCGAGGCAGACACCAAGAAGCTATTTGAATAAAGTGAATCATTCCCGTAAATTTCAACGTTAGATTTTAACACCATCATGCAGAGTCTTGGCTCTGGAAATGTACATGGGCTTCAGTGACTCGCAATCAAGTCATGCTGTGCATAAAACTCATGCTGCCTATTGGTTGTTAACTTGCCTGTGTTTAATTTTTATGAGGAGCTACCTCCCTTTTGAAGCCTATTTACAGGGGTATCGCATAGTTACTAATGTAGGTAGCAGACATGGGTAACTTCTATTTGCTGCAAGCGTATAATCTGGGAGAAGGAGTTCTGTATACTCGAAGCTCACGCTAAAGAGGGCAGTGGGAGGAATACAAATGCCACACCTGTACCATGTGCAGTCCTGCAAAAGCATCTCAAATGTGACAAGATCATAAATGAATCTTCAAATCCCACACTTGTACCAAGAGCTTCACACGCTGCTCAATCTTCCACTAAACCCATAACTCACCTGTCAGCAATCTTTATCTTGATTGAGAACTAACATTGAAAAACACAACATTCCCACATGCATCAGGCCTTGAATTTGTTTCTCACAGCTTGTAAATTCAGCCTAATTACACAACTCTCATTAAATTACACAAAAATGCTGGAGAAACTCAGCGGGTGAGGCAGCATCTTCGCTCCATAGATGCTGCCTCACCCGCTGAGTTTCTCTAGCATTTTTGTCTACCTTCGATTTTCCAGCATCTGCAGTTCCTTCTTAAACTCATTAAATTAATACAGTTTAGTTTACTGTCACGTGTACCGAGGTACAGTGAAAAGCTTTTTGGTGCGTGCTAACCAGTCAGCAGAAAGACAATACATGATTACAATCGATCCATTTACAGTGTATAGATACATAAGGGAATAACGTTTAGTGGCTGCTGGCTGTCCTATCTGCATTCCTATCTTGGTGTGAAGTGTGCATCAGGACACTGAGATCCCCCTGCATCTCAGAGCGCTGCAAAAAAATCTCACCATTTAGTTTATATACTTTTTTCTTATTTAAACATTATACATAATTTACTAGATATTTGCTTAATCTATATCCTTTTGCAGCCTACTTATCTCTTCTTCACAACCTATTTGTGTCATCAGATTGTCAGTGATCCATCCAATTCATTTATGCAAATTAAAAAGTTAAAGTTCAACACCAATCCCTAAAGCACTTTTCAGTCAACCAGAAAAATACCCCAGATAAACACAAAAAGCTGTAGCAACTCAGCGGGACAGGCAGCATCTCTGGAGAGAAGGAATGGGTGATGTTTCTGGTCGAGACCCTTCTTCAGAATGAGGTCACAAATTGTCACCGATTCTTTCTGTCCAGAGATGCTACCTGTCCCCCTGAGTTACTCCAGCATTTTGTGTTTATCTTCGATTTAAACCAACATCTGCAGTTTTTTCCTCCACTGAAAAATACCCATTCATGTCCACCCTTTGATTCCATTAGCCAGCCAATCTATCCACATTAATAAAATACATCCTATACCTTTACTATACTAAGCTTTAATGTTCTTCAATCGCCTTCAAGGTATTGGAGACACAAGCAAAAATTCAGCAGCTGCAAAAGATTCCAGCAGCTGCAAAGTGGTAGAGGAACCTAGCAGGCCAGGCAGCATCCATGGAAGGAATGGACTGACAATGTTTTAAGTTGGGACCCAGAAAGCTGGAACAGAGAGATGGGGGTGAGGCAAAGCCTGGCAAGTGAAAGGTAGACACAAGTGAAGGAGGGGGGTGAGTGGCAGATGGGTAGATAAATGACAGAAAGGCCCTTTCCACAGTTGCTGCCTGATCGTGGTGTTGCTTCAGCAGTTTGTTTTCTTCCCCCTCCGCCCACATGCTGAATCTCCAGAGAGCATGCCACTCTTCCCAACCATTGATACAACAGATAAATTGGTTAAACACAATTCACTTTCACTAAACAATGTTATACTCAAATTTCATGATGTTGGAAAGGCAATTCATAAAGCAGCAGACAGCTGAGGCATCCTATAAAAACACTAAAGGGCCACAATAACTGCCCTCTGACAATCACAACAAAAATCTTTGTTAGCTTTAAGCAAGTGGAGAATTAATGCTTCACCCTGCTCGAGTTTATTAGCAGAGAACAGAAGATATGGAGCTATCCTGAGCATCTGCTTAACAAATATTTATAACGCTTCTGCACAAATTCTCTATTTTAGTTCTCTACTTATCTACCAGAAGCTTAAACTGAACTTGATTCAATCTTTCTGTACAATGCCTACTCATTGGAGTCGACATGATACATTTAGCAAGAGGATCAATGACCAGGGCTTTCGGAGAATTGGTAAAACAAGTGGAATAAAAAAGTATGCTTCGAGTAGCCACCATTTAGTGTGCAGTGGCTGGAAATGTGCAGCATTCATTGGGTCAAATGATTTAAAAGATAAACTGATAATAAGGCCAAGGGAAGTGAGATTAATTGGCAAACTCCACTGAACTTCCAGCATGATGGGATAATTGGCTAGGCCGGCAAGAGGTACATTAAATTATCAGCTTCTTCTTCTTGCGTTTGGCGTGCACAGCCTAAAGTTGTAGGTCAACTTGTTCTATTTGATTTTATTTGATTATGCACGCCAGGTTGATTGCATTCGTTGAACAGGGTGGACCACATGAAGGTTGGAATCTGCCACCCCAAATTATCAGGTCATTGAGAGTAAAGAGCTGCATGATCCAATGCTACTGTGAGACAGGCAACAAAAACAAATAAAAGTTGCACATTTTTTTTCATTTTAATAATAAAGCTAAAACAGAAGAGTTTCAATAGCAACAAATGTAACATAGATACATAGAAAATAGGTGCAGGAGTAGGCCATTCGGCCCTTCGAGCCTGCACCGCCATTCAATATGATCATGTCTGATCATCCAACTCGGTATCCTGTACCTGCCTTCTCTCCATACCCCCTGATCCCCTTAGCCACAAGGGCCACATCTAACTCCCTCTTAAATATAGCCAATGAACTGGCCTCAACTACCTTCTGTGGCAGAGAGTTCCAGAGATTCACCACTCTCTGTGTGAAAAATGTTTTTTCTCTTCTCGGTCTTACAGGATTTCCCCCTTATCCTTAAGCTGTGACCCCTTGTCCTGGACTTCACCAACATCGGGATCAACCTTCCTGCATCTAGCCTGTCCAACCCCTTAAGAATTTTGTACGTTTCTATAAGACCCCCCTCAATCTCCTAAATTCTAGCGCGTACAAGCCGAGTCTATCCAGTCTTTCTTCATATGAAAGTCCTGACATCCCAGGAATCATTTTGTTGTCTCTGTGCTGTACACTGACAATGTGAACCTTATCTGCAGGAATCAGTCTTGCTCTATGGCAACAATGTCCTTCCTCAGATTTGGAGACCAAAACTGTACGCAATACTCCAATTGTGGTCTCACCAAGACCCTGTACAACTGCAGTAGAACCTCCCTGCTCCTATACTCAAATCCTTTTGCTATGAATGCTAACATACCATTCGCTTTCTTCACTGCCTGCTGCACCTGCATTCCTACTTTCAATGACTGGTGTACCATGACACCCAGGTCTCGTTGCATCTCCCCTTTTCCTAATCGGCCACCAATTAGATAATAGTCTGCTTTCCTGTTTTTGCCACCAAAGTGAATAACCTCACATTTATCCACATTATACTGTATCTGCAATACACTTGCCCACTCACCCAGCCTATCCAAGTCACCTTGCAGCCTCCTAACATCCTCCTCACAGCTAACACTGCCCCCCCAGCTTAGTGTCATCTGCAAACTTGGAGATGTTGCATTCAATTCCCTCGTCCAAATCATTAATATATACCCTTGAAATTGTTATTTTATATAATCATACAACTAGTTGAGTTTTATCTCCAATTATGGAAAACATTCTGGTGGATTTTGTTTTTAACTTGCAAAACCCATTCAAAAACGTCATTACTTACAATCGAATTTCTGGCTATTGCCAAGTGCTTATCTTGCATTCAAAATTCACAACTGCCTTGCTCTGGGATAAATGGAGAACTGGGATAGTAATCTTTGGGAATCACAAGATTCTGTCATATATTTTAAAACATTCACATAGGTCACTGACTAGAAATAAATTTGGGGTGATTTTGGACCTAGGTTTGCAATTCATAGCCAAAGTCACACAGCAGAAACAAGTACTTTGGCCATGCTGACCAAATTTTATAAATCAGTTTGTCCCATTTGCTTACGTTAAGTGCATATCCCTCTATACATTTCCTTTTTGGGAAATATTTCTTATTTCCAGGTAAACAAAACCTGGAAGACAGTTCTGCTGCGGTTATCCCCTCTCAGTCTACGTTTAGTCTTGCCAATGTATAAGAGTCTGCACCTTGAACAGAATATGAAGTACATGAGGTTGGAGAAGGTGCAAGTGAACCTCTGCCGGACCTGAAAGGACTGTTAGGTTTCCTGGACAGTGTCGAGGGAGGAGGAAGAGGGACGGGTGTTGACATTAGATGAGGTTGGAAGAGTGTCCTTCCTACACATAATACTCCAAATATGTTATCACTGACATTTATACAGCGCAACAAGAAATGCTGCAACTCTTCAATACCATTACTCATAAAGGGAGGTTTGCCAAAATCTGTTTTCTCTACCCTGCCCATCTGTGGCCACTTTCAGGGAACTGTACCACTGTCCCTTGGCATCTTTGCTCTACCACACTCCCCATGGCATCATTTACTATGCAAGTCCTGTTCTGATTTGGCTTGCCCCTGTATTTAGCTGAATTTCCATCGTGTGGCGTCGCGAGCCACGCCAGCGGGGTGGAAGATTGCAACCGTCACATGGTCCACCCTGTTTCAACTAATGCAATCAACTCGATGTGCACAAATGGAAGATCAAATAGAACAAGTTGTCCAACAACTTTAGGCTGTGCACGCCACACAAAAGAAGAAGAAGAAACCTGGCCAGCAGCTGTTTGTCTCCTTTCACGTTAAAAAAAAAAAAAAACTTCTAACGCGTACGGATAACCGAAATGTTAATGTCCGCTGAGCTTCACAGCCGTGTATCCCTGGCTTCTTAAAAGTGGTCTCCACTCCTTCTCCCCACCCTGTCTCCCCTTCTTTTAAAGGACCCAAGTGATCCTTCCCGTACACTGTTCTTTCACCGTCTTAATTACAGCGCCAACCTTCCTGTTCATCGTGGTTTGTGTCTATATCATGTTGGCTTTGCACCGTGTGAATTTCACTCAGACAGTGATACCCCCCGCTTGCCCTGTCCCCCGCCTGCATAACTGTCTGATGAAGGAAGCGATGTATGTATATGTGTGTGTGTTCCACTGACAGTTGCCTTTCTAGTCGCTGGTTTTTCAGCGACCTGTTACGACTTGAGTCATCTGAAAAATTGCCTAAGTGGGACAGGCCCATTAGGCGACTCTTTAGGCAACTGCCAGGGACTAACTTTAATGGAATTCTCCTACGATAACTGGCGACAACCTACAGCAACATCTACGACAGCAAAAATTGTCGCCACAGTAACCTAAAATATTTCAACATGTTGAAAATTTTGTGGCAGTCACCTGTAGTCGCCAAAAGAAACGCCAAGTGGGACAGGCCCATGCTGTTTTCCTTCTCTTTGCTTTTGAACGGGAAAGTCAATACAATCCAATACAAATAATGCACGGTAAGAGAAACTTGATCAAAACACATTGTCTGGAAAAAACCTGGAATAAATATATTTTAGAGCTCCCATGTATTTACTCTACTTGTCACTATACCAAGCTTTTTGCCTTCCAATCGTGTTTTTCTACTTGAAACGTTGCCCTGTGAAAAACTTCAGTTACCTTTTTTTCTCACCGCGTTTATTTCTCTTCCTTTGCACGAACATCGCTCCATGTGATAGACACAAACGCTGGAGTAACTCAGCGGGACACGCAGCATCTCTGGAGAGAAGGAATGGTTCGGGGGTCGAGACCCTTCTCCAGACTGGTCTGCAGTTCCTTCCTACACCCATGGCTCCATGGGCGATGATTGCAGCTGCAGACATTCCCTGCACCACCTCCACCTCCACTGCCGCGCACGTGTCGCGAGGTACCCGCAGGTGGGACGCCAGCTCACAATGGCCGCATTGTGACGGTGCTGGCGGCGGCGGCGGCGGATGGTCGCGCGCGGTGTACAGGGGCCGCGGCTGCTGCTGCCCGCTGCGGCTTTGATGCCCGGGAGGTGCAGGTGCAGGTGTAGGTGCCGCTGATAATGTGAGCGGCGCTGGGCGGCAGCAGTAACAACAGCAGTAGCAGCAGCAGCAGCAGCAAGCGCACACTGTGCCGAAGGAAACACACGCAACTCTGCAAGTGTGTGTACGCCGGTAACTTAGCAACGAGAGGACGCCGGAAACCCAGAGCCCACAGCCAGCATTTATCCATCCTGAAAACGGGAGGACATGACCGAAATCAGCAAACGACTGAGCAAGAACATACCGCTCTCCGCATTATCTGCCTTCAGCTTCATCCCGGAGAGGAGAGAGTCCAATGAGATCACGTACTTCGGTAATCAGAAAAAAGTGAGTGCTAATTCCATCCTATCACCTTTTCACGGAGTCTTCCATCTTCTTTCGTGTGTCGTGCACAGCCTAAAGTTGTTGGGCAACCCGAGTCTGAAGAAGGGTTTCGGCCCGAAACGTCGCCTTTTTCTTCGCCCCATATAGCAATGTTACAATATTTTGAGATTTAAAAATTCAAGTCTGTAATTTATCCCATCAGATAAAGCACAAAAAGAAGTTTAATTTGACACCTAATTCACTTTCATATCTCAAGTATTTAAAACGTTATGGCCATTTTCATACTCGGAAATTAGCATCTTGTTCCCTATTGATTTTCTATGGACATAACAGAAAAGCTGTGATCGTGTGCTGTCAAAAGGCCATAACCTTCCTAAAAATTAAGAGAACTGAATGAAATTTTCAGTTATCGTAGATTGAACCATTCTGAAACAAATATAAAATAATCTTACTTGGATGACCTGAAATTAAAACATATAATTAGTTAGTTACCCAAGTGTAGCTAATTTCTAACTTCAATTACTAGATCTAAACATCTATCCATTTCTTAATAAATGATTAACATATTTAAATAGCCCAAGTGTCCAAATAATATTCATAAATAATTCACAATAAAACATGCTTTTGAAATCTCATTTACATTAATTTATAGGCCAAATGGAAGGAATTTAGTGTTCAATTGCTGTAAATTAAAGTCCATTTTAAATCAGCTTTCCAGTGGGATCCTGTGAACGCGCTGGTTTAGAACGTTCACATTGCGGTGGATTTGTGCCCTCAAATGCCCAGAAAAATACTGCGGGATATAAAGAGCCCAAAATTAGCTACTCGCAATAGTAAACTTTGTATAAAGGGCTCTTAAGAAGCCCTTTTTAATGTAAAAATAAGCTACATACCTTCTGTATACAGCTCCATGCGGCCCTGTGGTAGCGTGAGGTCGCGGGTTTAGAGAGTGATTTTTAAACTATTATAACTATTATACAAGGCCATAAAAACTAATAATACCTTTTGCGACGGGGTCTTTCAGCGATTTTTCGTTAATGATTTACTAGGCTGAACATCTTCGATTGGAACAGCCTAGTGAAAATCGCGTTTTAAACCCGCCCCCCCTCTAAACGGCGCCAAAATCGCGCACACCCGCAGCGCCAGATTTTCAGCGACGCTTCAGGTAGGCTTAGCAACATACCTACTCCATAGATGCTGCTGCACCCGCTGAGTTTCTCCAGCAATTTTGTGTACCTTCGATCTTCCAGCATCTGCAGTTCCTTCTTGAACACTTGTTCTATTTGATCTTCCGTTTGTGCACGTCGAGTTGATGGCATTAGTCAAAACAGGGCAGACCACGTGAAGGTTGCAATCTTCCACCCCACGGTGTCCTCAAAATGCGGGGTTGGTCGGTTGCAGATGATAAATTGATAAGAATATACAGCATTGGGTTCTTGTGTAGAGTACCCAATTGATCCATCTACACCTCGATCGACCCCATTCTTGTTTTGAGGCTGCCAGAGGAAGTGCGTTACAATGGTTACTTGAAGCAGATATGGTACTGAATGGCATCAAATTGAATGGCATACGCCATGTTTCTGTATTGTATTTATGGAAATGATAGCTTCGCAGCCAGCACGGAGGTAATTTCAGCCCATCAACTCTGCCTGTCTCTGCCTGGACTTACGGGAACAACTGCCCAGGCTTACAGCCAGCACGGAGAAGCAGCGCTAACTCCACGGCTCCAGGCTGGTGTCCCGTCAGTTTTTACCGCTTGTGACCTTTGACAAATCCCATGATTCCTTGCGTTTTTCGGAATACCGAACTCGCTTATACCATGTGCTCTAATTTTGCCCACTAATCTCCTATGTGGGACCTTATCAAATGCATTCTGAAACACTACATCTACTGGCTCTCCCTTGTCCATTTTCCTAGTTACATCCTAAAAAAAATTCCAGAAGATTAGTCAAACATGATTTCCGCTAGGTAAATCCATGCTGACTCGGACCGATCCTGCTACTGCTATCCAAATGTGCCGGTATTTCATCTTTTATAATTGACCCCCCAACATCTTGGACTATTGCAACTCACTTCTCCTTGGCATCAGCTCCACCTACATCAACCGACTCCAACTGGTCCAGAACGCAGCCGCCCGACTCATCACCCATACCAAATCCTGGCATCACATCACTCCAGTCCTCAAACAACTTCACTGGCTTCCCATCTCCCACCGGATCACCTACAAAATCCTGATCCTCACCTACAAAGCCCTCCACCATCTGGCCCCCCCATATCTAGGTATGTTGCAAAACCTACCTGAATCATCGTTGAGAATCTGCCCCAGGCCGTGTGCGTGATTTTGGCGCTGTTTAGAGGGGGCGGGTTTAAAACGCGATTTTTACTAGGCTGTTCCAATCGAAAATGTTCAGCCTAGTAAATCATTAACGGAAAATCGCTGGAAGACCCCGTCGCAAAAGGTATTATTAGTTTTTATGGCCTTGTATAATAGTTATAGTAGTTTAAAAATCACTCTCTAAACCCGCGACCTCTCGCAGCCCCAGGGTTTTATAAAGCAAACAATTAAAGGTATGTACCTTATTTTTACATTAAAAGGGCCTTCTTAAGAACCCTTTATACAAAGTTTACTATTGCAAGTAGCTCATTTTGGGCTCTTTATATCCCGTAGTATTTTTCTGGGCATTTGAGGGCACAAATCCAGCGCAATGTGAACGTTCTAAACCAGCGCGTTCACAGGAACCCACTAGAAAGCCGATTTAAAATGGACTTTAATTTACAGCAATTGAACATTAAATTCCTTCCATTTGGCCTATAAATTAATGTCAATGAGATTTAAAAATCATGTTTTATTGTGAATTATTTGTGAATATTATTTGGACACTTAGGCTATTTAAAAATGTTAATCATTTATTAAGAAATGGATAGATATTTAGATCTAGTAATTGAAGTTTGAAATGATCTACAATTGGGTAACTAACTAATTATATGCTTTAATTTCAGGTCATTCAAGTAAGATTATTTTATATTTGTTTCAGAATGGTTCAATCTATGATAACTGAAAATTTCATTCAGTTCTCTTAATTTTTAAGAAGGTTAAACATAGAAACATAGAAATTGTGTGCAGGAGTAGGCCATTCGGCCCTTCGAGCCTGCACAGCCATTCAATATGATCATTGCTGATCATCCAACTCAGTATCCCGTACCTGCCTTCTCTCCATACCCCCTGATCCCCTTAGCCACAAGGGCCACATCTAAATCCCTCTTAAATATAAGGTTATGGGCTTTTGACTGTCCATGATCACAGCTTTTTTGTTATGTCCATAGAAAATCAATAGGGAACAAGATGCTAATTTCCGAGTATGAAAATGGCCATAACTTTTTTTATTACTTGAGATATGAAAGTGAATTAGGTGTCAAATTAAACTTATTTTTATGCTTTATCTGATGGGATAAATTGCAGACTTGATTTTTTAAATCTCAAAATTTTGTAACATTGCTACCATATCTCACTGACCTCATCTCCCTATCAACCCTCATGGTCCCTCAGATCCACATCAGCTGGTATCCTCTCCATCCACAAGTCCAACCTCCGCAGTTTTGGGGACAGAGCCTTCTCCAGGGCAGCTCCCAGGCTCTGGAACTCCCTCCCCCAACTGATCCGCAATTCCGTGCCCTCACCATCTTCCAGTCCCGCCTCAAGACCCATCTCTTCACCCCTGCCTATCCTTAGCCCCACGTGCCGTCCCTTTTCATCTGTGCATTAATTGCCTCATACTGTGTTTTGTATTGAATTCTGTATTTACTTTGTGTACTAGTCATGTCTCTACTATTTATTTCATTCCCCTTACATGTTTTTCCTCTACCTGCTAAATTTTTGTAAGTTGTCCTTGAGTCTTGAAAGGCGCCCATAAATAAAATTTATTATTATTATCATTATCTTCCCCACCACCGATGTCAGGCTAACTCGTCTATAATTCCGTTTTCTCTCTCCCCCCTTTCTTATAAAGTGGGATAACATTAGCTACCCTCCAATCCACAGGAACTGATCCTGGATCTATAGAACATTGGGAAATGATCACCAATGCGTTTATAATTTCTAGAGCCACTTCCTTAAGTGTCCTGGGAATGCAGACCACCAGGCCCTGGGGATTTATCTGCCTTCTGTCCCATCTCTCTACCCAACACCATTTCCTGCCTAATGTGAATTTCCTTCAGTTCCTTTGTCACCCCAGATCCTCTGGCCACTAGTACATCAGGGAGATTGTTTGTGTCCTCCTTAGTGAAGACGGAGTAGTGAAGACAAAGTACCTGTTCAACTTGACTCCCATTTCCTTGTTCCCCATAATAAATTCAACTTTTTCAGTCTTCAAGGGTCCAGCTTTGGTCTTAACTCATTTTTTCCTCTTCACAAACCTAAAGAAGCTTTTACTATCCTCCTTTATATTCTTGGCTAGCTTACCTTCGTACCTTATCTTTTCTCCCCGTGTTGCCTTTTTAGTTATCTTCTGTTGAGCTTTAAAAGTTGCCCAATCCTTTGGCTTCCCGCTCATCTTTGCTATGTTATACCTCCTTTATTTTTATACTGTCCCTGACTTCCCTTGTCAGCCACAGTCGCCCCTTAATCCCTTTGGAATCTTTCTTCCTCTTTAGAATTAACTGATCTTTTGTATTGTTCCCAGAAATACCTGCCATTGTTGCTCGACTGTCATCCCTGCTAGGGTATCTTTCCAGTCAACTTTGGCCAGCTCCTCCCTCCTGGCTGCATAGTTCTCTTTGTTCAACTGTAATACTGACACCTGCGATTTACCTTTCTCCCTGTCAAATTGTAGATTAAAACGTAATCATATTATGGTCACTACCTCCTAATGGCTCCTTTACCTCGAGTTCCCTTAACAAATCCGGCTCATTACACAACACTAAATATAGAATTGCCTTCTCCCTGGTAGGCTCCAGTACAAGCTGCTCTAAGAATCCATCACGGAGGCACTCCACAAACTTCCTTTATTGGGTCCAGTACCAACCTCAAACACAGAGCATAGAACAGCAGGCCCTTCTGTCCACCATGTCTGTGCCGGCCATGATGCTTATTTAAACAAATCCCATTGCATGCACATGGTCTACATCTGCCCACCCCAGGCCTGTGCATATGCTTGTCCAGATGCCTTTTAGATGATCCTATAATTATTTGCTTCCACCACCTCCCTACATTTCAGGCACCTACCACTCTCTGCGCAAGAAGTCCTACCTTACAAATCTCAATTAAACTTTCAAATATCCACCTTAAATCTATGCACTCAAGTATTTGATAGTTCCACTATGTTAAATCAAGTGCATCTACCCATTATATGCCTCCCATACTTTTTATATATCCACATAACCAAAGTTCCTGACCTGAATCATTTTAGTAAATTTATTTTGCATCCTCTTCAAAACCACCATACCTTTCTTAAAATATGATGTTCCTGCTGGAAACATTGGTCCAGTTGTGGTTGAACTAGTATTTTATGAAGATTCATCATGGCTTCCTTGTGTTTTGTATTGTCTGTATTTATAGTCAATAGTGTTTCCCAGATATGTCCCAGATAGGACAATGACATTCTTGCTTGCTGCAGCACAACACAATATGTAAACATAGTACATAATGGGAGATAAAAAAGTTCAGTGTGTATATGTACACATGCACACATACTCAATAAATAAACAAATATAGTGCAATGTTAAGGATCTGATGTGGCTTCTTGACCACTTCCTCAACATGCCTGCCATCAGTGACAATGATGAATCGGCGTACAGGATGGAGGTGGAGCTGCTCACAGGTTGGTGCAAATCCCACAACCTCATTCTTAACGTGGGTAAAACTAAGGAGATGGTGGTTGACTTCAGGAGGGCGGGGAAACAACACCATACACCTCTGCACATCGACGGAGCTGATGTGGAAAGGGTCAGCAGCGTGAAGTTCCTAGGACTACATCTGTCTGATGACCTGACGTCCACGGCCAACACAACAGCACTGGTCAAGAGAGCCCAGCAGCGACTACACCCTCTCCGAAGACTACGTAAAGCAGGTCTCCCCACTACACACCTACGGACTTTTTATAGGGGGACTGTCGAGAGCACATTAACCTACGGCATCACTTCCTGGTTCGGGAGCTGCAAGGCGTACGAACGGCACCAACTAGACAGGATTGTGAAGACCGCCAGCAGGATTATTGGTGCTCCACTCCCCTTCCTGCTGGACATATACAGGAAGAGATGTATCAGCAGAGCCATCTCCATCATCAAAGACCCCTACCACCCATCGCATGACATTTTCTCCATCCTGCCATCTGGGAAGAGGTACAGGAGCATTAGCTGCAA
The DNA here is from genome assembly GCF_028641065.1 of Leucoraja erinaceus. Lineage (NCBI taxonomy): Eukaryota > Metazoa > Chordata > Chondrichthyes > Rajiformes > Rajidae > Leucoraja > Leucoraja erinaceus. The sequence continues at coordinate 81,067,942 of NC_073378.1, read as the reverse complement.
AACCAGCAGGATGCTCCTCAGCTTCTTCCCACAGGCTATAAGACTGCTAAATGGACTTTGCCCCCTGCCAAGTATCGCGCACAAACCCCCCTACCTGGACACACTGCAGCAGAGCCACTGTTGTGCCGCTGCCGATCGGAACGCCTGTTGAATGTTTAGTAGAGTGTTAAATTTGTTCATGATATATGTATTTTTTATTTATTTTTATTTTTAATGCACACTGAATGGACACTGGTTGAGCAACTTTTTTTGTTTCCTCTGGGTATGTGAATACTCAGGAAATGACAATAAAGATATACAATACAATTTTGAAAAAAAAAGAATGCTGCACATGCATTCCTAATCTCTGTTTATGTACAATTTTTAAAATTATACTTTCTAGATTATATTGACTTTCTCACTGACATGCAACACTTCATATTATTAATCATTTTATAACTTGTCATGTATCTGTCCATTCCACCGGCCTCTTTGTATCTACCGCTAGTTGACTGCTTTCCACCTCACAGTTCACAACACTTTTGAGTTTTGCGCGATCCTTGTGATTTGAAATTGTGCTCAGCGGACGTCCAAATCATTAATAAACCATAAAAAGACAGTCCTGGTACCCCCTCGGGAACCTATCTGTACATTTCCATTCGTTAAACAAGCTTCTTCTACTCTGTTTCCTATTATATAGTCAGTAATCTATCCTTGCTGCTCCAGTCCCTTTTTAATTCAGTCATGGTGTAGCACCTTTTCAAATAGCTTTTAGTACATCAGCGACACTCACAGTTACTGCGTCAAAAAAACTCTATCAAGTTAGTGAGACATAAAATTTTGGTCCTTAGAGATTCATCATGGAAACAGACTCATCGGCTCCGAGTCATGCTGACCAGTGATCACCCTGTACACTAGCACTATCCTATACACTAGAGACAATTTGCAATTTACCAAAGCCAATTAACCTACAACTCTGCCCATCGTTGGAGTGGGGGAGGAAAGTGGAGCATCGGAGACAACCCAAGCAGTCACAGCTCCCATGGACAGGATCAAACCCTGGTCTCTGGCACTGTTAGGCAGCAACTTTACTGCTGTGCTGCCCAAAATTGTATTTTTCTAATCAATCTGCAGCTGCCCAATTGACTGCTCGTTCTATCCCTGGTTATTGTTCTTGAATGATCCCTTGACTTAAAGGAATTAGTCTGTAATTATCAGTTTACCTCTGTTCATTTTTAATTAAACAGGATAACATTTACATATTTTAATCTCTTGGAGACCATACCTAAATCTATATATGTTTGAAAACTGTGCCTAGAACCTATGGAATTTCCTCTTAGTTTTCCTGGCAAAAGAGGATATATACCATCAGGATTAGGTGATTTGTTCTCTTTAGAGTCGTACAGTATGGAAGCAGGTGCTTCAGCCCAACTTGCCCCACACCAACCAACATGCTCCATCTACATTAATCCCACTTGCCAGCGTTTGGCCCATATCCCTCTAAACCTATCTTATCCATGTACCTGTATTAATGTTTCTTGAACATTGCAATACTACCTACCTCAACTACTCCTCCAGTAGCTTGTTCCATACACTCACCATCCTTTGTGTAAACAAATGTTACCTGTTGAGTTCCGATTGAATCTTTCCCCCCTCACTTTAAACCTATGCTCTCTGGTTCACGATTCCCCTACTCTGGGCAAAAGACTGTGTGTTTACCCGATCTGTTCCTCTCATGATTTTGTACACCTTTATAAGATCACCCCCTCATCCTCTCGTGCTCCAAGGACTCCACCTACTTTAATGTTATCTGCAAACTTGCTAATCATTGTTAAAACATTGTCATCCAAATCATTGATATAGATGACAAACAGCAATGGGCCCAGCACTGAACCCTGAGACACACCACTAGTCACAGGCCCCCAGTCTGAAAAACATCCTTCTACCATCACCCTCTATTTCCTTCCATGAAGCCAATTTTCTATCCATTCAGCTATCTATCCTTGGATCCCATGCGATCTAACTTTCCAGAGCAGTCTATCACGCGGAAACCTGTTGGATGCCTTGTTAATAAAAGTTAAAGAAGCCTTGCTTCTTATTTTTAGTCCAACAAAATCTCAAATATATCTTTCTTTATTGAAACTCCACCATTCATTCCATACTCCTGCCTATGCATGATTTTTAGTTGATCATAGCTAGTCCCAAGGTGAACCTGCATGGATGTAGTTCAATGTGTGGACATAGTACTTTCCAATGAATTGCAATTTTTTAACTTCTGTAATGCTGCCTTTGTCATGAACTGCGCTGCCTTCCTACACCACGTCAGAGATAATAAGTTGAGAGTCCATCACGTTGCTGTGGATTTGGAGTCATATTGGCCATGCTGGAAAAGAGTTCTTCCCGAAAAATATAGGAGTGAAATAAACAGTTTATACAACAATCAGTTGTTTGGTGCCACTCTAACAGGGTTTTTAATTTATTTATAATTATTTATATAATCAATTGAATTTGACTTCCCCAGCTGTGATAGTGGGATTTAATCTGTGTTAAGAGATCATTAATCCTGGTTTCTGAATTACAAGATTATTAATCAAATAATCAGCACATTGTATCGCTGAATTTGATTAAACATCTAGGTAAAAAGTGCACTGTTCAGCTGCACTTTTGGTGAATTTACAATGAAAGAACAGTAGAAACTTCAATCAAATTCCAGGCCACACATAAACAGTTTACAGCGGAAGAGAAAGATTTGTAAGAAATCAAGAAGTTACTTTGCATTTTCCATGATAAGCATGATCGAGCTATGTAATGATATTTACATACTAAAATGAAGTGCTTCTATTCTATATATAAGACTGAACAAGTACTTGTATAGTTGTTAAAGTGTCTTGTTTTCCTTTTAGGAAGTATCCATGCTGCTTTATGATCGGGTTTTTCAAGTGCAACAAGGATATAATAACAAAATTCATCGTGACGATCGAGAAAACAGCGGGAGCCAAGGACTTCATGTGAATGCGGAGGTATGTTATAACTTTTCTCTATTAAAAATGACACCACCATTTTCCTGTTATTGAATTATTATGCAAATTACTATCATTGTACTAACAGGCACGCTCGCTTTTTAAATGATGGGCGCCAAGAAGGAATGTTCTAAATATGAAACCTTTTACCGTTTTTAAATATATTCTGGTAAATTACTTTTTACAGATTTACCATCAAGCACCCATCTAAGCAAATCCCATGATCCCCAAGTGCTCACCTGGATACATTTAAAAATGGTGAGAGGCTCTGTCATCACCACCCTATTTTGCCGCGTGTTTCAGATTCCATCCACTCTGATGGGAAAAAAAATCATCAGATTTCCTTCAACACTTTACTTAATCCATGCCCTTCAGCTTAAAAGACCTCTGTTATGCAGAAAAAAATCCTTACCATCATATTTATCACATCAGCAACAACAGTTAACACAGAGAAATGCTCACCATTAATGGTTCTTTCATGATTAACATCAAGTTAAATGGCTTGCAATGGATTTACCAAATTCTTGCTAAATATTTTCCTTTTATTGTCTTCAAAATCAGGTAAGTGAGAGCATGCTGTAACCACTTTCCCATCTCAATCTGATTCTCCAACTTGTGCCTTGTTTGTTGAAGAGATGTATAATCTTTTGAATAAAGTAAAAATAATGATTTTACTAAGACAACAGCGGGAATTGCACAATAAATTAATGTTTATGAATAAATAAAAATTTAAATTGAAGCTTTTGGGAGAAAAATGTGAAATATGTTTATTTAGTTTAATAGATCTATTATAAGCATTTTTGCTTTGGATCCTTCAGCATCATTGTTCATATATCTTACAGGAGAAATTACGAATAGTTCCAGTCATAACATCATCATTCTACGGTAAACGCCCCCAACTTGAGCCAACAAATCGGAATTTTGTCAGAGTTGCCCATGTGCAAGCAGAATTTTACAGAAGAAATGGCATTACTAACTATTTGGAAGAGAGAATGAAAATAGATAGGAATAACATGTAATTATTACTTCAATACCGCTGGAATTTGAAATAAATGAACATTTCCCTTTTTTATTGAAGAGAATTCTTAATTTAAAACTGGAACTTCTTCAAGCTTGATTGGGAATGTTGTTCATGCATGTTAACTATATCTGGCCATGGTGAAGACTATTTGATACACTTATCCATCAATACATCTATGAGAAACTAGTCCCCTTTGGTTTTTTGCACTGAATACTGATACTATTAGAAATCACAGAAGTCTCTTTAAAGCTGAGTGCTACCTTTTGCATCATGATTCCAACTCATTGAGTTCCAGTGCTTTCATTTGAATCTTGATTAATAGATTTGTAAATTGAAGGAATTTGAAAAGAGAAATTGTACGTGGGTTGCTAGGAATGAATTATGAAAGGTTTTGCTGTTGTTAATTTTTGAAATTTGAGCTGAAGCATGAACCATTATGACATTTTGAACCTAATAAGCAATTAGTCGGAGGCAGAGTTGACTTGTGAGTTATGTTTCAGTGATTGTACCTCGCCTCTGTGTTCAAATTCCACTTCAGAGACTTCAAAGTTCAACAGTACCACACTCCTTCCATGCTATACAGATAACAACGTATTAGAATAAATATTTGAGTCTGAACATAAAACATCAAATGGTAGTCTGTTCTTTTGAAGACAGGTGATTTTTTTTTTACCTGTCAATTGCCTTGCGTCTTGGTAGACTGTGCCAACACATGGTGACTTTCCTCAAGCATGTCTCTCTTCAACGAGGATTCATGAAATCCGAGTTTCATACCTTTGTAGTCAAGGCTGTCGTGCAGTCTCCTCTTGATTCTAAGTAAATTATTTAAAAACTTTTGCTATTCTGAATTTGTGGTTATGAGTCATCTAGTTTCACATTTTTATATACTAAGAGACATGGCAGTCACTTTCTTGGAATATGGAACAAACAATCTTAGTGATTTTAGACCTTATTTATTCTCAAGGTTACTGATGATATTGACTTGCAGGATAAAGGCTATGAGCTAATAGGTATACTCTACTATTGAAGAGATGGTGAATTGTTGCTTTAGTTTATGTGAAGCTGTACTCCCATGAATTATGTTGCCCATGGATGCAATTCCTCAGCAAGGCAAATCCAGTCACAGTAACACGAACAACATTGAATATAAGAGAGTCTGAAGAAGGCTCCTCGTCTCAAAATGTCATCTATCCATGTCCTCTAGATATGCTACATGACCTGCTGAATTATTCCAGCACTTTGTGTCTTTCGTGATTTAAGAGATTTTGCTAATCCCACAAACTATTCTCATTATAAAATCAAGAAGGAAGATTTTTTTAAATCTCAACCTACTTGCATTGAAACCGATGCGATAATAGAACCAAAACATATTTTTTTGCTGGATGTTCTCACCTTTGCCCACCTACTAGGAAGTGAAGGGGATAATTGGGACATTGAAAAAATGAGACGTGGAAAGAATATTTGAAAGATTGAGAGCTGAATATTTGACAAGAATGTGAAGTGCACAAATAGAAATTATTGCTGGTTAGCGATGATAAAATTGCTAACACTAATTTGTGACAGTGATCTCAAGATTTTGTTTTAGATTTTTAAGAATTAATGTATATTTGATATTATTGAATAAATATATATGACAAATTTGTTTCGACATTTTTCATACCTGATGTGGTCTGTTTCTTGCACTTGATTATTAACCTTCAACTAGACCAGGTGCGGACCCTTGGGCCCGTCCCCAAGGTAATATTCCACCACTGACCCATAGCCCCCAACTCTGCAGGTGCGACTGACTGTTGTGACGCGAGTTACGACCATCCCTCCTCCAACTGAGCAGGTGTGGCCCGCAAGTGGGAGCGCGACTGCCAAGTTTTTAAAGTTCAAATGACCCTCCTCCATTATCCACCCTCCACCCTCCTCTGCTTCGTCCCCTCACCACCTCGCTCCTCTCCTCCCTCTTCCCCCTCCCCTCCTCGCCATCCCTCTTCTTACCCCTATGCTCCATTCCCTCTCTTCCCCAGTACTCCCTCCCCCTCCTCTTCACCCTCTTTCCCCTCTCCTCCTCCCCCACTCCCTCCCTCTCCTTTACCCTACCCTCAGACACTCCCTCCCTCCATCACCCCTCCCCCCTCTCCCTCTATCACCCTGCTCCCCCACTACTCACCTCACCCCTATCGCACCCCCCACTCTCCTCACCTGCACTGTCCTCCTCTCCCTCACTCCCTACCTCCCCCACTCCCTCTATTCCCCCTCCTCCCCTACACTCCCTCCCCCACTTTCCCCTCCCTCTCCCTCCCCCCCTCCCTCTCCCTCTATCTCCCTGCTCCCCACTCCTCACCTCTCCCCAATGCCACCCCCACACAATGAAAACGGTGATGATTTTTTTAAATGAAATCTCCCCTTATCCCAACCCCCACAATGAAATTTGCGATGTTTAAAAAAAATATGAAATTCTCAATGAAAACCGCGTTTTTTCTTTAAAATAACCTAAATACAATGCTAGCTGTTAATTAAAACGGGGTTTCTTTTAGATTCAATGTTTTGTAAAGTATATTTTTGTAAAGTATAAAATGTGAATAACTTGTAAAATTTACCAGCAATCTGAACGAAACTTGGCTATTGCACACAATGGTGAGTGAGGTGGGCCAGAATTGTGGCCCTATCGTATACCGTTTTTGCTGTGGTTTGGGAAATCACTCCTACGCATGCAAACAAACAAACAAATAAACAAACACGATGAGTGTTTTAGTAATATCTTCTATCTATCTTCTAAATATTACTAAAACTCTCATCTTGACCACTTCCTGTCTGCATTGTAATTAAATTTGTGCAAAAACAATCCCACATAGCACTATGATTTTTCGCCAACTTACTCACCATTCTCCTCTGCTGTAAGTCAAATAAGTTTTGTTCCGATCGGTGAATTAGTACAAAAGTTATGAATGTTTTCAAGGTTCCCCCCTCCCCACACCCCCCCCCCCCCACAGTCACCCCCCTCCCCCAAAACCTCCTTCCCACACCCCCCTATCCACACCTCCCTCCCCCACCCCTCACCCACACCCACATTCCCACACCCCAGTCCCCCCACACCACACCCCCTCCCCCAACCCCCCTCACCATCCCCCCACACACCCCACCCCGCACCTCCCTCCCCAGCATCCCCTCCCCCCCACGCCCTCCCCCCATCCCCCCCCTCCCCAACCTCCTCACCCCCCCTCCTCAACCCTCCCACACCCCCCCCCCCCCCCCCCCCCCCCCCCCCCCCCACCCCCCCCCCACACCCCCCACACCCCCCCCCCCCACGACCCCCTCCCCCCTCATCCACCTCCCCACACCTCCTCCCCAACCCCTCCTCCCCAACCCCCCCTCCCACACCCCCCTCCCCAAACCCTATCCACACCCCCCCCCCCCCCCCCCCCTCCCCCATATCCTCCCCCCCACACCCCTCCCCAACCCTCCTCCACACACCCTCGCACACAGAGCGTTAAAGCAATTAAAACATTTATTCATTACTTGGTCGAAATAATCACAAATGACTGCAGAGGAAAGCCATTCGTGCGAGTTTCCTTGGGCCATGTCAATCATAGAATATCACTCTTTTCGGGATCTTGAACACATCCTTAATATACTCTCAAAGCAGCACCATTTCAGCGCACATTTTTATGTATAGGTTGGAGGTTTCTAGGTTGGAGATTTCACTATCACTCCAGAAATAAATACATTTTGGAGCGCAGATGTAAGACCAGATGGCATCAAAAAACAATTAATTAGGTGTGAGTTGTTCTGTTACATCAGGAAATCCAATGTAACAAACAAAAAGATTATTTATCATGTGCAAAATAACTGCTAGAGTCTAGAAACATTTACAAAGTGAATTCCAGTCAGCTCATTACATTTACTGCAAGAATTTATAATTTTTACAACCATGGATCATTAATTTTATTGAGAGTTCACATGTTTTACTAGAAAACCCCCCTATTGGATGTACTAGTTGATGCATTCTAACATCTTAACACAATATGTGGATGGGTTGGAAGATTGCAACCTTCACACGGTCTGCCCTGTTTCGACAAAAGCAATCAACCCGTTGTGCAGAATCAAATAAGATCAAACAGAACAAGTTGTCCTACAACGTTAGGCTGTGCACGCCATACGCAAGAAGAAGAATTGGTGGTTAAAGCAAACAGGGAAAGTTAGCTAAGATTCCCTAATTATAAGAATTTACAGCATAGAACCCATTTCATTCATCACTTTTAAGCCCAGCAAAAGGAAAGTTTCAAACTCTTTCAATTTCCATCTCCGAGTCTACAATCTGTGGGGGAATGGAGGAAAATGGTTATAATCATAGTGTGCTGTGGATAGAAAAGGTAGTCTTACCATGCATCGCCGACTCATAATCACCGACTCATAATCACTGATTAAAATGTTCCACGATCAGATACAGATATGAGTAGGGAGACACAAAATGTCGGAGTAACTCAGCCCGGACAAGCAGCATCTCTGGAAAGAAGGATTGGGTGATGTTTCGGATTGAGTGGGCGGGACAAAGACAGAATGTAGTAGGTAAGACTGGTGGGAGAACTAGGAAAGGGGAGGAGATAGAGAGGAAAAGCAAGGGCTATTTGAAGTTAGAGAAGTCAATGTTCATACTGCTGGGGTGTAAACTACCCAGGTGAAATATGAGATGCTGTTCCTCCAATTTGCACTGGGCCTTACTTTCATTTTGGGGAAGGGAGGTGTGGCCAGTAGTGGGATCATGTTGGAGGAACAGCACTGTAAATAGTCCAACCTCACACAGGTTGAAAAGAAGCATCTTTATTATTCAGGTCATTAACTACTAAGCAGGTCATCACACGTTCACACTGCTACTCTAACTAGTAGACAGTGGGCAGGATCTTATACTATGAATGTTATAATTAGGCGGGGTTATAATTACTAAGCATTCTGATTGGCTAACATGCTATAGCCAATCTACAAGCACCTCATATTTTGCTTGGGTAGTTTACACCCCAACGGTATGAACATTGGCTTCTCTAACTTCAAATAGCTCTTGCTTTCCCTCTCTCTCCATCCCCTCCCCCTTCGCAGTTCTCCCACCAGTCTTACTGTCTCCAACTACATTCTATCTTTTACCCGCCCACTCTCCTGACATCAGTCTGAAGAAGGGTCTCGACCCGAAATGTCACCCATTCCATCTCTCCAGAGATGCTGCCTGTCAGGCTGAGTTACTTCAGTATTTTGAGTCGATTTAAGCCAGCATCTACAGTTCTACTCATTTCTGAATAGAGATGAGCAGAAGGGACTCGGCATTTGCAAGAGCCTGCGCGGAAGTAGTATTTATCAGGATCAAAGATAGACACAAAAATATGGAGTAACTCAGCGGGACAGGCAGCATCTCTGGAGAGAAGGAATGGGTGATGTTTCGGATCGAGACCCTTATCAGGATCAAGGTCTGTGAATATATTTCAGCTGCGATTATGCTCTTCCTTATATATATATATAAAGAAAAACAGACAAATAAATAGATAACAGTGCAAAAATAATGTCCCCGTGTATATAGTTCAGAACCAATTTGGAGGTTGTAGTGTTGAATAGCCATGGTTGTAGGGAAGATGCTGCTCCTGAACTTGGATGTTACATTTTTCAGGCTCCTGTACCTTCTTCCTGATGACAGGAGTGCAATGCGAGTGTGGCCAGGGTGGTGTGGGTCTCTGATGCCCTGTCTGCCTCATGATGTTGAGGCAGCAACTGTTGTAAATCCCTTCAATGGTGGGGAGCTCAATACCTGTGATGGACTGGGCAGTCTTCGCCACTTTTTGCAATCTTCGTTTCTGGGTGTTCGAATTGCCGAACCAGCAACTAGTCAATATACCTTACACCTGTAGATGTTCAAGAGCGTAATCGTTGATGAATCTCCTGAATCATCTAAGGAAGTAGAGGTATTGATGGGATTTCTTTATGATTGCATCAGTATGCTGTGTTCAGGACACATCTTCAGACATGTGAATTTGAAGATATTGACTCTCTCCGCCACCATCCCGTTGATATGTGCCAGTTCCCCATAGCCCATAACTCCCTTGTAAACATCTCGATATTCACCCTGTTATGTCCCCTCAGGATTTTTTTCAATCTTCTGAACACCACTGAACACTAACTTCTTTGCTCACTTTTTATCTTCCTCCCTTCTTGAACAATTGTGATTTTCCAATCTGCTGCTACCTTCCCGTAACTTGGAATTTTGAAAAACTTCAACCAATGGCTCCATCACATCTGCTGCCACTTCCTTCAGGTGGAGGCCAGTGGGTCCCAGTGACTAACCCACCTTCAGCCCCTTTTCCAATATATTGTCCCAGTGATAGTGATGGAACATCAAACAGTACAGCAGGTCCTTTGGCCCACAATGTCTGTGCAGAACATGATGCCAAGACCAACAATTATCTGCCTGCACATAATCCATATCCCTCCATTCCCCACATATCAATATGTCTACCCAGAAGTCTCTTAAATACCACTATTGTATCTGCCTCAAACACTCCTGCGCAGCGCGTTCCAGGATTCTTATAATGTTTCCATACCATTTGAAACTAACGCATCAGATATCTTTGGATATTTGCAATTCCCTTCACTATAAAGACTGAAGCAAAGTATTGAGTTAATTTGTTGTAACACAAAACTGCAGATGTTGGTTGACCAAAGATAGACACAAAATGCTTGACCGGTCATGCAACCTTTCCTAAGAATATGGATATATAATGTTTCCCGTTGGAACCCTTCTTCAGACTGATTTAATTTGTTTGATCTAGGTCTTGATGAAACTATTGATATACGACTTTAACCTCTATAGTTGCTGCTTGACCTGCTGAGTTCTTTCATTGGACCAGATTCCAGCACCTGCAATCTCTTTTGTGTTCATTAATTTGACTTAACAGCCATTTCCTTGTTTTTCATTATTAATTACCAGGTTTGCTTCCCAGTGGTCCTCCATACTGTGTTTATATATTCACACAAGACCTTGTTGTTTGTTTGACTTGCTTTATCATGTAATCAATGTTCTCTCTCATTGCCATTTTAGTCACCCACTTGTGGATGTTGTAACATTCCCAGTCCTTTATTCCACTTTTAATCCTTGCCACCTTTTGATGTATCGAATGTAGCCGTGGAATTGCCCTGGCAACTAATCCTTGGTCTGCTAAGCCTTACTTACTCATCAATAATCTGCTCAATGAAGCTCAATTTAGGCATCACCAGGACCGTATGATTCAAACTCTCATCAGTCTAAACATAGATCAGAAAGCTGAATTCCAGAGATAAGGTGAACGTGTCTGCCTTAACATCAAGGTTTAGTTGGAGTCAGACCTTGTGGGATCGAAGATGGTTGTGAAAATGGGAAGTCAATCATTCCAGCCTGGATCCTGCTGCTGCATGGCTAATGCCCTTGCCTAACCATCTTCAGCTGATTCATCAATAACTCCATCACAAGGTCAGAAGTAGAGACATTTGCTTATGATTGTACAATATTCAATTCCATTTACAACGTCAGCAAGTGAAGCAACCCATGCTTGTGTTTGACAAGGCCAACAAAACTGGTGGTAGCTGGTACTGTTGCTGTTTTAAAACTCTAGTGGCCGGGTTCATTCCTAATCTCCAGTGATTTGGAATTTGCACATTGTCACGTGTCTTAACCCATAAATCAAAGCCATGCAGATTGATAGGTTGTAAGTTGTTCCATGAATATAGGTGCATTTTCGAAGGTGGAAGGTACATGGAGAGAATAACTGGAATTTGGATGTGAGAGTTAATAGTTGCTGTGGATTTAGTGCGTGAGGGTCTGCTTATGTACTATGGCTCTACAGTAACATCCCAAACTGAGAAATGCCAAGTATTTTTTATGCTAAAAAAACAGCAAGGCAATGACCATCTCCAACAAGAGCGAGTCTATCCATGATGTACCTTTGATATTTAGTGGTATCACCATTGCCAAGTCTCTGATCATCAACATCCTGGGAGGGTCACAATTCAATAGAAACTCTCCTGAGCCCTTTGTATAGCTATGTGGCTGCCGGAGCAGGTCAGAAGTTGGGTACCTTGCAGAGATTGACAGACTAGAGTCTTCACATAATAAGTAAGGCAAGTATTGAATTACATATCCCTATTTGCCAGACAGATGCAACTACAAAGACAGTCAAGAATCTGAACTTCATCCAGCACAAAGTAGCCAGCCATTCATAACCCTGAACAGCTATTCCCTCCATCTCTGGTGCATCCGGCTGTATTATGTACTATCTGCAAAATGCCATTACAGTCACTCTCCCAGGCTACTCCAACAAACTTTTTGTACCAAGGTCAAATGCAGAGAGCACAAGGAAGCACAAGGGCAGGTGTCACTGCCACATGCAGGTTTTATTCCAAGTTGCACACCATTTGGACTTGCAAAAATATTGCTGTTCCTTCATCCTTGCTGTGTCCTTGAGCCTCCTGACCAAAAACATTTGGGAATACCTTAATCAGAAGGATTAATGGTGCTCAAAGGTGCTTCTCCTCCAAATTCTCAAGGACAATTAGGGCTAGGCAATGTTTTGGTGTTGCTGTGATGTCGAGATCCCAAATAAAGCCAAAAAACTGAGGAATATAAACTTTGCCAGCTGAGAAATGTGCAAGTAATTTTAGTAGTTCTTAATTATGTATGATTTTCAGAGATAATTAAAATCTATAATGCTATAAAAATGTAAACTAACAATGTAATTAAAACACAAACGTGTATATGCATATAAATATAACGAATTATCTAAGAAAAATAAATTAAATGTAACATTTTACCTCTGTGCCTCCTAATCCATAGGTCTACAATCCTCATTTGGTCATTTTGTTGAAGGCGCCTCAGAATCTGAGAGGCGATTTCCCCAGGATTATGCCAGTAAACCTCTGCAATACGGAACTCTACTACAGGAATTCATGGGATTTGTTGACCAGCAATTTACTATGACTCTCTCCCTAGCATCACGTCCTGTACAGTGTGCCTTGCATTGAGATCAGGATCTGATTCCAGCTTCATCGAACAATTAGGTTAGCAGTTCCTCTCTATCAGTTCTTCAAATGTAGGATATGGATGCAAGGACAATTCGCACCCAGATTGAAATGGTGAGCAGATTTTGAAAAAATGTTAATTAGTAATGAAAAAGCTGAGCACTGGTGGTAGAAGCCGCAGTCTATATAGCAAGGTAAATGAGATCAACCTTAATGCATCTGAGCATTGGTTTATTTTTCCATGGAGCAACAACAAATGACTGATTCTGGAAATAGAAGAACATACAAACGTTTAATAAGTTATTATAAAACAATGTAACAATGCAAGACACATTTTAAAAACAGGTCCTTTTAAGTAATTCATTTCGAAAAGCAAAAATCTGTAGCTACTGAAAGTCTGAAATAAAAACTGAGAATGTTAGAATTGCTCAAGCAGCATCCGTGGAAAGAGAAACATGACTATGATGAAAGGTCATTGACTTGAAACATGATCTGTTTTTCTCTCCACTCATCGTGCCGGACCTGCTGAGTATATCCAGCATTCTCTGGTTTTGTATATAATTCAATTAGTTTGCTCAATTGAAGCAAATCAGGTGTCCACAGCACATGTGCAAGTTTCTAAATTGGATGAATTTAGATAGTAACACCTCTACATTTCCAAACATAGGCAACGTATGTGCAGCTAAGGATAGAATCAAACCTATGTACAAGTGGTGTTTATTGAGATTACTCCTTCAGAGGCTTGCCTTACTCTGCAGCTGAACATTTATTAATTGATGTTGCATCTTCATATTTCAGGTCACCACATTTCCTTGCGATAGTGATCGTGTCATCTCTGTGATTACAAAGTATGTTTTAAGTTCTCCTTTCCCTTTGACATTTATAATTCCTCTGCATGTACAGTTGTAGCCAAGAGTTTGTAAGATGTTACTTGTTTCTTCTGTGATCTAGAAAAGGTTAAAAATAAAGATAAAAGTTGGTTGTCAGTATGTTAATTTTCACTACATACAATGCATTCAGAAAGTATTCAGATCCTTCACTTTTTTCATATTTTGTTACGTAACAGCCTTATTTTGAAATGGATTAAATTCATTTTATTTTATCATCAAACTACACCCAATACCCCATAATAAAAGCGAAAATAGGTGTTTAGAATTTTTTGCAAAGTAATTAAAAAGAAATAACTGAAATATCACATTTACATAAGCATACAGACCCTTAACTCAGTACTTTAGTGAGGCACCTTTGGCAGTGATTACAGCCTCAAGTCTTCTTGGGTGACGCTACAAGCTTGGCACACCTGTATTTGGGTACTTTCTCCCATTCTTCTCTGCAGATCCTCTCAAGCTCTGTCACGGTTCGATGGGGAGCATCGATGCACAGCTATTTTCAGGTCCCTCCAGAGATGGTCGATCGGGTTCAAGTCCGGGCTCTGGCTGGGCCACTCAAGGACATTCACAGACTTGTCACTAAGCTACTCCTGCATTGTCTTGGCTGTGTGCCTTAGGGTGGTTGTCCTGTTGAAAGGTGAACCTCCGCCCCAGTCTGAGGTCCAGAACGCTCTGGAGCAGGTTTTCATCAAGGATCTCTCTGTACTTTGCTCCGTTCATCTTTCCCTCGATCCTGACTAGTCTCCCAGTTCCTGCTGCTGAAAAACATCCCCACAGCATGATGCTGCTGCCACCATGCTTCACCGTAGGTGTGGTATTGGCCAGGTGATGAGCGGTGCCTGGTTTCATCTAGATGTGACTTGGCATTCAGGCCAAAGAGTACAATCTTAGTTTCATCGGACCAGAGAATCCTGTTTCTCCTGCGTTTTGGCAAACTCCAAGCAGGCTGTCATGTACCTTTTACTGAGGAGTGGCTTCCGTCTCGAAGGTCTACAGACAATTCCTTCATCTTCAGGGCTTGGTTTTTGCTCTGACATGCACTGTCAACTGTGGGATCTTATATAGACAGGTGTGTGCCTTTCCAAATCATGTCCAATCAATTTAATTTACCACTGGTGAACTCCAATGAAATTGTAGAAACATCTCAAGGATAATCAATGGAAACAGGATGAACCTAAGCTCAATTTTGAGTGTCATAGCAAAAGGTCTGAATACTTATGTAAATGTGATATTTCAGTTATTTATTTTTAATTACTTTGCAAACATTTCTAAACACCTGTTTTCGCTTCTTCATTCTGGGGTATTGTGTGTAGATTGATGATTAAAAAAAGAATTTAATCAATTTTAAAATCTGAAATGTAACAAAATGTGGAAAAAGTAAAGGGGTCTGAATACTTTCTGAATGCACTTTATATCATGTTGTGCAATGTTATTTTCTTATGAAACTTGAATTGCTAACATAGTATTGTCAAATGTTACACCACAAATAACATGTTTCATATACAGTATAATCTATATCTATATATTTAGGTTTTCCATTTGACTGTCGACACTTACAAAACAATTTAGGGTGCTAAAAAGAGTTAAATGCAACAATAAGTTGACTACCACAATTCACCCTCAGAGAATTGTACTAAATTTGACTGGAGTCCAGTCACCACAATGAAATAAATTCAAATCAAGTCTATTCAATTTGAATTTACTGTCATATGCACATGTACGTGAAGTTATGGTGCAATGAAAATCTTGCTTGCAACAACATCACGGACAGATAGACTCTGACAACACATGTAAACATAAATTGTACATAAATTAAAAATAAATTACACATAAATTTCACACGACCGTGATAAGAAAAAGACTGGGCAAAAAACAAGACAGTAGTGCAAACCACACTTAGAAAAAAGTCCACGGTAGTATAAGAGATGGTTACACAGCTATGGGTGTAAAGAAAGTAGAATAGAGGTTAAGCAATTGGCCTTGAGGTGCATCTGTCATGTTTTAAGTGAACACCTGAAGAGATGTTGTTATTGATCCACACTGATTGAAGTTTGCTGATGAGGAAGTCAAGGGTTTAGTTGTAAATGAAGGTCTTAGACCTTAGTAATGAGTTTGGAGGGAATGATTGAGTTGAATCTAGCTGTTGTAGATGAACAGCAACCTGATGTATGTGTCCAGATAGTCCAGAGCAGAGTGGAGAGCCGGTGCCATAGCATCTGCTGTGACCTGTTGTGATGACATACAATTGAAGCTGATCCACGTAATTTATGAGGCAGGAGTTGATTTGCGTCATAACCACACTCAAAGCACTTCACTATAGTGGATATAGGTGCTATCAGACGGTAGCCATTGAGGCAGGTCACCATGTTCTTCTTGGGCATTGGTACAATAGATACCATTTCAAAGCAGGTGGCTATCTCAGACCACAAAGGCAGGAGGTTGGAGAAGTTCTTGAATTGTCCAGCCAGTTGGTCCACTTCGAGTTTTAGCATTCATCCAGGTACGCTGTCTGAGCCAGACACTTTGTGTAGACTCAGCTTCTTGGCGAAAGATCTGGTCAGCCTCAGACTCTGAGATGACGGTCACCACGAGCTGTGGGTACTGGTTTAACTGCATCATCCTTCTCCCTTTCAAAGCGTGTATAACAAGCACTGAACGCACTCGGATCTTTTTGTCAGATTTTATGACATCCACAATCTTTTAAGTATTTAATACTTAAAGAATATCTTATCCATCTTTGCATCCCATGTGTCTTGCTCTTTTTCTCTTTTATCCTCTTTCTTTCTTTCTTTCTTTCTGTCTATCTTTCTGTCTATCTTTCTGTCTATCTTTCTTTCTATCTTCCTTCCTTTTTTATCTTCCTCTAGGTACAAGTGGCCAACCATTAGTAGCTAATTGGAACCAGCTGTTCCCAATAAAGCAGGGGATTGGCCTCGGCTGGCCTGTCAGTCAGTGATGGAGGTCAGAGCAGCATTCAAGGGAGTGGGTGCTATCACACATCACCGCTCATCTTGTCCATGACACCATCTCTTGTCTTTGACTATATTCATATTGAACCATTGATTGCCCAGAATTTCTCCCCCTGGGCTTCATTGTTCAAGTGCTCCCCAACTCCTTCTTTGAGATCTGAGCTGCCCGACTTCTGCCTCTACTCAATTACAGGGTTTGGGCAATGGGTGAACAAAAAGATAAGGATGGACAAACTTTTATGGCACTACAACGGTCTTTGAGAAAACAATATGTTATGAAATTTGTAGAAAGGAACTGCAGATGCTGGTTTAAACCAAAGATAGACAAAAAAATTGGAGTAAAGGGCCTGTCCCACTTACGTGTCCTTGGCACGCAAATCACGCGACCTTGTGGTTGCGTTGAGGCGCACGGGCATCGTATGACCGCACGGGGCCGCTCCCACTGAGAAGCGAGGAGGGGTATGTAGTTTTGCGCGACATTGTGTGGGGCACCAAAATTTTTGTAGCGAATGAAATCTTCGCGCGCCAACGGCCTGTCGCGTAACTGACGGCCAAGTGGGAAAGGCCCAAGATAGTCACAAAATGCTGGACGTAACCTCAGCAGCAGAAGCAGGCAAACATCGCTGGAGCTCGGGCTGTGGCTGGGTGCCGTTGCGGTCTGGATCCAAGACTTCTACTTCAGAACGGGGCCAAGAAAAGAAGATATCTCGAAAAGAGTAACTCAGCGGGATTGCTCTCGCTCAATGGGTGAGTTTCGGGTCAAGACTGCCTTTCAGACTGAAGAAGAGTCTCGACACGAAACATCGCCATTGCTTCGCTCCAGAGATGCTGCCAGTCCCGCTGACTTACTCTGGCATTTTGTGTCAATCTTCAAATGACGTCACGCGCTCCAGGCGGCTGTGCGGTCAAATGAAATTGCGCGCGATCTTCGCGGGACCATCGCGGCTCAACGCGATCACGAGGTCGCGTAATTTGCGTGCCAAGGACACGTAAGTGGGACAGGCCCTTAACTCAGCGGGACAAGCAGCATCTCTGGAGAGAAGGAATAGGTGAAGTTTCGGGTCAAGACCCTTCTTCAGACCAGTTAGGGATAAGGGAAACGGGAGATATAGACGATGATGTAGAGAGATACAGAACAATGAATGAAATATATGCAAAAAAGTAACGATGATAAAGGAAACAGGCCATTGTTAGCTGTTTGTTGGGTGAAACAAGAAGCTGATGCGACTTTGGTGGGGGAGGGATGGAGAGAGAGGGAATGCCGGGGTTACTTGATTAGAGAAATCAATAGTCATACCACTGGGCTGTACGCTGCATAGCGAAATATGAGATGCTGCGTCCAATTTGCATTTAGCCTCACTCTGACAATGGAGGAGACCTAGGACAGAAAGGTCTGTGTGGGAATGGGAAGGAGGATTAAAGTGTTTAGCAACTAGGAGATCAGGTTGGTTCACGCGGGCTGAGCGAAGGTGTTCAGCAAAATGATCGGCGACGTATACGAGTCCACATCTTGAACAACGATACAGTAGATCTATTATGAAATCCAAATTATAAAAATTGGTTAAGTTTGATGACATATATTTTATTCTTTGGCACCATTTTTACTGTTGTCCAAATTTGGACATGGAAAGGCGACGTTTCAGGTCAGGACCCTTCTTCAGACTGATTGTAGTAGGGGGAGAAAGCTGGAACAGAGTTTGGGGTGGAACAAGCCAGGAAAAGGGGCATGAAACTAAATAATTAGAGGAATAGATGGGGAAAATGTAGGGTAAATAGAGTATTTTACCCAATATTTGATGAGTGGGAAGATATGAATTGCTGAGGACATGCCAATGATGTTGTTGACTTGCAAGAATGGTTTATATCAGTAGCATTTGTCAGAAGAAGTAATGAGTTTGAAAGAGGAACTGTGGTTAAGTGTCTCTGTCCTCCATTCACTCGTACAATCAAAGTGAACCATGCATGAAAGTATGCTGACTGCCAGTCTCATAATATCTTAGCACATTCCCCTTTCTCATTTTATTCTCTGCCTTGGAATCGTCGAAACATGATCGGCACTTTACCCTTTATGATCCTGGTTGTTCAATGTCATGTGAGCCTACCATGGTCTGACCATCCTGTCTCGTTCATAATGAAAGACACTTCCAGGTCTGCACAAGCAACCACAACACAAGCAACCACAACACATCTTTAGCAGGCAAAGAATGCCCATTTTGCTGAGTCGTAAAGTCACTGAAATGTAGAAAGTCAATTTACTCTTACAGAAAAATTAACAAACCCATCCCACTCACAGGGAAGAAGAGTGCAGTTGGAAGGTGCTAAATATTATTGCTATATTTTAATAAGTTTTATTCAACTCTTGCACGGTTGTGCTTCTAGTTTGTCTCTGTTGGTGAGATTCAGGGAACTTGGAAACTGTTTATGCATCATTAACATAGAGGTCGGTGGAAATTAATCAAAATGTTAATCAGCAATCTACTTCTCCTGTGGAATTTCCATGCGAGGAAACCGCATACTTTCGAGGCATGTTTGGAAGTTGGTGATCCCTTATCAACATTGAAACCCACCTGGTGCTACTATAGCCACGTGTGCATCCTGAGCACTTGCCTGCATTGCCATCTTGTGCCTCATGGTTTCATTAAATCATACAGTGTGGAAACAGGCCATTCGGCCCCACTTGCCCGCACACATCCCACCTGCCTGCATTTGGCCCATATCCCTCGAAATCTATCCTATCCATGTAACTGTCTAAATATTTTTTAAACGTTGTGATAGTACCTGCCTCAGCTACCTCCTCCGACAGCTTGTTCCATACACCAGCACTGTTTATGTGAAAATGTTGCCCCTCAGGTTCCTATTAAATCTTTCACCCCCCAACCCCCACACCTTTAAACTATGTCCTCTGATTCATAATTCCCCTGCTCTGGGTAAAATACTCTATTTACCCTATATTTTCCCTATCTATTCCTTTAATTATTTAGTTTCATGCGCCTTTTCCTGGCTTTGTTCCACCCCAAACTCTGTTCCAGCTTTCTCCCCCTACTCCAATCAGTCTGAGGAAGGGTCCCGACTTGACACGTCGCCTTTCCATGTCCACCAGAGATACTGCCTGACCCGCTGAGTTACTCCAGCATTTTGTCTTTTTTTGTAAACCAACATGTGTGCATTTCCTTATGCCCATGGAGCTGCCAGGTTGGTGATTCCTTGCTCTCCTGCTTTTCCCTTTCTTGTCCCCCCCCCCCCCCCCCCGCCCCCGATTAGTCTGAAGAAGGGTTTCGGCCCAAAACGTTGCCTATTTCCTTCGCTCCATAGATGCTGCTGCACCCGCTGAGTTTCTCCAGCTTTTTTGTGTAACCTGGTGATTCTCCTCGTTGTTTCATGCATAACAGTGACAAAAACAGTAACTTTAAACAGCAGATGAATGATCAAGTGCAGCTTATTGAATGATTTTGGTTGTACAAAACCAAAAACATTGTGGTTCTTTATATTACTCTTCCTGACTTGAGCCTTATGGATGATAAAGGAACGCTGAGAATACCAACCAATGCTTTTGTATGTCAGCAGTTAATAATGCATTCCAACAAAGTAACTGTATGAAAATTGGTAATGGTGATGCTACTGAATGTTTGGAAGAGATGTATGGTCTCAATTTCATTCACGTTCTATCCATATTCTACAGATTCCACCAGACCTGCTGAGTTGCTCCAGCACTTTATTTTTGCTCATACAAAATTTGACATTTCCATAGATTCACCACCCTCTGTCAAAATAAATAACTCCTTATCTCCTTTCCACAGGTATGTTCTTTTATTCCATGGCTGTGCCCACTGGAACTAGACTCTTCCACTAGTGGAAATATCGTCTCCATAACCACTCCATCCAAGCCTTTCACTATATGATAAGTTTCAATGAGGTCCCACCTCATCCTTCTAAACTCCAGTGAGTACAGGCCCAGTGCCAACAAATGCTCATCATTCATTAACCCAATCATCCCCAGGATCATTCTCATAATTCTCCTCTAGATCCTCTCCAATGCCAGCACATCCTTCATCAGAAATGGGGCCCAAAACTGCTCCCAATACTCAAAATGTGGTCTGATCAGGGCTTTATAAAGCCTCAGCATTACATCCCTATTTTTATATTCTAGGCCTATAAAAATAAATGATAACATAGCATTTGTCTTTCTTTCTACCGATTCGACTTGTAAATTAATCTTTGGGAAGCCTGCACCGGCACTGCCAAGTCCCTTTGTAACTCTGATTTCTGAATCCTCTCCCCATTTATAAAATAGTCTGCCTTTATTCCTACTACCAAAATGCATGACTGTACACTTTGCAATCCTGTGTTCCATCTGCCACTTATTTTACTCCTCTGCCAATCTGTCCAGGTCCATCTGCAAAGTTCCTGTTTTCTCGACACTACCTGCCCCTCCACCTATCTTCGTAGCATTCGAAAACTTGGCCACGAAACCTTCAAACTTATAAATCCAAATAATTTATATACAACGTGAAGAGTAACAGTTCCAGAACTCGTCACAGGCAGCCAACCAGAAAAAGCCCCCTTTATCCCCACACTTTGTCTTCTGCCATTCAGCCAATCTTCTACCCATGCTAGTTACAAGCACCTCAGTTTAATTTTGACCTTGCAACTTCAGACCTTTCAGCTTCCCAGATTTTAGTAATAGCGACTGTTCTCTCTTCTGCCTCCTGACTCATGTGAATTTCTGGCATGTTGCTGGGGTCACGGTGAAGACCAACGCAAAAAACATATTAAATTCATCTACCATTTGTTTGTTCCTTTTTACTATGATGATCCATCATCATTTTCCTGGGGTCAAATGAACACTCTTGCCTCTTTTTTACTCTTTATATATCTTTAAAAAAACTTTTGATGTCCTCTTATATTATTAGCTACTTTATCATCATATTTCATCTTTTCTCCCCTTTGTGCTTTTTTAGCTGCCTTCTGTTGGTTTTTAAAAGCTTCCCAATCCTCTAGCTTCCCGCTAATCTTTGTCATATTATATGCTTTCTCTTTTGCTTTTATGCTGTCTTTGACTTCTTATGTCAGCCAAGGTCACTTCATTCTGCCCTTAATATGTTTCTTTCGCTCTGGGATATAAAGATCCTGCGTCTTCCGAATTATTCCCAGACCCTCCTGCCATTCTGCTCCACCATCATTCCAGCTAGTGTCCCTTTCAAATCAACCTTAGCCAGCTCCTCCCTCATGCCTCTGTAGTTACCTTTACTCAACAATAATACCAAAACATCTGACTTCAGCTTCGCCCTCACAACTGCTCATTGAATTCTATCCTATTATGAATTATGAATCACTGCTTCCTAAATTGCATTCATTAAAGAACAACCAGGGAGAATTTTGATAAAACCACCTGTATTTTGCCAAGAACTCCAGTGCTGTCCATCCTGCTGGCCACATTGACACTATTTCCCCAAATATCATACTGTGGTTTCTGAGCTCCAATCACTCCAGCAATAACAGGTCCGTGGTTAATACCTGTTGGCAAATTTAATATTGTTAAAAATATTAAAACTTTGCAAAAAGTCCAAAGTAAGGTGTGGCAACAGCAGAATCTGATCAGTTCACAATAAAGGTCTTTGTACCCTCATAGTTATCAGGATGTAGATAAATAATTATATCACCATAGAAGTCTTGATAATATGACTTAAGTTTTAATTAATAGATTTTTTTAAACTTGTTTTTGATGGGGTAGATATTTAGAATTAAAATGCAACTTTTAAATGGAGGTGCAGGTTATATCTAGTCAGTGCTGGGAAAGTGGACAATGGGAAGACTACCTTTCTTCGGCAAGAGTAAGCTTTCTTCTCTACTAATAGCAGGTCAGAGTATGGTCAATGGCCATTCTGGTGGATTCAAAAGATGTCATGGATGCAATTCTTCACTGCTCCTTCATCTTTAAATTACAATCAAGTTGTTCCTGGAGTGGCAATTTACAATTATAGTGGCAGTAAAAGCATGACATGCAGGACAAGGTCAAAACTAGTGAGACCACCATTCCCTCTCACATGATGACCTACAAGCTGACAGGTCAATTTAAATGTCTTAAGGTATCCGGAAACCTATTATAGTATTTCAGAATTCCCTGGGTTGTCAAGTTAATCTTTCTTGCAGAGCATTAAAAAAAAAATCATACCAGCATCCCTCACCCATCTTCAGTGGCATTACTATTCTAGATGAAAACTTGGTAAGTTATAACAGTTCTGCCATATATAATGTCACCTAAGCCGCAGACCTCTGAATAAATTATTTTGTAATTTGAATGAAAAAAATTGAATTGTTTCGCTTAACATGAAGCTATTTTATTAAAAACTGGTGCTGCAAGTACAGGAAACAACCAACTGGAGTCAGCATCAGTCTACAAATCCACAAAGAAGATCCTACATCAATGTGTGTGATTCTTCTGACTGGATAGGGCTGTGAAACTGGAAGTTACACTTCCGTGATACCGGGTCTCGTCATTTAAAATTTTTGAAGGTCTCAGACCAAATGTGCCACATAGAAAAGGCAGTTTATTCAGACTATTCACTGCTGGATCATGAGAAGAGATGGTTTAAGTAAACTACTTCATGTCATGTGCACAAGTTCACTGAGGTACAGTTACAATGAAAAAGCTGGCTTGCTGCAGGATTGCCGACAGCATAGACGACACACAAGAACAGGTTACACATACATTCCACACAAATTATCAAAGACAACAAAAAGAAAAAGTGTGCCAAAAATCAAGACATGAATGCAAAAACTCAATTAGAAAACAAGTATATTGTAGTGCAAGAGGCAGTGCTGTTTAAAAATACATACCAATTCGGAGCTTGAAGTCATTAAAAGAATGCTTGTTAATCACATCAAGTTTTATCATGAGTGCAAAAGCAAACTCTAGCATGGTTCCAATATGTGTATATTGTCTGTCTGCCTCCTGTAATTAATGAAAATGTAAATTATATCATCTTGTTTTGTTAGATTTTAAAACCAAAAGGCTTTTAGAAAAACGTTATAGAAATGGAAAAAAAACAAGCTATTTTAAATATACCGAAAATTCAATCAAGCAATATAATTTTTTTAAAGAAGAAATATATGGCAATGGTGATATAAATGGCAAAGTGTAGTGCAGTCTGCATAATCAAAAATAAACTTTGTGAACAATTTAACCAAAGACGTTCTGCCAAGATCTCGAATTCGACTTAAATTAAATATCGTAATTTTCCAATATACTTAGCCCTGATTTTACACATGATGTAATTTTTTTTTAAATAAGATCACTTTTGGATTTTGAAACACACCAGAGATTATTCTATTTCTACATTGTTGTTGCAATGATGCTATAAGTAGCATTTTCACAGATCAAAATGGTGTTAATTTATTTAAATGTCCTGTAATTTTTGCAGTTAGAATTAAATGATGCAAAATATGACAAGCAACATATCAGACATGTAATATTACACACATTATTTTGCCATGCCCACTCATTAGTGGTGTCCTGTAAAATAAATCTTTGTCCTCAAATTGAATCTATTACACGTTATGTTTGCAGTTTTTCTGTTATTTTTACGGTAATAGCTACTGAGTTTTCCTGGAAGTGTAGAAACACCCACTTCATTATGCCTGCTGATTTATGCTAACTTACATTACTCTGCTTTATGGTCTAATAATATTGGCCTTTCAATTAGACAGCAGCTGTTTTAAGATTAATTGCCAATGGCTGTGTTGGGAATTTTTATTGAAGTCACTTAGAATATTACATTTTATTTCAAACATAATTACATAATTTTTGAAAAAATAATTTAAAATAGGAGGATGTAGTTTTTCTTCACAGTTCCTAATTAGGATGCTGAAATAGATTCAATTTGAGGACAAAGATTTATTTTGCAGGACACCACTAATGAGTGGGCATGACAAAAAATGTGTGTAATATTGCATGTCTGATATGTTGCTTGTCATATTTTGCATCATGTAATTCTAACTGCAAAAATTGGGTCATGCTGCAGGCCTGTGCGAGGTTGCTTTTTTTAAAAATCGGTATGCATATGTACCTCAGTGATTGCCCAGAGAATACTCTCATTTGAATTTGCACATATGTTGCCAAAGCTTGAGCACTCAACCCCACACTACAACTTCAATAAACATGCACAACTTGTACACCTATTGTTACAAGGATAATAATAAGGTCTAATCAGACAGAATAATGTCTCAAATTCTGCATTTTTCAATATCGGCAACAGATTATCTGATCACAGAACAAT
Source organism: Leucoraja erinaceus (assembly GCF_028641065.1). NCBI lineage: Eukaryota > Metazoa > Chordata > Chondrichthyes > Rajiformes > Rajidae > Leucoraja > Leucoraja erinaceus. The sequence continues at coordinate 81,042,769 of NC_073378.1, read as the reverse complement.
GGATGATATTGGAATTGCTTGGAAAGAGAAATACAACATCTTTTAACATTCATTTTTCTGGATCCAGCAGGGACACATTTATTGCTTTTGTGAAGATGATGGTGAAAACCTTCTTGAATTTCCCCAGTCCTTCTGGTGAAGATACTTCCATAATTTGTTGGGGAGTTCCAGAATTTAGATCAAGCAACAATGAAGAAATTGCAAGATATTTCCAAATTACAATGGTATATCACCACCGGGGGCGCTGGGGGAGATGGCCGCCCTGCTGGCAGTCTGTTCATTTCGTTTTTCTTTTGTTATTTTTTAGTGCGTTTAAAGTTTGTTTTAATGTTTTAATGTTCTAGTTTAATTATTTTAATGTTGTAATGTTCATCGGTATGTTTCATGTGGGGGGAGGGAGAAAAGGATTGGGGGTAACTTTTTTTCACGTTCTTACCTTCCCGGAGATGTGATTAATTTTCGGATCACATTCTCCGGGCTCTGCGGCCTACCATCGATAGAGCTGGAAGCTGCCTCTGACTGTCGCGAGCCCCACCGCGGGGTGCGGACTTAACATCGGAGCTGATCCCTTGCCTGGGATCGCTTCCACCGCGACCACCACGGAATCAACACCAGGGACTCACAGTCTCGGGTGAGGCCGAGTCGGGAGCTCCAACGTCGCGGAAGGTTCGACCAGCCCTGACGCGAGGTTCGATCGCCTGGCGCGGGGGAGCTGACATCCCTCTGATGCAGGAGCTGATCGCCTCGACGCGGAGGGCCCGAACGCCGCCGCCTACGGGACTTGGAATGTAGGTCCCTTGCAGTCAGAAACAGGTGAATTGATCATGGGGAACAAGGACATGGCAGACCAATTGAATAACTACTTTTGTTCTGTCTTCACTAAGGAAGACATAAATAATCTGCTGGAAATAGCAGGGGACCGGGGGTCAAATGAGATGGAGGAACTGAGTAAAATCCAGGTTAGTCGGGAAATGGTGTTAGGTAAATTGAATGGATTAAAGGCCGATAAATCCCCAGGGCCAGACAGGTTGCATCCCAGAGTACTTAAGGAAGTAGCCCCAGAAATAGTGGATGAATTAGTGATAATTTTTCAAAACTCTTTAGATTCTGGAGTAGTTCCTGAGTATTGGAGGGTAGCTAATGTAACCCCACTTTTTAAAAAGGGAGAGAAAACAGGAAATTACAGACCAGTTAGTCTAACATCGGTAGTGGTGAAAATGCTCGAGTCAGTTATTAAAGATGGGATAGCAGCACATTTGGAAAGTGGTGAAATCATTGGACAAAGTCAGCATGGATTTATGAAAGGTAAATCATGTCTGACTAATCTTATAGAATTTGTCGAGGATGTAACTAGTAGAGTGGATAAGGGAGAACCAGTGGATGTGTTATATCTGGTCTTTCAGAAGGCTTAAGACAAGGTCCCACATAAGAGATTAGTAAACAAACTAGTACGCTCCATCCCTTCTACTGTCTTACCGTGCAGTGGAGAGATAAGTTTTTTGGTCTTCCATCACAGCAATGTGATGGATGTTTATGTAAATTATGTTGTGTCTCGGGTCTATTTAACTTTCTGGTGCCTTTCCCCACAGCGGAAAGCTTTGATTCTGCTGTGGGGGGACGTTTGTGTTGAACTCTAAAATGTGGTGTGTCCATTTTATTCATTTTTATTTTTTAACCTACTTCTATGGTTTGTAATGGAACTTATTATTTAATTTATGTAAAGCACTTTGGGGTCAATGCAAATTGACTAAAAATGTGCTATATAAATAAACTTACTTTACTTTACTTTACTTTTCTTTCTCTCCTTCCCTCCCTCTTTCTCTCCTTCCCTCCCTCCTTTCTCTACTTCCCTCCCTCCCTCCCTTCTGTCCTTCCTCCCTTCTCTCCCTCCGTCCCTCCCTTCTCTCCCCCCTCCCTCCCACACACACACATAACGCACAGACAACTAACACACACACATCACGCACAGACAACGAGCATACACAACTAAGTTAGGATAGAAAAATGGAACATAGGAGAGAGGAAAGACTTTGCCTTCCATCACAGTGAGGAGATTCACTGTGATGGATGTCTGTGTGAATTGAATTGTTTGTGTCTTGTAGAAATTGTTTCTTTTTGTATGGCTGTAGAGTTTCATTTGAGCCTCATTGAGGTTCAAGTGACAATGAATAAATATTGTATAGTACAATATTGTATCAATCACATCCCAAAGGCATACTTGTAATTAACACTTGAAATTGCTGCTGCAATTATCAAATTAATCTTCATTGCATAGATTCTAACAAAGATCACTATAAAAAATTTGGATGCTACCCCAGTGCTATTGCACTGTCACTCATTTTTTATAATGGACACGGGGACACCACTACCAGTGTAACCATGGTAGTACATTTAACGATCATGCAGAACACAATAAACACGTCTCTTTCAAACTGTTCTGGGAATTTATAATAGCAGCAGGTTATCCTAACTATGTCGGAAAAAAGTTCAGAGATTTTAAAGTGCTTTCCAAGTCAACCTTTTCAGGTTTACGATAACTGTTGCAACGTAATCGAAATAAAAATAGTAACAAGCATATGGACTCAATAGACCCTCTTTTCATATTCTCGCTAGCTTCAGAGGAAAAGGTTTGTGCATCCACACCCCTGTCTAGCGATCTGAGCGCTTACATCCTATTTTCCATGATACATTAATCACAGTTATATTTGTTTTGCAAAGTGATCATAAGAGATCTTGCAACACAAATCTTGAAAAGGGCAGAGATTTTCTCTACTTCACCACATCCAATATTTGGCTCTCCATCAACATCACCAAAAACACCCTGCCTTGTTTTCCAATTGTCCCTCCAGTTTTCATTATTTGAAACATGTTGGGGTTAAATGTAATTGGGATTCTGCCTTGGGGTTCATACAAACATTTGAAAATGTGACAGTTTTATTTTACAATCATGTTTTTTTTTAAACTTCCTGCAATAATGTTTATTAGCGATTCAATATTCTTTTAGATTCTAATCTGTATGTATGAGTCATGGTCAGGAAGGATAGTAACCACTATAGAACATTGCAAAAGAATGTTGGAACTAGAAGTGAGTGGGGGGAAAAAAAAGGAGTCAATGTGGACACAGAAGAATTTATTCGCCCCGAGCACAAGAAGGAAAAATGAGGTAATGTTTAAAAAAGTGAAAAAAAAAGGAAATGTGAAGGGACATAGAAATTTATGAATGCATGTATAAAACAAGAAGGAAAACATAAACCATTATGTTGAACTTAATATTCAGTGAGTGGAGGATATTATGCTTTAGCTCCACAAAGATCTTGTTAAACAAGCTCCTTGCCCACTTCCCAACTCCACTCTCGAGAAATGCATTCTACTCTCAGCGCTGGATCTCAGAATGATAGGATGGTCTTGGGAAGGATGTGCAGCATAGATTCACCAGACTGACAGTGGTTAAATTGCAGTTAAATTCCTTCTGCAGTTGTACAGAGCCCTAGTGAGACCACACCTGGAGTATTGTGTGCAGTTTTGGTCCCCTAATTTGAGGAAGGACATTCTTGCTACTGAGGGAGTGCAGCGTAGGTTTACAAGGTTAATTTCCGGGATGGCGAGACTGTCATATGCTGAGAGAATGGAGCAGCTGGGCTTGCACACTCTGGAGTTTAGAAGGATAAGAGGGGATCTCATTGAAACATATAAGATTGTTAAGGGCTTGGACATGCTAGAGGCAGGAAACATATTCCCGATGTTGGGGGAGTCCAGAACCAGGGGCCACAGTTTAAGAATAAGGAGTAGCCATTTAGAACGGAGACGAGGAAACATTTCTTCTCACAGAGAGTTGTGAGTCTGTGGAATTCTCTGCCTCAGAGGGTGGTGGAGGCAGGTTCTCTGGACGCTTTCAAGCGAGAGCTAGATAGGGCTCTTAAAAATAGCAGAATCAGGAGATATGGGGAGAAGGCAGCAACGGGGTACTGATTGTGGATAATCAGCCATGATCTCATTGAATGGCGGTGCTGGCTCAAAGGGCCGAATGGCCTACTCCTGCACCTATTGTCTATTGTCTGAATTATTAGAGATAAAGCCCTTCAAAGTGTGAAGACGGTGGGAGAGCAGCCATCTTGCAGAAAACAAAAATCAACCTTAAAAATATCAGCAGGAAGAAGTGGAAGAGTATTTCTGCCAGTTCAGTGTTACAGGTTAAGGAGGAGGGACATTAGATTGAAGTATGCATACGATTGGCTCAGCTAGAGGCAGAGTAGCAAATAATAAAAGGCAAAGTATTGTGGAGCGGCCGTTGAGGAAAAGTACAACTTGAGGCGTTGTCTCGAGAGGCATCGGAGAGAAGAGCTTCGGAGAAGAGTGCTGACCTGTCAAGCTCAGCCCAGTGTGGAGCAGCAGCAAGCAGAAAGTGTAAATAGGTGCTGTTGGCAAAACAAAGGAGGCATGCAGGAGCATGTGATGGAATACAATGCAACAAAGTGTGGAGTTATGCATTTTGGTAGTAGAAATAAAGGTGTAGACTATTTTCTAAATAGAGGAGGAGGATTCAGAAATCAGGTACAGAGGGACTTGGGAGTGCTGTTGCAGGCTTCCCAAAAGGTTAATTTGCAAGTTGAATTGGTAGTAACAAAGGCAAGTGCAATGTTAGCATTTATTTCACGAGGACTAGATAAAAACAGGGATGTAATGTTAAGGACTTTTATGGCAGTGGTCAGACTGCATTTTGAGTAATATGAGCAGTTTTGGGCCCCATATCTGAGGAAGGATGTACTGGTGTTAGAGAGGATCCCGACGTTTACGAGAATGATCCTGGGGATGAGTGGGTTAACATATGATGTGCATTTGACAGCACTAGTCCTGTAATAGCTGGAGTTTAGAAGGATGAGGGGGACATTATTGCGACTGACCAAATAGTGAAAAGCCTGGATAGAGTGGATGTGGAGAGGTTGTTTCCACTGCTGGGAGAGTTTAGGACCAGAGGGGCATAAAAGAACGGATTTTTAAAAGGGAGATGAGGAGGAATTTCTTTTGACACAGGGTGGTGAATCTGTCGAATTTATTGCCACAGACAGCTGTGGAGGGCGTCATTGGATGTTTTTAAGGCAGAGATTGACAGATTCTTGATTAGTACGGGTGTAAGGGGTTATGGAGAGAGGGCAGGAGAATGGGGTTGAGAGGGAAAGATAGATCAGCCTTGATTGAATGGCCAAATTGACGAATGAACATATCTTATGAACTTATCAGGAATGGTTCAGCAAATTTGGCCATCTCAGCTTTGGCTTGAGCGCAGAAGATTGAGGTGTAATCTGACCAAAGTATTTAAAAGGTTAGAATTACACACAAGGCAAAAATAGACTTCCAATCACTAGTATTTGGATAAATTAAAAACGAAACATAGTCAGCAGAACTAATTTGATTGATCAAATGGTCTACTCTTGCTGCAATGCTCTTGGTCCATGCTGTAAATGGAACAGGAACCATATAACCATATAACAATTACAGCACGGAAACAGGCCATCTCGACCCTTCTAGTCCGTGCCAAACACGTATTCTCCCCTAATCCCATCTACCTGCGCTCAGACCATAACCCTCCATTCCTTTCCCGTCCATAAAACTATCCAATTTATTTTTAAATGATAAAAACGAACCTGCCTCCACCACCTTCACTGGAAGCTCATTCCACACAGCCACCACTCTCTAAGTAAAGAAGTTCCCCCTCATGTTACCCCTAAACTTCTGTCCCTTAATTCTCAAGTCATGTCCCTTTGTTTGAATCTTCCCTACTCTCAGTGGGAAAAGCTTATCCACATCAACTCTGTCTATCCCTCTCATCATTTTAAACACCTCTATCAAGTCCCCCCTTAACCTTCTGCGCTCCAAAGAATAAAGCCCTAACTTGTTCATCCTTTCTCTGTAACTTAGTTGCTGAAACCCAGGCAACATTCTAGTAAATCTCCTCTGTACTCTCTCTATTTTGTTGACATCCTTCCTATAATTAGGTGACCAAAATTGTACACCATACTCCAGAATTGGCCTCACCAATGCCTTGTACAATTTTAACATTACATCCCAACTTCTATACTCAATGCTCTGATTTATAAAGGCCAGCACACCAAAAGCTTTCTTTACCACCCTATCTACATGAGATTCCACTTTCAGGGAACTGTGCAGTTATTCCCAGCAAAGATCTTAGAGCAGAGCAAAATAGGCCACTCCTGCGAAATACAATGGGCTGACGTGTAGTACGCTACGGGGGGGATCCTGGGCATTTTTCCCCGCCCATTTTAGTAACCGGAGCCTACCTGACCCGACCCGACTCGCAGTGTAATCAATGTTGCGGGGCAACAGTTTGTGTGTGTGATATAGGGTTAGATTCATAATTCTGTCAGTTCATACTTCTTGTCAAGAATAAAATTTGACTCTGGTAATTGTCTTTTTTAATGTTTTTTAAATCATTTCTTTTTAAATGGCTCACAAACAGTGTTTGAGTTGATTTTGTAGTAACCGGAACCGACCCGACTCGCGGGGTAATTGACATTGCGGGGGAAATTTTATTGTGTGATATAGGATTAGATTCATAATTCTGCCCCGGGCCGCTCACCCCCTCTGCCCCGGGCCGCTCACTCCCTCTCCCCGCTGCCCCGGGCCGCGCACCCCCTCTCCCCTGGCCCGCACCCCCTCTCCCCGCTGCCCCGGGCCGCTCACTCCCTCTCCCCGCTGCCCCGGGCCGCGCACCCCCTCTCCCCGCTGCCCCAGGCCGCCCACTCCCTCTCCCCGCTGTGGAAACAAAGATCCGATCTTTGTCCGGAAGCAAGATGGCGGAACAAGATGGCGGGGACTGGTCGCTAAAATGGGTCCTATAATCACCCATGAATCCGCCCATGAGCGTACTACACGTTTGCTTGAGAGTAACCCATCTTGCTCTGCTCTAAGATCTTTGATTCCCAGATCCCTCTGTTCACCTGCATTCTTCAATTCCCTACTATTTACCATAATAGTGGAGGGAGAGAGGGAAATGCTCCCCGGACATCGCCAAGTCTCCGCCAAGGGTGCAATTGCTCTGGAGAGGATCCAGAGGTGATTTATGAACATATTGGCAGGGCTGGAATTTTTGTTTCACTTTGAAGAAAGATTTGATAACTGGAATTGCATTCTCTGCAGCAACGGAGGTGAAGAAGACTTAGTTGAGGTGAATAATATTATGAGAATAGGACCTGTTTCGCTTAATAAAGAGTGTAAGAAGGAACTGCAGATGGTGGTTTAAACTGAGGAGAGATACTAAAAGTTGGAATAACTCAGCAGGACAGGCAGCATTTCTGGAGATAAATAATAGGTGATGTTTCGGGTCGAGACCTTCAGACTGAAGAGGTTGAAAACCAGCAATAAAACACAATGACTGGAGACGTGTGTTATCTAACTAAAGGCAGTAATCAGAATTTATTGAGGTGTCACCATAATAAATATTACAGAAATAAAAATGAATGGGGTGGCACGGTGGCGCATCGGTAGAGTTGCTGCCTTGCAGCACCACAGACCCAGATTGGATCCTGACTACGGGTGCTGTCTGTACAGTATTTGTACATTCTCCTTATGACAACATGGAAATACCAGTTTCTCCACACATCTGAAAGAAGTGCACGTTTGTAGGTTAATTGGCTTCTGTAAATTGTCCCTGGCATGTAGGGTACAACTGGTGTATGATAGATTGCGGTCGGTGTCGACTTGGCGGGCCGAAGGGCCCTTTCCATATATATGTTTTACATATATATATCTTAATTTCATTGAACCATATACGGTTGAATATGTGGCATTATTTTCATCTTGTTTATATAGTCAAAGGGTAAGGGTAATTGGTTTATTTGTGCAGAACAGTGATGGAAGTCTGACTCCTCTTGCCTTGTTTCTGTTTTTGTTTCTCTATATTTGCATAACAGCATGAATTATAATCTGATTTCCATACATGAATATACTGTCATTCATGTGCTGCACCTGTTGATCAGAGCCTGGCTCTACTGTGGAATGTAATTAGGAATGTAATTTAGCCTAACCTTATTCACACCTAATCCAATTTGAAGCATAAATGTTGCATCAAGTGTAAGCTAAAAGTATGCACCAGATTCCACCCCCCTCCCACACCCTCCACTCCCTCACTATTTCTCACTCTCACCTCTCACCCAATGTTGACAGCCCTGTAAATGTGAGGAAATATAATCCAGGAAATGTGATCTCTCTGATCTTAATATGTTTAAGTTACAGTTAAACCCTCTATTAAAATGCCATGCTTCCAAACAATACAATGCGCAATCAAAATACTCTGCACAAGTTTTAATTAAAACATTTATGTATATCTCGCAGTATTTTTAAAACATTGATTGACGCAAAAAAACAACTTGTCAGTAGGAATTCATTTTAAAGAAAGGGAATAAAAGACTTACTTGGCTGTACTCCTGAACTGTCGCTGCACTCAACCCTGTTGCAGCCATATAGGTGCTCCCAATGGTTTTAATTTTTTCCACTCCGCTGAACTTAGGCTTGGACAATAACTAGGAAACAACAGTATGTATTTTTGTTCACATCAAAATGGTTAGAGTGTAAAGGGAAGAAATTGGTGAGAGTAGAAACCTATAGTTGCCAGTGCATTACAAGCTTGCCAAGTTAAATTAAAATTACCATTTAGAATTTAATATTACATTTCATTAAGTGTACAAATAATTAAGAGAAGCTGCCATTCACTACCAGTTCACATTAGCCCTTGTTTAGGCTTGTAAGTGCCTGCCTATACAAAGGGGAAATATTTGAGCAAAATGAATGAGTGCTTGAAACTTGGGTTAGCTTGAAAAGATAATAATAATAATAATAATAATTTTATTTATAGAGCACTTTAAAAACAAACATAGCTGCAACAAAGTGCTGTACATCACTAATCATTGACAAAAAAGTTAATACACACCAAAAATAACAATCAAAAGAAATAGTAGGAAAAGACATGTAAAATAAAGAAACATCAAAAACACCACAAACAGAAGCAAAGCCTCAGGCATGGTCAAAAGCCAGGGAGTACAAATGCGTTTTAACACTGGAATGTAGATGTACTGATATTTTTTAGTTGTGGTCACCCAGTGTGTTTGAACAGAGTTGTGATAAACTGTGTGCATTGTAAGAAGAATGTAATGTTGAAAACTGGGTGCATGAAGGAAAGAAGGCAGCAGTATTTGAAATGTTGTCTACGGCTTGGTGCTTAATGTACATTAGTGAATGTAAAATCCTATCACAGATTTACGAGTAGGTTATTGTAGACTAAGGTATAGAAACATAGAAAATAGGTGCAGAAGTAGGCCATTCGGCCCTTCGAGCCTGCACCGCAATTCAATATGATCATGGCTGATCATCCAACTCAATATCCCATCCCTGCCTTCACTCCATACCCCCTTGATCCCTTTAGCCACAAGGGCCACATCTAACTCCCTCTTAAATATAGCCAATGAACTGGCCTCAACTACCTTCTGTGGTAGTGAATTCCACAGATTCATCACTCTCTGTGTAAAAAATGATTTTCTCATCTCGGTCCTAAAAGACTTCCCTCTTATCCTTAAACTGTGTCCCCTTGTTCTGGGCTTCCCCAACATCGGGAAGAATCTTCCTGCATCTAGCCTGTCCAACCCCTTAAGAATTTTGTAAGTTTCTATAAGATCCCCCCTCAATCTTCTAAATTCTAGCGTGTACAAGCCAAGTCTATCCAGTCTTTCTTCATATGAAAGTCCTGCCATCCCAGGAATCAGTCTGGTGAACCTTCTCTGTACTCCCTGGCAAGAATGTCTTTCCTCAGATTAGGAGACCAAAACTGTACGCAATACTCCAGGTGTGGTCTCACCAAGACCCTGTACAACTGCAGTAGAACCTCCCTGCTCTTATACTCAAATCCTTTTGCTATGAATGCTAACATACCATTCGCTTTCTTCACTGCCTGCTGCACCTGCATGCCTACTTTCAATGACGGGTGTACCATGACACCCAGATTTCGTTGCATCTCCCCTTTTCCTAATCGGCCACCATTCAGATAATAATTTACTCTCCTGTTTTTGCCACCAAAGTGGATAACCTCATTTATCCACATTATACTGCATCTGCCATGCAATTTCCCACTCACTCAACCTATCCAAGTCACCTTGCAGCCTCCTAGCATCTTCCTCACAGCTAACACTGCTCCACAGTTTCGTGTCATCCGCAAACTTGGAGATGCTGCATTCAATTCCCTCATCCAGATCATTAATATATATTGTAAATAGCTTGGGTCCCAGCACTGAGCCTTGCGGTACCCACTAGTCACTGCCTGCCATTGTGAAAAGGACCCGTTTACTCCTACTCTTTGCTTCCTGTCTGCCAGCCAGTTCTCTATCCACATCAATACTGAACCCCCAATACCGTGTGTTTTAAGTTTGCATACTAATCTCTTATATGGGACCTTGTCGAAAGCCTTCTGAAAGTCCAGATATAACACATCCACTGGTTCTCCCTTATCCACTCTACTAGTTACATCCTCGAAAAATTCTATAAGATTCGTCAGACATGATTTACCTTTCATAAATCCATGTATGGCAGAATTGATTGGGTTTATGGTCTGCAGCAGATGGGAGTTTTGAACTGACAAACAAATTCCATCACAGAACCTTACTCTATCCCCCGCTACCTCTGTCCCATACATCTGGCAGAAGTCAGATCTGCTTTCATGGGTGTAAACTCTTGGAAAGTGCGTTACCGGGAAGGAGTCCCTGATGCGTTGTGCCAAACATCATCGCCATTTCACTTCAACAGCCTGCAGTCCACATCTGCTCCAAGAAAAGTGAGTTTTCTCAGCAAAAGGTTTAACATCAACCATAATTTGTCTGAAGTTTTTAAAAAGATTGGTAATGGCCTACATTTGCTCCAGTCTTCCAGATAATTTAGATCTCCTGCAACTTTTGTACAGAAAAATTAGGTCTACAGAGGATGTCATCTCTCTTGTACTAAGTTTAACTTTTGATCACCTTGACAATAAAAACAATGCCAAATTGCTGTTCCTAAAAAAAACCCCAGCTCATCCTTCAACACCATAATACCAAATAAGCTCATCCCTAAATGTCTTGACCTTGGAGCCTCCATTTGTAACTGGCTTCTGGACTAGCAGACCACTGTTGGTTAGAATTTGTCCTAACATATCCTCCATTCTGACCCTTAATATGAGGCACTCAGTCCCTTGCTCTACTCCTTACATACCCATGGCTGTGTGGCCAAGTACGGCACCATCTTTAAGTTCAATGATGGTATTGTCATGGACTCGGTAGACAGAAAGCCCTTTTTCCGTGTTGTATTTCTCTATCACTCCACAGTATATGACTCGGGAATGAAGTTGCTGTGATTGATAGTGTGCAGTCAATTTCTTTGCACATTATCAGTCACAGCTGAAAAATACACCAAGTGCTGGGGTACTGAGTGGGTCAGGCAGCATCACTGGGTGAACATGAGAGAGAAAACGGGGAATTACAGACCAGGTAGTCTAACATCGGTAGTGGGGAAACTGCTAGAGTCAGTTATTAAAGATGGGATAGCAGCACATTTGGAAAGTGGTGAAATCATTGGACAAAGTCAGCATGGATTTACGAAAGGTAAATCATGTCTGACGAATCTTATAGAATTTTTTGAGGATGTAACTAGTAGCGTGGATAGGGGAGAACCAGTGGATGTGGTGTATCTGGACTTCCAGAAGGCTTTCGACAAGGTCCCACATAAGAGATTAGTATACAAACTTAAAGCACACGGCATTGGGGTTCAGTATTGATGTGGATAGAGAACTGGCTGGCAAACAGGAAGCAAAGAGTAGGAGTAAACGGGTCCTTTTCACAATGGCAGGCAGTGACTAGTGGGGTACCGCAAGGATCAGTGCTGGGACCCCAGCTATTTACAATATATATTAATGATCTGGATGAGGGAATTGAAGGCAATATCTCCAAGTTTGCGGATGACACTAAGCTGGGGGGCAGTGTTAGCTGTGAGGAGGATGCTAGGAGACTGCAAGGTGACTTGGATAGGCTGGGTGAGTGGGCAAATGTTTGGCAGATGCAATATAATGTGGATAAATGTGAGGTTATCCATTTTGGTGGCAAAAACAGGAAAGCAGACTATTATCTAAATGGTGGCCGATTAGGAAAAGGGGAGATGCAGCGAGACCTGGGTGTCATGGTACACCAGTCATTGAAAGTAGGCATGCAGGTGCAGCAGGCAGTGAAGAAAGCGAATGGTATGTTAGCTTTCATAGCAAAAGGATTTGAGTATAGGAGCAGGGAGGTTCTACCGCAGTTGTACAAGGTCTTGGTGAGACCACACCTGGAGTATTGCGTACAGTTTTGGTCTCCAAATCTGAGGAAGGACATTATTGCCATAGAGGGAGTGCAGAGAAGGTTCACCAGACTGATTCCTGAGATGTCAGGACTGTCTTATGAAGAAAGACTGGATAGACTTGGTTTATACTCCCTAGAATTTAGGAGATTGAGAGGGGATCTTATAGAAACTTACACAATTCTTAAGGGGTTGGACAGGCTAGATGCAGGAAGATTGTTCCCGATGTTGGGGAAGTCCAGGACAAGGGGTCACAGCTTAAGGATAAGGGGGAAATCCTTTAAAACCGAGATGAGAACAACTTTTTTCACACAGAGTGTGGTGAATCTCTGGAACTCTCTGCCACAGAGGGTAGTTGAGGCCAGTTCATTGGCTATATTTAAGAGGGAGTTAGATGTGGCCCTTGTGGTTAAGGGGATCAGAGGGTATGGAGAGAAGGCAGGTACAGGATACTGAGTTGGATGATCAGCCATGATCATATTGAATGGTGGTGCAGGCTCGATGGGCCGAATGGCCTACTCCTGCACCTAATTTCTATGTTTCTATGTCTATGTTTCTAACATGGACAGATGGTCTTTCGGGGACGGAAACACATACATTTCTCTCACCATCTCCCACCACTCCAGTCACCCTGCCCCTTCCCTTTCTCCGTACACTCGCCTCCCATCTCACTGATGCCCGATGCATCTCTCTCACCTCCTGATTTCCCATTTATACCCTCCCTTTCCCCTCCCCCTTTTCCCTTCCATCCCATATCCCCCATTCACTTTGCAATACACTCTTCTTTTCTTATCCCCCACCCTTTTGTCTCATTTTCATCTCCAGCCTTTGTTACTCGCCACCCATGCCTATACACCCTCCCCCCCAACTTAATGTATCTATTTATTGCTTGCCAGGATTTGCCCTAACCCACCTCTCATTTACAGCTTTCTCTCCCTACTCCATTAGTCTGAAAAAGGTTCCCGATCCAAAACGTTGTTTGCCATGTCCTCTAACACTTTGTTTTTAGCTAAAGTGGAGCAGAATGGGTTTAATAGGGGGCTTAAATTTTATTAGAATGGTATATGCATAAATGATCCATAGCAGACAGGTAGTGAATTCCTCTTGTCTCCAGCATAGTTTTGTGCAATAATATGTTGCAGAAACAAATGGTGAACATTAGTTTTAATAATAAGTAGTGAGCTAGACTTAGATTAATATCTAACAACACCAAACCATTAATTTAATAGCAACCATAATCAGTTCAAATTAAATCTAGTATAGACACAAATTGCTGGAGTAACTCAGCAGGCCAGGCAGCATCTCTGCATAGAAGGAATGGGTGATGTTTCGGTTCGAGACCCTTTTTCAGACTGAAGGAGTAGGGGGGTCTGAAGAAGTGGTTCCTATCCGCGTACCTGTCCAAATATATTTTAAATCTTAGTATCCAAGATGTCCTCTTTCTTGAGTAAATGTGGGTTCCCCCCTGCTGTCAAAGATAGATCCCTCATTCACGTTTCATCCGTGTCCCGTAGTGCTGCTCTCTTGCTCCCCTTCCCCCATACAGAACAAGGATATAACTCAGCTGCTCCTCACCTTTCACCCCACCAGCCTCCGATTCCAACATATCATTCTCCACCATGACCCCACCACCAGTCGCATCTTCCCATCCCCACCTCCTTCCATCTTCCGCAGAGACCACTCCTTCTGCAACTCCTTGGTTCACTCATGCCTTCCCACACAAACTACCCCCACCCAGGTACTTTCCCCTGCATCTGTAGGAGAGATAACATCTTCATTCCACTTACATTCCTTCCCATGGCTTCACATTTCGTAACTCTTCAATTCTTATCTCATACCTTTTATCTCTTCATCTCTGGCCAACCATCTGGTTAACACTCTCACCTGTATGCACCTATCACTTGTTAGACTTGTCCTGTTCCTTGTCCTGTTACTCCTCTCTTCCAGCTTTCTCCCACCACCCCTCCACACTCAGTCTGAAGAAGGTTCCCGACCCTGAAACGCCACTTATCCATGCTCCCGAGAGATGCTGCCTGACCCGCTGAGTTACCTCACCGCATTGTGCCTTTTGTTATTGTAAACCAATTCCTTGTTTTTACTATGCTTTCCATGGTATATCTGTAGAAATTTGTAAGATGGCCAGCTAATCTTGCAAACAAGTGCCCTTAATTTTGCACCGTGTGGATGTAAACGCAATGATCTATGCCTGTTCTGATAAGATCGATGGCACTCCAGTCATCTCATGGTGTGTCAACCTCTGACACCCGTACTAATCAAGAATCTATCTATCTCTGCCTTAAATATGTCTACTGACTTTGGCTCCACAGCTTTCTGTGGCAAAGAATTCCACAGATTCAGCACCCTCTGACTAAAGAAATCCCTCCTCATCTCCTTCGTAAATGAATGTCTATTTAAGGTGAGTTAACTTGCTATGTCAACATTGTTTCACTCCATTCAGCAGCATTTTTCTAGACCTGATTGAGCCTCTACAATGGAGACAGGCACTTTTATGATGGGGATCAGTAATCTGCACAGAGGCGATCAGCTGTAGAATTGACTGATGGATCGGTTCCTTCTGGCAGTGGTACATATTAAATATTTTTCACTTTCCCGTCTTTACTACATTTGGTGGTGGAGTGTTCACTGCAACTGAGAAATGGGGAATTGGTGATAGTTTCTGCTTTCTATCACATTATTTAATTGACCATCCAGAAGTATTTTTCTACATGCTACCAAACTAGAGTTGTTTCAAACCATTGCTACTGAGTGGACCAGTGATAGTCAAAAGTTCACAATACATCACCTGAGGCCACCCCAGATCAGTGACAAGTTTTTGAAACTGAACAATTCTTGCTTTTGTCTTTTATTAGAATTGTTTCACATTCGATTTGATGCTCAGACATCTGTTCATGAAATACTCTAGATATTGTGGAGTTGTGTTACTCATAGATACTTGTCAACAATATTTTAACTATAAATAGACTCAAAATACTGGAGTAACTCAACAGGACAGGCAGCATCCGTGAATAAAATAGATAGGTGGCATTTGCACTGAAGAAGGATCCCGACCAAAACATCACCCATCCATTTTCTTCAAAGATGCTGTCTGACACACTGAACTACTCTAGCATTTTGTGTATATCTTTGTTATAAAGCAGCATCTGCAGTTCCTTTTTTATAACATTTGATCTATGATTGTTTAGGTGGTATAATAATTTAGTTTCTAGTTAGTGATGTTCATAAAGTCTGTTATCTGTGCAGTATGCATTATATCATCTGAATATGCATCTTGCAGAATGATGTGGATGACAAGTTGCTTATCACATAATAAATAATGATGGTGCAGGGGACCTTGCCTTGAGGGAAGCTATTTTTCATTAATTTGCAGTCATGTTCATCAATGACAGACAGTGGTTGCTGAGAATCGAGTTAATGAGGGGTTATGTGAGGAACCGGATCACTGGAGGACAGCAAATGCGAACCTAGAAGAGCAGCCAGGATAAGCCATGTAATTACAGGCCAGTGAGTTTGATGTCAGTTGTAGAGAAGTAATTGGGAAAAGTTCCTAAAAAAAGAAGATTAATTTGCACTTTGAAATAAGGGATTAATCAAAGATAGCCAGCATTCTTTTGTTGGAAGGCAATTTGAACTTTTTGAAGCGGTAACAAAACGCATTGATGTGGGCAGTGTATCTGATGGACTCTACATGGACTCATTAAGATCTTTATTAAAGCCCCACATGGGAGACTCGTGCAAAACATTAGAGCCTATGGGATCTGAAGAACATTGGCAAATTGGATCCAAAATTGACGGTATTAAAAGGCAGATTGTGATGGGCGGGGGTCGCTTTTGTGGTTGGAAGTCTGTAACCAGTGGGATCAATGATGGGACCATTACTGTTTTGTTATATACAATATTGATAGTGATATGAGTAGGTATGTTGCAAAACTTACCTTCAGCGGCGCTGCAGATCTGCCACTGACGTGTGCGCGAATTTGGCGCCTTTGAGAGGGGGGCGGGTTTAAAACGCGATTTTCTCTAGGCTATTCAAATCGAGGTTGTTCAGCCTACTTAGTTGCTGATGAAAAATCGCTACGACATTAGTTCGCTGCAACTATTTTTAAACTAAATTGGTTTATTTAATTGTTATAGTAGGTTGAAAATCATCCTCTAAACCCGTGACCGCCACCAACGGGATGGATCTCATGAAGGGGACAACGCAAGGTAGGCTGTTTATTTTTACATTAAAAAGCGCTTCTTAAGATCCCTTTATACAAAATTTAAAGTTGCGAGTAGCTGATTTGGGGGCCCATTAAATCCTGCAGTATTTTTCTGGGCATATGGGGTACAAATTCACCGCAATGGGAACGTTCCAAACCATCGCGTTGCACAGGATCCCACTCGAAAGCCGATTTAAATGGCCATTAATTTACAGCAATTGAACACTAAATTCCTTCCATTTGGCCTCTAATTTAATGAAAATTAGATTTAAAAATCATGTTTTATTGTGAATATTTGTGTGAATGTTCTTTGGACACAATTTCAGGTCATCCAAGTAAGATTGTTTAATATTTGTTTCAGAATGCTTCAATCTATAATAACTGAAAATTTCTTTCAGTTCTCTTAATTTTTAATAAAGTTATGGGCTTTTGACTGTCCACGATCACAGCTTTTGTGTTAAGTCAATGGAAAATCAATAGGGAACAAGACGCTAATTTCCGAGTATGAAAATGGCCATAACTTTTTTAATACTGAAGATATGAAAGTGAATTAGGTGTCAAATTAAACTTACTTTTGTGCTTTATCTGATGGGATAAATTGCAGACTTGATTTTTTAAATCTCAAAATATTGTAACATTGCTAACATGAGTAAAGTAGATATGATTAGATTGTTTGCTGACCTAAAACAATCAAACAACACCCTTTCTATCATTACATTCTTTATCATGCATTCCAGCAATGTCCTTAATACTAATATGATAAAATGGCAGTTCCCATTTTCTTTCTCTTTTAAATAGGGGGTCACATTTGCTACCATTTAATGCACAAGAACAATTCCCGGAATTAAAGACGTTTGGAAGATAAGCCAGAGCATTCAGTTTTGCAATCGACTTCTCGAGCACTTTGATTTATTTGTACTTATTTTAAGCTCCTCATTCTCCCTAGATTAATAGTTCTTAAGTATTTCTTATGTTTCTTCTCCCTGACGACAAACAGAGTAACTTTACTCTTCTTTACTCTTCTTTACTCCATTATAAATTCTCCCATCTGTCGGAAAGGGAGGCCGCATCTGTTCTTGCTAATCTCTTCTTCTTTACTTTAGAAGCTTCCACAGTCTGCTTTTAGATTTCATACGTTTCTTTCTTTGTCAAATTTTTTGTTGCTCCTTCATTGAATCTTGAAATGCTGCTAATTATGTTTCTGTTTCAAACAAGTTTATAATGCTCTTCCACAAGAAAAGTTGTGGATGCAAATCAGCCCATCACATAACCCCCCCCCCCCCCCCCCCCCCCCCCCCCCCCCCCCCCCCCCCCCCCCCCCCCCCCCCCCCCCCCCCCCCCCCCCCCCCCCCCCCCCCCTCAACACTTAAATTTCACGCTGCCTCAGGAAGGCAGCCAACATAGTCAAGGATCACCCATTTTGGTCATCCTCCTCGCCCCTCCCCTCTCGTCAGGCAGAAGAAACAAAAGCTTGAAAGCACATTCTACCAGGTTGAGGAGCAACTTCCCCTCACATCGACCAAATGCCCCATCTACACTAGTCCCACTTGCCTGCATTTGGCCCATATCCCTCTAAACATAAACTTAACCAAATGTTTCTTAAATGTGACAGTACATGTCTCAACTACCTCCTCCGGCAGGTCATTCCGTATATCTGTCATATAGACCACATCTACAGCTCTGCCCACATCAACCTTTTTGGTCACTTCTTTAAAAAACTCAAAGGTAGATAAAAATGCTGGAGAAACTCAGCAGGTGAAGCAGCATCAATGGAGCGAAGGAAATAGGTGAATAGCGAAGGTATAGTTAAAAAAAACTCAGTCAGACAAGATCCCCTACATACAAAGCTATGCTGACTATGTATAAATCAGCCCCGGTCCATCTAAATGCATGTATATCTTACCCCTCAGAATATTCTCTTATACATTTTTAACCACAGATGTTAGGCTCACAGGCATGTAGTTTCCAGGCTTTTCACTGCAGCCCTTCTTAAATAAAGGCACACCATTTGCCACCCTCCAGTCTTCTGACATCTCATCTGTATTTAAAGATGACTCATAAATCTCAGCCAGGGCACCTGCAATGCATTCTCTAGCTTACCACAGTATCGTGGGATATATCTGATCAGGCACAGAAGATTTATCTACCTTCATACACGTTAGAATCTTCAGCACCTCCTCGACCGTAATACTGACTGCCCTCAAGACACTTTCATTGACTTCCCCAAGTTCCAGTCTTCATGCCTTTTTCCATGGTTAATACGGAAGGGAAATATTCATTGAGGACTTTGCCCATCTCCAGAGAGAGATGACCCACTTTGATTCCTGACAGTGTAGGAAAGAACTGCACTGGTTTAGATACTAAATACTGGAGTAAGTCAGCGGGACAGGCAGCATCTCTGGAGAGAAGAAATGGGTGACTTTTTGGGTCGAGACCCTTCTTCAGACTGATGTCAGGGGAGAGGGCAGTACAGAGAAAGTAAGAATGTACCGCCCACTCTGGAGACAGTAAGATTGATGGGAGAACTGGGATGGGCAAGGGGATGGAGCGAGAGGGAAAGCAAGGGCTACTTGAAGTAAGAGAAGTCAATGTTCATACCGCTGGGGTGTAAGCTACCCAAGCGAAATATGTGGTGCTGTTCCTCCAATTTGCGCTGGGCCCTCACTCTGACAATGGAGGCGGCCCAGAACAGAAAGGTTAGATTGGAAATGGGAGGGAGAGTTAAAGTGCTCAGCAACTGGGAGATCAGGTAGGTTAAAGTGGACTGAGCGGAGGTGTTCAGAAAAACAATCGCGCTTGGTCTCGCCGATATACAGGAGTTGACACCTGGAACAGCAGATGTGCTTGGAGGAGGTGAAAGTGAACCTCTGTCTCACCTGAAAATAGTGTTGGGGTCCTTGATGGAGTCGAGGGGGGAGGTAAAGGGACAGGAGTTGCATCTCCTGTGGTTTCAGGAGAAAATACCAGGGGAAATACCTAGGCAGGGGGTGGTTTGGGTGGGAAGGGACGAGTTGACCAGGGAGTTGCGGAGGGAACGGTCTCTGCGGAAATCAGAAAGGGGTGGAGATGGGAAGGTGTGGCCAGTAGTGGGATCCCTTTGGAGTTCGCGAAAATGTCAGAGGATTATATGCTGTATACGACGGCTGATAGGGTGGAAGGTGAGGACACGGGGGACTCTGTCCTTGTTACGAATGGGGGGGAGGGGGAGAAAGAGCGGAGCTGCGGGATATCGAGGGAACCCTACTCCCAATTCCTCCGTCTACGCTGCATCTGCCCCCAGGATGAGGTTTTCCATACCAGGTCATCGGAGATGTCCGCATTCTTTGGGGAACGGGGATTAGTCTCTCCCATTATAGATGATGCTTTCACTAGGGTCTCCTGGATATTCCGCAGCTCCGCTCTTGCTCCCCCTCCTGCCATTCGTAACAAGGACAGTCCCCATGGCACCAAGGAGGCATACATTATCGCTACAGATTCTCCTGTCTGCATCTCTATCTAAAGAGTCGCCTATTTCTGTTTGATATTACTCTTCCCTGCTGAGACTCAGAGCCCGGTTCGATGTCACAGCATTGCTTGGTACTGCTCCTCAACCTTGATATTTAATTCCCACCTACAGCACCCAAAACCTGTTTAAAGGGGGGTGGCCACAGTGGTCAACTCCATATCTATTTCCATTCCTTGTGGTCACCCACCATCTCACTTCCTGGACCTTGGGCATGACAATCTTGCTATATGTCTTGTCCAAGAAGCTCTCTCTCTCTCGCGGATGGTTCTGTGGTCATCCAGCTGCAGCCCTAGTTCCTTAACGTGATCCTTAGGAGCTGCACCTGGACACAATTCCCACAGGTCATAATCATAGTCAAACAGTGTGGAAACAGGCCCTTTGGCCCAACTTGCCCACACTGGCCAACAAGTCCCAGTTACACTAGTCCCACCTGCCTACGCTTGGTCCATATCCCTCCAAATTTGTCCTATCCATGTACCTGTCTGTTTCTTAAATGTTGGGATAGTCCCAGCCTCAACTACCTCCTCTGGCAGCTTGTTCCATACACCCATCACCTTTTGTGTGAAAAAATCCTTAGATTCCTATTAAATCATTTCCCCTTCACCTTGAACCTATGTCCTCTGGTCCTCGATTCCCCTACTCTGGGCAAGAGATTCTGTGCATCTACCCGATCTATTCCTCTCATGGTTTTATACACATCTCTAAGATCACCCTCATCCTCCTGTGCTCCAAGGAATAGAGACCCAGCCTACTCAACCTCTCCCTATAACTCAGACCCTCTAGTCCTGGCAACATCCTCGTAACTTTTTCTGAACCTTTCAAGCTTGACAACATCTTTTCTATAACATGGTGCCCAGGTGTAATCATCAAGGATGCCAGTAGTTTCTCTGACTTCCCACATCCTGCAGGAGGAGCTTTGTACCAACTTACCTACCATCACAACAGCAACTGAACCAAGACCGAGATAAATAAAAAAATAACAAGACTCACACACAAGAGCAGACTGTACCTTATGGTCCTATCCACCTCTGATACCCGTTATATTTGTGTTTGGCTCGAATGTACTCATATATGGCATGATCTTACTGGATAGCACACAAAAAATATGTTCACTGTATCTCAGTACATGTGATGGTAAAAAAACAATACTTCTTTATATACAGTCATTGGTTGACCATTATCAACCTTTACAATATACTTTCCCAGTGAAACACAATTAAATCACGTTAGTTTTGATTGAACAGCTCGATGTAAAATTCTGATATATAATCACTCTTCCTTGAAGTTCCCACTTCTTCAAGATTATCAACCTTTCTCAATGCACAAGATAAGATCTAAAGTAGCATGTTCCCTGATTCATTCATCAGCATGCATTCTATGAATTCAAACTCCACCTTATTGTCATGTAAATTAATGTCCTGCAATATTGTCTTCTGATTCCCTGATTTATGTCATAGCCAATGGTACAGCCACCATTTGATATCCTATAATTAACTCTTATGAATGTCATCTTCACGTTGCTGTTACTTAGCTTATTGATTCTAATTCTGTTTCATGATCTGCAAAGCCAAGAATCTCACTACAGTACTGATCTGATCCTGATAATAATGCTACCCAACTTCTGTTTCCCTGTTGCCTGTACTTCCTAAATGTCAAATATCCTGGAGCATTCAGCTCCTAGTTTTGGTTACCTTGCAACCAAAGTGGGATAACATACCACCATAGAATGGTATATCATAGAACTAGTGTGAACAGTGGACTCAGTGGACCAAACAGCTTACTATATAACCATATAACAATTACCATATAACCATATAACAATTACAGCACGGAAACAGGCCATCTCGACCCTTCTAGTCCGTGCCGAACACGTATTCTCCCCTAGTCCCATATACCTGCGCTCAGACCATAACCCTCCATTCCTTTCTCGTCCATATAACTATCCAATTTATTTTTAAATTATAAAAACGAACCTGCCTCAACCACCTTCACTGGAAGCTCATTCCACACAGCCACCTAATTCTGCTCCTAATTACAGCACGGAAACAGGCCATCTCAGCCCTACAAGTCCGTGCCAAACACTTATATAGTTTGTTTCCATGTTGTGCCTATCAATCATCTATCAACTTTTATTTAATGGCACTGAGAGCATACTTGTTCATTTCTGTTTGTGCGTTAATTTATCTATCATGTTTCAAAGTTAAGACAGTGATGAGGCATTTTGTTTCTGTCAAAGACATGGGTCTTTGGAACTCATCCTCAACTGTCACACGAAGTAGAATCTTTGAATATTTTTAAGACATAGATAGATCTTTAATAAACAAGAGGGTATCATATTAGAGATAGACATGAATATAGTGTTGAGGTCACCATCAGATTAGTCCTGATCTATTGATTAGCAGAGCAACAGTGCAGCAGAGCAGCCATGATCACATTGAATGGTGCTGGCTCGAAGGGCCGAATGGCCTACTCCTGCACCTATTGTCTATAAGATAAGGAGCCAAGTGACCTAATTCTGCTCCTAATTTACTGTATATGTTTGTATCTGTATCATTATAACTATAGGATAACACGATTCTGTTGCTTCATACTTACATCATCAAAGTCAGCAATAATTTCATTCAGTAATCGTAGACATTCTAAGCCTTCTTTATTTACATCTGATTCAGTGTAGAATTCTTTGAAATCTGGGATGGATGCAAACATGACGCAGACACAGTCATATGATTGATGGTAAAGATCCTGTCAAGCAAATGGAAAATGTGGCATTGGAAATGTTCAAGGTTATCTTTTCTCTGCTAAAACTCTACATTCAGTGTTCAGACCACGCATTTACCAAGGCTAACAACTATCATTGAAAATTTCAGCTTATGTAGGAAGTGAAAAGATATTTATGCTACATTCTTCTCACAGGCCATCACATTTTTGTTTTGCATGAATAACTTTGATTAAATATACATGTCCTTGCACTACTTTGTAAAAAAAAATGCTGTTCCTCATTGAAGGATCGAATTGTAAAATTCTCAGGAATTGTGCTGAAGAATGCATTCTTCGCTGCCCCTGATGAAGTTTCAGGCCCCTGGGGGAAAGCGGTTCTCTATCATCAGGAAGATGAGTACAAATATCTGCTTGAGTACATCTCTGGTAGCCTTCCTTGATTACAAACTTACGTCATGCTCCGCCTATTATTTGGGAGAATGTTGGGAGTATGTTGTGGAGAACTGAAAGATCCCATTCCACCTGACCCCTGCAATTATTCTTATGGAGCTTTAGCAAAGATCTCCAAAGCTATTTGCAAAAATAATTTGGGTGCTTGACTCGCCTGGACCACACATGTCAGCCTCAAGTCCTTTCAGCCTTGTGGCAACAAGATGCTCGCATGTCCATTTAACAGTACCCTCAACTGCTTGTCAGAAGAATGGACTTCCTGGACTAGAGTTTACCCACCAATGGTCATTTGACCAGTAGGCGGAAAGAGAGCTAAGTAAATGCACACAAATTAAACAAGTTTTGGCATAATTTTATGATACAGTTTACTGAGGAATCCCAACAGAAATTCTAGCTATTTCTGGTATTCATTAAATGTAACATTATAGAGTTCAATTAAAGGGAAATTACTTCAGTCCAGCAGCATAAGAACAGTTTACAGCATTTCATTGGATTAGTTACAGGGTTAGCACTCAGAAAGTTGAAATATATATTCAGAGACATGAGCTTGAATTTCAGTAAGACAGCCTATGGAGTTTAAGAAGGAACTGCAGATGCTGGAAAATCGAAGGTAGACAAAAGTGCTGGAGAAACTCAGCGGGTGCAGCAGCATCTATGGAGCGAAGGAAATAGGCAACGTTTCGGGCCGAAACGCTTCTTCAGACGGGTTCTTCTGAAGAAGGGTTTCGGCCTGAAACGTTGCCTATTTCCTTCGCTCCATAGATTCTGCTGCACCCGCTGAGTTTAGACAACCTATGGAATTTGAACTAATGATATAAATGTGAAATAAAATGCTGGTGGCAATTTTTTTTTTTTTCGATTGCCATGAGTACCCCACCCTTCAGGGAAAGGGAATTGTCCTTCAGGGAAAGAAACATGCCACCCTTAATTGCTCTGACCCATGTGCAAAATCTCTCCCACCCATATAGTTGACTTCAACTGCCTCCTCAGTTGAGGGGCAATCAGGTTACACGTTGCTAATTATAGTCACGTGCCATGCAATGAATGGAACTGATGTATTATTGGCAATGTTTATACATTCTAACATCGGTGGTGGGGAGAATTCTGGAGTCAGTTATTAAAGATGGGATAGCAGCACATTTGGAAAGTGGTGAATTCATTGGACAAAGTCAGCATGGATTTATGAAAGGTAAATCATGTCTGACGAATCTTATAGAATTTTTCGAGGATGTAACTAGTAGAGTGGATAAGGGAGAACCAGTGGATGTGTTATATCTGAACTTTCAGAAGGCTTTCGACAAGGTCCCACATAAGAGATTAGTATACAAACTTAAAGCACATGGTATTGGGGGTTCAGTATTGATGTGGATAGAGAACTGGCTGGCAGACAGGAAGCAAAGAGTAGGAGTAAACGGGTCCTTTTCAGAATAGCAGGCAGTGACTAGTGGGGTACCGCAAGGCTCAGTGCTGGGATCCCAGCTATTTACAATATATATTAATGATCTGGATGAGGGAATTGAATGCAACATCTCCAAGTTTGCGGATGACACGAAGCTGGGGGGCAGTGCTAGCTGTGAGGAGGATGCTAGGAGGCTGCAAGGTGACTTGGATAGGTTGGGTGAGTGGGCAAATGCATGGCAGATGCAGTATAATGTGGATAAATGTGAGGTTATCCACTTTGGTGACAAAAACAGGAAAGTAGACTATTATCTGAATGGTGGCCGATTAGGAAAAGGGGAGATGCAACGAGACCTGGGTGTCATGGTACACCAGTCATTGAAAGTAGGAATGCAGGTGCAGCAGGCAGTGAAGAAAGCAAATGGTATGTTAGCATTCATAGCAAAAGGATTTGAGTATAAGAGCAGGGAGGTTCTACTGCAGTTGTACAGGGTCTTGGTGAGACCACACCTGGAGTATTGCGTACAGTTTTGGTCTCCTAATCTGAGGAAAGACATTCTTGCCATAGAGGGAGTACAGAGAAGGTTCACCAGACTGATTCCTGGAATGGCAGGACTTTCATATGAAGAAAGACTGGATAGACTTGGCTTGTACACGCTAGAATTCAGAAGATTGAGGGGGGATCTTATAGAAACTTACAAAATTCGTAAGGGGTTGGACAGGCTAGATGCAGGAAGATTATTCCCGATGTTGGGGAAGTCCAGAACTAGGGGTAACAGTTTAAGGATAAGAGGGAAGTCTTTTAGGACCGAGATGAGAAAATCATTTTTTACACAGAGAGTGGTGAATCTGTGTAATTCTCTGCCACAGAAGGTAGTTGAGGCCAGTTCATTGGCTATATTTAAGAGGGAGTTAGATGTGGCCCTTGTGGCTAAAGGGATCAGGGGGTATGGAGAGAAGGCAGGGATGGGATACTGAGTTGGATGATCAGCCAATATCATATCGAATGGCGGTGCAGGCTCGAAGGACCGAATGGCTTACTCCTGCACCTATTTTCTATGTTTCTATACAAAATATTATTCTTTTTCAGCAGGCACTGATCGATTTATGGATATGTTAAACATTTAAGCTTGAACAGCACCAATTTAAATTAAAATTGGTGAAATCAAAAGTACACGAGTCATTTAATCACTGGCCTCAATAAAAAATAAGTACTATACTCTATTTTCCATGTAGGAATGCACAAAAAGCACTATGTGGATGTCTGTTCCTGCCATGACAGTAATATGATAATGTGCCATGCTTCTTTTGAAATGGTTAGAAATTGAGCCGTGAATAAATGATCCCCTTAAATAATAATGGACTAAGCAGGTGCTAACCTCCATCTCACTATATAAGTGGTTACATTGAGAACGCACTCTGGAGTACTTGTAAATTGCAATTTACAGAGTTATTCATATCAACAGTATTTTCTACCACAACATGCATAATATTATATAAAGCATTTGGAATATTAGCAACCCTTAACAACTCTGAAATAAATTAGCTGTTTTCTGCAAACAGGAATCAATATAAAATAAACCCTAACATTTCAAAAGCATGGAATCCCATATTGCCTTCTTAAAATTTTGGACTTTTTCATGAAATATTTTCATTGGATCTGGCATCACAATTACACCCTTAAATGTGTACCTGATCCTTTTTCATTCAAGTTCATGGTAAGAATTGCGTACGCACAGCCGTCTGAAGCGCATGACGTCATTTGAAGATGGACACAAAGGTGGAGTAACTCAGCAGGACCGGCAGCATCTCCGGAGAGAAGGAATGGATGACGTTTTGTGTCGAGACTCTTCTTCAGTCTGAAAAGAAGGGTCTTGACCCGAAACGTCACCCATTGCTTCTCTCCAGACGCTGTCGGTCCCGCTGAGTTACTCCTGCATTTTGTGTCTATCCTCAATTTTCTTGGCCCAGCTCTGGGTGTAGAAGTGGGGGTGGATCCGGACTGCAACGGCCGTGAGCCCCAGGCCGAGTTTGGCGATCGTTTACCTGCTTCTGCTGCTGTTGAAGGTGAGAAGTTGCGTCGCGCCAGGGTCTTGGGCCTGTCCCACTTTGGCCATCAGTTCCGCAACAGGCCGTTGGTGCGCGAAGATTTTGTTTACTGCAAGAATTTCGGAGCCCCGCGCGATGTCGGGACCAGCCCCGCACAACTCAATACCCCTCCACGCTTCTAAGTGGGACCGGCCCTGCGCGGCCATACGGTGCCTGTATGCCTCAAGCAACCACGAGGTTGCGTAATTTGCGAGCCAAGGACGCGTAAGTGGGACAGGCCCTTTAGAGTGAAAACAGGCACTTCGGCCCACGCCTACCAATGAGCACTCCTACACTAGTTCTAGGGGTAATTTACAGAAGCCAATTAACCTACAAACCTGTACGTTTTTGGAATGTGGGACAAAACCAGAGCACTCAGACAAAATTCATGCAGTTACAGGGAGAATGTACAAACTCCGTACAGACAGCACCCATAGTCACAATCAAATCCGGGTCTCAGATGTTCTAAAGGCAGCAATTCTACCGCTGTGCCACTGTGCTGCTCAATTTTATAGAGACACTTTATATGATCAGCAAACTTGGATTTATTACACTTTGTGTTTTCATCTCAATTTTTGACATAAATTGTGAATTGTTGATTGGTCAGCGTTGTTACTGTGACATCAGTAAGAGTCTGCAAACCTGAAGAAGCCCTGTTCCTACTTTCTGTTATTTGTCTACACTATACTGTCTACATTGTCTACACTCTAGATCCAGTAGGTGGCGCGACTCACGTCAGCAGCGGCCTCTGCAGCCCGTCCGCGTTTTTATTATTTTTGTCTATGTTTTTATGTAGTTTTTGTTATTTTTTGTTTGGGTGTGTGTGTGGGAGGGAGGGGGTAACTTTTAAATCTCTCCCTGCACGGTTGGGGCTGCAATGTGGAGCGGCCTCCAACAGGAGAAGACCGGGGACTCTGGTGCCGACTCACCTCACCATCGCGGAGCTGGCCGAGACCGGAGCGGGTGGAGCGGTGGTGGAGCGCTGCTGCTGCTGCGGCCCGACCTCCGGAGATTCGGAGGCTGCAACTGCGGGTCTGGCGGACGGCGGCACCAGGAGCCCGCGGGTCCCTGGAGGGAGACCGCTTTTCAGGGCTCCTGCAACGGCGACTTCTCCCGCCCGAGTTGCGGGGTTGAAGAGCTCCTGGAGCGGGGCCTGACAGCACCGCCCCCCCGGCTTGGAATGGCCGCGGGACTCTGCGAGCGCACACCGGGGGCTCTAACACCAAGACCCGGTGTGCTACCTTGCATCACCCAACGTGGCTTTAATGGCCACAGGACAATCGCCATCGCCAGCCGGGGGCTTTGACTTTGACTCTGACATGGGGGGGGGGGGGGGGGGAGAAGAGAGTGCAGACCTCCTTTGGAGAGATACGTTTTTTTGGCCTTCCATCACAGCGATGTGATGGATGTTGTAAAATGTAAATTATGTCGTGTCTTGGGTCTATTTGTTTGTAATGTATGGCTGCAGAAACGGCATTTCGTTTGGACCTCAACGGGTCCAAATGACAATTAAATTGAATTAAATTGAATTGAATATAAAAGATGTAATCATATAACAGAAATAGAGGGAAACAAAGGAACTTTGACTGGTCAATGAGTCATTGAACGTATTCGTATACCTAGTTTCTTTCTTGGACCTTTGCCCTCGCCCCCTCTCCTCGACAGAACAAGAACAGAATTCCCTGGTTCTCATCTATTGAATATACTTCGTATTCAATAGATTATGTCCTGCAATTTCTGCCAGCACCAACAAGATACCACCACCCATTCTCTCACAAGTTCATGCCATTCAGCCCATCGAGTCTAAACCATTCAATCATGGCTGATCTCAGCCTCCTAATCCCATTTTCCTGTCTTCTCCCCATAACCCTTGACACCTGTTCTAATCAAGAATTTGTCTATCTCTGTCTTAAAAATATCAACTGACTTGAATTTGTCTATACAGACAAAGATACCACAATGGGCTTCTAATGACTGCTTTAAATAATTGGCCTTATGCTGTCAGAGAGCGTTCTCCCATTTACTCGCCCAACTTCTTTGAAAGCTGGTTTGTTTTCCAGTTCTGGCAAAAGGTCCAGGGTATACAATGCCAGCTATTTGTCTTTCTACAAATGCTACCTGACCGGTTGAGTGTTTATTACGCTTTCTATTTTTATTTCAGATTTACGGCATCTGCAGTTATTTTTAAACTTTCATTTTCCCACTACAGCATTGGCTGGGTCCTTGACAACCTGTACAGGTTCATCATGTATTTAATTAATGAACGAGATTACATTCTCCCCAACAACACACAGCAGGAATCACTTTTGTCTCGCTCGGACCACTTACTTCATTTTTCCAATTCTGAGCCAAGAAATGTTCAGCCACGTGAGCAGGAAGTACGTTTTCCAGCAACACTCTGTTGAGGTTTTCCATGGTTTCTATCTCCTCACATTCTCTTTTGAATTTGTTCTTCCACAGGAAGTCTAACCTGCAGTAATATTCATTCTGTTACAAGAGGACACAGAGATAAAGAAACAATAGGCACTTATAATCCAATGAATTACACAATTTTTGAAAAAAATTCTGAGGCAAATGGAATGTATGCAATCATGCATTAGTTTATCATTGGAAAGCAGATAATATGAAACCAAAGGAAGACCATTAACAAGATGGCCTTCACCTGTGTAGTATTCTTTATGTGCAGGAGGATGTCACCAAGTATTTTGCAAGGTGCAAAGGAATTCCATGATTGAGAATTATGAAAAGAATGATGAAAAGTGACAATGCAAAAAATGTTTTGGGACTTGTTTTTGAAGCTGAATGAGAAGATAAATAAACAAGATAACCAGTCTTAGACCTAACACAGAAAATGAAAGTGCCTCTCAATAGTATAATTTGTGCACCTTAATATAAAGCATGTCTGAACAGATTGAGTTAAAGATCACTACAATTGTGTCCTTGGCTTCATATTTGCTTTATTGATCAGATGCCACTGATTATCATTTGCACAATGTCAACAGCTGTTTCAGCTGACACCTAGTCTTCCTAATTATAACCCAAGCAAGACCTGTTTTTGCTTTATTTCACTTATGTTTTGGAGGAACATAGTGCACCAAAATTATTAGGTTCTTTAGACCATAAAATGGGCAGAATACACATTCATTCTTCACGTGCAATGACCAGCTCCTCACCTTCAATGCTACATTTATATATCAATATCATTCCATCCGTAAATGACGAAATGACAATTTCCATTTAATGATACTTTAAAAATAACATTTTATTCAACATTTACATTTCCTGAATTTAATAAACAGATTGAAATTAAAAAGGCTAACAGTGACATATGAAAAATTCATTTTCATAAGCGCAATTTTAGATAAATCTATTTTCATGCTAAGTTATGTAGTGTTATGTGCGTAGAATTATGTTTGAACCAGTACAAGCCAGTGTGTGCATTTCAGCCTCAGCTGCAGTTGCCTGAGGAGGATATAAAGAGGCAATTCAGCTGACTCACCATATCCTGGGGGCATGGTGCAGGGTAAAGTGTGAAAGGCCTCACAGCAAGGAGACCTTTAAGCAGAATACTGCTGAGGAATTACCCCAGGAAACCCCTGCCCTTATTTGACAAACGAAAGGCTGGGGATGGAGATTGTCTCCGGTTGAAATTGTCATGCCTTTGAAATTAATTAGAAACAAAGAATTGCAGGTGCTTATTGATACCAAAGATAGGACAATGTGCCGGAGCAACTCAGCGAGTCAGGCAGTATCTCTGGAGAAATAGTTTCGGGTTGGGACATACCTATTTTGAACATAACAGTATAGCACATAGGAACAGAAATATCCATGCTGAACAGGATACCAAGTTAAACTAATCTCCTCTGCTTCCACATGATCCATACCACTCCATTCCCTGCATATCCATGTGCCCATTTAAAAGTCTCTTAAATGCCAGTATCGTATCTGTCTCCACCACTACCCCTGGCAACACATTCTAGGTACCAGTTTGAATAATCACTTAAATG
Source organism: Leucoraja erinaceus (assembly GCF_028641065.1). Classification (NCBI taxonomy): domain Eukaryota; kingdom Metazoa; phylum Chordata; class Chondrichthyes; order Rajiformes; family Rajidae; genus Leucoraja; species Leucoraja erinaceus. The sequence goes on along the minus strand of NC_073378.1, from coordinate 81,012,017 downwards.
TCAAGGAGGTCAACGGCGTCTAATATTGTGTAGGAAGGAAGACAGACACAAAAAGCTGGAGTATCTCAGCGGGAGGGGCAACATCTTTGGAGAGAAAAAATGGGTGACGTTTCGGGTCGAGCCCCTTCTTCAGTTATTATTGGTTCTTTATGCATTTTAATAACCTTTATAGTTATTTCTAAGCATCTTACTAACTCAATTATTTTGTCTGTTTTAACAATAAAAATATTCAAATAACGTTTTTCCTCACCTGTCTCGCCAAAACAAGAAGGGTGACAAAGAAAATGAAAAGGGAGATTGAGCCCATTGTCTTCAGATCCTTCAGCACGCCAGGCCTAGCAAAGGAGAAGGGAATGTGTATAATGCAACAATTCAAAGCTGAAACTCATCTATGACACCAGTGCAATTAAATAACTACTAAAATGACCAGATATAGTCATCACTACTTTTTCATTGATTGATCTTTGAACACAATTAATTTAATAAATTAGTAAAACAGTTTTTTGGGGGGGGGGGTTTGCTCTATCAATTTTCATTTATCCTATTTAGTCTATTATTATTTTCAAAGTGTGATATCTGCAGGAGCTGAATTGTCATGTAACAGATGTACAAGGTGTGATAAGACCACATTTGAACTATTGTGTGCAGTTCAGGTTGCCCTGCCCAAATAAAGGATGTTGCTGAGTTTGAAAGGATGCAGAAAAGATTCACTAGGATGTTCCCTGGACTTGAGGGCTTGAATTATAATGAGAGTCTACATAGACTGGGACTTCCCCCCCCTGGAGATTGAAGGCTGAAGGGTGACATTATGGAGGAATACAAAATCCTAAATGAAGCATATAGTGCTTGAGACAATAGACAATAATTGCAGGAGTAGGCCTTCAGCCCTTCGAGTTTCAATATCGAGTTTCAATATGTTTCAATAAGATCCCCTCTTATCCTTCTAACCTCCAGAGTATACAAGCCCAGCCGCTCCATTCTCTCAGCATACGACAGTCCCGCCATCCTGGGAATTAACCTTGTAAACCTACGCAGTACTCCCTCAATAACAAGAATGTCCCTCCTCAACTTAACTGCAGATCAAACCCAGACCAAAAGTGCACACAATACTCAAGGTGTGGTCTCACTAGGGCTCTATACAACTGCAGAAGGACCTCTGTGCTCCTATAGTCAACTCATTTGTTATAAAGGCCAACATGCCAATCGCTTTCTTCACTGTCTGCTGTACCTTTCATTGACTGGTAGAAACATAGAAAATAGGTGTAGGAGTAGGCCATTCGGCCCTTCGAGCCTGCACCGCCATTCAATATGATCATGGCTGTTCATCCAACTCGGTATCCTGTACCTGCCTTCTATCCATACCCCCTGATCCCTTTAGCAACAAGGGCCACATCTAACTCCCTCTTAAATAGAGCCAATGAACTGGCCTCAACTACTTTCTGTGGCAGAAAATTACACAGATTCACCACTGTGAATTTTTTTTTCTCATCTCAGTCCTAAAAGATTTCCCCCTTATCCTTAAACTGTGAACACTTGTACTGGACTTCCCTAACATCGGGAACAATCTTCCTGCATCTAGCCGGTCCAACCCCCCTTAACAATTCTGTAAGTTTCTATAAGATCCCCCCTCAATCATCTAAATTCTAGCGAGTACAAGCCAAATCTATCCAGTCTTTCTTCATATGAAAGTCCTGCCATACCAGGAACCAGTCTGGTGACCCTTCCCTGTACTCTATTTATGGCAAGAATGTATTTCCTCAGAATAGGAGACCAAAACTGTACGCAATACTCCAGGTGTGGTCTCACCAAGGCCCGGTACAACTGCAGTAGAACCTCCCTGCTCTTATACTCAAATCCTTTTGCTATGAATGCTAACATACCATTTGCTTTCTTCACTGCCTGCTGCACCTGCATTCCTACTTTCAATGACTGGTGTACCATGACACCCAGGTCTCGTTGCATCTCCCCTTTTCCTAATCGGCCATCATTCAGATAATAGTCTACTTTCCTGTTCTTGCCACCAAAATGGATAACCTCACATTTATCCACATTATACCGCATCTGCCATGCATTTGCCCACTCACCCAACCTATCCAAGTCAACTTGCAGCCTCCTAGCATCCTCCTCACAGCTAACACTGCCCCCCAGATTTGTGTCATCCGCAAACTTGGAAATGTTGTATTCAATTCCGTCGTCCAATTCATTCATATATATTGTAAATAGCTGGGGTCCCAGCACTGAGCCTTGCGGTACCCCACTAGTCACTGCCTGCCATTCTGAAAAGGGCCCGTTTATTACTAATCTTTGCTTCCTGTCTGCCAGCCAGTTCTCTATCCACATCAATGCTGAATCCCCAATACCGTGTGCTTTAAGTTTGTATACTAATCTCTTATGTGGGACCTTGTCGAAAGCTTTCTGGAAGTCCAGATACACCACATCCACTGGTTCTCCCCTATCCACTCTATTAGTTACATCCTCAAAAAATTCTATAAGATTCGTCAGACATGATTTACCTTTCATAAATCCATGCTGACTTTGTCCAATGATTTCACCACTTTCCAAATGTGCAGCTATCCCATCTTTAATAACTGACTCTAGCATTTTCCCCACTACCGATGTTAGACTAACTGGTCTGTAATTCCCTGTTTTCTCTCTCCCTTCCTGTTCAAAAAGTGGGGTTACATTAGCTACCATCCAATCCTCAGGAACAACTCCAGAATCTAAAGAGTTTTGAAAAATGATCACCAATGCATCCACTATTTCTGGGGCTACTTCCTTAAGCACTCTGGGATACAGCCTATCTGACCCTGGGGATTTATCGGCCTTTAATCCACTCAATTTACCTAACACCACTTCCCGACTAACCTGGATTTCACTCAGTTCCTCCATCTCATTTGACACCCGGTCCCCTGCTATTTCCGGCAGATTATTTATGTCTTCCTTAGTGAAGACAGAACCAAAGTAGTTATTCAATTGGTCTGCCATGTCCTTGTTCCCCATGATCAATTCACCTGTTTCTGGCTGCAAGGGACTTACATTTGTTTTAACTAATCTTTTTCTCTTCACATATCTATAAAAGCTTTTGCAGTCAGTTTTTTGTTCCCTGTCAGTTTTCTTTCATAATCTATTTTCCCTTTCCTAATTAAGCCCTTTGTCCTCTACTGGAATTTCTCCCAGTCCTCTGGTATGCTGCTTTTTCTGGCTAATTTGTGTGCTTCATCTTTTGTTTTGATACTATCCCTGATTTCCTTTATTATCCACGGATGCACTACCTTCCCTGATTTATTATTTTGCCAAACTGGGATGAACAATTGTTATAGTTCATCCATGCGATCTTTAAATGCCTTCCATTGCATATCCACCGTCAACCCTTAAAGAATCAATTGCCAGTCTATCTCGGCCAATTCACGTCTCATACCCTCAAAGTTGCCTTTCTTTAAGTTCAGAACCCTTATTTCTGAATTAACTATGTCACTCTCCATCCTAATGAAGAACTCAACCATATTATGGTCACTCTTGCCTAAGGGGCCACGCACAACAAGACTGCTAACTAACCCTTCCTCATTACTCAATACCCAGTCTAGAATAGCCTGCTCTCTCGTTGGTTCCTCTACATGTTTGGTTAGAAAACTATCCCGCATACATTCCAAGAAATCCTCTTCCTAAGCACCCCTGCCAATTTGATTCACCCAATCTATATGTAGTGTGAAGTCACCGATTATAACTGTTTTACCTTTGTTGCACGCATTTCTAATTTCCTGTTTGATGCCACCCCCTACTCCACTACTACTGTTAGGTGGCCTGTACACAACACCCACCAGCGTTTTCTGCGCCTTAGTGTTTCGCAGCTCTACCCATATCGATTCCACATCCTCCAAGCTAATGTCTTTCCTTTCTATTGCGTTAATCTCCTCTCTAACCAGTAACGCTACCCCACCTCCTTTTCCTTTCTGTCTATCCCTCCTGTATATTGAATATCCCTGGATGTTCAGCTCCCAGTCCTGGTCACCCTGGAGCCATGTCGCCGTGATCCCAACTATATCATATTCATTAATAACTATCTGCACATTCAACTAATCCACCTTATTAAGAATGCTCCTTGCATTGAGACCAAAAGCCTTCAGGCTTGTTTTTACAACACTCTTACCACTTATACAATTATGTTGAAAAGTGGCCCTTTTCGGTTTTTGCCCTGGATTTGTCTGCCTGCCACTTTTACTTTTCACCTTTGCTACCTATTGCTTCTACCCTCATTTTACATCCCTCTGTCTCTCTGCTCATGCTCCCACCCCCCTGCCACATTAGTTAAATCCTCCCCGACAACACTAGCAAACACTCACCCAAGGACATTGGTTCCATTTCAACCCAGGGGCAGACCGTCCTGTTTGTACTGGTCCCACCACCCCCCCCTGGTTCCAATGCCCTGGAAATTTGACCCCCCCCCCCCCCCCCCCCCCCCCCACCCTTTGCAGCATTTTTCAAGCCACGTATTCATCTGCAATATCCTCCTATTTCTACTCTGACTAACATGTGGCACTGGTAGTAATCCAGATATTATTACCTTTGAGGTCCTACATAAGTTTATCTCCTAGCTTCCTAAATTCACCTTGTAGGACCTCATCCCGTTTTTTACCTATATCGTTGGTGCCAATATGCACCACGACAACTGGCTGTTCACCCTCCCCATCCAGAATGTTCTACAGCCGCTCAGAGACATTCCTGACCCTTGCACCAGGGAGGCAACATACCATCCTGGAGTCTCGTTTTGCGACCGCAGAAACACCTTTCTATTCCCCTTACAATTGAATCCTCTATTACTAAAGCCCTTCCACTCTTTTTCCTCCCCTCCTGTGCTGCAGAGCCACCCACGGTGCCATGAACTTGTCTGCTGCTGCATTCCCCTGATGATCCATCTCCCCCAACAGTATCCAAAATGGTATACCTGTTTAGGAGGGAGATGACTGCAGGGGACTCCTGCACTACCTGCCTACTGCTACTCTGGCTATTGGCCACCCGTTCCCTTTCTGTCCGCTTAACTTTTACCTGCGGTGTGACCGACTCACTCTATGTGTTATCCACGACTTTCTCAGCATTGTGGATGCTCCAGTATGAATCCAACTGTAGCTCCAACCGTTCAATGCGGTCTGCCAGGAGGTGCAGCTGGACACCCTTCCTGCACACGTAGTCACCAGGGACACCGACAATATCCCTGATCTCCCACATGTTGCAGGATGAACAATGATGAACAAGGACCCCCAGATCCTGTTGTACTTCCCCTTTTCCCAACTTGACACCATTTAGATAGCAATCTGCCTTCCTGTTTTTGCTACCAAAGTGGATAACCTCACATTTATCCACATTAAACTGCATCTGCCATGCATCTGCCCACTCACCCAACCTGTCCAAGTCATCATGCATTCTCATAGCATCCTCCTCTCAGTTCACACTGCCATCCAGCTTTGTGTAATCTGCAAATTTGCTAACGTTACTTGTATTCCCTTCATCTAAATCAGTGACGTATATTGTAAATAGCTGCGGTCCCAGCACCGAGCCTTGTGGTACCCCACTAGTCACTGCCTGCCATTCTGGAAGGGACTCGTTAATCCCTACTCTTTGTTTCCTGTCTGCCAACCAATTTTCTATCCATGCCCACTAATCTCCTATATGGGACCTTATCAAATGCTTTCTGAAAGTCCAGGTACACTACATCCACTGGCTCTCCTTTGTTCATTTTCCTAGTTACATCCTCAAAAAATTCCGGAAGATTCGTCAAGCATGATTTCCCCTTCGCAAATCCATGGACTCGGACTGATCCTGTCACTGCTATCCAAATGTGCCGCTATTTCATCTTTTATAATTGACTCCAACATCTTCCCCACTACCAATGTCAGGCTAACTGGTTGAATAGTTTATCTTTTTTCCCCAGGGTATAAGAGTTGGGAACTAGAGGGCATGGGTTTAGGGACACATATGAGCAAGGTAATAGTTTAGTTAAGAGTAGGGTCATACAGCATGGAAACAGGTCCTTCGGCCTATGCCGACCAAAATGCCCCATCTACACTAGTCCCACTTGCCCACGTTTGGCCCATATCCCGCTAAACCTTGCCTATCCACGAACCTCTCTAAATGTCTTCTAAATGTTAAAGGACCTGCCTCAACTACATCTCCTGGTAGCTTGCACCACTATCTGTGTGGAAAAGGTTGCCCTTCAGGTTCCTATTAAATCTTGCCCCTCTTATTTTAAATCTATGTCCTCTGGTTCTTGATTCCCCTACCCTGGGTAAAAGACTGCACATCTACCCTATTTAATCCCCTCGTGAGATCACCCCTCATTCTCATGTGCTCCAAGGAATAAAGCCCTCGCCTGCTCACCCACTCCCTATGACTCAGGCCCTCGGCCCTGGCAACATGCATGTAAATCTTCTCTGCACTCTCTCCATCTTAATATCATCTTTCCATTAGCATGGTGACCTAAACATTTTTAACCATGATTTTTTTTCAGCTTTTCCTTTCTATGGATTTTTGACGAAGCATGAGAACAAAAAAATGATGAAAAGAGTAGGCTGCAAAATGTGAGTGGAATGAATTGTATCTGAAATAATTATTTAATGGAGCAAAGGCAATAAAAGAAGGTTTATTCTAATTTATTAACCTTTTGAAAGGTTGAGTGGAGAATTGATACATATTCTGGGTGGAGAGACAGTGACAAGGGGTCATGAATTTTAAAGCCTTTGTCAGAGTGAAAAGAAACATGAGAGAGATTTGTTGGGGGTAAGCGATTGAGGCATCCTTTGTATTGCCACTGCATATTTGAATCTGCCCTTTCACTGGAAAAGTACATAAACATATTAACCATAGAAGGAAAGGCTAGAAGGGAGAACTATGCAGAAGATCAGTCACACATTACTATATGGCTATATTTAAGAGGGAGTTAGATGTGGCCCTTGTGGCTAAGGGGATCAGGGGGTATGGAGAGAAGGCAGGTACGGGATACTGAGTTGGATGATCAGCCATGATCATATTGAATGGCGGTGCAGGCTCGAAGGGCCGAATGGCCTACTCCTGCACCTAATTTCTATGTTTCTATGTTTCTATTACGCCACCCAAAAATTGGCAGACATGATTGCTGAAACAAACTTTATATGCTGTAATGCCTATGGTTCAGTGGTTTTGTTATGATAGCCAATAAGAAAAACAGCGCGCAATTGTAGAGAGCACCGTAAAGAATGTACCTGTCTATCTGAACAGTTGTGTATAGCATCCTGCTATAGTCATCAAAGAGTGAGGCATGGGTTTGCAGCAGGATAACGTTGTAAACCACCACAGCAATCAGCATCAGCAGCATTTTCAGCTCGTAGTTCACTCGCAGGAACACAGAACATGACATCAATCCCAGAATGCAGCTGTACAGGAAGTACTGCAGCAGAAAAGTAGCCCAAATGAAATTTGAAACTTTATTGTAATAAACTCTATTAAGATTAACGTACTTTTCTAAAAGTCACAATATGTCTTTTTTTGTCTGGTGAAAAAAATCCTCTTGAAAATCAAAACATGTACTGCAAATTAAGAATATCAGAACTTTGTCTAAGCATTGCACAATGTAAAAGGTTTCTTGTACAAAATCCCAGAAGATAAACAGTATATTGTAACATGATCTCCAAAGACTGTATGAAGGGACATTAGATTGATACAATAAATCCAGCAAGCAGGACTTTTTTTTCAAGCAGATCTGATTAGATAGTTAAAATGATGTACAAACCACACTCTGCTTTGATGACTACTAAATTAATTGAGTTGTAGGGAACCCATGTATAAGTTACATAAACCTAGAATATTTTATGGCAAAGTTTCTCCTTTTCATGGGAGATTGGAAATCGTTGCCTACACACACGGTGAATGTGGATTTATTGCAAACGTTCAAGGGAGCAGGAGGAATCCATAGTTATCAGCATGTGCAATATGGTGGTGGGAGGCAGTAAGTGAAGTTGGAAGTGGTCATGGTGTGTGTGTGTGTGTGGAACTAGCATTAACTGCCTTTAGAAATTAAGGAACATTTCCCAGTTCCATCTGCCAGCACAGTCCTACCCCTCACAATTATTCAACGTTGAGATGACTTACATATTTAAAAAAATTCTAGCTGAGACATTACACAATTACTAACTAAAGAAAACAGTTAGGTTACCAATTGCACCACAACAGTTTTATATGGGAAAGTTATAGTGGTTCAACTGATCTTTTCTGGTCTACATTTATGATAAATATGCATGGTGTACAAGTATGTGTTCATTGTAAAAAGCTTTTGCTAAAAATGTGTAGTGGAAACATGCTTTATAAAAGATTATTAAAGTTGCAAAAATATATTACCGATTCACAAATAAACTAACAGCTACTATGTTTCACTTGTTAAAATGAATGTCTGAAAGGTTCGTACAACACCATGATGTCTCATGATCTACATTAGTCAAAGGTAACAATAAGCTGACATTGACATGTTTATTGCTGTACTATGGTGAACATCAATCCTTCAGATAACATCAATCAAAGCTTCAAAGCTAAAATGTAAAAAAAAGATGATAGGTTAAATTCCACTGTATGGGTGCTTTGGTGTCACTTAATCATAAAGTATTTAATTGCATGTTCCTATAGGGTGATTTCAGCGGAAGTGAATAGCAGACATTTGCCGTGGAGATTTAAAGATCCAAAATATCGGGAATTATCGCGTTTGCTCGCTGAATTTCATCAAAAGTAAGGCATTATTGACTTACTTTTGATGAAATTCAGTGAGCAAACGCGATAATTCCAGATATTTTGGACCTTTAAATCTCCACGGCAAATGTCTGCTGTTCACTTCCGCTGTTTTTCCACCTTCAGTTCCCTCTTGTAATTACCTTACTTTTTATCTTTTTTTTTGCCTGAAAATTTAGGTTGCTGTGCTTCACGGTCACCCCGACTAGCACAGAAAATTACAGCTCAAAAATCGGCCGTTTTCTATGTTTTTAACGGGTGTGAAAGTGCGTGTTTCCCCATTCACTAACATGTACCGAAGTGACATTTGTCCTCCAGTTAAAATTTTCGGTCACGTGAGGGGGATCTACGCTCATTTGACCTTTGAGAAATCACCCTATAACATTTGCTGACTTGGCTTTGTTCATTAAAATTCCACCTTGAGGCCAAATATGATTAGTTTGGAAAATATTCTATAGCCATGCTTTATCCATAAACATAAAGCTGGTTTGCGAAGTTTCAGATCGTCAGGTAAGTTAGTAAGTAAGTTCATTGGCCAAGTATTCACATACAAGGAATTTGCCTTGGGGCTCCGCCCACAAGTAACAACATGACCTACAGTGACAGTTACGAATGACTCAGACAACACTAAACATTAATAATAATAAGACATTAATGATAAAACACCATTGATCAAGCATGTGAACCAACAAAATACCAGATCAAAGGGAGGCTACAGAATTACAAAACCTGTTTTTATGTCTGGCTGTGGCAGCTTTGACAGTCTGGAGTCACCTTCCAGAGGCCAGGGTGAGAGGGGTCAGAGATGATCTTGCCCGCTCACTTCCTGGCCCTTACAGTGTACAGTTCATCAATGGAGGGAAGGTTGCAGCCAATTACCTTCTCTGCTGATCGGACAATTCGCTGCAGCCTCCAGGTGTATTGCTTGGTGGCTGAGCCAAACCAGACCATGATGGAGAAGGTGAGAACAGACTCTACGATGGCCGTGTAGAATTGTGCCTTTGTGACTGTGGAGTCGATGGTAGCCCCCCATTTAAGGTCCTTGGAGATGATGGTTCCCAAGAACTTAGAAGACTCCACAGATGTGACTGTGGTGTTGTTGATGGTGAGTGGGGTGAGGGGAGGGGGAGCCCCCCCCCCTCCCCTCACCTTCCCTTTGCATACAAAGATCCTGAATGAACTGCAACATAGATAACGCTGACACTTTATTGATCAACCTGCCTTGCAACTAAATATGGAGTGGTAAATTAATTAAGCATCATCAAGTTATGAATCAATACATTCTGATGCAAGGTCATTAGTCTATAATGTAACTCTGTTTCTCTCTACACAGCTGCTGCCTGCACCTGAGAATTTCCAGTCGTTTCTTTTTTTTAAATTTCAAAATAGACCTTATTCATGTAATAAATATATACATTACATGAGCCGTGCAACAAATTCATCCGATATTTTCGGAGGCTATACAAATTATTCAAAACTGTCTACATACATTGCTCAAATTTCACAAATTTATCTCCCACCCTTGCCACTCATGTGGCCCACTGGCGTGGGATCCATTCGTTTATTTTGAGGGGTGTCTCCACCACACCCTGCCCCCCATGTCCAGCAGCGGAAGGATCCTAGACTGTGGTTCTCCCCCACCGAGCCTTGTTGTTGGCTGCACCGAGCGTCAGTGCGTCCCTCAGCACGTACTCCTGCAGTCTGCAGCGGGCCAGTCAGCAACATTCCCCGACGGACATCTCGCTCTGCTGGGTGGTCAACAATGTTCGGGAAGACCAAAGAGCATCTTTCACTGAGTTGATGACTTTCCAGCAGCACTCGATGTCAGTCTCTGAATGCATCCCTGGGAACAGTCTGTAAATCACAGAGTCCTCTGTGACGGAGCTGTTCAGTATAAAACGTGACAGGGACCATGGCAGACCTATACAGACTATCTTTGTGAATCCACACTCTGCAAAGAGGTGGGCAACTGTCTTCTCTACATAGCAGCCGTCCCGAGGGCAGCATGCGCTAGTAGTGAGGTTCCGACGGATCTGACTGGGTAGACTCCCCTCACCGCCAGCCATGCCAGGTCTTTGTGCTTGTTGGTGAGTTCTGGCGATGAGGCATTTTGCCAGACAAGGTGGGCAGTCTGCTCTGGGAACCACACCACAGGATCCACGGAGTCCTTTCCCTGGAGTGCCTGCAGGACGTTCCGTGCTGACCACTGCCCGATGGACTTGTGGTCAAAGGTGTTGGTCTGGAAGAACCTTTCCACAAATGACAGATGGGGCGGCAATGTCCAGCTGACTAGCGTGGCATCTCGCCAGGCCCATCCTTCGCAACACCGGGGACAGGTAGAACCTCAGCAGGTAATGACCCAGTGCCCACGTGCCTTGGCTCTACACTCCGCCTGATGAAGCTACACACAAAGGTGGCCATCAGGGTGAGGGCGACGTTGGGCACACTTTTACCCCCGTTGTCTGCCAGCTTGTACATTGTGGCCCGTCGCACCCGGTCCATCCTCGACCCCCAGATGAACTGGAAGACAGCTCGGGTGATCCCTGTGGCATAGGAGGGAGGGACAGGCCACACTTGTGCCAAGTACAGCAGCCCCGAGAGCACCTCACACCTAATGACCAAATCTTTCCCCGTTATGGAGAGGGAGCGTTGCTTCCACAGCTCCAGTTTCTTCCCCACCTTGACTATCCGCTCCAGACAATTCTTGTCACATGCCTCAGCCCCCGAACCAGATCCCCAGCACCATCAAAAAGTCAGGCTTGATGGTGAAAGGGACGGAAGATCGGTCGGGCCAGTTTCCAAAAAGCATAGCCTCGCTCTTCCTGCGTTTCACTCTGGCTCCCGTGGCCGACTCAAAATGGCCGCAGACGCTAATCAATCTGCGGACCGACCCTGGATCCGTGCAGAAGACGACGGCATCGTCCATGTACAGGGAAGTTTTGACCCGAGTGCCCCCAGTGCCTGGCAATGTCACTCCTCTTATGCTCGCATCCTTCCTAATGGACTCGGCAAAAGGTTCAATACAGCAGACGAACAAGACAGGGGAGAGAGGGCAACCCTGCCTGACTCCAGACCTGACGGGGAAGCTGTCTGAATCCCACCCATTGAAATGGACTGCACTACAGATATCGATGTAGAGCATTTGGATCCAATTCCTGATTCCCTCCCCAAATCCCATTTTGGAGAGCACGTCCCTCATGTTACGTGTGCGATATCCTGTCGAAGGCCTTCTCCTGGTCCAAGCTGACTAGGCAGGCATCCACCCGTCTGTTCTGCACGTAGGCAATGGTATCTCTCAGCAGCGCCAGGTTGTGTCTGAGATTTTCCTGCCAGGTACAGCACAGGTTTGATCCGGGTGGATCATCCGTTCCAGAGCAGACTTGACCCGGTTGGCGATGGCCTTAGACAGGATCTTATAATCAACTCTCAATAATGTGATGGGTCTCCAATTTCTTATATCCTTTCATCTCCCCCTTCTTCTTGTAGATTAGGGTGATGCTGCACTTCCTCATAGAGTCTGACATGCTGCCGGCTAGAAGCATGTCGTTGTACACTTCCAGCAGGTCTGGGCCCACCCAGTCCCACAGAGCCGAATACAACTCGGCCGGTAAGCCATCGCTTCCGGGAGTTTTATTCGAGTCAAAGGAACGGATGGAGCCAGTCAGCTTCTCTAGGTTCAGTGGTTGGTCCAGAATCTCCTGCTTGCTGTCCTCCAAGACCTCCGTGATAGAGGACAGGAAGTTCTGGGAGGCGGTGCTGTCTGTGGCCTTTCTGTCGTACAAATCCGTGTAAAAGGATTTGCAGATCCTTGGCATATCCGTCTTTGAGGATGTTACCGAGCCGTCCTCTTCCTTAAGGCTGTTCATCACAGAGCTCCCCCTGTGAACCTTATGGAAGAAGAAGCGTGAGCACATCTCATCCTGCTCCACGTGGCGGACATCTGGATCGCAAGATGATCTTGGAGGATTCAGAGGTAAAGAGCCGAGCTTGCCGGCCCTTCAATTCTCTAAGTTCCTCCCTCACATCCACCCCTCTCGACTGCAGAAGGAGCAGTTGCTGCAAATCTGTCATGAATTGACACAATTCCCTCTGACTCTGTCTTGCTCTCTGCACCCCTTTAAATATGAAGAACCTTTTGATGTTCACCTTGTTTGCTTCCCACTAGTGTGTCGGGGAGTCAAAGAGGGGCTTCACAGTTCTCCAACATGCGTAGTCCCTCTTTAGCTCCTCAATGATCTCTGGGGTCAACAGCTTCACATTTAACTTCCACGTCCCTCTGCCTGCCTTCCGGTCCTCCTGTAGGTGACAGGAAGCCTGAAGGAGGCAGTGGTCAGAGAAGAAGTGAGGCTGGTGTGGCTGACCGTGATGGCCTTCGACGTGAAGAGGAAGTCTATCCGGGACCGGACTGAACCGTCCGATCTCGACCAGGTGAACCGCGGCTGGGACCCGCCTGCAGGGTCGCTGAAGGCGTCGTGCAGCTTTGCGTCTTTGACCGTCTCAATCAGGACCTTGGAGGTGCTGTCCCGTCTGTTGTCAGCACTGCCGGATCGTCCAGCCGTACCAATGATATAGTTGAAGTCACCGGCCAGAACGAGTTGCCGGGATGTGGCCAGCAGCGGTGGAAGCTGCTGGAGAACGGCCAGCCGCTCGCTCTGCATGGGTGAGGCGTGCACATTAATCAGCCGGAGTGGAGAACCACGGTACATTACATCCACCACGAGGAGACGTCCCCCAACCACCTCCCTGACCTCAGTGAATTTCCTGTAGTTTCTGTTTTCATTCAGAGACCACGAGCAGCCACATATTAATAAGTGATACAAAAGAAGATAAATCAGTGAACAGAAAATCACCTTTTGGAAAATGGGCCAAAGTTTGATGCCTGTCATTATTAGAGAATTGGATAGCAGTGAATTACCAGACGTTGAAACACCAGCAAAAACAAAACTTAAGTGAAGAATTGTTGAAAAATATACAATAAACTCAAAGCAGCTGACACATAGAAACATAGATGATACATAGCTGACACATAAATGATCGGCACAGGATTGGGCACTAGTAACAATAAATGAAAGGATTCTTGGGAATATAAATTAATGATGCATCAGCTGTTACTAAATTCATATGCTTGCAAGCATGCCTATAATTATTGAACGCTCAGAAACAATAAATTGATGCAAAGTGTACCTCATTGAACTAATGAATTCACAGCTTTCACGCAACAAATCAAGAAAAGTAATGGAAGAGAAAACAGCAGTAAAGAATTAATGTTGCGATGTGCATAGTAGCATCTCAGTTCTAGCATGCACATGAACACAGGCCCAGGCACGCTTCTATGCATAAATCTTTGAAAGTGGCACGAGAGAGCAGTTCGAAAAGCATCTGGGCATCATAAATAAATAGACTAACTACTAAAGATGGGAATTTATGTGGAATCGTTATAAAACACTGTTCAAGTTATAAATTGAGTACTGAGTATTGTCCCCAACTCGGATCAGCACATTTTAGGTCCTAGTGTGAATACTGAAAAACAACCCATTCAATTGCTAGATTGGAGACTCCATGGAACAAAGAAGATCAATAAAAGATTTGACAGAGGAGCACCAAATCACAATTGATTTGGATAGGATAAATGGACAGAATCTGATCCCAGTATCATCAAGGGCCATATATTTTGTTTTAAGTGATGGGCTAAAGATACAGAAATGTGGAACAGATAACAGGGTTAGATGAATCATGGAATCCCAATTTCCAAATGGATTAGAGTTTTCCAAAGGGTTGGGCAGTAATTGAAGAAAATAACTTGCAGGCCAAATAGAAAAACTGGGGGAATGGAGGGAAGGAAACTGACTGCACGAAGACAATGGACAGAATAACCTTCTTCCATCCTTAACAATGTTAAGAATTTAAGTCTATCAATCAGTGATGACAACAGCAAGTGTGGTAACAAAACCAACAGGCATACCAGTAAATTAAAGATTCAAACAGTAGCAGACATCACAAGTTGGATCCTAATCAAATTAATGAAGCAGTGGTATTGTAAAACTAGTCAATCAGTACAGACTATTTAATGGAAAATGGGCACAGGGAATGAATGGTATTTTTGGCAGAAATTATGTTTTAATTCCTATGTCAACGACAGCACATAAAATAAGAATTAATGAAGTAGAAGGGATCAGTGTTTAGTTCATTTATGAAGCGATGGGTACAGCAGAAAGAATCAATAAACTAATAAAGCAAATTAAAGCATCCTATCTACAGAATCAAGGAAATAAATGAAAAATACAGAGATAAAAGCAGATGCCAGATTCTGGAGCAAAATATAAGTATCTGAGGAACTCAGACACCATTTCAGAGGGAAATGAACAGTAGATGCTTTGGGTTGGGACCCTTCATTTGAGCTGAAAAAATAACGGGGAAATAGCCTGTAGAAAAAGGTGGGGGATAGGAGTGGGGCAATAACTGGCAAGTGGTTGGTGAATCCAGGTGAGGAAGGTTAGTCAGATGGGGTCAGGTTGGGGGAGGGAAGGGTGAAGATAGTGACAGAAGATGTGAGGTGACAGGTGGGACAAGAAAGGGTTACACATGATGGAATCTGATTGGAAAGGAGAGTGAAGCATGGAACCAATTAAGGGAGGTAGGATGCGCAGATGGGAAAAGTGAGGGGTGGGGACCCAGTAAACGAGTGTGTAGGTGATAAACAGATGGAGTGGATGGGCAAGGTTTCAAAGGAGCAGTGCGTATATTTTGGGTGGGTGGGGAGTAAAGGGGCTGTCTCACTGTGGCGACATAATCTGTGAGTTTAGAAGAGCTTGCAGCATGGTTGACACGTGGTCCTAGGAGGTCCTATGAGGTCACTGGAACTCTCATTCAAGGGAAGTTCCTGCATACTCGCAGCCTCAGTTTGGTCGAGGAAAATTTTCAGCATGTGGAAAATTTTTCCGCGAGTAAAAATTGGTCAGCATGGTTCTTTTGAACTCGTAGTACAGTGGAGTGTAGTTACAGGCAGTCGAGGGCAGCCGTAGGCAATCTCCTTCGCTGACCGGGCATTTTAATTGACTCATTGGAGTTTTCAGGACCAAGGAAAACCGACTGGTAATGTAAAATGCCCGCTAAACTTTATTATAAGTTGTCTGGCTTCTTAAAAAAAGTGTCTTCATTCCTTCTCCCCCCCCATTCTCTCCCCTTCTCTCTCTCTCTCCCCCCCCCCCCCCCCCCCCCCCCCCTCTGCGCTCTCTAAAGGACTTACCGTACACTGTGCAGCCGTCTTATACCTTTTTTTGTTCATCGCGGGTGTGAATTTCAGACAGCGCTCCCCCGCTTTCCCTGGCCCCCCAAAGCCTTTGCAAAGTGTGTGTGTGCGGTCGGTCGATCCAGCACGTGGTTTCATCGCTGACGGTCGATCCAACTCGAGGTTTTTCAGGCGAGTGCCCTCGAGCTTGAAGGTCGAAGACAGTCGCTGAAAGGTCGCATCAGTGGGACAGGCCCTTAAGCGGTGGAAAAGAGTGTGAGTGTGAAAGAACTGAGGCAGATCAGAAGGAGAGAGAAAGGGACAATGGGGAGGCAGCTTACCTGAAATTCATCAATTTAATGTTCATGTCATCAGGTTGTAGATTAACCAGATGGAATATTAGGTGATGTTCCTCTAATTTGTGTTAGGCCTCAGCCTGGCAGTGGACAAGGCTGAGAATGGGCAGGTTAGTGTGAAAATTAGAAGAATTCAAATGGTTTACACACTGAAACTTCAGTTGATCAATGCAAATAAAGCTGAGGTTCTTGACTAAGCGGTTACCCAGTCTGCGCTCTGTCGCTGTTGTGGAGGAGGCCACATCGGGATCACCAAATGCAATAGATGAGGTTGGTGGAGTTGCATGTGAATCAATGCCTCTTCTGGAAGGGTTGTCTAGGTCCCTGGATGGAGGTGATGGAGGACGTGTAGGGACATGTGTTATATCTCCTATAGGTATAGGGAAATGTACCTCAGGAGAGAGCCATGAGTGAAGAGGGATAAGCAAAGCAGGAAGTCGTGAAGAGAGTGGTCCATGCAGAAAATAGAAAGGGGTGGGGAAGATGGAAGATGATAGGATCACATTGTATCTGACATAAATGTTGAAGAAATTACAGCTTGTACAAAAGAAAAACGAGGAAACCACTGCTCAAACGGTACCCGGACGCGGAGCTGACAAACAAGAGGCCGAAGCAAAGAAGCTGAAGCCAAAGAACCGAATAGAAACGAGGCCGAAACGCGAATAAACCAAAAGATTCCGAAGACGAAACGCCTACTAACCGAATGGATGGGACGCCTAAATGCAAACTAACCGAAAGGGCGGGACGCCTAAACGCCTACGAACCGAAAGGCTGCGTCGCCTAAAAGCAAACTTACCGAATGGCCGCTCAGTTGATAGGCCACCTACCCGAAAGGCGGCGTCGCCTACAGGCCAAAGGACCGACTACCGCTCAACAGAAAAGTCCAATAACGGACTTGACGTTGCCGGGGGGCGGGACTTGTCAGCGATTGGTCCAGACCCCCGCGTCCATCACATCACCGTGAAGGCAAGAACATTGTCCCAAACCTCCGCTCCACCCGACCCACAGCTCGCGGAGGGGGGCCGAGGGATGAGCCGGGGCTGGTGCCTGGGAGCGATGGCGCACCTTCACCCTCCCGCTTTCTCTCTCTCTCTCCTCCTCCTCTCTCTCTCTCTCTCTACTTGGTGCTTGGGTTCAAGCCTCTTGGCCAGTCTCCTATGGCTTCCTCCTGTGGGACTTCTCTCTCTCTCTCCACTTCTTCTCTCTCTCTCCTCTTCCCTCTCTCTCTCTCCCCCATCTCCATCTATCCCCCTCTCTCTCTCTCCTTCTCTCTCTCCCTCTCCTCTCTCTCTCTCTCCCTCTCCTCCTTCTCTCTCTCTCTCCCCTCTCTCTCTCTCTCCCCTCTCTCTCTCCTCTTCTCTCTCTCTCCTCTCTCCCCCCTTCTCTCTCTCCTCTCTCTCTCTCCTCCTCCTCTCTCTCTCTCTCCCCTCTCTCTCTCTCCCCCTCTCTCTCTCTCCCTCTCTCTCTCCCCTTCTCTCTCTCTCTCTCTCCCCTTCTCTCTCTCCCCGTGGGAGCGTCCCACAGTCACTGACCGCCATCAGACCCCAACATCCACACCAGGGTGATTCCCCCCTTCTGACCCCTTTGACACCCACACCGGGTGTTTCACCCCGGCCGCGGGGACAGACGGTTTATTTATTACCGTCTCGGTGTTTGCGGAACGCATCCAAGCTCCCATGCGCAAAACAGGCAGCATCTATGGAGAAAAGGAATGGGTGACGTTTCGTGCCGAGACCATTCTTCAGAGTGCGTCTGAAGGGTCTCGACCCGAAACGCAACCCATTCCTTCTCTCCAGTGATGCTGCCTCTTCAGCTGAGTTACTCCAGCATTTTGTGTCTATCTTTGGTGTGACAGTTGTGCCATTTCATCGGGTTCGTATATTGCGCACCCAGGAGAGAAGCTGGACGTGCCGCTTGCGTCTATTCAAACAAGTGCGCTCAAATTGAAATCCCACATCTTTGTGAGGGAGGGATGGAATAGATGTAATCACCGGCTAAAACAAAGGCCGTTAGGACAGGGAAATAATGCCAGCAGTTAATTAACCATGTATAAATGTATATCATGTATTACATGTAGTAATCGTTCTTACATTCGGGAACATGGTTAATTAACAAGGTTTAACATTTAATTGTTGGAGTAAAATTAAAATCATCTTCAAATGCCATCAACGCTGACAACGGGACGGATCTCACGCAGGGGACAAGGCAAGGTATACTGTATATTTTATCATATAAACTTGCTTCTTAGGATGCCTTTGATCAAAATTTCACGTTGCGAAAATGTCATTATTTAAATATATGAACCGGCAGTATTTTTCCTGCCGACATGAGGTTTAAATTCACTGCAACCGCAACGTTCCAAACCAGCGAGTTGCACAAAAACCCACTCGCAAGATGATTTAAATGTCCATTAATTTACAGGAATTAAACATTAAATTCCTTCATTTTTTTAAGAAAATTCATGAAAATGGGAAGTAAAGATCATGTTAGCCTGACATTCGGTGGTGGAATGTTATTTGGACAGTTAGGCTTTTAAAAGATGAGATAGCCGCACCATTTGGATAGAAATAACAGTAGATGTCCGAGTCTAGCATGGATTTTGAAGGGGTAATTATGCTACAACTTGGGTAACTTTTTTGAAGCTTTAATTTCAGGAAAATCCAAGGGAGAGCCAGTGGATGTAGTTTACCTGGACTTTCAGAACGTTTGAGAAGGTCCCTTCAATCTATAATGGGCAAACTGAAACATGGTATTTCATTCAGTTCTGTTGACATTTTTAAGAAAGTGGTGGGCAGACAGGACAAAGAGTCCTTGATTCACAGGTCCCTTTCAAGTGACAGGCAGTGAAAAGGGGTGCTGCAAGGCTCGATGCTGGGACCGCAGCTATTAAATATACCTCATAGATTTTTGAAGGGACTGAAGATATGAAAGCAAATTAGGTGTGAAATTAAACTGACTTGGACAGCTTTGGAGGATGGGCAGATAAATTGCAGATGACGTTGTAACATTGCTAAATTGAGGTTAAACTTTAGCAAATGTGTTCAAGTACCATTACTATCTAAAAAAAATTGGGAAAAAAAAACAACGGGATCTGGGGGTGTTTACATCAGTCTATGAAAGTAAGCATGCAGGTACAGCAGGCAGTCAAGAAAGCGAATGGCATGTTGGCTTTATAAGAAGAGGAATCGAATATAGGAGCAAAGAGGTCCTTCTGCAGTTGTACAGAGCCCTAGTGAGACCACACTTGGAGTATTGTGTGCAGTTTTGGTCCCCCTATCCATGTACCTGTCGTGCTATTGAGGGAATGTTGGAATAGTACAGCCTCAACTATCCCCTCTGGCAGCTCGTTGTCATATGCTGTGAGAATGGAGCACTCTTTGTGTACAAAAAGGAGTTTAGAAGGTTGAGAGGAAATCTTTGAAACGTATAAGATTGTGTAAGGCCTTGGGCATTCTAAGGCTTTCCCCAGCTTGGGGGAGTCCCTACCAGGGGCTAAAATTTGGAATAAGGAGTAGGCCATTTAGAACGGAGACGAGGGAGTGGTGAGACTGTGGAATTCCCTGCCTCAGAGGGCGGTGGAGGCAGGTTCTCTGGATGTTTTCAAGGAAGAGGGATCTTAAAAATAGTGGAGTCGGGGGATATGGAGAGAAGGCAGGAACGGGGTACTGATTGGGAATGATCAGCCATGATCACGTTGAATGGCGGTGTTGGCTCGAAGGGCCAAATGGCCTACTCCTGCACCTGTCTATTGTCATCCTTCTATGCTCCAAGGAATGTTCTAGCCAGCTCAACCTCAGCCTATAGCTCAGGCCCTCGAGTCCTGGCAACATCACTGTGAATCATCTTTGCACCCCTTCTGGATTGACAACGTCTTTCCTATAACATGGTGCCCAAAACTGAACACAATACTCTAAATGTGGCGTCACTTATGTCTTATATAATTGCAACAACTCCTCCCAACATATATACTCACTAGTCTAACTGATGATATTTGGGCAATGGATATTTTTGGATTTTTGGATAATAGATATTTTTAAGGCAGTGGTTGATAGATTCTTGACTAGTACTAGTGTCAGAGGTTATGGGGAGAAGGCAGGAGAATGGGGCTGAGAGGGAAAGATGGATTAGCCATTATTGAATGGCGGAGTAGACTTGATGGGCTGAATGGCCGAATTCTGCACCTATCATTTATGAATTATGAAGGCCAATGTGCCTAAAGCCTTTTTGTCCAGCCTATTTACCTATGACGCCTCTTTCAAGGAATGATGTACCTGCACTCCTAGATCCCTCTGCTCTACAACACTTACCAGAGCCCTACCATTCATTGTGTAGGTCCTTGTCATGTTAGACTTTTAAAATGCAAATCTCACATTTCTACCGGTACTTCAGCTGGTACTTTGTGTGGCTGACAACAGCCACACAAAGACAAACCAGTGCCTAAAAAACAGTAATAATCGGTTGTTTTTATTAAAACAATTTGACTATTTAGATTTCAGGCTTTAGAGATACAGCGTAGAAACTAACCTTTCGGCCCAGCACGTCCGCACCAACCAGCGATCACCCCCTACACTAGCACCGTCCTACATCACTTTGGACAATTTACAATTTTATGAAGGCTATTAACCTGTACATATTTAGAGCGTGGGAGGAAACCGGAACACCCCGAAAAAACCCACACGATCACAGGGAGAACATACAAACTCTGTACAGACAGCACCAGGATCGAACCAGTGTATCTGACGCTGTAAGGCACCAACTCTACCGCTGCGCCACTGTGCTGCCTCAGGTTATTTTTACTAATGCCAAGTATTTTATTTATAGATTCGTGGAACAGTGTATTGAATGGAGGAGGAGGAGGAAACTATAGCCGTATTTGATGTCATATTGACCCAGAATCACTGCTTGCAGTTCCCGCACACGGACCCATCACTCGTGGGGATGTGGAGAAATGATCTCACCAGCCCTCCATACATTTTAGTCCAGTGGACAAAGCAGAGGCATGGCTTTGTAAGCTGCAAAAGCTGTAAATGTAAGCAATCAGGCTTCAATGCCGCTGACATTCAAAGACGTTTAAGAACTATTAAAATTGAAGTAATTCATCAAAAACAATTTTATCAGGAACATATAAATCATTAAACTAAAGCCAAACAATTAACAAAAGACATGCCTTCACTCAAGCCACGAATCTGCATTGAAGTCAATGGGATCTCCAGTCCTGCAACAGATTTGATTTGGTGCAGTATCTCAGTAACAATTTAAATAGTAGAAAGCTGAGAAATCGCAGCAAGATGCGGCTTAGCTGTTGGCTCAATTAAATCCAACAACAGAGAGTATTGATAGATGCAGAGCCATTTGTCAGTCAATATATCACACATTACTGTTCTTCAGTGAGATCTGGTCTATGGTCGCTCAGCTCTCAGTCGTGATGGGAAATCCAACTGAACAAATGGATTCTACTAACGTCAGCTTTGACATGAAGGTGACTAAACATTGTGAGAATAAAATGATGGCTTGCAAACCAGAGGTGCAGCCCATAGGCAATATAATTGTTAAGCTCCAACATAAATACTATAATTCCTCTTCTGCAATATGCATGAATTATTTATAAATCGGCAAGTGATTGATTGAACAACGTATGAAGAAATGTTTCTTATATAAAATGTTATAATTGGTGGAGTGAATAAATCAGTGTTAAAAACAATTCATAACAAGTGAACCATCAGGTATAATTGTACTTACTGGCAGGAAGAAAAAGTTATTATGCACAGACCACGGAGCTTGTCCATTAATAAATTGTAAACTGGCATTTGTGCTGTTCGCAGAGAAAGAAGGTTCCACTGAGTTCTCCAAGAAAAACTGAAGGAAAAATAAAAAAGAGATATCAACAGGTTATGAAAATAGAATTTTCTGTGAAGTTACATCCTCAAACACTGTTGGTATGTGGTATCTTATCTCAGTTTATGTACATTATTTTGTGACAGCACAAGACACAGGTTATCTGCATGAAAATGGCAACACAAGTGGATAGAGTGATAAAGATAGCACTAATCCCACGTATGATATGCTTGGCTTTATTGATCAAGGCACTGTCAGTAAGTCATATTGCAGTTTTATAAAGCTTTAGTTGGGCTATGTGTAGGAACGTTGTATGCAGTTGTGGTCACCCATTATTGGAAGAATGTGGAGGCCTTGGAGAAGATGTAAAAGAGGTTTATCAGGATGATGCCTCGATTACATGATATGATCTATAAGGAGAGGTTGGTCAAACTTAGATTGATTTTTCTGGAGCGTCAGAGGCTGTTAAGACGATTGAATGATATAAAATTATGAGAGGTGTAGGTCAGGTAGACAGTCACAATCTTTTTTCTAGGGTGGAAATGTCAAATACTTCATTTTGAAGGCAGAGCTTTAAGGTGAGAGAGAGGAAGTTTAAAGGAGATGTGCAGGGCGAGTTATTTTTTTCGGAGAGACGGGTGAGTGTCTGGAATGTGCTGCCCGATGTGGTGGCAGAAGTGTTTACAATAGTGGCAATTAAAAGGCTTTTGGATAGGTGTGCGAATATGAAAGGAATGGAGGGATATAGATCACTTGTAGACTGAAGGTTATTGGCATCATGATCAGCACAGACATAGTAGATGGAAGGTCCTGATACTGTGCTGTACTAGTCTATGCTCTGGCTCTAATAGCACTCAAGGTCATATCACCCAGGGCAAAGCAATCTGCCTAGTTGGCAACCCACATGTCACCCAAAACATTCATTCTCTCAACCATTAAACTTTGTCTGTAGAGTGCACTGCAAAAGAAACACACCTTAGTTAGGCTTCTCTAAAAGCACCTTCCAAACCTGTGACCTCTGCCACAAAGAAGGTCAAGAATCACACGCACATAGACGCATCACATCCTGCATGTTCTCCTCCAAGCCACGCACTCTCCTGATCTGGACACATACATCTGTTACAGACATCCCTTTTGTTCTGTCCATCCCTCTGCAAGTATAATCATTGCCTGTTTTCTAAATTTCTACCTGTTTCGAAGAATTGTTAACTCTGTTTCACTTTCCACTGATGCTGCTAAACTTAGAGCGTTTTCAGTATTTTCTGTTTTATTGAAAATATATACCAATTTAAAGTTTAAGGTTGGCTTTAGGTTTATTATTGTCACAAGTACCAAGGTACAGTGAAAAGCTTTGTTTTGCATGCTATCCAAACAGATCAGATACACCATAGATATATATAATCTGTTCAAACTCGAGTACAATAGATACAGAAAAGGATATGATACAGACTGCAAAATATAGTTCTCGGCATTGTAGCACATCATTTCCTAAGACAAAGTCCAATGTTGTAGAGGAAAATCTAATTACCCTAAATTATGGAAGGACCCGTCAGAAACCTGATAGCAAGGGGGAAGAGTCTAGTGGTGCGCGCTTTCACGCTTCTGTACTATCTGCAAGACGGGAGTAGAGAGAAGAAGGAATGACCAGGTAGGAGATCTTTGACCATGTTGGCTGCTTTTTTTAATGTAGCATGATGTGTAGATGGAATCAATGGGGTCTGGTTTATATGATGAACTTGGCTACATCCACAACTGTTATTTCTTGTAGTCTTGGGCAGAGCTATTCCCAAACCAAGCTGCGATTGAGCACGACAATACATTTTCTATAATGCATCTGTAGTGATGTGGAATAGGGAACCAATCAAGTGAAATATCCAGATTAATTATGCCACAGCAGATATGGATCAGATTTTTATTTTATAGTTAATTTAGCCATTTGATGTTGCTATTTGTCTGAACTATGAGTGGTTTCAGTGAACAGCATTAACATATAGATTATACAGATGAGCTTATTCTCCACAGCATTGAACCACTCTAATTGAATCTCTGTGGTTTGATCAGTGAACCTTTCTAAATCGGGTGCAACATGAGGACCTGGGTAATCAATTGAAGCTGAAAATTTAGTTTAATGCCACGGAAAAGGTTAATGCGCATAGTTAAATGATCCATGAGAATGGAAAAGTAAGGCAACACAGAGGAAGTTCTCTTTGATCCCAGTATCACGGAAACAAACAATTTATTCAGCTGGTACTGTTCAAATGTTTCATTTTGAGAACTGCATGCTTCTTTAAAATTCCACATTAAAAACTGTCGCAATAAATTAGTGGGGACAGAGGCCAGCCCAGCATATTGGAATACCTAATCATTGTGCTATAGAACGGGCTCATACTCTTTTTCACAGTTAGATTCCCAATGCCATTTATACTAATCAGATGCATAATGTTTCTTTGACGGGCACTGAGAAGAAATGAGAGAGCAATCCAATTATGGCTCAGTCTTGCACAATCCTTGATTACAAATTCAATAGAGTTTCTGGGAGAAGTGTGAGATCAAACATTTGTTTTCACTTTTCCTGAAGAATTTTAGATAATTTGTGACCCCAAAAGAAAGCCAGTTTTAAAAGAGCTTATTCCAGTACACATGGGGCGAGGGTTTCTGCCTACACCATCCTTTCAGGTCATAGGTTTTATAACTCCATCACTATCTTGGTGAAAAAAATATTCTTCATTTTCCCTCCAATCATTCCACCAATTACTTTACATCTAACCCACCTAATTTTTCAACCCAAAGTGACAGTGCCCACTCCCTAGGATGCTCCTACAAACAGCCAGCACCTCTACTGAGGCTAAGACTGAGTGGCTGGAGCAGGCCTGAGACACTAGTACCTCTTGCTGCCCATGGACAGTGAGGGACTGCACCCATACACAGAGGCAAGCACTGAAACACCAGAATAAGTCAAAGACCGTCAGCGCCATCTCTTCAAACCCCAAAGCTGAGCTGCCAGAAAAGACGAAGCCTACCAGTGCCTCCTATTGAGGCAAGGGTGAACTGCAGGGAGAAGCCTGAGATCACTGCGCCTCCTCCTTTCAGACCAGGACAGAGCTGCCGGGACAAGCCCGGAATCGTCAGTGCCACCACACATGAGCCCTGATGGCGATGGACAGGGCCCCATGCAGTCCTGGTCTTTTCACTGTAAACATAACCTATCATCAAATATAAATATAACATGGGGGCAGTGCAATGGTGGAGCAGTAGATTTGCTGCCTAACAGTGCCACAGATCTGGGTTCGACTCTATCTATGGGTGCTGTCTGCATGGAGTCCTTGTGACCATGTGGGTTTTCTCCAGTTGCTCCAGTTTTCTCCCACACTCTAAAGACATATAGGCTTGTAGGTTAATTGGCTTCGGTAAAAATTGTCAATTGTCCCTATGTGTGTAGTGCTAATGTATGGGGTGATCGCTGGTTGGTGCGGACTCAGTGTATCTTTAAAGTCTGATGTAAATATTACACGAGTTAATCCTACTGTGAATGTTAGCATGGTCACTGCTGAACCCGATGTCATAACTGGTGCCTCGTCCTTTACTAATGGGCCTGTCCCACTTAGGCGATTTTTCAGACGACTGTCAAGTCGTAGCAGGTTGCCGAAAAAACCGGATCAGAGTGGAACACACACACACACACACACACACACACACACACACACACACACACAAGGGTAAGACACACACACACACACACACACACACACACACACACACACACACACACACACACACACACACACACACACGTCGCTTCCATCACCAGCCCGTTATGCAGGCGGGGGACAGAGCAAGCGGGGGGAGCGTTGTTTGAGTGAAATTCACACAGTGCAAAGCCAATGTGATACAGACACACACCATGATGAACAGGAAGGTTGGTGTTGTAATTAAGACTGTGAAAACACAGTGTACGGGGGGTGGGGAGAAGGACTGGTGGAGACAACTTTTAAGAAACCAGAGATAGACGGCTGTGAAGCTCGGTGGACATTTAACATTACCGGTTGGTTATCCTTGGTTCTGAAAACTACTGTTTACGTTTTTACACCCCAATGAGCTAATTAAATTCACCGGTCAGCACTGGCTACAACCTATGAGAACCTACGACAACCTATAACCTCCTGGCAACCCACTACCACTGCACCTACGGCACAAGAATTCTCGCTACTCTCCATGGCGGCTTCACTCTGGTCGCCACTAATTTTGCAACATGTTGAAAAATTAGCGGGGACCAGAATGAAGGCGCGACTAGTTCCGAGAATGCGGGAACTCCTCGCGACCATGAAGGCGACTCTCCGGCATACTCCGTGACCATGTGGCGACTGCATAGTCTCCTGTAGTCGCCTAATAAGTTGCCCAAGTCTTTCCAATTTGCTAAAGGGCCTGTCCCACTTTCACGAGTTATTCACGAATTATCCCGAGTTTTCCCCTTGATTCAAACTCGCAGAATGTTCGTCGCGAGTCCGTAGGAGGTCATAGGAAGTCGTAGGAGTTTGTAGATGTATCGTAGCGGCCCGTTATGCTAGCCGTACGTACTCGTGGCATCGGGTAAGTCGGGACGTTTTTTCCAGCCTGATAAAAAATGTCCACGAGTAAAAAAATGGTCGGGATGAAAGAAATTGCAACTTTTTACTCGTAAGGAGGGCATCAAAATAGGCGTGGGGATTCGTAGGAGTTCATAGGAGTTCATGAACATAGTCGTGGAAGGTCGTAGGAGCTCGTAGATTACCACGATCTTGATTTTTTAAATGTCCTTTAAACTCGAATTAAGTCTTAAAAGTAGGACAGGCCCTCTAGCCTCTCATAATCTTTTAACTTCCTTGAAATACACAGCCATGTGACTGACCTTGATTCATTTGTGTTTTCATAATGACATATACTGCAATATACAATGTATCGCAACCATTTATCTAGCATGACAGAGTTACACTAAGTGGTCTGTAATTACTCAGTTGACGTTTGTTCCCTTTGTAAACACTTGTTAGCAGTCCTTCATTCGTCTTGGCATCACGACTGCAACCAGGGAAAATTGACAAATTGCAGTAAGAAACTGCAACTTCTTTTGCTTCTTGAAACATCCTGTGATGAAACTAATCTGGCAATTTATTCGCTCTCAAAAACATAAACATTACTTCTGCCACATTCTCACTAATCAACATTTCGTACTGATCTTCTTGAACCACAACATCACCCAACACCTACTTTTCTGAAGACAGCCACAGATATTTATTAAGAAACTTATTCACAATCTCCTTGTCCACATGGTTGTTAATTGGTCCTCGTTACACCCTTGCTCTTTAGTTTGGAATCCTTTGATTTTTACCATTCATAATCTCTTTTTTTGTTTAATAATTTTCCTTTTAATTTCATACCTATGAATGATCCAAGATACTCAGAAAAACATCAATATTATGATTTACAAAAAACGTTGCCTAACAGGAAAATTAAACCTATGATATTAAAAATAATTTAATGTATTAGTTTTTTTATAAAATGACTTACCATGTTAAATATAGCCATAACTAATATAACTGCAGTAGTAGTCATTGTGAGCGTAAGACGTAACCAAGGTCTATTGGTAATTATCTCAGATGATTTCAAAATCCACAACAAGGAAGTTGAAGCCTTCTTGCTGCATTGCTAGATGCAAGAGAAACATAAATTAAACTTCTGTATACAAAATATTAAACTACACAGTACTTGCAGGAAAAATTAACTTGCCATTCTGAGTTCCTTTCGCCAGTAAAACAATAGATTTTTTCTCCTCAAATAAACAGAATTTAATGAGATTCAACTGTTCATGCAGCCATAGCAGGATAAATCTTCAACCTCTTTTGATACCATTTAAGTATTTGAATGCAATATTTATAAAAACATATGATGCAGAAAGAATGTATTTAAATTCTTCCATGTGTTAAAACATTAATGAAGCAGTACTGTGTAAGGTCTGATGCCAGTTCTCGACGAGGCTAGGAGAGAAATATATTCCAATGTAGATGTCATCCAAAGTGTTAATAGTAGCCACACTGCACAATCTGTGCTGTAAATCTTTGCTCTGTAATCTCCCACCAGGGTCAGGGAGGGGGGGGTGGTGAGAGATTGAGGTGGTTATATTGCAGGGAGATGGGCAGAGGAGAAAGAATATTTGTGCTGGGGGTTGGTGAAAATATCATGGGGGAGGTTTATGAAAGATTGGAAGATGGGGAGCGTTGGATCTGGGAGATCACCAAAGAGGCACTGGCGGTTTTAAAATGAATTAAGGTGGAAAAAATCCCCAGCACCTGACCAAGTACATTCTGGAACTTCCAGAACTCGATTGACTGAGCTATAGGGAGTGGTTGAGCAGGCTAGGTCTTTATTCCTCAGAGGATGGGGGTGATCTTACAGTGATCATGAGAATATACATTGGGTAAATGCACAGAGTCTTTTGCCCAGAGTAGGGGAATCAAGAACCAGAGGACATAGGTTCAAGGTGAGGGGGGAAGATTTAATGGGAACCTGAGAGACCCTGTATGTTTTTTTACAGTAAAGGTGGTGTGTGTTGGTGCTGGAGGAGGTAGTTGAGGCAGGAACTATCATAACGTTTAAGAAACATTTGGACAGGTACATGAGTAAGGTAGGTTGGAGGGATATAGGTCAAAAGCAGGCAGAGTGGGACTAGTGTAGATGGGGCATGTTGGGCCGAAGGGACTGTATGACTTTATGGCTCTATAACTTGTGAGAAGGTAGGGAGGAAATAGCAGAGACCCTTGCAGAGATGTTGTCATCATCATGAGTCACAGATAAAGTTCCAGAATAAACTTCCAGTTCCAGAAATACTATTATTTAAGAAGGATCAATGACAAGCCAGGTTTGTTGAAGAAGTCATTGAGGATTAAAGAGGGCAGGCAGTGGACAATGTCTTTATGGACTTTAGTAAGGCATTTTGACAAGATTCTACATGATAGACTTGTCTGGAAGATTACTGCAGCTGACCTTTGCCTGGATCATTTTGCCCATGTATATCCCAAAGTTTGCTTCCAATCCCCAATCATTCCTCCGCCACCAAATCCTGATTCATCAGATCCATTTCTCTCTCACATCCAATTTATTTTGTGCTCTCCACGATGGCAAATTCCCACAAGGAAATGCCTTGAACATGGTAATTCATATTGACTTGGATCTCAGGAACCACTGAACTATTCAGCAGCAGATCCTTAGTCATTCATGAAAATCGGATTGCTCAATGTACTTTTTACAGGTGCTAATTTATTTTGTGGCATCTGAATGATTTTTGGTGTTCAAAAATATTCAAGATCTATTGACAGTTTTTAATACCACTGTAAAATTAAAAAATCTTCAGAAATCTTCAAAATAATTTAAATTTCATAAACTTTTATAATCTTTCTTTGTGCCAGAGTACAATATGGTTAAGAATGTATGTACAGATTTCCACCTGAAGTGGTCTTGTCTCATTGCAGCTTTGCGCTCTCTCACTGGACCTTCAAAGGTGTTTTTACACGCGCCCACATTTGGGAAGCAAGTGCCTAACCACCAGCCACAGTCTTGGGACTTTAGTGTCTGAATAGAAATTCCAAAATTGTTCACAATTACGTGGAGGGAGTTGGTAGATAATTTTTCAAAAATCTGGGGTTATTAACTCTACATGGATGCTGCTGGACCAACAGAATACTTTCAGCATTTTTCTATTTTTTTTATTGAGGTTCGAACTAATGTTGAAAACAGTAATCCAAACTTTGACATCTTTTGCCAAAATATACCTTATTAATAGTTAGATTTTTGAGGTCAAAATAATCTTGCAGTATCAGTCCTTGCAGGCCCCAACCCACTCAGTACTGGCACTTACGTTAACAAACACATGAAAAAGATTTATTGAAGCATATACTGTAAATGTGTCAAATGTGCAATGACAGGATCATCATTTATTCATGATTTATGAAGCACATATTTTCCAACTGTCATCCTTTTCAATGTGCTGTATCTTAAAATGTATACATTCATCTACAAATATTTGCTTCTATTTTAAGTTCCATTCCTCAATTTATTTACTATAAATTGTGAAAAAATTAATAAAGGACAAGGAATGAGCATTATTAATGAAGATATCACAAGCCTTAAAATGACAATCAGTATGTGACAATCAACTGTGCATTTATTGCACGGATGAGATAACATTTTATTAATGAGATAATATTACTATCTAAATGGCGTCAAGTTGGGAAAAGGGGAAGTACAACGGGATCTGGGGGTCCTTGTACATCAGTCTACGAAAGTAAGCATGCAGGTACAGCAGGCAGTGAAGAAAGCGAATAGCATGTTGGCCTTTATAACAAGAGGAATCGAATATAGGAGCAAAGAGGTCCTTCTGCAGTTGTACAGAGACCTAGTGAGACCACACCAGGAGTATTGTGTGCAGTTTTGGTCCCCTAATTTGAGGAAGGACATTCTTGCTATTGAGGGAGTGCAGCGTAGGTTTACAAGGTTAATTCCCGGGATGGTGGGACTGTCATATGCTGAGAGAATGGAGCAGCTGGGCTTGTACACTCTGGAGTTTAGAAGGATGAGAGGATACCTCATTGAAACATATAAGATTGTTAAGGGCTTGGACACACTAGAGGCAGGAAACATGTTCCCGATGTTGGGGGAGTCCAGAACCAGGGGCCACAGTTTAAGAATAAGGAGTAAGCGGTTTAGAACGGAGACGAGGAAACACTTTTTCAAACAGAGAGTGGTGAGTGTGGAATTTTCTGCCTCAGAGGGCGGTGGAGGCAGGTTCTCTGGATGCTTTCAAGAGAGCTAGATAGGGCTCTTAAAAGTAGCGGAGTCACGGGATATGGGGTACTGATTGGGGGTGATCAGCCATGATCATATTGAATGGCGGTGCTGGCTCGAAGGGCCAAATGGCCTCTCCTGCACCTATTGTCTATTGTCTATATCCTAAGTAAAAATAGTGACTCGTCTAATAGAGGATGACGGAATTTTGCTGCTCAATAATGTTTCTGCAAATAATTAAAGGAAAAAAAGTAAGAATAAAAGTCAAAAGATCAGATAGCATTTGTAAAGAGAGAAACAGAGTTCATGTTTTAGGTCAATGGACTTTCATTGGAACTGAGAATAGTTACAGAAATAATGAGTTTTAGGATATGAGAATGAGGTGGAGAGGAAATGGAACAAAAAGGGTTAGGTTTGGATTAAAACACAAAGGCAGTGATAGTACAAACTGAAAGGAAATTGTAATGGGAAACAAGGGATTTCCCTGGAGAAAATAAAATAAATACAGATTAATTCAGTCACAAAAATGTGGAATGATTGCTGGAAATTGAAATAAAAACGTCCGAACTGCTGAAACCTAAACACTTGCCAGGTGAAGAACTGAGGTGGCCATGGTGGCGCAGTGGTAGAGTTGCTGCTTTACAGCGAATGCAGCGCCAGAGACGCGGGTTTGATCCCGACTTCGGGTACTGTCTGTACGGAGTTTGTACTTTCTCCCCGTAACCTGCATGGGTTTTCGCCGAGATCTTTGGTTTCCTCCCACACTCCAAAGACATACAGGTTTGTAGGTTAATTGGCTTGGTAAATGTAATAAATGTCCCTAGTGTGTGTAGGATAGTGCTAATGTGTGGGGATGGCCGGTGGGCCAAAAGGCCTGTTTCCGTACTGTATCTCTACACTAAACTAAACTAAACTAATCCCCTTGGGCATTTCTTCTTTTGCTGTTCATCGTGTGGCCTTCCTACAATGGAGATCTCTGGGTAGAAAATCTCTCTAAATGCAGAAGCACCCTCAATGTTCCAGTTGTTTATCACTTTTATTGTCTATTCCACCCCCCCAATTTTTTTGTTGTTGTCTCGCCTTCTTACAATGCCCCAGTGTGGCCCAATAAAGCCAAGGTTTGCATATATTGCTGGTTTTCCTAGCTGGCACAGAATCAAAATCCTAAATCTAACAATTTAGTCGGAGTACCTTCACCATGTTCTACAGAAGTAAAAGCCCTCAAGAAATAGTTAAAGGTTGGAATTAAATGGTGGTCTTATCAGTAACAGGAAACCTTTTGAGAAGGTGCCGAAGAGGTTTACAGTAATGCTGCTTGGATTAAGATATTAGCTATAGGGTGAGTTGGAGAAAATTGGACTGTCGGAGGATGAGGGGAGATCTGATAGAAATACAGGACATTATGAGAGGTATAGATAGGTTAGAAAGTCAGAACGTTTCTCACAGGGTAGGAATGTCAAAGAGCATAGCCTTGAGGTGAGAGGGGCAAGTTTAAAGGAGATGTGTGGGACAATTTATTTTTACAGAGTTGGTGTTGTGCGCTTGGAGTGTGTAGCTCAGAGCAGATATGACAGTGGTGTTTAAGGGGCTTTTAGATAGGCACACAAATGTGCAGGTAATGGATGGTTACAGATCACTTCTAGGCAGAGGAGATTAGTTAAACTTGGCATCATGGGCCTTGTGGACCGATGGATCCATCCTTATTCAGTACTTTTCCATGTTCTATGTCAACATCTTAATTCTAAGTACATTAAAAGAACAGTCAAGCCAATTCAACGGAGACTCCCAAACCCTATGATTTATACTACCATGGAGGGCAATGGCTACAGAAAAACCACCACCTGCACGTGTCACTTCAAGTCACACAGCATCCTGACTTGGAAATAGATTGCCAGTTTTCATAGACCATAGAAATTCCTCCAAACAGGACAATGAAAGTACTTTCACCAGAGGATTATAGTGGTTCCAGATGACAGATCTCCACTACTTTCTCAAAGGCAATTAGAAATAAACAATGAATGCTGATCTTGCCATTGATCCCCACACTCTGCAAATATTTATCAAGACACCTATTATATGTAATGAATGAGGCTATCCAAGAAAATAATTTAAAACGCTTTGTACTTCGATAAGAACAAAAAGATTTGCTTCTCCAGTTTTCAGTCGCCTCTTGATTATATCTTTCATCCCACACAATAATAGCGACTCTGAGAAGATATTTCATGTTTAAAATTGGTATGAAATCTAGATCCACCCACCACCTCCCATCTACACGACCACTTCACTACCACCCACTATCAACCGCCCTCTCGATAAAATCAGATTAAACAACTTTTCAACTATGAAAATCAACACTTACATATTTATCTTGACAGTTCATCTAAGGTACTAGAGAACTGTGATTGTTCATGAAATCATACTTCAGCATAGCCAATGGCTTCTGGGAAAGTAAGCAGGATACTCTAAAGATAGACATAAAATGCTGCAATAACTCAGTGGGTCAGGAAAGAAAATTGGTAGGTGATGTTTCAGGTCGGGACCCTTCTTCAGACTTTCTGCCTGACCCGCTGAGTTACTCTAGGTTTTTGTGTATAACTTTTGGATAAACCAGCATCCTGCAGTTCCTTTTAAAAAAAATAAAAAGCAGGAAAATCTATTGGTTTGCCTTCTTTCATATTTTCAATGGGAATGGTGCTAGAATAATCTACATTATAGCAAATTTTTAAACAATAGTACAAATGGCTAGATAATTTAAATCTTTCCTTTGCCTCTTTCAAAATGTATGGAATAATGTCGATGGTTCCATTTAACAATTGTTAAGACATGATTTAGATTGGAGATGAAATGGCAGGCTGAATACTCCCAGATATTTTTTTAATAACTATTAATCTGAAAATTTAAATCAGTAAAGTGCTGCATAAATTCCAGCAAGAAAATATGAAAATAGAATGTGTTGATGTAGACATTTAAACCTCAAGCATGAGGGGAGAAATATCCAATGGAATGGCATAGGGCATCCAATGAGCATAACGGAACCATCATGGCAACGAGCTGGAGAAATTAAAATGGCTAGAATTTTAACTACAAAGAGCAATGTAATATAATTTGATCACATAAAGCAATTAGGTTTCAATGTGGCCTATGTACAGGGGAACAAATTGTTGCACATCTTCTGAACAAATGGAAGTGTTGAGCCTTGTAAGGTGATGTCCAATGGCATGTTGCATATTTTTATGTGACTTCAGCTAAATTCAATTGAACATGCATGCCCTGTGGACAGTGCAAACCACTCCAACGGGGCAAATGTTCTCAATGAACATGTCCCCTGCAAAAGAGCAACCATGAAGTCTGGCTTGAAACTACTTACAATGAGGTCTTCTTTAAGTTCTGTACTCAGCTCTCATTTCATGTCTCTCCTGCACCTCACACTTCAGTATCCTGACATGACTGGAATCTATATTCCCATCCCTTCATTAATCACACTTTACACCTCCACCAGTCAAGCTCTATCCCCAAACCACCAGGTGATTTCAGTCCTCTCTCCCCACAAATGTCTGACATGTCCCTTCTATTGAAACTCTGAGAACTCCTTTTGGACTACTGATGGTCTCAACTTTTCCTCAAGTAACCACAACGTGCTTGAGTTCTTTCACCTCCAGCCTTTGCTGAGTAGATTGGGAAAAGGCTTTAGTATGCATTCTCTGCATAAGACCTGTTCTGTGCCAGATGACACTTTGAGATCCTTACACAACAGAATCCTGCAGTGCCCTGCCCACTCATTAAATATATACTGTTGTGCTGGTTTAATCGACCTTTCCTGGTGTCAGAAAATTTCTAAATCAAGGTCTGTACCTCATAATATACTTTATAGGTTCGCACCAGGACACAAAGTACAGGAGTAACTCAATGGTCAGGCATCATCTCTGAAGAACATTGTGACGTTTCAGGTCAGGTCCCTTCATCAGACTGAAGAAATGTTCCGACCCAAAACATCACTAATCCATATTTTCCAGAGATGCTGCCTGGCCTGCTGAGTTACCCCAGCACTTTGTCTTCTTTTGTGTAAATCAGCATCTGCAGTTCCTTGTTTCTAGCTTCAGAATTGTTTAAAGTGACCCATTTGTCTATTAAAAACATCATCCTACATTGTGTTAACTCAGATGTATTCAAATTCCTCCCATGTTTTTTTAAATTCCATGTGCATGACAGAACAAATACTTTGGGGTCTTAAATTATCTATATAACTAAAAGGTTCATCTTGACTAGTTCCTATCTGCGTTGTATATTGATTTTAGAAAAAAAACGCTACCCTATATTGCTATGATTTTTGGCCATCTTACTCACAGTCCTCCTTTGCTGAGGCAGCCCTGAGGATTTTTCCGATCGATGAAAAATAAAAAAGTTATGAGTGTTTAAAAAATCTTGAGATCAGCTGATTGGTCCTCTCGCCTGCTAATCACCATGATAAAGGTAACGTCCCTTCCGGGGGGGGGCTATAAAACCCCAGATGCCTGGATGTCAGTCAGTCACTCTGGAAGATTGCGAGGGAGAGGCCACAACTCTGATTATGCTGTGAGTTAACTGAACTGCAAGTCCACTGAACTGTGAGTCTGCAATGTACTTGGAATAAATGATTTGTTAGCCCTTAATGAAAATAAAATGAGCTGTATGGCCTGGCCTGTGCTTGAAACTGCAATGGAAATGGAAATGAAATGAAAATGCAATGAGCTGTTTGGCCTGTCCTGTGCTTGAAACTGCAATGGAAATGGAAATGAAATGATAATGCAATGAGCTGTTTGGCCAGCCCTGTGCTTGAAACTGCAACGGAAATGGAAATTAAATGAAAATGCAATGCGCTGTTGGGCTGGACTATTCTTGAAACTGCAATGGAAATTGAAATGGAAATGAAATGAAAATGCAATGAGCTGTTTGGCCTGCTCTGTGCTTGAATGCAATGGAAATGGTTATATGGTTATAAAATGCAATGAGCTGTTGGGCTGCACTATGCTTGAAACTGCAATGGAAATTGAAATGAAATGAAAATGCAATGCTCTGTGCTGTTTGACTTGCCCTGTGCTTGGAACTGCAATGGAAATGGAAATGAAATGAAAATGCAATGAGCTGTTTGGCTTGCCCTGTGCTTGGAACTGCAATGGAAATGGAAATTAAATGAAAATGCAATAGGCTGTTTGGCCTGCCCTGTGCTTGAAATTGAAATGGAAATGAAACAAAATGAGTTGTTTGGCCTGCCTGAAACCACAAATTTCGGCCCACAAGGCCCCTATTAGCTGAGAAACAGGCCCCTTTGCCCAAAATGCCCGTATTAGTCTTTCACTGAGATTTCACTCGGATCTTTTTTTAAAGATCCCCCTTCGGCCCATCAGACCTGTACTAGCCCATGAGGTGTCCCTTCGGCCCATCAGTAAGTATTCCTGCTGCAAGTATTAAACCTCACCCCAGTATTTTTCTCCCTCCCTTCATTGGCTCCCTGTGAGATCCAGGCCAGGATAGGCTTTCCTCCTTCATTGTTGTGATCTGCAGAAAAACATGGAAAATGTCTAAAATTGATTCTCCACCCTCCCCCCCTTCTCTCTCACAGTCTCTCTCTCACCTGGCAGTTTCTGGGCTTGTACAGAATTTCTGGCAGTTTCTGGGCTGCCAGCCCACCAGGCCTGAGTGACTGAGCTGCCAGCCCAAGAATCCATTCGGCCTGAGTGACTGAGCTGCCATCCCACCAAGCCTGAGTGACTGAGCTGCCAGCCCAAGAATCCATTCAGCCCACGTCAATACTAGCCCTCTGGAAACCAGTCCCATCAGCCCACAACACCCATACTTGCGCTCCAGAAAGCCCCCCCCCCTCCCCCACTGGCCCACTGAATTGGTGGAGAGGTGGAATATTGCATTGGGGGACCAGCCCTCCCATGTGTACATGGGACCCAATGGGTCCCACTTAGTCTAGTATGCTTTGTAAGTCTATTTAAACTGTTTTCTAATTGTTTTCTCCTTCTGTGCTGGCTGTTCAACTGCATGTTGTCTATTGTTAAAATAAGCCTTTTGAAACACATCCATCATGTAGGCTGAGTTATAAGTGGGCACCTGCCAGCAGAGGAACACAGCAGTGTGACCAGCAACCACTGAACAGGATTGCACTTTAAATTATCACCTCGAGGGGAAGGACCAAAGAGCAGCTGGGAAAAAGAACAGCTTGCCTGAAATTGTTATTTTTGACATTTACTTCTTCAATCAACACAGCAATTCATTTTAAAGTACTGATTTTCTGCTGTGGGTGATATGTTGATATATAACTCAAATGGATGAACATGACACATTATTTGCCTGATCAATTAAATAAACCAAAATATCTCTCTGTTAAATATTATCTCTCACAAGAATAATTTATTGTCATCTCTACTCCAGACAAAAAATATAAACCCACCAGCAGCTGACCAGCAAAACAAGTGAAGAGGATGAAAACGAGAATGAGGAAAGCAGTTCCAAATGAAATCCCAAGAACAGGCGTTCTAGAACAGATCAAAACATTTTATTTAACGTCAATGCATTTTTGATCAATTACACACATAGCATTAACATTATCAGAATAAAAAAACATTTCAGTTCTTTGTGATTTAAAATTTTAAACTGTCATATATATCAAATTATCTTCTTCATATGTTTATATGGTATAGGAGCAGAATTAGGCCATCTGTCCCATCAAGTCTATGCTGCCATTCTGATGTATCTTTCCCTCTCGACCCCATTCTTCTGCCTTCTCCCCATAACTCCTGACTTCAGCTTAAAAATATCAATTGACTTGGCCTCCACAGCCTTCTGTGGCAATGAATTCCACAGATTCACCACCCTCGGACCGAGGCCTGGGTGACTTATTCGCCTTCAGATCTTTCAGCTTCCAAAGCACCTTCTTAGTAATAGCCACTCCACTAACCTCCACCGCCTGACTCTCCTGAATTGCAGGCACATTGTTGTTGTCTTCCATGATGAAGACTGATGCAAAACAATTACTCAATTCATCAGCCATTTCGCTATTCCCTATTATCACTTCTCCAGCATCTTTTTGCCAATGGTCCAATGTCCACTCTTGCCTCTTCCTTACTCTTGATATACCTGAAGAAACTTTTGCTATCCTCTTTTAAATTATTAGCTAGCTTAATTTCATATTTCATCTTTCCTCCCCTTATTGCTTTTTTAGTTACTTTATGTTGTTGTTTTTAAAAGCTTTCCAATCCTCTAGCTTCCGATTAATCTTGACAATGTTATATGCCTTCTCTTTTAGTTTTATGCTGTCTTTGACTTCCCTTGTCAGCCACGGTTGCCTCATTCTCCCCTTAGAATCTTTCTTCCTCTTTGGAATAAGAAGATCTTGCATCTTCTGATACCACATCTTTCATATACCACATCTGGAGTATTGTGTACAATTTTGGTCTCCTAATTTGAGGAAGGACATCCTTGTGATTGAGGCAGTGCAGCGTAGGTTCACTAGATTGATCCCTGGATGGCGGGACTGACTTTGGTGCCTTCCCACACAGTGGGGAGCTTTGATTCTGCTGTGTGGGGATGTTTTATGTCAACTCTATAGTGTGTTGTGTCCTGTTGATTTTTAGTGTATGGCTGTATGGAAATTCATTTCACTGTGCCATTAGGCACACGTGACAATTAAAACTATCTTGTATCTTGTATCTTGAGGAAAGATTGAAAAGACTAGGCTTGTATTCACTGGAGTTTAGAAGGATGAGGGGGAATCTTATAGAAACATTTAAAATTATAAAAGGACTGGACAAGCTAGATGCAGGAAAAATGTTCCCAATGTTGGGCGTGTCCAGAACCAGGGGCCACAGACTTAGAATAAAGGGGAGATCATTTAAGACTGAGGTGAGAAAAAACGTTTTCACCCAGATAGTTGGGAATTTATGGAATTCCCTGCCACAGAGGGCAGTGGAGGCCAAATCACTGGATTGATTTAAGAGAGAGTTAGATAGAGCTCTAGGGGCTAGTTGAGTCAAGGGATATGGGGAGAAGGCAGGCACGGGTTATTGATAGGGGACGATCAGCCATGATCACAATGAATGGCGGTGCTGGCTCAAAGGGCCGAATGGCCTCCTCCTGCACCTATTTTCTAGTTTCTATATTCCCCGTAAATTACTGCCATTGCTGTTCCACCGTAATTCTTGGTACATTCTGTTTCCAATCAACTTTAGCCAGCTCCTCCCTCATGCCTCTATAGTCACCTTTAGTCACCTTTACTCAACAACTAATTGTTTTTTGAACTGATGGTGGTTTTCCCATCCCGATGGTTGTCCAATTGAACGTAACGAAGGCTCCAAGTAGCAATAAGACATTAAGAAAATAACTAGTTTTGAGTAAATATTTCTCGATTGTAATTAGTTTGTTCCACAACCATTCATGGAGATAAAAAGATAAAGTGGAAGTTCCATTTACAATAACACAGCTTTCAACAACTATGCTAATGTGCAATGCAAAGTCAAATCTGTATCAAAGATAAAGGACCCTAATTGTTATAAATCATGAACTGAACTGAAATTCTTGTATACAGTTACTTTGCTATCGTTGCATGGTGGTCAAGCTGATGGACTATTATCTAGAGTCCTGGACTTTTGATCTGTCGGCATGAGTTTGAATCCCAGATGGCTGTTAAGAAATTTAGACTCATGTAATTAAACAAATCTGGAATAATAAAAAAGCTAGGTTCAACAATGGTTTCAATGAAACTCCCAGATTAGTACAAAAACCCATCTGTTTAGTGATATCCTTCACAGAAAGAAATCTGCAATTACTGAATGTACTCACCAATATGTGACTCCAAATTATCAATATAATTAATTGACCTCTGAAATGGCCTAAAAAGCCACTCAGTTCAGGGAGCAATAAATGCTGGCATTGATAATGACGTTTACAGTGAATATATTACAGTGAATTTACAGTTAATATATCATTAAAAATACATTTCAGAGTTAGATGAATGTTGTTGTACAAACTTAACAGTCAATTTTAGTACATTATAATTGAATGACACCAATGTTGAAATAAATTGTATGTCAATATACTGTAATCATGAAAACCTAGTTTTAATGCAGTGTTCCTTGATCAGGAATTATCGTCTATCTGAACTTTCCCTGGAATTTAATGGCTGACCTGCCCTGAGCATCTTGTTTCCTGGAGTATAGGAAGGAAACACATGATCTGTTAAATTTTTTTTTGTCACAGTTGATAAAACCAAACCACTCATGAAAGCCTGAATTCATGTTGTAATTTTTACTTTGATTTGATTTGATTCTCGTAAATGTTGATTACATTTACGAGAATGTGAAGAATCTTAAAATAAAAAGTAACAATTTTGTAGATGCTTTGGATTTTAAAGATCCACTTGCACCAATTTTATAATATTGCTAGCCAGAGTGGAAGGTTAGTGGGAAGAAAATCTAGTTTCACCCGTGATGCAGTTAAGGATCATTTCTGTTATTAAATCTTGTGACAATGTTGAAAGCAAATCACTCTATTCAATTTTCATAAAGTGAATATATAAATGTATGTGAAGAATGGAATCCACAAACAATGGAAGATTTTAAATACATTGGGTTCCAGCATATTTTTTCGCTCATTTCTATCAACAAGCTAATTAATCAACAATTCACATTATGACATACCATTGCATAGTTGCCCAAATTTTTATTTATGGTTTTCTACTTCAACTAAATACCTGAATTCTAATTTTAGTTCAAAAAATTGTCTCCATGAAAGCTGCATTACTTATGAGGAATGGGTATCAGGCATTTAATTAAAAATTAAATTAATTTATTTGAATAACATTTTTTACAATTAACTGTGAAGGATCATTTGAATCCAAAGGTCAAAAAGGTCTAGGTAGAAGTTCCAGATTTCCCTCTGAAAAATGGCTAATTCTTATCACCAATCTTTGTGGGTGTATATATTGTCCCCAGCTATGAAGACAGGATAAAGTCTACACATTTCCTGGCATTAAGTGAGTGGTACAGTTCAAGCCTCCCCAAAAACAAACAGAGTGGAGCCAGGATACATTTAAAAAATGTTAGATAATGGAACAGGTTTTATTTGACCATATTTTGAGGAAAAGTAAAAGACTTTTGGGCTGCAGACAACAAATTTAACCAAATCTTTGCCAGGCAAGTGATGGCCAGGAAGAAATGAGGGATAAAATGGCAAATAAGTGATTCCTGTAACAAACAGAAATAAATATAGTTCTAACTGAAGCACAGTGGGTCTAGGTCAGCAGATCTCACCCCTCAGTTATAGGACTACTCACTGAGATTTTGCTAGCCGTTTGATTTTGCTGACTATTTGAGATACCCACAGCTTGTAAAAGAGGAGGCAACACACCTTAGAACAAAGATGATGAGTGATAAGTAGGAGGAATGATTCACTCTCTCGGCTGCAGACACTTACATGGTGATCACTCCCTCTCTCTTTGCTACTACTAATTCTGATCCCCATTATCATGTAATTTATATGACTGCACCCACTTTAGCTGTGAATATTGTTAGATCCTGACAGCTGGGAGCCTTACAGCAATGAAAACAATTACTAGAGTTGTGGCTTTTTGGACATTATCACAAACAGCAAGCAAAAAGCCATCAACATTGATCTTGTTCTCTAGAGGTTATGTTGTCTTTTACACCTGTCATTCCATGAGCAAGTAACTTGGAGAGTGATCTGATGCATGGTCTAATCAGCATTTCCTGCATGCAACCTTCCAAACTGGTCCCTTTTCAATGTTGGATAGCAAATTATGGAGCCAGGATTTCACCTTCGGTCTCATTACCATGGCAACCTTAACCTGCGCCTACTGGGAATTCTAGCACTCTCCTATATTTCATTGGTGAAAGCTCTTGATGTCTCAGGGAAATGTAAAGGGATGGAGAAAACACAAGGAATTTCTTATATTTAATTCAAATTAATACATTCACATGTACTTACTTTGGCAATACCAGAATCTGAACGATGAAGATGCAGAAAAATATGAGGCAAGCACAGGTGACATAGTACTTGAAGGCTGGAAGTGGAGTTGCACGATACTACAGTGGTTAATACAAACATATTAATTAATGATCTGCTATAAATTTCCTATCTCACTTTACAGCAAACTGATATCTTAAAAAAAAATAGCTCCAAAATTTACGGGAGGGCTTTGCTAGATGAGTCCAGTGCAAATCGACTTCTCTAAAACAACCTAAAAAATATTGCGAATAACAATAGTTGACCTGTTTCAGCAGGTTTTAAATTCTGGTAAACAATTATGTTCGTGATTTTCCAACAAATGGCATGCAGGTGTCAATGAAAGGAGATTTCAACTCTTTGTTAAACGTGCCTATATAGCTATAATTTAGCATCGCAAAATGTAATATTAATTCCAAACACATTTATGTGCAAGTGTACAAATGTATCACAGATGTTAGATGGTATCATTTAAAAAAGGCCATAAATAACTTTAAGAATCCACGGAAGGGTTACATTTGGTTGATTTTGCTCCGATTATTAGATGATCTGCAGTTAACTGAGCTTTAAAAAGTGGGTATGCAATGTCCACACATACTACCATCATGAAATATTTATAAAAGAGTGTGTGCTAGCAACATACAGAGCACAATTTTTTTTATTAGCTTACACCACTGATTTGAGTCAGTCTGCTGTTGAGCAATTTCATAATCCAGCAAACAGTTTTTCTTAACCTTGCACAGCTGAACATGACCTTAAATCGACTGAAGGATATCTGCTTCTGTTACCTGAAAGGATTATACATGCGTGCAGATTATGTGCTGGTTTATTTCCTCTTGCAGTTGGCGTGAATATAAGTATTCTGTATTTACTGAGGAGAAAGACAGTAGGACGGAG
Organism: Leucoraja erinaceus; assembly: GCF_028641065.1. NCBI lineage: Eukaryota > Metazoa > Chordata > Chondrichthyes > Rajiformes > Rajidae > Leucoraja > Leucoraja erinaceus. Next base: position 80,969,141 of record NC_073378.1, on the reverse strand, counting down.
GGAGTTGGAGCAGTCACTGGAAGTGTCATGAGAACAGTCAGGGTTACTGTTGAGGAAGTACTGAAGGTACTGTCATGTTTGAAGGTAGACAAATCTCCTGGGCTTGATCAGATATATCCGAGGATATTACGGGAAATTAGAGAGGAAATTGCAGGAGCACTGGTTGAAATTTATGAGTCGTCCTTAAATACAGGAGAGGTGCCAGAGGATTGGAGGGTGGCAAATGTTGTGCCTCTTTCTCAGGGAAAATGCTAGGACCTATAGGCGTGTGAGCTTAACATCTGTCATTGGTAAGTTACTGGATAGTATTCTGAGGGATAGGGTATGCATGCATTTGGATGGGCAAGGGCTGATTAGGGACAGTCAGCATGGTTTTGTGTGTGGGAGGTCATGTCTCACAAATCTGATTTTTTTGAAGGCGTGTGCAAAAAGGTTGATGTGAGCATAGCTGTAGATGTTGTATACATGGACTTTAGTAAGGCGTTCGACAAGGTGCCGCATGGTAGGCTGCTCTGGAAGGTTAGATCTCATGGGATCCAAGGAGGATGGTGAATGGAGAGCAAATTGGCTCCATGGAAGGAAGCCGAGGGTGAGGATGGAAGGTTGCTTCTCAGAATGGAGGCCTGTGACTAGTGATGAGCCACAGCGTTCGGTGCTGGGCCCGTTACTATTTGTCATCTACATGAATGATTTGGATGAGAACTTACAAGGCTAGATTAGCAAGTTTGCTGATGATACAAAAGTTAGTGGTTTTGCAGATAGTGAAAAAGGTTGTGAAAGATTGCAGCAGGATCTGGATCGATTGGCCAGATGGCCGTAGGAATGGTTGATGGAATTTAATACAGAGAAGTGTAAGGTGTTGCATTTTGGAATGTCCAACAACACAGTATATGGTAGGCCTCTGGATTGTGTTGTAGGGCAGAGGGATCTAGGAGTACAAGTGCATGGTTTCTTGAAGGTCGAGTTGCAGATAGATAAGGTGGTCAAAAAGGCTTTTGGCACTTTGACCTTCATCAGTCAGAGTATTTAATGTAAAAGTTGGGAGGTCATGTTGCAGATGTGTAATACATTGGTGAGACTGCATTTAGAATATTGTGTTCAATTCTGGGCAGCATGTTATAGGAAAGATATTGTCAAGCTTGAAAGGGTTCAGAAAAGATTTACAAGGATGTTGCCAGGACTAGAGGGTGTGAGCTATATGGAGAGGTTAAGTAGTCTGGGTCGCTATTCCATGGAGTGTAGGAGGATGAGGGGAGATCTGATAGAGGTGTACAAAATCATGAGAGGAATAGATCAGGTAGATGCACAGTCTTTTATCCAGAGTAGGGGACCAGAGGACATAGGTTCAAGGTGAAGGGGAAAAGAGTTAATAGGAACTTTCCGAGGGGTAACTTTTTCACACAGAGGGTGGTGGGTGTATGGAACAAGCTGCCAGAGGAGGTAGCTGAGGCTGGGACTGTCCCATCGTTTAAGAAACAGTTGGACAAGTAGATGGATAGGACAGGTTTGGAGGGTTATGGATCAGTGCAGGTAAGTGGGACTATGGTAGCTGGGGCATTGTCGGCCAGTGTGGGTGATTTGGGCCGAAGGGCCTGCTTCCACACTGGATGACTCGATGACTCCTGGCCGCAAAGTTCCACTGCACTTGAGTTCCCTGGTCAACAGTCCCACACCCCCTGCGCCTCCATAGTCATAGTCTTTCATGCTGAGTCTTCACAAAGGCTGTTGTTCTGCTAGCACCATCATTGTGTGACTAATGGAGAAATTAAGAAGGTGGAAGGAAAAAAAGTGCAGATATGGGACTAGAACAGAAGAACTTGGAGGAACTCAGTGGGGGCTGTAGAATCTGGGATGGTTGAGGGTGGGGTGGAGCCAGGTTGTGCACAAGGGGTTGAAGTTCTGGGGGAGTTATTGTCATCATAAGATTGGTGTGCATGAGGGGGTTAAGATTGATTCAGATTCAGATTCAGATTCAATTTTAATTGTCATTGTCAGTGTACAGTACAGAGACAACGAAATGCATTGAGATTAGCTGCTGGTGGATTCAGCAGGCTGGGGTGAGGCAGTGGGGTTGCGAAAAAGATTGAAGTGAATTGGGAACGTAGTGAGAGCGAAGGAAGTAAATAACAATGAGGACCTTGCTGTAGGTGGAACTAAGAGTTAGATGCTACCCATCAGATCTACTCAGACTGGTTCCCCTACTGTTTTCTGAAGCAGGTCCAATATGACACTCCAAAAAATAAATTAACTGTGACAGCTAAGCAAGTTTTTAACATCATCGGACATTACCATGTTGATCCATGCATTACCACATCATGTGCACTAAAGAACTGGAAGCAATGCAATGACTTTTGTACTCCACATAATAAATACCCACTTGCTTTTAGTCATTAAACATTTGACATTCTATTGGATAGCAAACAAAATTTATGCAATAGAGTTTCTAGCTGAGAATGTAATTCCTTCTCTTAGTATCTTGCACCAAGGGATGTACTTTCAGAAAATGTTTGTGCATGCTCTCTCTCACATCTACTTTCTTTCTCTTTATTACAGTCCAGATTTGGCTCCCCACAGGTTCCTATCATATTACTGCTTCTACATTTTCTTTCAAAGGAGCAGGATGACTTTTTGATGACATGCCACCTAGTCTGGCCAAGTCTCTTGATGATGTGTGCAGCCATGGACAGTATGGGGTCATTAGTGTCTGCACATAGCAATAATTTCAAACAGCAGGCCACAGAAATTTAATGTTCTGTCTGTAATAAACTAAACCGGCACAAACTATTCCATCTACACTTCATGCTGCCTCAGCAAGACTGCCAGCAAGCAACGACCTGTCACACTCTGGTCACTCCCTCTTCTCCTCACTCCCATTAGACTAGAGGTACAGAAGTTTGATTAATTATCAATACCTTTGATTAAAACAGCATATTTGAAATAATGTGGCACTTACCTCTTTTTCCAATTCTTGATCGTGGAAGAAAAGTGAAATTCTTTGAATGTCATCAGATTTAAGCCATTGTCTGCAAAAGCAAACATATTTTCTATAATAGAAGACAAACATTATTGCCAATGCTGGAATTTGAAACGAAACAATGATGGTGTTTAAGAGGCTTTCAGATCAGCACAAGACTATACAAGGAATGGTGGGATATGGATGACGTATAGGCAGAAGGGGTGAGTTTAATTTGACATGTTTGGCACTGACATTGTGGGTGGAGGGGCTGTTTCTGTGCTGTACTATTCTAGATATTAAAAACAGAAATGCTGACATAGGCCTGTACCACTTAGGCAACTTTTTAGGCGACTGCAGGAGACTATGCAGTCACCACATGTTCGCGGGTGGTTGCCGGGGAGTTGCCTTCATGGTCGTGAGGAGTTCCCGCATTCTAGGAACTAATCGCGGCCTCATTATGGTCACCATGAATTTTTCATCATGTTGAAAAATTAGCGGCGACTAGAATGAATCCGCCATGGAGACTAGCGAGAATTCTCGTGCCTGGAGGTCCTAGTGTGTTGCCAGGAGATCAAAGGTTCTCTTAGGTTGTAGCCGGTGCTGACCGGTGAATTTCATTGGCTCATTGGGGAAAAAAAAACCGTAAATAGTATTTTTCAGAAACAAGGATAACCAACCGGTAATGTTAATGTCCGCTGAGCTTCACAGCCGTGTATCTCAGGCTTATTAAAAGTTGTCTCCACTCCTTCTCCCCCTTTCTCCCCCCTCTCTCTCCCACTTCTCCCCCCCCTCCCCCCCCCCCCCCCCCCGCCCCGCACACTTTTAAAGGACTTACCGTACACTGTTCTTTTTAGCTGCTTAATTACAACACCAACCTTCCAGTTCATCGCGGTGTGTGTCTATCACATTGGCTTTGCACCGTGTGAATTTCACTCAGACAGCGCTCCCCCCCGCTTGCCCTGTTACCTGCCTGCTGGTGAAGGGAGCGATGTGTGTGTTCTAGTCTGACAGTCGCTGTTCCAGCTGCCGTTTTTTCAGGTGACTGCCGGAAACTTGGCAGTCGCCGGCAGTCGCCTGAAAAAAGCGCCTACGTGGGACAGGCCCATTAGTTGCACCTTTCCAGATGTCAGGCACACAGGCAACTTTGTGTTGTATTTCTGGATTTGTAAACATAAATAAAATGAATTAATGGCAAGAGCAGTTCCTTGAGCCTTTCAAACATTTAATGGGACCATAGCTAATTGCATTTTAACTTCAACTCTGCATTTCCCCCCATACCTGGTAACCTTTCCTCGTTGAGCTTACCAACTATCTATCTACCTTTGATGTAAAGTTATTTAAAGATTTTGCCTTCACCATCCTTGGAAGAAGAGTTCCAAATTCACAACCTTCTGAGACCGAATGTTAGCTTTATATATAATCTATTTTAATTGAGCAACCCATTTTATTGGAAAGGGACCCCTAATTCCAGCTTCTACTGCAAGAGGAAGCAACTCAATATCTCGTATGTTTCAATATGGCTCCCCTGGTTTTCTCATTTCCAGTGGATATAACTAAGATGCCAACCTGTTTTCAAAACGAGCTGCTCATTACAGATATTAGTTTTGTATTCATTCTATGAACTGCTTCTGATGCATTTATATTCTAGCTTACATTTTACCAATGCTGCACATATTATTCTTGATGGACACAAAAAGATGGAGTAAATCAGCAGGACAGACATCTCTGCAGAGAAGGAATGGGTGACGTTTTGGGTCAAGACCTTTCTTCAGACTGACAGTCACAAGAAAGGGAAATTAGAAATATAGAAGATAATGTAGAGAGCTAAATAACAATGAATGAAATATGTGGACTTCTCTGCCTCAGAGGGCTGTGGAGGCTGGTTTGGATGCTTTCAAGAGAGAGTTAGATAGAGCTCTTAGGGATAGAAACATAGATACATAGATAGCGGAGTTAAGGGATATGGAGAGAGGGCAGGAACGGGGTACTGATTGATGATGATCAGCCATGATCACATTGAATGGTGGTGCGGGCGTGAAGTGCCAAATGGCCTACTCCCGCACCTATTGTCTATTGGTAGACAAAAATGCTGGAGAAACTGAGCGGGTGCGGCAGCATCTATGGAGCGAAGAAAATAGGCAACGTTTCAGGCCAAAACCCTTCTTCAGACTACTATTGTCTATTGAAAGATATGCAAAAAGGTAACAATGAAACAGGCTATTGTTTGCTCTTTGTTGGGTGAAAATGAGAAGCTGGAGCAACTTGGGTGGGGGAGGGATAGAGAGGGAGAACGGATGCCAGGGTTACTTGAAGTTAGTGAAATCAATATTCATATCACTGACTGCCCAAGCGAAATATGAGATGTTGTTCCTCCAATTTGCGTTTAGCCTCATTCTGACAATGGAGGAGGCCAAGGACAGAAAGGTCAATGTGGGAATGGGAAGATGAATTAAAGTGTTCAGCAACCGGGAGATCAGGTTGGTTCAGGGGGTCTGAGAGAAATGTGTTCAGCGAAACGATCGCAGTCTGCGTTTGGTCTCGCCGTTGTATATGGGTCCACATCTTGAATGACAGATACAGTAGATGAGGTTGGAGGAGGTGCAAGTGAACCTCTGCCTAACCTGAAAGTCCTTTGCACCTCCTCCAACCTCACCTACTGTATCCGTTGTTCAAGATGTGTAATCATGGAATGCAATAGTCAAATGCAAGAGGCACTAAGGTGTTTAGTTTCAAGAAATGTTGCTCCTTTATATTTGAATTTGATTTCATTTTTATTATCATTGTAAAGCTCTGTGAATGTGCGAGAACCATTTAAAGGAAATTCATATGGTTATTATTGCATTCATTATTGCATAGGATGATTGAAAATATTGTTCTGGCAATGATTGTGTCTGAGCTCCAGTGTGACGTGGTGTCTATCCTTGTGATTTATCTCCCTGCTTCTCCTGCACATGCATTAGGAACTCGTGGCGGAGATAGCAAACGCGAGGGATTCTGCCTGCTGAGATGGAAAATCATCCGCAAGAGGCCCCTGCTGTTGAAGGCTTGGGTTACGCAGGGGATTTAACAGTGAGGCTTGTGTGAAAGAGCTCCAGTGTTATGTGGTGAATTGTGTAGGAAAGCAGCACAGCACATTGATCAGATACATTTGCAGACAGCTGTGTGCAGCAATGTGCTTCAACCTCAAATTATTACGAATGAGCTTCCCTCAATATTTGTGCAATGATCCTCAACTGACAGCTCATGGGGGATTTCTTATTGGTTAATAATGATTAGTTTGAAATATTAACGGTTTAGAGGATCTCTGTGTATATTGAATGCCAATCTGTCAAATTCCTATGAAGTGCATTAGTCCCAGCTGCTGTGGCCAATGCTTTCCATGAGCACCAATGTACTCAAGCAGGAAAAAAAAAACTGATGTGAGCAATGTCTTTTTAAATTGTAACCATTGCTGGCACGTGCCACAATGTGCTCCGGGCAGAACTGTGAGTACATTAGTAAGATGTGCCCAAATGGCCAATTGGCTGCCATTATGGCAAGACATCGATATTGTGCACATTGATGATGCCAACAATTGTGTGACAGATGTCATGTAATATTTTTTCCTGCAGAGACAAATAATGCATGGAATGTGCCCACTGTGAAACTTTCCTACATTTCTAATGTAAATCGACACTCTTATTAATCATCAACTGAATGGCTTTTACGTGATCTTTATACTTAAAAAGTGCACAAATTGATCCAATTACTTGGTAACATCCTCTGAACCTTATGGTGCCTGAACGAATATATGTAAAACAGGAAAACCGCATAAATGTTTAGATTCCTGTCTTTCTGTCTGCCAGGTAGGAAGGATACAGTGGTGTCATGGGATTCTACTCTGTTTACTTCAAGGATAACGTGTAATTTTCCACCTATGCACTTCTGGAATCATTAGAATTGCTTTGTGACTCAGGGTAGATGAAGCCCGCAGTCAATCAAAAATACCCAACCAAAATATCCTTTTGAGAGAGATATTTGGAAAGGAGACAGAAGCACTAAAATTGAAATGGGACATAACCCACAGATTTGCAAAATACTGAGATGTTTTTTTAAAACACAGAAATTAAGAGATGTGCAAGGTATTGGAAAGGAATAAAGTGGACACAAACAAATTTAAAATGTGAGAGAAAAAATGTGAAGAGATAATAAGTTAGTCCCAGTGCAAGTGTGTAGGGAATTGAATGTTAGATTTAACTGTGATTGCAGCTGGCTCAAAGACAGATTTATCAGACAGACCATCCAATCGGTATCTAGATATGACAGACATAAAAAGCTGTTGACCCAAAAGGCTGTCAATTTTGAACTGTTTTTCATTTCATAGCTTAATCTCTAAATTCTGTCCCAAGTGATTCAATTTTAATTCCGAGGCTGGATGCATAGTCATTCCAATGTTATCTGGGTACCACAGTTTGCTTTGATGTTCCCGTTCAGCTGCTTTGATCTTAAGCACAGAGCCCAATTATTTACTGGTCCAGTTACATGTACAGGACGGAGGGGGAGGATGGCATTCTTTGGGGACAAGGCATCTGGATCGTGTTTTATTTCTATTAGGCTGTGGGCCGAGCATCAAAAATGTGTCTAGAAATCAACTTTCGTGACCCATGTCGCGGAACTACATGAAATTTTGCACATATTTAGATAAAATATAATTGAGAAGGAAGTCATAACTCGTCAATGCCAAAAGTTGCACATTAATTAATTAAACTAATTAGAAAATGAGATAGTTATATATCTATATTACTAAAACTAAGATCTTGACCACTTTCTGACTTTCTGTTTTGTGATTTCCGAAAGAATGCCGCCACTTACGGCCATCATTTTGGCCAACTCGCTCAGAGTCCCCCTCCGCCAGACTGGATCGGGGGATATTTCCCATCGATGAAAAATCAGAGAGTTACTAATGTTTTAAAAAAATGTCACCATTCTCTCTGCTGCCCCCGTTGGCGGCAGGGGGGAGGGACTATAAAACTTGGTAGTATCGTGCCTCACTCAGGCTCTGCAAGATGGAGGAAGCGAGAGGGTCAGGGCTCTCTGAGCTGCGAATAACACTGAACGCACATCTACTCGACGGTGAGTCCACTCGATGTGGTTGCAAAGTGTTTGCCAAATTGGCTTGGCTTTTAAAGACTTTTCAGAAAATGTGTTTGTTGCTTGCAAAGTGTTTGCCAAACTGGCTTGGCTTTTAAAGACTTTTCAGAAAATGTGTTTGTTGCTTGCAATGTGTTTGCCAAATTGGCCTGGCTTTTAAAGACTTTTCAGAAAATGTGTTTGTTGCTTGCAAAGTGTTTGCCAAATTGGCTTGGCTTTTAAAAGGTTTTCAGAAAATGTATTGGGTTGCTTGCAAACTGTTTGCCAAATTGGTTTGGCTTTTAAAGACTCTTCAGAAAATGTGTTTGTTGCTTGCAAAGTGTTTGCCAAATTGGCTTGGCTTTTAAAGACTCTTCAGAAAATATGTTGGCTGTTTGCAAAGTTTTTGCCAAATTGGCTTGGCTTTTAAAGACTCTTCAGAAAAGGTGTTGGCTGTTTGCAAAATGTTTGTCCAATTGGCTTGGCTTTTAAAATCGTTGCAAGTTTTCGGATGGATAAAGCGTGAATAAACATTTTATTAGATCAGGACTGTTTAATTGCAAAATTGGTGTCATTCCATGACTTCCGTTTAGTGGCAAGATGGCGCCGATTACGTCATTTCCGGTTAGTGGCAAGATGGCGCTGAGTGCGTAATTTCCGGTTCGTGGCAAGATGGCGCTGACTGCAGAAGGCACAGAGTGAAGATGCCGTTGAATAAATCAAGAGAGCTGACTGCTCTGTTTATGGTTAGTGTGTTTGTTGGACATTTTTTAAAGCACGTTTTTGCTTCAGCAGCAGCAGACTCTACCGTTTAAACGCTTGAATCATTCGGTTTACCACGTTCTGAAGGGGTGTGTGTGTGTGTGTGTGTTGTGTGTTCAACAAATAACATAGTCTTTTGTAGTTCAGAGCTTATTTGTTGTTTAATAGCCTGATGGCTATCAGGAAGAAGCTGTTCCTCAATGCGGATGTTACAGTTTTCAGCTTACAAAAGTCGGACATGACTCCAGAAGTCGGCCATAAGTCAGTCAGTCCACAAGCCGTGATTCAGTCTGTCAGTCCAGAGACCATGAGTTAGTCCCAAGGCAGTGAGTGAGTCCAGAGGCCATGAGTAGGTCCCTCACCCCCCCCCCCCCCCCCCCCCCCAACTGACATCCCCCACCTCAAGATGCTGCCCTTTGCCTGGCTATAGGATGCTCCCTGTCCTGAAGCCGCCCCAATCCCCCGCTGCAGGACACCCCCCTCCCTCATCAACCCACGAGAGCCCCCACCTGAAGCCGTCCCCCTCCCTCGGCTGCAGGACGTTTGTCACCCCCTACCCCACTCTGAATTCTTCATTGAGTCCAGAGGATTGAGAATTACAACAAAACAATGGAATTCTTTAATTTGCCGCAACCAAGAAATGGAAGGATGCACCTTGATGATGACAATCTAGAATTGCTGCAGGAATTGCAATACGATAGAACTGAACAACAGCAATTTGTTGAGGAGAATGGGCCTCTACTGAATGCTGAGCAGAGAGCAGTGTATGCACTCAATTTAACAGAAGGTGAAGACATTCCCCTTCAGCAGATCCAATTCCCCATTCAATCAAGTTTTGCTATGACGATCCATAATGCACAAGAACAATCAATGCAGAAGGTGTTGATCTACTGGACAAACTATTTCAGCATGGAATATGTGGCTCTTAGCTGAGGAAAGATGAAGGGAAATGTCAAAGTTTTCCTGAAGGATGGAACATCGACCAAGAATGTTGTCATTAAAAGCGTGCTTCTTTGAATGATGACTTCTGAGATAAATTCTCAGATATTCTTGGTGCCAATTTGACCGCTGAATCTCTCTATATTTAAAATTGTCTCTTTTTTTTATCAACAGCAAAGAGACATAACGACACAGTGAGCAGCACCAAGAGACACAATAAGAAAGAACTTTAACATCTTTAACATTTAAATTGCTCTTATATTTTAAGAGTCATTCACATTTTAAACTTTAATAAATCCTTTTTCCACTTTTCATGCCTGCGTGTTCTTCATCACAATGGGACCCTAATGGGCAGGAATGGATGCTCTGTCGGAGAGCCACTAAGAGTACATGGGGGGAGGTTGTGGGGAGATGGACTGAATCCGTAGGGGGGGGGAGGGGAATGGCAAGGAGCAGAGTGGGAGGGTGAAGGGAGCAGGGGTGACTGAATGAACTGCCAGTGTACCAGGCATGATTGACTGCACTACCAGCCCACCAGCCGTGAGTGACTGTACTGCCAGCCCACCAGCCGTGATTGCACTGCCAGCCATCCAGCCGCGAGTGACTGCACTGCCAGCCCACCAGCCGTGAGTGACTGCACTGCCAGCCCACCAGCCGTGAGTAAGTCAACTACCAGCCCACCAGCCGTAAGTGACTGAACTACCAGCCCAATAATCCATTCAGGCCACCCTCTCCCCCTTCTTCTCACAGAGTCTGTCACCTGTTTTGGGCAGAATTTCTGGCAGTTTCTCAGCTGCCAGCCTGCCAGGTCTGAGTGACTGTACTGCCAGGCCTCAGTGACTGAGCTGCCAGCCCAATAATCCATTCGGCCCACAATGTCCATACTAGCTCCCTGGAAACCAGTCCCTTCGGCCCACAACACCCATACTAGCGCAACAGAAAGCCAACCCCCCACTGGCCAGCAATATTGGAATTGGTGGAGAGGTGGAATATTGCGTTGGGTGACCAGTCCTCCCGTGTGATGCTGGGACCCAACGGGTCCCAATTAGTCTAGTATATATATATATAACTTGTGAATGACTGTAATCATATATCATTATGTATAATTACATTATAAAAATAATATAATGAAAATAATTGCGAGTGCGTATTTTGAATGAGACTGCCGCAGATGTCCGGCTCCTGAACCAGCCTAATTAATGAGTGAGGGCAGTTCCTGTGGGTTCCCCCGTTTACTGAACCCCACTTACTGCCAGTGGGCAGAGTGGGGGTCACGGCCATAGTGGGACTGGGGCAGTGCCAAGCTGGGTGAAGGCTAAGGCATCTTCCACTGACAGGAAAATGCCTAACCTTAACTCGTCCCCCTTCCAGAGCTGCCGACGGCTGGAGTTGGAGGTGCTTTGGGACCGGCTGCGGGCTCTGCACATGTGGCCCTGCAGCACGTCCACCTCGGCCAGCATACCCTTCTCGATCATCGTAGTGATGATGGTAGGGAGCAGCAGTGCCCTGCACGCCGCCCGGGCTGCCTTCAGCACCACCATAGCACCAGCTCCGTCAGATCGCCCACTCGCTAGCTGCAACACCGACCTACCGACAGCTCGACCGACCCCTAGCAGCACCCTCTGGCCGCCCTTGGCATTTCCGGAATCATTTGCCGTTTTGCAAAGACAACTGCATCTGCAGTTCCTTCCTATTGAAGAAGAACCCTGGCCCGAAACAACTCCTAATCCATTCCCTCCACAGATGCCGCCTAGCCTGCTGGGTTCCTCCAGCACTCTGTGTTTTTTATTTAACTCTGAAATTGGAATGGGTGACATTTCGGGTAGAAAGTACTTGATTGTCTGAAGAAGGGTCTCTACCCGAAACGTCACCCATTCCTTCTATCCGGAGATGCTGCCTGTCCTGCTGAGTTACTCCAGTTTTTTGTGTCTATCTTCAATTTCAGAGTTAAATAAAATATTTGGCTTTTCGGTGTGATATCCATTCGGCATCTTGGCTTTTCAGTGTCATATCCGTTCGGCATCTTGGCTTCCAATTCTTGGCTTCGGCTTCTCGTCCTTTGACCCCCCGTCTGGGTACAGTACAAACAGTTGCTGATACTATACATGGTGACTTCAGAACTTCAGATGTTGGGGATGAGGGAACAGTTTGGATGTTGAGGAGGTGCGTTAGATTGAAGAGATTTAATTAAAACTAGAAGAGAATGTGCTTCGAGGTTCAATTATTAAATAGTGTTTAAAACTCTCCATTTTACCCCACAGTCCTGGCCTTTCCCTTCACCTCTTTCCCCATGTAGTTGCCATTTGAATGGTCTTTTGAGTAATGCAAATTTTCTGCTGTGATAAGCAGTTGAAATTCTGTAGTAATTTAAGAACAACTATTGAAGCATGAGAAAATTTATTGTGGACAAGCTATAGCTGTGATTTTAATCTCCATCATATAAGTGGAATGCAGGTCTTCCATTTGAAGCAAACTAAACTATTTGTTTCCAAAGCCACATTTTAATTTCAGGAATGGGTGGAGGAACAAAATTGAGCCACATTTAAACGTGGCTCCATTTTGTTCCTCCACACATTCCTGAAAGTAGAACATTTTTAATATTTGATGTGTGGGAGCAGGAAATCGCAGCAAGCCAGCACCATGACGCAAGGTTAGTGATGGGGCAAGAGTCTGTAAGAAGCTGCCAGTAGTTGGAAAGAGACAGGGAAAGAACTGTAGATTATAGTTGTCTGAAACAAAATCACACTTGCTATCACACAGTTATTAAAATAGCTGTTCAGTGTCAATGGCATCCTTGTCCGGTGACTTCAAATTTTAATTGGATCCACACATGTCCATTGTCGGCTGTTTCTATACCACTCCCATGCTGATAGACAAGATGGTAGCTTGTACCCAACTGTCTCTTTGACCCTTTGCTCAGCCCATTTCCATTAGTCTGGCTGGGTTAAACGTAGGGATTCAGACTATGTGACAATTCTGTCTAAGTCACAAATTTCAATTGTGAGGTAATGTAAAATTAACTGTCATTCGATTTTGGATCCTGCTGGATCACTGGAATCATGGATGTAGAAAGCTCATGGAGTCCTTGTCCACAGGGATTGGATTATCAAAAAAATAGTGGGCACATTGCCAGCTACTTTCATTCCTTGACTGTGAAAGCTAGAAACATTGCATAAAACAACCCTATAATTTTCTAATTAACCTCTGTAAAACTGGACAGGATGTGTTGAATCATGGATCATCTCATGTAACCCCATGGTATCTCACAAATTGCAAGATCCACCTGTTGATTAGAACTTCTGTCAACTTTTGACAGTCAATCAAGAACCTAAGAGATGAAATCATACAAACTTGTGTGAGCTGCAGGATTCATGGGATGTGTATTGGGGTTGGGCCAAGATTGGTTTCAGCTGGACCACCTGATTTCAGATTTTCTGCGAGTGGAAAAACAATGGGGCAAGAAAGGGACCGATTGAAGACAAAATATTTGTTGAAGCACAGAGAAATAAAAAAACTGGGCAGAATCATTTGAGGAGTGTGATTTTTTTAAATTTTTTTTTATGTGGTTTTATTGGAAAAATAAAAAATATTTACTCTGCCTTATGATAATTATCTAAATCCTGAACCATTTGGGGAAAAAAGAATGATCTGAGCCAGTAATTGCCTAATACTTGCAGCACATCAAATGTTAATAACGATGGCACCTGTACTTTTCACTAGATCTATTTTCCTGCAAGGCTGGTGGACATACGATTGCAAATTGGAATCAACAACACATCAATGAATTTCATCGCAAGCTAGTTACACTTTTGTTGTTTTTGTCCGTCTGCATTAAGTCAAGTCAGATTTATTCGTCACGTGCACACGAAGTGCAGTGAAATTAACTTATTATTCCAAAGAAATGGTGTGACGGTTACCGCTTTAAATTTGGCCACATGACCATGAAATACTAATAAACCCAAATACAAACATTAGATAAATTGTGTGGCATTATATTTAACACCTAATTTTAAAGTATATTGTCTGCTTCCACTCATTTTACGAGAAATACTTTCTTTAATGTAAACTTACTTTTGTGAATTAATTCCGTCAATAGCTCGAATCATTCTTTCATTCAATTCTTCCTCAAATCTCCTTTTTTGTGACTTTGTTCTGTAACAGAAAAGGTAGTTGTCTGTCAATGTGTTGAATTAAATATTTTCTCACCCAAATGCAACATCATGGAATTTGGAGAAACCTCGGGACACCCATGTTGCTGAATACATGATGCACATGTTTTTTGGAAACTATGGGCCAGTTAGTCTGACTTCAGTGGTTGGTAAGATTTTAGAGTCCATTATAAAGGATGAGGTTACAGAGTACTTAGAAGTTCATGATAAAATAGGCTGAAGTCAGCATGGTTTTGGGAGGAGCAAATCTTGCCTGACAAATCTGCTGGAATTTTTTGAAGAAGTAAATAGCAGAACAGACAAAGGATAGTCAGTGGATATTGTTTATCTAAATTTTCAGAAAGACTTTGATAAAGTGCCACATGTGAGGCAGCTAAGGAAGATTAGCGCCCATGCTATCAAAAGGCAAATACTTGCATGGATAGCAGGTTGGCTGGATGGCAGAAGACAAAGAGTGGCAATAATGGGGGATTTTTTTGATTGGCTGCCAGTGACTAGCAGAGTTACGCAGGGGTCAATGCTGGGCCCGTTACTCTTCATGTTTTATATTAATGATTTGGATGAGGGGATCGAAGGCTTAGTGGCCAAGTTTGCAGATGATGCAAAATAGGTGGAGGGGAATTCTGCAGAAGGCCTTGGACAGGTTGGGAGAGTGGGCAGAGAAGTGGCAGATGGAATATAAGTGTGGAGTCATGCATTTTGGTAGTGGGGATAAAGGCATATATTATTTCTAAATGGGGAGAATATCCAGAAATCGGAGGTGCAAAGGGACTTGGGAGTGTTGGTGCAGGATTCCCAAAAGGTTCATCTGCAAGTCGAATCGGCAAGTCGAAGGTAACCGCAATGCTAGCATTTTTTTTCAAGAGGGCTAGAATACAAAAACAGGGATGAAATGCCGAGATTCTATAAAGCAATGGTCAGGCTGCATTTAGAGTATTGTGAGCAATTTTGGGTAGCATATTTGAGGAAGAATGTGTTGGCTCTGGAGAAGGTCCAGAGGACGTTTACAAGAATGATCCCAAGAATGAGTGGGTTAACATATGACGAGCATTTGACGACACTGGGCCTGTATTCGCTGGAGTTTAGAAGGATGAGGGGCGGCCTCATTGAGACTTACCAAATAGTGAAAGACTTGGATAGAGTGGATGTGGAGAGGATGTTTCCATTAGTGGGAGAGTCTAGCACCAGTGTCATAGCCTCAAGGGACATTCCTTTAGGAAGGAGAAGAGGGTGAATTTATTTAGTCGGAGGGTGGTGAATCTGTGGAATTCTTTCCACATAAAGCTATGGAGGGCATCAATAGATATTTTTAAGGTAGACTCAGAAAGATTCTTGATTAGTATGGGTGTCAAGAGTTATGGGGAGAAGGCAGGAGAATGGGGATGAGAGGGAAAGATAGAGCAGTCATGAGGACCCGGTGGACCATGGTCTGGAAGGTGGAGCGTGCTGACGTTCGTCCCCCGAAGACCAGGGACCGGGAGGATGGAGCCGGCTGTGATGACGGACTTGACAGGAGAGGAGCGAGGCTTGTGGGAGAGGAGAGGGAACTGGGGTGGAACCTACAACGCCCACAAGGTTGGCTGCACGAAGCGCCCCTGGAGAACAAAGCTGGACAGGCGAGGAGAGAATGTTGGTTGATGGTCGACAAATAAAGGCGACCACTGGAGGCCCGCAGTAGCCTGGGGCTTTCCTGAATCAGGTACAACATAGCAACTGGAGCATGGAAGACTTGAAAAATGCAGCAAAACAAGGCACCCAGATGGGCTCAGTAGATTATTTCTGTAGAATTGCTAATCGGGGATGGTATTGTGATGCGCTACTGCACTTTGTAAGAAATAAATTTTACTGTGTGTTTGTACGGAATAAAGTACCATTGAACTAAATTGCTGGTGAAGCTAATGATTAATAAGATGTGCAGGATACTAATTAATCAATACTAACCTTTCTGTACATCGATGGAAACGGTATTGAACCATAGGCATATCCTGCAAAAGTAGAATAACATTTGATTGCTATTTCCTGGATCAAATTGAACAAAGTTAAGAAAACACACCTCCACAAAAACTGGAGTGCATCCTTAATTGGTTTGCTAAATGGGTTCTGTTATCCGTTAATCCCAAATCAGTCAAGTCACCAAAAATGGCAAATTTGGGAAAATTTGGCTTTAAAAACTTTAGACCCAAACTATGACCTGTGTGATTCCTGTCAAGCAACTCCCTGCAAGACTCGCGGCTGCTGAGCCTTTTACTGCGGGGAATCATGGAAAGGTTGTCCATGTCTTAAAAAAGTCATTCCATTGTGAGCACAGTGGTCATGAAACACCAGCAAAGATCCAACAGTCATGTAACAAACATATGGAGTTTTAATAACATTGACAGCCAGACAATTTGTGGCCTTTCGACAATAGACAAAAGGTGCAAGAGGTTGGCTGATCAGTCACAATCAGTACCCCGTTCCTGCCTTCTCCCCATATCCCTTGAAAGCATCCAAAGAATTGGCCTCCACTGCCCTCTGAGGCAGAGAATTCCACAGATTCACAACTCTCTGGGTGAAAAAGTTTTTCCTCATGTCCGTTCTAAATGGACTACCCCACATTGGAAACATAGAAACATAGAAAATAGGTGCAGGAGTAGGCCATTCGGCCCTTCGAGCATGGCTGATCATCCAACTCAGTATCCTGTATCTGCCTTCTCTCCATACCCCCTGATCCCTTTAGCCACAAGGCCCACATCTAACTCCCTCTTAAATATAGCCAATGAACTGGCCTCAACTACCTTCTGCGGCAGAGAATTCCAGAGATTCACCACTCTCTGTTTGAAAAAAGTTTTCCTCATCTCGGTCCTAAAAGATTTTCCCCTTATCCTTAAACTGTGACCCCTTGTTCTGGACTTCCCCAACATCGGGAACAATCTTCCTGCATCTAGCCTGTCCAACCGCTTAAGAATTTTGTACGTTTATATAAGATGCCCCCTCAATCTTCTAAATTCTAGCGAGTACAAACCGAGTCTATCTTCATATGAAAGTCCTGACATCCCAGGAATCAGTCTGGTGAACCTTTTCTGTACTCCCTCTATGGCAAGAATGTCTTTCCTCAGATTAGGAGACCAAAACTGTACGCAATACTCCAGGTGTGGTCTCACCAAGACCCTGTACAACTCCAGTAGAACCTCCCTGCTCCTATACTCAAATCCTTTTGCTATGAATGCTAACATACCATTCGCCTTCTTCACTGCCTGCTGCACCTGCATGCCTACTTTTAATGACTGGTGTACCATGACACCCAGGTCTCGTTGCATCTCCCCCTTTCCTAATCGGCTACCATTCAGATAATAATCTACTTTCCTGTTTTTGCCACCAAAGTGGATAACCTCACATTTATCCACATTATACTGCATCTGCCATGCATTTGCCCACTCACCCAGCCTATCCAAGTCACCTTGCAGCCTCCTAGCATCCCCCTCACAGCTAACACTGCCCCCCAGCTTTGTGTCATCCGCAAACTTGGAGATGTTGCATTCAATTCCCTCGTCCAAATCATTAATATATATCGTAAATAGCTGGGGTCCCAGAACTGAGCCTTGCGGTACCCCACTAGTCACTGCCTGCCATTGTGAAAAGGACCCATTTACTCCTACTCTTTGCTTCCTGTCTGCCAACCAGTTCTCTATCCACATTAATACTGAACCCTCAATACCATGTGCTTTAAGTTTGTATACTAATCTCTTATGTGGGACCTTGTCGAAAGCCTTGTGAAAGTCCAGATATAACACATCCACTGGTTCTCCCTTATCCATTCAACTAGTTACATCCTCGAAAAATTCTATAAGATTCGTCAGACATGATTTACCCTTCATAAATCCATGCTGACTTTGTCCAATGATTTCACCACTTTCCAAATGTGCTGCTATCTCATCTTTAATAACTGATTCTAGCAGTTTCCCCACTACCGACGTTAGACTAACTGGTCTGTAATTCCCCGTTTTCTCTCTCCCTCCCTTTTTAAAAAGTGGTGTTACATTAGCTACCCTCCAATCCTCAGGAACTACTCCAGAATCTAAAGAGTTTTGAAAAATTAACACTAATGCATCCACTATTTCTGGGGCTACTTCCTTGAGTACTCTGGGATGCAACCTATCTGGCCCTGGGGATTTATCGGCCTTTAATCCATTCAATTTACCTAACACCACTTCCCAGCTAACCTGGATTTCACTCAGTTCCTCCATCTCATTTGACCCCCGGTCCCCTGCTATTTCCGGCAGATTTTTTATGTCTTCCTTTGTGAAGACAGAACCAAAGTAGTTGTTCAATTGGTCTGCCATGTCCTTGTTTCCCATGATCAATTCACCCGTTTCTGACTGCAAGGGGCCTACATTTGTTTTAACTAATCTTTTTCTCTTCACATATCTATAAAACTTTTGCAGTCAGTTTTTATGTTCCCTGCCAGTTTTCTTTCATAATCTATTTTCCCTTTCCTAATTAAGCCCTTTGTCCTCCTCTGCTGGTCTCTGAATTTCTCCCAGTCCTCTGGTAGGCTGTTTTTTCTGGCTAATTTGTACGCTTCATCTTTTGTTTTGATACTATCCCTGATTTCCCTTGTTATCCACAGATGCTCTACCTTCTCTGATGTATTGTTTTGACAAACTGGGATGAACAATTGTTGTAGTTCATCCATGCAGTCTTTAAATGCCTTCCATTGCATATCCACCGTCAACCCATTAAGCCATTAAGAATCAATCGCCAGTCTATCTTGGCCAATTCCTGTCTCACACCCTCAAAGTTACCTTTCTTTAAGTTCAGGACCCTTGTTTCTGAATTAATGATGTCACTCTCCATCCTAATGAAGAACTCAACCATATTATGGTCACTCTTGCCCAAGGGGCCACGCACAACAAGACTGCTAACTAACCCTTCCTCATTACTCAATACCCAGTCTAGAATAGCCTGCTCTCTCGTTGGTTCCTCTACATGTTGGTTTAGAAAACTATCCTGCATACATTCCATGAAATCCTCTTCCTCAGCACCCTTGCCAATTTGATTCACCCAATCTATATGTAGATTGAAGTCACCCATTATAACTGTTTTACCTTTGTTGCACGCATTTCTAATTTCCTGTATGATGCCATCCCCAACTCCACTACAACTGTTAGGTGGCCTGTACACAACTCCCACTAGCGTTTTCTGCCCCTTAGTGTTTCGCAGCTCTACCCATATCGATTCCACATCCTCAAAGCTAATGTCCTTCCTTTCTATTGCGTTAATCTGCTCTCTAACCAGCAACGCTACCCCACCTCCTTTCCCTTTCTGTCTATCCCTCCTGAATATTGAATATCCCTGGATGTTCAGCTCCCAGCCTTGGTCACCCTGGAGCCATGTCTCTGTGATCCCAACTATATCATAGTCATTAATTGCTATCTGCACGTTCAATTCATCCACCTTATTACGAATGCTCCTTGCATTGAGACACAAAGCCTTCAGGCTTGTTTTTACAACACTCTTACCCCTTATAAAATTATGCTGAAAAGTGGCCCTTTTTGATTTTTGCCCTGGATTTGCCGGCCTGCCACTTTTACTTTTCACCTTGCTACCTATTGCTTCTACCCTCATTTTACACCCCTCTGTCTCTACGCTCACACATTTAAGAATCCCTTTC
Source organism: Leucoraja erinaceus (assembly GCF_028641065.1). NCBI lineage: Eukaryota > Metazoa > Chordata > Chondrichthyes > Rajiformes > Rajidae > Leucoraja > Leucoraja erinaceus. The sequence goes on along the minus strand of NC_073378.1, from coordinate 80,949,556 downwards.
CCTTTAACTCCATCCTCCACTATCCCATTCGACACCCCACCCCCCTTATTCAGTTTAAAACCACCCGTGTAGCAGTGGCAAACCTGCCTGCCAGAATGTTAACACCTGTTAAGATGCAATCCGTCCCTTTTGTACAGTTCCCCCTTACCCCAAAACAGATCCCAGTGATCTAAGAAACTAAATCCCTGCCCCGTGCACCAGTTCCTCAGCCACCCGTTCAGGTCCCGTATCTCCCTGTTCCTGCTCTCGCCAGCACGAGGAACTGGAAGCAAACTGGAGATAACAACCCTGGAGGTCCTGCTTTTCAGCATTTTTCCGAGCTCTCTAAAGTCACGCTGCGGAATATTCATCCCCTTCTTTCCGACATCGTTTGTGCCGACATGCACTACCACTTCCGGATGTTCACCTTCGCCCTTGAGGATTTTCTGCACTCTGTCCGTGACATCCTGGATCCTGGCACCATGAAGGCAGCACACCATTCTCGCATCCCGTCTGTTGCCGCAGAAACCCCTGTCCGTACCTCTCCCAATGGAGTCTCCCACTAGAATGGCGTTGCCTGCCTTAGGCCTTTTTGATTTCGGCTCAACAGCCCTATTCGCATCGCAAGCCAGTCCGCCGCTCAGTGTAAACACGTCTTCTGTCCCGACAGCTTCTAAGTGGGTGAACCTGTTCACAAGAGGTACAACACCCGGGGACGTTGGCATTCCATGCTTTCCTCCCTTTCTCACTGTCTCCCACCTTCTTAAACTGTGTCCCCTGGTTCTGGGCTCCCCCAACATCGGGAACATGTTTCCTGCCTCTATCATGTGCAATCCCTTAATAATCTTATATGTTTCAATAAGATTCCCTCTCATTCTTCTAAAGTCCAGTGTTTACAAGCCCAATCGCTCCATTCTTTCAACATTTGACAGTCCTGCCATCCCGGGAATTAACCTTGTGCCTTTGATGGGTGGCATTTAATTCACATTTCCTTGCAGGCGTGCAATGAGCTTTGAGCCTTTTTTATTTGGAATTAAAAATAAAATTTGTGCCCCAATTTCTATCAGTAGCTCAGCATGGACATTGTGCATATTGATGATGTTATCCTGTGTGCAAATGATGATTGATGAATGTCAGCTGCACCTGAATAAAAATTCCAGAAAGGTGTAACTTTTATCAGAAATGGATTTTTTGCACAATTTGTCAATAAAAATGAATGCACTCCAGCTGTACTCCAGTTCTTAGGTGCCATTTTATGGGGACATAATTTATACGAATGAGCATTCCTTTCTCAGTCTTGAACTGAATGCTATGATTAAATATTTATGGGGACTGCAAACTTGGTGTCTAATGTAGTTTCATTCTTTTATCATGCTATTAAATAATGTTCCCAAGCACATTAATGACGAGGCTGGTGTCCTGGTGCCTGGCACGTCCATCTACTATTAACACATTAGACTTAATTCCCAATGATGGAAGCTGCCAAAACTTCCATTCTGGAATCTACAAATGCTCTTAAATTGTACGGATGTCAGCAAATAAAACTCTAAACTTCCTATAACCTTTATTTCTTCCATCATTAGTTTGCAAAGCTATTTTTTCAAACACTTTAGTTGCTGTTGTAGTTCTGACTATTTATTCAGGATTGGGCCCTATCATAATTGTAGGACAGAGCCCAAATTGAGAGACAATGACAAACAATAGCCCCACTCAATTCTACTTCTCATGCTGAGCTGGGATTCTCAGTCTGACGGATTTCTTTATTTAGCAGCAATCATTGTTGGGAGTAGACCTGAATTCACCATTACTTTGTTCATTCATTTCCTTATTTTCAAAGTTAGATTTTAATCACCATATCACACCCCACATTCAATGTTATGCATTAAATGGGAAGATAATTTGCTGTGAAGTTCTTCTCCAACCACCCCTGTAGCATCTTAGACAAAATCATACATTTATTTTGTGTGTGAAATTCTTAATTTCCAACTCAGATCCCATTGGTTCACAATGCTACACGAAGAGCAGCCCCCCCTTCCCTCTATTCATCTAATTACCGGTTGTGCTTTATCCTGCCTCTCCTCTTTTCCAGCTTTCTTTCCCTCCTCCCCTCTCCCTACTACACTCAGTCTGCAGAAGGGTCCCAGCCCAAAACATCACCTATCCATGTTCTCCAGAGATGCTGCCTGACCCGCCGTGTTACTCCAGCACTTTGTATCCTTTTTTGTAAATCAGCATCTGCAGTTCTTTATTTCCACATGAAGAGTAGTTTTCTGTTGCTCCACAGCTTTTATAGTTTTCTGTTACCAGTTTGCTCACAATTGTTTCATCTAATATTATTTATAGTGATCCAGATGAGAGACAGGATCATTGAAGTTTGTAATTGTGTGATTATCATGGGATACAAAATGCACATCATGGAATGGCACACAAAGTTCCCAAAATATCACATAGACTAAAAAACACCTTTAGTTTGTAAATTATTCTATTTGTTTAAATGAAGCTCTGTACTTAAAGGAAATCCAACACTTTCTAACCATCAATCTCAGAGGGCAGCTGGAGGAAATGCTAATCAATATACCTTCCTGATCAATGAGCATCTTATCTCTCCTGTACTCTCTGTTCCACCATGGCTAAACTTTGTCAGCCCTTTTAATTGGGAATTGCTCCACATTGCTTCACTTCTTCACCTCCTACCTGGTTCCAGTTGTATATTGACTTAATACTCAAAGTGACCATGTGGCCTACATGAAGTAACCTGCAACCTGCAGGAAGAAATCAGTGAACTGGATAGACAGGCAGAAAAAAGTCAAATGGAATTCGATTGGAAGAAGTGCTTTCAGGAGGGGCATATAGCAAAAGGCAACACACAATCTATGGGGAGAAACTGAGAAGAAAAAAACGGTGTGCATAACCACAGATTCTTGAATTCAGTAAAGCAAGCAGATAAGATGGTTGATGGGATTTTTATATATATAAATTTTATTTATGGGCGCCTTTCAAGAGTCTCAAGGACACCTTACAAAAATTTAGCAGGTAGAGGAAAAACATGTAAGGGGAATGAAATAAATAGTAGAGACATGACTAGTAGACAAAGTAAAGACAGAATTCAATTCAAAACACAATATGAGGCAATTAATGCACAGATGAAAAGGGACGGCACGTGGGGCTAAGGACAGGCAGAGGTGAAGAGATGGGTCTTGAGGCAGGACTGGAAGATGGTGAGGGACACGGAATTGCGGATCAGTTGGGGAGGGAGTTCCAGAGCCTGGGAGCTGCCCTGGAGAAGGCTTTGTCCCCAAAACTGCGGAGGTTGGACTTGTGGCTGGAGAGGAGACCGGCTGATGTGGATCTGAGGGACCGTGAGGGTTGGTAGGGGGAGAGGAGGTCAGTGAGATATGGGGGGGCCAGATGGTGGAGGGCTTTGTAGGTGAGGACCAGGATTTTGTAGGTGATTCGGTGGGAGATGGGAAGCCACTGAAGTTGTTTGAGGACTGGAGTGATGTGATGCCAGGATTTGGTGTGGGTGATGAGTCGGGCGGCTGCGTTCTGGACCAGTTGGAGTCGGTTGATGTAGGTGGAGCTGATGCCAAGGAGAAGTGAGTTACAATAGTCCAGTCGGGAGGAGATGAAGGCATGGATGAGTCTTTCAGCAGCGGGAGGTGTGAGAGAGGGTCTGAGTTTGGCGATGTTGCGGAGATGAAAGAAGGAGGTTTTAATGACATGGCGGATGTGAGGCTCAAGGGAGAGGGTGGAATCAAAGATCACGCCAAGGTTGCAGGCCTGGGGAGATGGAGAGACAGTGGTGCCGTCGATGGTAAGAGTGGGGTTATTGATTTTGCTGAGTGTGGCTTTGGAGCTGATGAGGAGGAATTCTGTCTTATCGCTGTTGAGTTTGAGGAAGTTATGTTGCATCCAGGTTTTTATAGCTGACAAACAGGATTTGATGGGGGGGGGGGGGGGGGGGGGGGGGGGGGTTGTGGGGGGATTTGGTGCCGAGGTAGATCTGGGTGTCATCGGCGTAACAGTGGAAGTCCAGGTTGAAGTGGCGGAGTATCTGACCAAGGGGGAGGATGTAGATGATGAAGATTCTATGCCCTTGCTGGCAAGGGCATAGAATACAAGAGCAGGAAAGTCCCTATAGATATCTAAATGGATCGTTATACTCTCAATCCTATATACTGTCTAAACTTTAAAGGTAGAGGAGTTACAGTGGCTTGCAAAAGTATTCATACCCCTTGAACTTTTCCACATTTTGTCACGTTACAACCACAAATGTAAATGTATTTTATTGGGATTTTATGTGATGGACCAACACAAAGTGGCGCAGAATTGTGAAATGGAAGGAAAATGATACATGGTTTTCAAATTTTTTTACAAATAAAAAACTGAAAAGTGTGGAGTGCAAAAGTATTCAGCCCCCTTTACTCTGATACCCCTAAATAAAATCCAGTGCAACCAATTGCCTTCAGAAGTCACCTAATTAGTAAATAGAGTCCACTTGTGTGTAATCTAATCTCAGTATAAATACAGCTGTTCTGTGAAGGCCTCAGAGGTTTGTTAGAGAACATTAGTGAACAAACAGCATCATGAAGCCCAAGAAACACACCAGACAGGTCAGGGATAAAGTTGTGGAGAAGTTTAAAGCAGGGTTAGGTTCTAAAAAAAATCCCAAGCTTTGAACATCTCACGGAGCACTGTTCAATCCATCATCCGAAAATGGAAAGAGTATGGCACAACTGCAAACCTACCAAGACATGGCCGTCCACCTAAACTGACAGGCCGGGCAAGGAGAGCATTGATCAGAGAAGCAGCCAAGAGGCCCATGGTAACTCTGGAGGAGCTGCAGAGATCCACAGCTCAGGTGGGAGAATCTGTCCACAGGACAACTATTAGTCGTGCACTCCACAAATCGGGCCTTTATGGAAGAGTGGCAAGAAGAAAGCCATTGTTGGAAAAAAAGCCATAAGAAGTCCCGTTTTCAGTTTGCCACAAGCCATGTGGGGGACACAGCAAACATGTGGAGGAAGGTGCTCTGGTCAGATGAGACCAAAATTGAAGTTTTTGGCCTAAATGCAAAATGCTATGTGTGGCGGAAAACTAACACTGCACATCACCCTGAACACACCATCCCCACTGTGAAACGTGGTGGTGGCAGCATCATGCTGTGGGGATGCTTTTCTTCAGCAGGGACAGGGAAGCTGGTCAGAGTTGATGGGAAGATGGATGGAGCCAAATACAGGGCAATCTTGGAAGAATACCTGTTAGAGTCTGCAAAAGACTTGAGACTGGGGCGGAGGTTCACCTTCCAGCAGGACAACGACCCTAAACATACAGCCAGAGCTACAATGGAATAGTTTAGATCAAAGCATATTCATGTGTTAGAATGGCCCAGTCAAAGTCCAGACCTAAATCCAATTGAGAATCTCTGTCAAGACTTCTTGGGCTTCATGATGCTGTTTGTTCACTAATGTTCTCTAACAAACCTCTGAGGCCTTCACAGAACAGCTGTATTTATACTGAGATTAGATTACACACAAGTGGACTCTATTTACTAATTAGGTGACTTTTGAAGGCAATTGGTTGCACTGGATTTTATTTAGGGGTATCAGAGTAAAGGGGGCTGAATGCTTTTGCACGCCACACTTTTCAGTTTTTTATTTGTAAAAAAATTTGAAAACCATGTTTTCCTTCCACTTCACAATTATGCGCCACTTTGTGTTGGTCTATCACATAAAATCCCAATAAAATACATTTACGTTTGTGGTTGTAACGTAACAAAATGTGGAAAAGTTCAAGGGGTATGAAAACTTTTGCAAGCCACTGTAGATTGCACTCTAAGGGCTAGTGGAATCAAGGGATATGGGGAGCAGTCAGGCATGGGTTATTGATTGGGGACGATCGGCCATGATCGCAATGAATGGCGGTGCTGGCTCAAAGGGCCGAATGGCCTCCTCTTGCACCTATTTTCTACGTTTCTAGGACAATTGAAGAAATATGTCAGTAAAAGCCCATCAATATAGTTTCCTAATAGATGAGCATGTATTCTACTCTCTGCACCACCATAGCGTCATGTCTAAACATTCCAGCCTCTAGCTCTGGAAACGCCCATAGAACTGTATAAAACCTTATAGTCCACAACCAGAGTAGGGCATACAGTTCTGATCACTGAATTAGAGGGAAGATGTGATGGAGTTTAGAGGCTAGATGTGAAATTTGCAAGGTTATTGCCAACATTGGAGAAACTTGGTTGTGGTTAAAAATAGGCTATGGCGGATTGTTTCCTTTAAAATAGAGAGGATTTGAGGGAATATTGTTTGAGGGAATTTGAGGGGGTTTGAGGGAATTGACTTATGTATATCATACATTCAAGATTGAACGAATCGAGAAATATACTTAACAGAGATGTTGGATTTAAGCAAAATTGCATTCGAAAGGAAAGGCACTGAAAAAAACACACTAAAAGATGAAACTATTGTTATTAATAGCACCTACATACAATAAACTGTAAAGTAATCTTTTAATCATGGATTCAGCAGCACCAATGTGGCTCAGGAGGGTTCTCTGAAGCTGAAGCGTCATTAAATACCTTCAACTACCCTTAACTAGCTCTGGATTTTTTGCTTTACAGTGGTTCAGATGAGAAACAGTATTTAAAATTAGGTGGATGACAAGGCTACAGGCAACAAACTCAGAATTGTAATTAGTCTAAAATTTCTCTTTTTTAGCTGGTGCGAATAAAATTGCCCAAATATTTTCCTCCTGTGATACAATTTTTATGATTTTATTGGTGATGCAGCTAACAATACTGCAAAGGTTAATGAAAATAGAAAAAGCTGTCATGCATCACATAGGGATATAAATGCATTCAAGTATTAACACAAGAAAAAATTTCTATTTAGGGTTGGCAATTTTGGGACAGTACATAGCAAGACCCTCAGTACTTTTAATATTTGTAAGTGTTCAGTGAAAGACTAAATGTTTGCTGATCTAAATCATTTTAATTATTGTCTGCTGACTTGTAAATATGTTTTCATTTTGTATTATTATGACAACAGCAGCTTTCACTCATAAAGATATCAATATTTTCTGGTATCAATTTTATGTAATGAAAACAATAATTTTAGGGCTACTAATGCTGTTGGAGGTTGCTTGCATTCTTCATTTCTTTAATTTTACAAAAGAAACATTTAAAATTCCCTTTGTGTGGCAGCAACCAAGTGTGTTTTAACAAACTTCTAACAATATGACAACTCCTCTTTCCTTCCCTGGTTTTTCCACATTATTAAAATGTAATCAAGATTTGCTGCTACACCATTATTCCATTGCTGTCACCCGGTTTAGAAACTGGGATATTATTCCAGAATCGCCAAATCACAATTGATACAAATACATCTATTGATGATTCTGAACACATCATCAGTGATGTAACCTGGGGTCATTGGGTGTTTCGGGTCTTTCAACATCAGACACCCTCGCCCAGGCAACCCAGCCGTGGTTGATCAGACCACGATTTGTGTTCAGGTGGCATTCGCTCCTCCCCATAGACCCTCATTCCTGATCCAGAGCCATCTCGAGGCCTTCTCCGCTGCCTCTGTGGTGTTCTAGATGGCTCTTCTCGTCGCCACTCCGTTGATGCCCAGTGCACTCAAGGCTTTGTAGAGCGATTGCCCTGCAAAACCTCTGCAGCCAACCTCGATGGACATACACCTTGCCTTCCAGCCCTGCTTGCGGCAGTCTATGGCCAGCTCTTCATACTTGGTCAACTTCCTCTCGTGGGCCTCCTCCAGACGGCCCTCCTACGGCACTGTCAGTTCCAACAAGACAATGTTTTTGGTGGCCTCTGCGTCCTGGAGGATATCTGGCCTCAGTGGTCGTGGCAATGTGCTGTGGGAACTTCAGCTGTTTCAGCAGGTCTACAGAAAGCTTCCAGTCCTGCGCAGTTGCCAGGATTCCTGACGGAATCTCAGCTTCTCAGAATTCAGCCTTCTACCATTTAATTGGGACTATTGCTATAACTGCAGCTACAAATTATAGACTGCAGAGTTATCATTTACTGTAAAGGAGGCATTCGCAGCACGAGAGTTCTCTGAAGCTGAAGGGCCACATAATCTATAGTTCATTCCGTAATTTTTAAAGCACTTAAACAATGCAGATTTATCTGAGGATTCAGCAACTCTGCTGCAGAGTAAACATTAAATATTGTCGATGCTGAATAATAAAGTAATTTTATAGTTATTTCATAGTCAATAGCAAGCAATGGTGATTAGGTTCAAGATAGATTAGATCTGAATGAAAGCATCCTGTGCCTTATTCCAACAGTTGCTTAAATCCTATGACACACTACTCTGTGATATTGTATATTTTTCACACAAAAATTGCCAAGAATGTCAATTTGGTGCTGTAATATTGAATTATGGATAACTTGGACCTATGCCAAAGTGAACTGGACTGAGAACACTTGGAAATATGTTATAAAAAAAAGTTGTAACTTGATTTAACTTTAATTAACCTGAGAATATTGTTGGGGCTCTGACGGAGATCTTTGCATTATTTTTGTCAATGGTTAAGGTACAGGAAGGCAGGAAGGTAGCTGATGTTGTTTTCATATTCAAAAAGGATGGTATGGATAAGATAAAAATCTATTGGTCGGTGAGTCTTATGTCAGCAATAGGGAAACTGTTGGAAAAAATTCTTCGGGATGGAATTTTGTGATCAATTGGAAACAGGGACTAATTAGGGCGAGTCTGAATGGATTTGTGTAGGGGAAATCCTGTCTCACAAATATGATTCAAGTTTTTGGAGCAGGTTACTGTGAAAATTGATGTAAGCAAGATGGTCCAGAAAGTTAGGGTGCATATGATCCAAGCTGTTTTGGCAAACTGGTAAAAGTATCAGCAGAATGATTGGGCGGTGTATTGGCAAATGTTGAAGTTGTGGGTTTTGGGTATTTTTGGTTGAAGGTGGCATTTGGTTTGCTTGTATTCTTAGGCAGATTTGCAACGTCATTTGGCATCTGTACGTCACACTTGGAATATTGCACACAGTTCTGGTCACACAAATTATATGGGATGTGAAAGCTGCTAGAAAGAGTGCAAAATAGATTTGGCATGATATTTTCTGGAATAGAGGGCTTTAGTTAAAAGGTGAGATTGGATTTACTGGTATTGTTCTCACTGGAGCACAGAATGCAATGGGGAGATCATTTTGAAAGTTTTTAAATTATGAGAGCATGGATAGAATAGATAATCTTTTTCCAAAGGAAAGGAGTCTAAAACTAGAGGATATAGGTGTAAGCTGAGACGGTTTAAGAACGTTTAAAGAAGAGGCAATATTTTCACAAAGAATGCTGGGTATATAGAGCAAGCTAACAAAGGAGGTGGTAGGAGGCATGTACAATCACAACATTTAAAATGTGTTTGGACAGGTATAGAGATAGGAAAGGAATAGAGGTATATGGCATGAATGCAGAAAAATGGGGTTAACAAAGGTAAGTCAGCAAGGATGAGTCGGGCCGAAGGGCCTGTTTCCATGCTATGACCTCTCTGTATGTAGTTTCATGTCATTGATCACAGTGGTAGAAAGGAATATTGCTGTAACATACTGCAATCTGCCCTGTCTCCACTTCCAAACACCATTTAAGCCATTGTAATAATCATCAGTGATTGCATAAATCATCTACTAAGTAATTTTATAAATCATCTACTAAGAATACCATATGTGGCCTAATAAAGTGTTAAACTTGCACCACATGCAATTTCACTCCTCTCTGCCTGCTATTTAAGAAACATTCTAACATCCTTTAAGTTCATTCCACAATGTAACAGTCCAGAGAAAGGGCAATGCAAAAATCAGGTGGTACTTATGGTTTTCATGTAATTGGTGATATTGTGACTTCATACTTTATATTTTGCTTCATTTTTGCAACAAAAAAGAATTCTAGTCTATACTTACTACTGTATTGATTTTGCCGTTTTCATTTGTCATACTGTCTCGATGGTGTAAGTGCGCAAAGGGTTTGGCTGCTCCCCACGATTCCAGATATCTGGTCATTCGAACAGAAGCTCTCATCTTGGCTCCATCTGCTGTGTGCCGATGTCTAAAATGATGCTGTGGGCTTCGTCTCTCCACCTGTAAGATTTTAAATAATGATGTTAAAGACCAGTAATTCCTAAAGGCCATAATGCACAGCATGTCCTATCTTGGATTAAAACGTACATATCAGTGGTAGAAATTTAAAGTGATCTCTTAAGATCTGACCCATATTAACAATGCATCTAAAATAAAACAATTACAATATTCACTAACATTTGCGGGTTTTGATGTATACATACACAAGGATTGTTACTGCAAATCTTTTAACTTAGTGAAGATTGGAAAGATTTACCCAATTGTGATGTTATCACAGAAATAAGAAGGCATAACCATGCAAACAAGGTAATATAGTTAGAAGGTTTAACCATTATCAAATGAATGTGCTTCAGCAATTTCAGTTAATTTCGCTTCTAAACTCCTAGGTTCAACAGCTTGTACTTTCCAATTGGTTATTTCCTTTTTCTTCAGAGATGCTGCCTGACCCGCTGCGTTACTCCAGAACTTTGAGTCTATCTTTGGTTATACCCAGTACCTTTGACAAAAATGTCGCTGGTACACAAGATTAATAAGAATTCATGTCATGTTTCGGAAAACAAGATAGTGACATTTAATTTTTTAAAGATGCCAGAATGCTGTAACAACATGTACCATCATAACATGTACTAGCTATACCTGATTAAGGACCACGAGTGGATACAATTCCTTAGCCTCACTGAAATGGTCAGCATGGTTTCATGTTGCACCAAAGGCTTCCTCCTGTTTAAAGTAGACCACACTTTGGTATGTCCACATCACGAGGTCACCAGGCTCCACTCCAGCCAACAAGGTGAAGCGCCAACATTGACCCACAGCATCATTTTGCTGCAGAAATGCCAAATATTCATGTTTTTGTTGATAAATGATCAAATTTCAATGCAAAATGACATGTAGTTGAAAATTGGGGGTTATTTGGCAGTTGTATCCAATCCTATGATATTTATTCTGAGTTGTGATTTTGGTGGTTTAATCCAGAAAGGAGGGTCCTTAGCATGCACAATAACATCCAATGACACAAGGCCTCCTCCGGGTAAATTTCAGTCTTGGTGCACAGTTGCAGAAGCAATGTCTCATCAATACCTATGAGTCTCGAATTACAAAGAGGGCCAGACTGAACAGGTTTCAGGTTGGCATTATGAACCAGGCTTGGATTGGTTTGCTTTAAGAGTAGTGCTTACCTGGTTCTCCTTTGGCTATTCGCACAGCAACAGGCCCCAGCAGAACAAGCACCCCATTCACCCCCGATCGATGTATTGACCTAACCTGACCATCAACTACCTCTCATCATGTGATCATTGATCACATTCCCCAGTCTATGAGCCCCATGTTGCTACCACTGAGCACCTCAGTCCCTTTGGGATGCCAACAATATTGGATCAAAAAAGCTCCTCCAGAACAAACAAAAGGAGCTACTGCACCAAGAATTGTGTTTTCCTAGTCTGGTCACATCCACCAAGCTCTTTACAATTAATTATAATGCAGTTAGATTTGTTCAGGACAAGGTTCTGATCCACATTGTATCACAGATATAGATAAAAAGAAGCACGAATTACTGCAGACAGACTTCAGGGAGCTGAAAAGAAGATTAACAAGAACAATATTTCAGAAGTAATAATCTTTGGGTTACTCCTGGTAGCAAGTACAGAAATTTAAGGATAGCGTTCATGAATTGGTTCTGGAGGAGATAGTGAAGAGAGATGTTGCACATTGTTGGAGTATTTGGACTGGATCTGGCGAAGGTTGGATATTTCCAAGTCATCAACAAGGCAGGGATCTACTTTATTCCTGATTAGTTGAGTCTTTGTGCCTGTGATGCTGCTGTAAGCAAGATTTTCATTGTGCAGTACCTAACCGTACCTGTGCATACGACAATACATTTGGCTTGACTTGAATTGGCTTGACTATTGGGGAGTGTTTAAATTAGTTTGGAGGGATCCATAAATGAAAAGGGAAAAGTTGGAAATGAAAGACTGGGAAGTTGTTACTGAGGTGAAAAGTAAAGATGACTAAATCTAGAAAAAGGAATGCAAAGGACTTTTGCAGCGTTCAATGATACACATATCAATGCACAAACTCTCGAATGGCAGAGCAATGGATTTATATGTCCATGAAGGAGAGTTCAGTATTTCTGGTGAGAGAGTTTTCAGATAGAAATGGATGAAAAATAAAGGGATCTTAGTTTTGTTTATTTTTTAAAAAATCAGCTGTATGATGGGGTGATATGGGAAGGATGAACAAACATGGCCACAGAATTTGAAATAAAGAATCAAAAAGTACAAGCAAATATGTAGGCAAATTTCACGGATACGCAAAAATAAAACTGACGAGTCGGAGAAAAGTAAACGTTCATGGAGGAGATGCCATGTGCACACAGAAAATATGTTCCCACAAGGAAAGAACGTTTAAGGGTTTTAAACTTGGAGATCCCCGAGATTTTTATAACGAACAGGATGGGAATGGATGTAATGAGAACTCAGATACCACTGCAGAAAGGTTAGAAGAGTATTGAAAGTGCAGGAGTGAAATTGCCAGGGGAATTGAGTGAGTAAAAAGATAGCATAAAATTGTACAAAAGCAACATGCAGTAATTGTTGATAATCAGAAATAGAAATTATATGTGGAAAACGTGGAAAAGCTTTTTGACATGGAAAAGCTTTTTGACGTGGAAAAGCTTTTCCCACTGAGAGTAGGGAAGATTCAAACAAGGGGACATGACTTGAGAATTAAGGGACAGATGTTTAGGGGTAACATGAGGGGGAACTTCTTTACTCAGAGAGTGGTAGCTGTGTGGAATGAGCTACCAGTGAAGGTGGTGGAGGCAGGTTCGTTTTTATCATTTAAAAATAAATTGGATAGTTATATGGACGGGAAGGGAATGGAGGGTTATGGTCTGAGTGCAGGTACATGGGACTAGGGGAGATTATGTGTTCGGCACGGACTAGAAGGGTCGAGATGGCCTGTTTCCGTGCTGTAATTGTTATATGGTATATGGTTATATGGTTATATGCTAGAAATATTCACTCAAGAAGCACTGACCAAGAGCAGAAAATCTCTGAAATAAATGTTTGCGTGAGAGGCATTTAATAACTACTATACTAAGTGGGACCCGTTGGGTCCCAGCATCACACGGGAGGGCTGGTCCCCCAACGCAATATTCCACCTCTCCACCAATTCCAATATTGGTAGCCAGTGGGGGGGGGATGGGCTTTATGGAGCGCTAATATGGGTGTTGTGGGTTGAAGGGACTGTTTTCCAGAGGGTTAGTATGGACATTGTGGTCTGAATGGATTCTTGGGCTGGTGGCTCAGTCACTCAAGCCTGTTGTGCTGGCAGCTCACTCACTCACGGCTGGTGGGCTGGCAGTTAACTCAAGGCTATTCCTTGAAATTCCATTTCAAGCAGGGTGCAAGGCCACCAAATTCAAGTACAGTTTCTTACCACTTCAAGCAGGGTGCAAGGCCACCAAAGACAGTGAGTCGTGACCGCTCCCTCCTCCATCTTACAGAGACTGAGCCACGCCCACACTTCTGGGTTTTATAGTCCCTCCCCTCCCACCAGAAGGGGCGTGGCCTTCATGGCGTGATTGACAGGAGAGAGAATCTCAACATTTTTTAAACACTAATAACTCTTTTAATTTTAATCGATGGGAAAAATCCTTGGCACCTAATGAGCGGAGGGAACTCTGAGTAAGATGGCCAAAGATCACAGCCGTACGTGGTAGCGTTTTTTCTAAAATCAATATAAAGCGCAAACAGGAAGTGGTCAAGATTAGACTTTTATTTAGATAGAAGGCAACTTTAATTAGGCAAGGCAACTTTAATCAGGCAACACAGCTTTAGCATTTCCAAACCAAAGGCAACAAAGCTTTAGCATTTCCAAACCAAAGGCACACAGCTTTAGCATTTCTAAACCAAAGGCACACAGCTTTAGCATTTCCAAACCAGAGGCAACACAGCTTTAGCATTTCCAAACCAGAGGCAACACAGCTTTAGCATTTCCAAACCAGAGGCAACACAGCTTTAGCATTTCCAAATTATATTTTCAAACCACATTAAGGGCACTGACAGGTCAGTAAAACTATTCACAGTTCAGACTGAGAGACGTGACCCACTCGCTCCCCCATCTTGCAGTTTGACTGAGGCACTCAACACTTCCGGGTTTTAAAGTCTCTCCGGAAGGGGCGTGGCCTTCAGGAGAGAGAATCTCAACATTTTTAAAACACGAATAACTCTTTTATTTTTCATCGATGGGAAAAATCCTCTTGTCCTGCGCAGCGGAGGGGGACGGTGAGTAAGATGGCCAAAACTCACAGCCATAAGTGGCAGCGTTTTTTCTAAAATCACTATACAGAACACCAGGAAGTGGTCAAGATCAGACTTTTAGTAATATAGATGTCAATAGCAAAAAAATGTCATGAACAAAAGTAATAGTCAGTGTTTTAGAGACTAAATAGATAGCATCCATGTGGAGGCAGCCGACACAGGCGAGAATGTTAATAAAAACTTAGTGCCTTCTTAGGCAACGATGGCTATGATGCGGACTTCAGAGAAGGATGGCTCCATGAATAAAAGTGATTAAGCACTGTGGGAGAAAATATTAAATTAATTAACATATTTGAAAGTAGATGAATTGCAAGCCCTGAATGATCTGTATCCCATCAACATGCAGCAATTAATACAAATGGCTACTATGGCTTCAGAAGATGTGCCAAAAGAATGGAACATTCATGATTAGATTAGATTAGATTCCTTTATTGTCATTCAGACCTTTCGGTCTGAACGAAATTATGAACAAAATTATGTTGCCTGCAGTCATGGATGGTGGATGGATTATGATGGATCCAATCAATGATGGATTAATGTTGTTTAGAAAGGAAAAATAGGATGTACCAAGTATTTAAAGTGTATTGAATTCAGTGTTAATGGCAGGCAAATTATTGAAATAAATTCTGAAAGATGGCATAAATTTTATTGATAACAGCTCAGATTAATCAGAGGCAGTTTGCATATATTAATGCTCATTACGCTTGATTAATGATTACAATTTTAAATGATGTAACATGGAGGGTGATGAAGCTTTGGTATAGTTGAAATGAATTTTATGGATTTTAACAAGACAAATATGATAGATTGGCCTGCAAAGATTAACTCGTAGGATTCAAGGGTCTGGCAACTTCCATCCAAAACTGGCTCAGTCACAGGCACCATTAAGATAATGGTCAAGAGGGGGTTCAATAATTGGAAGGCTGGTTATATTGAAGCGCTACAGAACTAAGTACCAGGCCATTTGCTTTTCACGTTATGTATCAATGACGTTGAATTAAATATCGGAGCAATAAATGACATATTTGCAACCAATTATCAACCCAACTGGTTGTTTGGTTGATAATTAGGAAGAAAACTGTAGGCTTGGAAGATATTGATGGACTGGTCAGACAGGCAGATGTAGAAAGTTGAATTAACTGCAGAGAAATAATTTATGCAGGGCAAATAAGACAGGAAATAGATAATAAATAGTGAGATACCAGGCACAGAGTATAGAGGCATAGAGGGATATTTGCAGGAATATGTCCAACCACGCCCACCCCTCACGTCCCCAATCATTGAAGGTAGCAGGGGAGGCAGATAAGGTTAGGGGTAACATGAGGGGGAACTTCTTTACTCAAAGAGTGGTGGCTGTGTGGAATGAGCTTCCAGTGAAGGTGGTGGAGGCAGGTTCGTTTTTATCATTTAAAAATAAATTGGATAGTTATATGGACGGGAAGGGAATGGAAGGTTATGGTCTGAGCGCAGGTATATGGGGCTAGGGGAGAATATGTGTTCGGCGCGGACTAGAAGGGTCGAGATGGCCTGTTTCCGTGCTGTAAATTGTTATATGGTTATATGGTTATTAAGGTGGAAGGTTGGCACACATTACATTTTCTTTATTGTGTGAGACATAGATTACAAGATCAGGAAAGTTATTTAATAAGTTAGGTCAGTATGCACATTTCTGGACATTGCACTACAAGGAAGATGCAATAGTAACGGAGAGGGCACAGCCAAGATTTCTAACGGATAGAAAGTTTAGTTATGAGAAGATGCTGTCAAGACCAGTATTGTTTTCTTTAGGGTGAAGTAGACCTGAGTGGAAATTCAATAGAGGTGCATAAAAATTGTGCTGCCCAGAGAGAGTAAACATTTAAGACTTATTCTCCTCGAAGGAGGCATAAATTTAACAGGAAAATAATGCAGGAAGAGGTTGGTCCTCCACTCACACCCGCTCTATAATTGAATACATTCTTGGCTGGTTATTTGTTTTAATGTTAGCATCGTTTTACTATACTAATTTGATGTATCTCTATTCCCTTAATATCTCTCTTGTGATTACTTTGTGAATGAAGCTCCAAAACTATTTGGGTTGAAATTTCATAGATGATAGCCATTCTGTCATGGATGGCTGAATTCTTATTTTGACAATGTGACAGCTGATTGCAGACTACCCAGTCAGGAAAAACATTAGGGTGAATCAATCCTTCCCATTGTGATGACATATTTTTCAAGGTTTTCCTTTCATTAATTCAGATTTGCTCTGCATTCTTCCATTGTTAGTTTCAAAGTATCCTTTTACTGCTACAGCACAACTATTTTCTTATAGATTCCAGCATTTACCCTCTTACTGATTTCAGGCCAACTTGTCAATTATTGTCCATTTTCTCCCTCATTCCTTTCTTAAAGACTGATGTCACATTTTCTTAATCCGTGAAACTATTTAGTTTTTTGAGATTTTTGAGATTACAGCATGGAAACAGGCCTTTCAGCCTCCCGAGTACATACTGATAATCGATCACCCGTTCGCAAGCGTTCTATGTTATCCAACTTTTGCATCCACTCCCGACACATTGGGGCAGTTTATAGAGCCCATTAACCTACAAACCAACACATTTTTGGGTTATGGGAGGAAACTGGAGCACTCAGAGAGTACCCACACTGTTACAGGGAGAATGTGCAACCTCCACACAAGCACAGCACCTCAGGTCAGGATCGAACCCAGGTCTCTGGCGCTGTGAGGCAGCAGCTTTACCAGCTGCACCACTGTGTCCCTTGTTTTGGCCATAGTTGCATTTACCTGCCAGCAACTGAATGTCAAGCAAATGATATTTTGAGGAATATCAGCAAAGGAACCCTTGACTTCTCTAACTAACAGGGAGTGCAAGTTGCTGATTACAAAGATCCAAGGAACTGGAGATGCTGGTTTATAAAAAAATAGATGAGACTGAAGAAGGGTCCCAACCCGAATGTTCCCAGAGACGTCGCCCAACCCGCTGATCCATCCAAGCTCTTTGTGTCTTTTTTTTAAACACAACAATAGACAATAGACAATAGGTGCAGGAGTAGGCCATTCGGCCCTTCGAGCCAGCACCGCCATTCAATGTGATCATGGCTGATCATCCCCCATCAGTACCCCGTTCCTGCCTTCTCCCCATATCCCCTGATTTCACTATCTTTAAGAGCCCTATCCAGCTCTCTCTTGAAAGTATCCGGAGAACCGGCCTCCACCGCCCTCTGCGGCAGAGAATTCCACAGACTCACAACTCTCTGTCAGAAAAAGTATTTCCTCGTCTCCATTCTAAATGGCTTGCCTCTTATTCTTAAACTGTGGCCCCTGGTTCTGGACTCCACCAACATCGGGAACATGTTTCTTACCTCTAGCGTGTCCAAACCCTTATCAATCTTATATGTTTCAATAAGATCCCCTCTCATCCTTCTAAACTCCAGAGTGTACAAGCCCAGCCGCTCCATTCTCTCAGCATATGACAGTCCCGCCATCCCGGGAATTAACCTTGTAAACCTATGCTGCACTCCCTCAATAGCAAGAATGTCCTTGCTCAAATTAGGGGACCAAAACTGCACACAAGACCAGGTGTGGTCTCACAAGGACCATGTAAACTGCAGAAGGACCTGTTTGTTCCTATACTCGACTCCTCTTGTTCTAAAGGCCATTCGCTTTCTTCACTGCCTGCTGTACCTACATGATTACTTTCTTAGACTGATGAACAAGGACCCCCAGATCCCGTTGTACTTCCCCTTTTCCCAACTTGATGCCATTTAGATAGTAATCTGTCTTCCTGTTTTTGATACCAAAGTGGATAACCTCACGTTTATCCACATTAAACTTCATCTGCCACGCATCTGCCCACTCCCCCAACCTGTCCAAGTCACCCTGCATTCTCACAGCATCCTCCTCACAGTTCACACTGCCACCCAGCTTTCTGTCATCTACAAATTTGCTAATGTTACTTTGAATCCCTTCATCCAAATCATTGATGTTTATTGTAAATAGCTGCAGTCCCAGCACCGAGCCTTGCGGTACCCCACTAGTCACTGCCTGCCATTTTGAAAGGGACCCGTTAATCCCTATTCTTTGTTTCATGTCTGCCAACCACTTTTCTATCCATTTCAACACTCTACCCCCAATACCATGTGCCCTAATGTTGCACACTAATCTCCTATGTGGGACCTTATTGAATGCTTTCTGAAAGAGCATACATTGCAAATAAACTATAAGGCAACACTGCATTCTCTTAAGTAGTTTTTTTTAATTTGACCTGATGCTTACTAAATCCCTCAACAAAATCCAATTATCCCAGGAAAAGGTACCAGAATCTCAAGGTAATTGAACAATTACAGCAGCTTGTATCTGGAAGATACTTGGTCTTTCATATCTTACTCATCACGTTAATGAATCCCCAAGATTAACTGAACTAAACGAGGTTCGATGTAATTGCTTATGGACCCTTCATTCCCCCTTTTCTTTTCAAAGGTGTGTGTGTGCGCGTGCGTGCGTGAAGAGTCAAATAATATCATAAAAATGTAAGAGAAAGGAACAGGAGAGCACTATTAATTTCATCAAAACTGTTCTGCTCTTCGACATGAATAGGTCTGCTTCTGTTTCAAAACCATTTCCTATTCCCACATTGACCTTTCTGTTCTGGGCCTCCTCCATTGCCAGAGTGAGGCCATATGTAAATTGAAAGTTTTGCTTGGGTAGCATACAAGCTATTGGTATGAACAATGAATTCGCCAATTTTACTTAATCAAATCCCCCCTATCTCCTCTTCCCAATGTCCCTCCTCTCCCCCCTTTTTCCTTTTCTTTTCCCTATGCCACACTTGGAAGCACACCCATTTTGCCTTTGGCAAAAAAACTAAGGAGGTTTGGTATATCGGTGAATACTCTACCGAGCTTCTGCAGGCATATGGTAGGGGGCAAACTGACTGCTTGCATTGCGACCTGTTTCAGCAAATCAAATGGCCATGAATGAATGAGGCTGCGGAGAGTGGTTGACACTGCCTGCTTCATCATAGTATTGACCTCCCCACCATCAAAGTTATCTATAAGAGCCGCTGCCTCAAAAAGGCAGCCAACATTACCAAAGAACCACACCAACCTCTCACTCTCATGTTGCTACTATCATTGGGAAGAGGGTACAGGACTCTTAAAACCATGTCAAACCAGGTTCAAGAATAGCTTATAGAGTCATAGAGTCTGGAACTCTCTGCCACCGAAGGTAGTTGAGGCCAGTTCATTGGCTTTATTTAAGAGGGAGTTAGATGTGGCCAAAGGGGTCAGGGGGTATGGAGAGCAGGCAGGTACAGGATACTGAGTTGGATGATCAGCCATGATCATATTGAATGGCGGTGCAGGCTCGAAGGGCCGAATGGCCTACTCCTGCACCTATGCTCTATGTTTCTATAGCATGGAAGCGGGGGCTAGTGAGTAAAGCCAATAAAACTTGCAATCATTCAGGAATCGGAGATTCTTCATGGAATTTTAGAATCATAGTCATACAGCATGGAAATAGGCTCTTCGGCCCAACTTGCCAACGCCGAACAACATGCCACATCTACACTTATCCTACCTGCATGCATTTGGCCCATATCCCTCTGAACGTATCCTATCTATTTACATGTCCAAATGTTTCTTAAACAATGTGATTGTACCTGTTTGAACTACCTCCTCCGACAGCTTGTTCCATATACTTACCACACTTTATGTAAAAAAGGTTGCCCTTCAAATTCCTGTTAAATCTCCCCCCCCCCCCCTCACCTTAAAACTGGCTCTTGAATTCATTACTCTGGGAAAAAGTGCATTTATTCTATCTATTCCTTTCATGATCTTATACACCTCAATAAGATCTCATCCTCCTGTACTCCAAGGAGTTAAGCCCTAGCCTGCTCCCTATAGCTCAGGCCCTCGAGTCCTGGCAACAGCATTGTAAATCTTCACTGCACCCTTACCAGCTTAACAATATCTTTCCTATAACAGGGTGATCAAAATTGAACACAATACTTTAAATGGGCTTCACTAATGCCTTGTACAACTGTAGGATGCCCTCCCAACTTCTATATTCAATACTATGACTGATGAAGGCCAATGTACCTAAAGCCTTCTTGACCACCCTATCAACCTGTGATGCCACTTTCAAATAACTATGTACCTGCACTCCTTGATCCCTCTGTACCTTTTACTGTAATATCCCAATCAACATTCTGGTTTCATATTGAACTAGTAACACTTTCAATTTTTATATCACATTCTATCATCTTATCAAGTTAGAAGGACGACTATAAAGGAACTGGAAAA
Organism: Leucoraja erinaceus; assembly: GCF_028641065.1. NCBI lineage: Eukaryota > Metazoa > Chordata > Chondrichthyes > Rajiformes > Rajidae > Leucoraja > Leucoraja erinaceus. The sequence continues at coordinate 80,928,824 of NC_073378.1, read as the reverse complement.
ATTATATTCTTCAATGAATTCTGCAACTTGCTGCCTGACAGGTGGTAGAAACAGACACAATAAACTACTGATGCTGGAAACTTGAGCAAAAATACAAAACTGTTGGAGAAACTCAGTGGGTTAGACAGCATCTGTGGACGGAAAGGAACAGTAGATGTTTCAGGTTGGAAGAATGTTCAACTCTGTCCATTTCCCACCCACAGCTGCCTCAGTAACTTTATATGTGGTACCCAAATCAGTACTAGTGAAGCTCAGTTGGTTAGTTCTGTCAGTGAGGACCAAGGCTCTTTTAACGCAGTTGTGATTTAAACAACAGCTTTTGTGATCAATTATTCTATTTTGAGACACAGAGAAATTTACCTGAAATTGGAAATGTAGGATCACAGAACATTTTTGGAGCAGTATTTCAAGGCAATCAGCACAATGATGCACGATATAAAACATGCAGTACAGAACAATGTCCATGCCCCATTAAACTAATTAGACATACTTTATATAGTTGAGCTGGCAGGCACAGAAATAAGAAACAACAGCTCACAGCAATGTTCACTTGACTACAGCATACAGTATGTCAGTGGAGATAATGCAAATTGCGATATAGAAAATATTGATTTATTGGCGCCAGAGGAATAGGCTATGGAAAAGCTGCAGCATGTAAAGAAATAAAAGTACCATGGAGTTATTGAAGCAATTAAACAGCAGAAATATAGGAAGAGGTTATAGGTTAGTGAATGCAATTGGTCAGTGGAAGAAATGCAGTTACTATTAAAAGGTCTCTTAACTACAGATGAGCTTTGGAGGGATGCAAAATTGATTGAATCAAATAGATGCTTTGTTATGGTCAGATACTGACCACAGGCAGGGGTTTCATCAAGGGTTAGTCAAGAAGTAGTTTATACACTGGTCAAGAAAATAAATTATCAACTGATTACTATGAGGTGCAGAGTATTTCTGAACTCACAATAATATGCATTATGATTTTAATTTGTTCATTTTCAGCAGAATTTCAGCAATAAAATGTATGTATCCAAACTCTCCATATTTGGTTAACTAGGACAAAATCAATCAAAGGGAGTTAAAATTCCCCATACTAGCAAATTTCTCCGCAAGACCTTTCAAAGATATTTGAATTATTGATTTCCCTCATGTTTCTGATTTAAGGGTAAAATCCACAATAATTAGAGAGCAACTGAATGCAGAATGAAGTTTAATTTTTAGATTTACACTCAAAATAAGTGAAAATTAAATTGATATTTGTGACAAAAAGTAAATTCTAAGTTATATAACCAGAATTTGTTTTCAAGGCCCATTTACAGTGGAAAAGATAATGATACAGAGGGTAGTTGAGGCCAGTTCATTGGGTATATTTAAGAGGGAGTTAGATGTGGCCCTTGTGGCTAAAGGGATCAGGGGGTATGGAGAGAAGGCAGGTATAAGATACTGAGTTAGATGATCAGCCATGATCATATTGAATGGCGGTGCAGGCTCGAAGGGCCGAATGGCCTACTCCTGCACCTATTTTCTATGTTTCTATGAATGTATTGTGCAGCTTTGTCTAGAATGAGAGAGTGGCTGAGCTACAAGGAAAGGTTGTGTAGGCTGGAGCTCTATTTCTTGGAGTGCAGGAGGATGAGGGGTGATCTTTTAGAGATGTATAAAATTATGAGAGGGATAGATCGGGTCGATGTTCAGAGTCTCTTGCCCATAGTAGGTGAAGCAAGGACCAGAGAACACAGGTTTGAGGTGAGGGGGAAAATGAATCTGAGGGGTAACTTTTTCACATAAAGGTTGGTGGGTGTATGGAACAAGCTGCCAGAAGAAGTAGTTGAGGCAGGGACTATCCCAACGTTTAAGAAACAGTTTGACAGGTACATGGATAGGACAGGTTTGAAGGGATATGTGCCAAATGTGGGCAGGTGGGACGTGTTGCTGGGACATGTTGGTTGGTGTGAGCAAGTTGGGCTGAAGGGCCTATTTCTACGCTGTGTTACTCTGACTGTGAAATCCTCATTGAAAAACTGAATGAAAACATGGGTGAAAAAGTTAGGTCTAATACCTATGAAAGACCAATGAACATCACCCGGTGTGGGGGAACTGTTTGGGGGGGGGCAGGAGCCAGCGTGCTTTGTAACTTTGTCTGTGCCGTAAGTGGCTGCTATTTGCATAATACATTGTGTATGCAAGCAAAGAATCTCACTGTGTCTAGTCACATGTGACAATAAAGTATTCATATTCCTCAGTATGAATAAGTTGATAATGTTGTGCTGTTATGATTAATGTTGAAAATGTAACTTTGTAAGTCTGGAATCTCAAAACTTTAGAACTAAATTAATATAGATTTAATAATTAAAACTAATTTGTTTCTCTCCTCTAGTTTCATCTGTACTCTCCATATTCATTGCTGTTCATTAAATGTAATTGATGTTTTCTGCTTTATATTTCCTGATTTAGACTCAATGTCCTTGGTGATCATTCATCAATATGATTGGTTGAATAGGCTTGCTCTTGAATGGAATTATGAAAAAATAAAATAATCACACTCAAAATGTAACTTCGAATTACTAGCAGCATCCAGTTTCTGACAAAAATTGGCAACTTGACAGAGAGGTTATTCATCAAAGAGGCAACAATACCATGAACAACCTCATTTTGATGGCATTAGAAAGATTTAAAGGGGACCTAAAGGGCAACTTTTTCCACAGAGAGGGTAGTGAGTATTTGAACGAGCTGCCAGAGAAGTGGTGGAGGTGCGAGCATTGGCTCAGCAAGCCAATAACCAAGAACCAGTCTCACCCTCTTCTCCTCTCTCCCATTAGTTCAGAAGTTTGAAATTGCATGCCTCCAGACTCAGGAACATTTCTTCCCAGCTGTTATCAGGCAAGTGAATGGTCCTGTCATCGGCTATAGTGTGGTCCTGACCTCCCATCTAACTCATTGGAAACATTTGAACTCTCTATCTAAACTGACTATATCAAGCTTCAATGTTATACTAATGTTGCACTAAATGTTGTACCCTTTACCTATGTACTGCGGATGGCGTGATTGTATTCATGTATAGTCTTTTCTTTGACTGAATGGTTCACAAACAAACCCTTTTCACTGCATCTCAGTACAATAAACTAAACTAAACTAAACAAATACAACATTTAAAAGACATTTAGAAAGGTACGTGGACAGGAATATTTTAATGAGATATTGGCCAAACGCGGGCTAATTAGACTAGCTCAGGTAAGCATCTTACTCGGCATAGATATTTTGGGCTGAAATGCCTGTTTCTGTGTTGTGTAACTTCATTGTATGACATTTGTAGTCATGCACGATCCAAATTCACAGTTTGCATGCTGCCAATTTAAAGATTTGCACTTCAAAGAGGAGAGGAGGTTAACCAATTAATACCTACCTTTGGATTAATCACCAGGTGGGTCCTGATGTTATGTTCCTTTAGGTAGGGATCTCTGATATGTCCATCACCTTCCTCCACTTTATAAACACACCGTTCAAGTGCTCCATTGTGATTGATGTGATATGCACACGACTAGCACAATCAAAAATAAGAGAGTTTTAAAAAATTGTAACATTCCATAGCATACAAAAAGTAAATGCTAAGAAGCAAAAACAGCATTGTAGTTCAAACTTAGTGACTGAACATGCGCAGATCACAATCATTCATTCAATTTTTTAGGTATTATTATCTTATTCAATGATAATTGGACAAAGTTCAATTCTACATTTTATGTTCAAGAAGTAACAGAATTGTTCTTCTTCTTGCTTAAGCCTAAATTTGTAGGACAACTTGTTCTATTTGATCTTATTTGATTATGCATGCCGGGTTGATTGCATTTGTTGGAACAGGGTGGACCACGTGAAGCTTGCAATCTTCCATCCCATAGAATTATGGATGACAATTGAAGCAAGGTGAAGTTATAGAACTTGAAGAAAGAGAGAAGGAAGAGGGTCTTTGTTCATCAGCTGTCCTGGTAAATGATCACAACAGCTGACAACATACTCTTGAGATTTCAATGCTGATGTCATCCCTGACCCTGATCTTCGCCCTCTGTTTTATCATGTTTTTTTCTATTCATAGCACTCTCATATGAGGCAGAGTTTGCTAACCATTTCCATTGGATTATAACCCAGTGTTGCAATTGAATTGCCAAATTGAAGATGTACATCATTTAAGGTGGATTTAAAACATCTGAAACTATTTTAAATACAGATTACTGATCAAAATCACCAAAAATATTAATTCCCAATTTTGAAGTCTGCAATTCAAAGTAACTATCACACTTGCCTGTAAAATCAGTGATTGGAACACTTTTGCTTGCTTTTATACTAAGCTTCTGCATTGACCCTTTCAGTTTCCTAATTCTGCCTTGGATTACCACCAAATAAATGAATTTCATTTATAGCTCAACTCATTTATGAATGCCATCAAATTATTCTTCAAAACTCATAGTAAATTGATCCTACAATATTCATTACCCAAATTACTTTATCAAAGAACAGTATTATATTTATAAAGAGATCAATATTTTCCACAAAATTGTGGTGATTCTCATTATCATCCAACATTTAATGATACATGTATGCTAATTTACTGACCCTGTTTATACCTTATTGTGTAAACATCATTGTATACATTCTTGTTTAATTTTGTTATGAAATTAAACTCATAACCTGTATTACTTGAGTTGTCCCTTTTTTAAACAACAATGGATTTAAAAAACCCAATGACAAGATGGAGTACCGGAAGGAGACAGAGAACTTAGTGACATGGTGTCAAGACAATAACCTCCCCATCAATGTCAGTAAGATGGAGCTAGTTATTGACTTCAGTAAGCACGGTAGAATACATACCCCAGTCAACATCAATGTCACGGATGTCAAAATGGTTGTGTGCTTCAAGTTCCTTGGTGTTAATATTACCTATGCCCAACATCAATGATGCAACAGCCAAGAAGGCATACCTCTATTTCCTGACGAGACTGAAGAAATTCGCCGTGTCTGCAATGACTCTTACAAACCTCTGCAGATGCAACGTTGAAAGCATATTCTCTGGTTTTATCACAGCTTGGTTTGGGAATCGCTTTGTGCAAGAAATTGCTCAGAGATGAGGATGTAGCCAAGTCCATCACATAGACCAAATTTCCAATCATTGACTCCATCTACACTTCACACTGCCTTCGAAAAACAGCCAACATAATCAAAGACTTCCACACCAGCTATTTCTTCTACTCCCTGCACCTGTCCGGCAGAAGGTACAGAAACTTGAAAGTGAGCAACACCAGAATCAGGAATAGCCTTTTCCCCTCCGATATCAGGTTTCTGAACAGTCCTTCCGTAAGTTAGGGTACTGTCTGACTCACCTCTATCCTATTAAGAACATTGGACTTTGTGTAAGGAACTGATGCATTCCAATGTAGTACAGTACTGAGAACTATATTCTGCACTCTGTATCTTCTCCTTTGCTCTATTTATTGTACTTGAGTTTGAACTGATTGCTACCTGGAAAAGGGGAGGGGAGCGGCAGGCCAAAGCCTGGCAGGCAATAGATTGATACTGGCATGGAGGTGTTCTTGCTAGGCAGATGTTTGATTAAAGGCCAGAGATGAAAACACAGAAGGTGTAAGACAAAGGTGTGATTGAAGAGTTACAAATTGTGAAGCTAGAGGATGGAATGTGGGTTGAAGAAGAAATAGATGTGAGTTCAGGTTGGGCAAAGAAGATTGGGGATGGGGGAGAAGAAGGGAGATGTTATATGGGGGAAGATGGAAAACGGAGAAGAGGTTACATTATGTAGTTACCTAAAATTAGAAAATTCAATGTTCATACCCTTGAGTTGTTAGCTACACAAGCGGAATATGAGTGTTGTTCCTCCAGTTTGTGTGTGGCCTCACACTGGCGATGGAGGAGGCCCTGGACAGAAAGGCCAGTATGGGAATAGAAGAGGAGTTAAAAAGGTTAGGAACCAGGAGATCCAGCAGGCCTTGGTGCTCATCAAAACAGTCGATGAGTCTATGCTTTGTCTCACCAAAGTACAGGAGACCACATTGAGAACAAGATGGAGTACAGGAAGGAGACAGAGAACTTGGCATGTCTCTTTTTAAATAACCAATTTAAATTTAAATAAGGTTTGTGTGAACCTGCCTGTTGTCCAGAGAGAAGAAACAAGGCTTTTCTATTACGAGGGAAAGGTTGATGCAGAAATGCAGACAGAGGTACACAATCTATGGGAATTAAATGTATTCCTCTTGAACCCATGAACACTTGAAAGGACAGTATCAAATGAGTGTGATATTAGCGTCTGCATGGGGACAATATCAGTTAATTTTGTTTAGTTTTAATTTGAAAATGCAAATCTTATTAACTTATGAAGCAACAATAAACATAAGAGTTCTAATGGATCCTTAGCAAATTTATCGTAAGTGTCGCCCAGTAGCTTATGCTCACATCTGGCAGAGCGTCTGGCCATTGGAAAGCTGAATGCTGGCAGGGCCAGAATGAATGAAGGGATGTGCCAAGCTAAAATTATGTTCATAGCCAGAGACAGACTTTAGGATGAATAATAGTTTCTTTTCAAAATGTGTCTCGTATCTTATAATTTCAACACCGGTTAAAAAGTTTCATCATCATTTGGTTCAAGTTATCTTGTTGCATTTGAAAATTAGTAATTTTGACAACCTTTCAAATAGGTCTTATAACAACATAAATAACTTAGTTGCTTTTATAATGGATGATTTAAATTTAATTTAAATTTAACTTTAAATTCAATTAATTCTGTGGCTTATTAATAGAACGACAGGAGATAATTTTCAGGTGATAAAATGTAGCGCAAAAGGTAATCTATCACAATTTATAACATGATGACATTAAAACTAATTTGTATCACAGTAATTCAAATTTGGACACCTGCTTCTGCAATTTGACAATTTTGGCAACGTCCCCTTTTGGGAGCAGATTTCTTGCCAACAGAATATCTCAGAATAACATTAACACATGTGCATTGTAAACATTTGAAGAAGTGCTTGTTAAGGAATTTCATTGTAATAGACTTCTCACTGAAATTAGCAAATACATCCCGGTACTTCACATTAGTATTCAACAAGGAGAAAGACATGGATGGTGATATGATTAGGGAGTGGTATGTTGATATTCTCAGCCAAATCGATATTAACTAGAAGATGTTGGGTCTCTTGAAAATAATTAAGGTGGATGTCTTCAAGGCCTGATGGTGTCTGTCCCAGGATATTGTGGGAAGCAAGGGAAGAGATTGTTTGGGCCTTGATAGAGATCTTTGTATTCTTTGTAGCTATGAGAGAGATGCCAGCAGACTGGCATTTAAGAAGGACAACAGGGATAATATACGCTGGTGAGCCTTCCATCACTGAGAGGTAATTATTAGAGAATATTCATAGGGACAGGATTTATGCGCATTTGGAAACGCATGGACTTTTAGCGATAGGCAGCATGGCTTTGTGCAGGAGAGTCCTGTCCTACATATTGGATTAATTTTTTTGAGGAAATTATGAAGATGGTTGATGAGGCCAGATCAGTGCGTATTATTTAGATGGACTTCGGTAAAACATGTGACAGGTTCCCACATGGTAAGCTAACACCAAAGATGAAGTCACATGGGATCCACATTGAGATGGTGAATTAGATCCAGAATTGGATGTGTCACAGAATATAAAGGGCCGTGATTTTTTCTAACTGTAAGTCTGTGACCAGCAGTGGGATCTTTGTTGTCTCTAACATTCTCTCAATGATTTGGTTGAAAATAAAAGTATGCTGTTGAGTACATTTGCAGATGACACAAAAATTAATGGAGTTTTGCATCGTGAAAGACTTGTCAAATGATATAGATCAGTTGGAAATTTGGGCTAAGAAATGGCAGATGAAGTTTAACTGGGATAGACTCAAAAAGCTGGAGTAACTAAGTGGGTCAGGCAGAATCTCTGGAGAAAAGGAATAGGTGACGTTTCGGGTTGAGACCTTTCTTCAGACTGAAGAAGGGTCTCAACCCAAAACATCACCTATTCCTGTTCTCCAGAGATGCTTTCTGACCTGCTGAGCTATTCTAGCTTTTTGTGTCTATCTTCAGTTTAAACCAGCATCTGCAGTTCCTTCCTACAAGTTTAATTAGGAACTGTGTGAAATGATGCATTTTGGGAGGTCAAATGCAAGAATAAAATATACAGTAAAGGGCATGACTCTTGGAGCATTGGACAGAGGAATCTTCATGTGCAAGTCTACAGCTCCCTAAAAGTGGCAACTCGAGCAGATGATAAAGAAAGCACATGACATGCTAGCCTTCATCAGTCAGGGCACTGAGTATAAAAGTTGGGAAGCCATATCAGTACAAAAGTTTGGTTAGGATACATTTGGAATGTTGTGTGCAGTTCTGGTTACCGCATGACAGGACAGATGTGGAGGCTTTGAGAGGGTGCAGAAGTTCTTCAGGATGTTGCCTGGATTGAACTGTAGAAGTTGTATAAAACTGAATAAGGAGAGGTTGGACAAATATGGATTGCTTGGACCATGGAGGTTCGGGGGCATATGCAAAATTATGATAGGCATAGATGTCATAACATATGCAAAATTATGATAGGCATAGATGTCAGAGTTTTTGTTTACCCAGAATGGAAATGTTAAAGGTACACAAAAATGCTGGAGAAACTCAGCGGGTGCATCAGCATCTATGGAGCAAAGGAAATAGGCAACGTTTCGGGCTGAAACCCTTCTTCACAGATACAGATTTAAGGTGAGATGGGGAAAAGTTAAAATGAGATTTGCGAGGCAAGTTTTTTCTCGCACAGAGTGGTAGGTGCATGGTATGCGCTGCCAGGAGTGGTGGTGGAAGCAGAAATATAGCAACATTTTAGAGGTATTTAGACAGACATATGAACAGGTAAGGAATAGAGGGATAAGGATCATTTGCAAGCAAATGGAAATAGTTTAGATTGGCATCATGGTCGATGCAAACAGAGCAGATCGAAGGCCATGTTTCTGTGCTGTACTGTTCTATGTTCTACAGTATGTTCTATTTTGGTATACTGGTCTATAATCTGAAGCAAGCACGATAGGGCTTAAATGCTGGATAGATACAAAAAGCTGGAGTAACTCTGTGGGACAATTTTTCAGGGACTCAACCCGAAACGTCACCCATTCCTTCTCTCCAGAGATGCTGCCTGACCCGCTGAGTTACTCCAGCTTTTTGTTTCTATCTTCAGTTTAAACCGGTATCTGCAGTTCCTTCCTTCATATTTAAAATGTGGATGGTGGTTTGGAACTTAATTATAGGCTGTGACTTGATTTCTGAAGCACTCTTGCAGCAAGAAACATTTTGAGTGCAACATTATACCTTAGTTTTCATCCCCATAACTGGCAGGAAGCTCCTCCCACCCCTACCAGTTTATCCCATCCCTGACCTCTTTCCTCAGAATTCCTCTTCTACCTTGATGTTTTCCTGAGGCACCAAAGGCTAGTACATTTTATTTGCAACTACATGTCAACCATGCCAGTTTCTTCATTCATTTTATTTACTCAGATCATTCATTGTATTATTTTCTCAGGCCAACCCACATATCATTTTCAAAACATGACAAGGAGCAGCTGTTTATTTGCTGCCCATTTCCCTAGGTTTGTGCATCATTCCGAAAAAAATTGTCATGGTTTGAACAGTTAAGTTACATTTACTTTCTGCTTTGATGATACCTGACTGAATTTTAACATTGGATTTCTAGCACCTAACTAGTTTGTCTTTTTTTTTTAGCATGGGCCTCTACAAGGAACAAGTCTTGTTTTATGCCAGAACAAACTTGCCTTGTTTCAGTTCTAGGCCTTGAAACATGTAATGGCTGTTGCAAACAAGACCGGCATTGTTACAACTGGAAGATTTTGTTACTTGTGTACTTCAGAGTTTGAGCCTTTACAGGGAACAGCTGCATCTTTAGATAAATATTAATATGGGCTCTACATTTAATGCAGCACAATTTTATGATAAACAATTAATCAGATAATTAGGCTCTGCAAACACTTGCCATAATGCATTATTTGACAGGAAGCCAAATTATGGATAATAACTGGATGTCCTAATTAAGTGCTTTCCATCTCTCCACATTTACCTAATGATACGCTTAAATAACAATATATTTTAAACTGTAATTGGGAGCCTGCTGTTTATTTCTCCAAATGTTGTTGCATAACACCCCAATGACTCACGCCTCTATTCTGTGACGAGTCATACATATGGAACATATATCCGTACATGTATAAAGTTCGTGACTTTAGGTGTTTTGTTACATAAAAGTGCATTGGACATTATTGGGTGGATGATGACCATACGACAAAGGCTGGTTTATACTTACCTTACCCCCACCCACCAACTTACATCAGGTTTTAACAACGTGGGACAATAAGAGGAGAAGGAGTGAACAACCCACTTTCAAAAGGTGTGTTCCTCATTTCAACATTTTAATGATCCGGCAAGATTCAAATCTCTTCCCAATTAATACTAGTCAGCCACAGAAAATCTAGTCATGAAAGCTGGGGGATGGGGGTAGGGGAAAGAAACCAAAGAATGACTCAGGGAAAATATTTCCCCAGCAGCTCTTGACAGCAAGGAAAACCACAGTGCCTCCACTAACTAAGCAAACCATCCCATTGATCAGAATCTCGTATACTTGCAGTCCTGGTGCCCTTTCTAACCAACAAAAATGCCATCAGATTCCTTAGTCCTGCAACCTTCTCCCCCTTCTCCTTTGAAATCACTGCACCAGTCTAGTAATGTTCCGTCATGAGCTAAAATCTCTCTGCGGTCCCCAATTCTGGATGTCTTTGGAAATTCCACGAATCTTCCCTGATCTCAATATTCAATCTTTCAAGTCCTCCCACTCATCTTCACCCTGACACATTCTCACCAGGGTATTTTTGATGTTTAAGTTTTCTAGCCCCTGCCACTGATGTCCCTTTTGCCTGCTGATCTTTTCAGATTCCCAATGAAGATTGTTCCTGACAACTAGTCTGCCCAGAACCCACCTGCCCTGTTCCCCAAATGCTGATCTTCCCCTCTCCCATGTCTCCATTCCTGAACACACAAATTCTGAAGACTTATCAGCTGTTAACTGGATATCTTTTCAATCTCTACTGGCAGTGAAACGGGGAACTAAAATTGTAATTTTCCCCTTCAAATAATCCTGACAAAACCCAAGGAGATCTATTCTTTTGGGTCTGCCAACAGCAAAAGTTACCGTCATTCATTAATTCATTCCCTGCTCTCTAGTTATGTCAGAAAGTTACATTTTTATATTTATTATCTTAATCCAGGTACAACAAAGCTTTTCATTTTTCCAGAATCATTCAGTTTGCAGCTTTGTCTGTCACAGCCAAACTGAACTAAATCATTTCCTGATCTTTACTTAGTTACAGGAAATTACAAATCTAAGGATCCCTACTTTTTAATTGGGTAGAGAAATTTCCACAATCATATAAAATGGGAGACCATAACACATTTTCATGATTGGAATTTTTTTTCCTGATATTCACCAGGAGGTGGGGAGTCTGCGTCAATCCAATGAAGAACCTGGCTATTTATCCAATGAGGAGGCCTGTAGCATCAGGCTGCAGCCAGGGAGCAGAGAGAAGAAGGGAGGAAGAAGTGGCAGAAATGAAGGAGACACCAGGAACTGCAGATGCTGGTTTACAAAAGAAGACACAAAGTGCTGGAGAAACTCACTGGGTCCGGCAGCATCTCAGGAGAACATGGATAGGTAACATTTTAGGTTGGGACCCTTCTTCAGATTCAAACAAGTTTGAAGCTATGTGGTACAAGATGGCACCTCAGGCAAGTACGGAGGAGATACACATGGCTGTGGTTGCAAGTCCGGGTCAGAAAACGGTCGAAGAGCAGCAAGAATTACAGAGGGGGAGCAGTGAGGGGGGGGGGTCTCACATATCTCCCATCGGAGAGAGGATTACTTCTTAAAACTTATGATGCTGGTTTACAAAAAGAGGACACAAAGTGCTGGAGTAACTCAGTAGGTCAGCATCTCTGGAGAACATGGATAGGTGACATTTCAGATCAGGACCATTCTTCAGAGTTGGCTTGGGGAGTGGAGTGGGTAGAGTGGTGGATTTCAGCAAAGCCGTAAATATGGAGCTTGAAAAGAAATAATGGTGGTTGGGGGTGCAGGAAGCCAGAAGATCTTGGAGGGTAGAGGCAATTGGAAAGGTTGAATGTGATTAAATTAGAAAGGGTGTTATGTGGAGGTAATTGTAGTCCGGTGGCGCTGGTGCCAGCAGCCTCCACCAACAGCCCGGTATCTTTTTGTTTTTTTTGTTTATTTAGTTATGTAAAAGTGTATTTTTTTGTGTTTTTTTGGTGTTTTTATGTGGGGGAAGAGGGCACGGTGGGGGGATACCGTACTTCTCCGTTTTCTTGAGGACATGATATATTCGAGTCGCGTCGTTCTCCCCCCACTCTTACAATACAGCAACACACCTGAAAAAATGTCTACTCTGACATCCTCAATAATATTTTAATCTTCTCTTGTTCTACCGCCTTCAATTTTAAACCATCATGAGAAATCTGGATTAAAGGTGGTCACCCACAAGAAAGAAATGTGTCATCATGATTGCAAAGCCGAAGGAGCAACATGGAATAAAAAGTAGTGACAATGTGCTGGCTTCATTACTTTTGAGACAATTAGCCATGAGGGAAGCATGCAGGAAATAGACCTTGTGTTGGACAATCTTGGTTGTTAAATTTCATCTTAAATAGTTCAGTTTAGTTTATTGTCATGTGTACCCGAGGTACAGTGAAAAGCTTTTGTTGCGTGCTAACCGGGTCGGCAAATAGAATATGTCGGAAGGCCCCAATATATCCGATGAAATTTAAATGCAAAGGCTTACTGGACTATGGTCCATTCTAACCTTGCTTACCCTGGATACCTCCTGCTTCCATGTGATGTGCGTGGACTTTCATCGTGTGACCAGACATCATATTGCCATTTCTGTAAACCAATGACACCACATAGGACGTTCCCGGAATGAACTCCCACACGCATGTTTATATCAACACTGGTCGCATCTCTTACCTTCCTTTAAAAAAGAGATGGATTAAATCTGAACAACATTTTTTTTAATGAGAACAGCTTGGAAATTCATTTCGTTGTCTCAAATTGAAACAATGACAATAAATTTGAATTACAATTACAATTACAATTGTAGTAGATGACAGGGTGAGGTCAGAGGTAATGGGGTTGAGAATAGATGGTAAAGCAGGTTGAAAGATTCAGAAATGGAGGAGATTGATGTTAGCCTTAATCACGACAACATCCAGCACAGTGGGTGGAAGTCTCTGTTTTCTTTACAGCCATGATATTTTGCTAACTCGTTCTCCACTCTTACAATACAGCAACACACCTGAAAAAATGTCTACTCTGACATCCTCAATAATATTTTAATCTTCTCTTGTTCTACCGCCTTCAATTTTAAACCATCATGAGAAATCTGGATTAAAGGTGGTCACCACAAGAAAGAAGTGTCATGCATGATTGCTGTCCGAAGGAGCTACATTTATAAAAAGTAGGGACCACAACCTTACCATCCAAACCATCCTCCTTTTGAGACAATCTACATGAGGGAAGCAGTTTAAAGGAAATATTCCTTCTAATGGACAATCTTGCAAATAAATTTAATCAAAAACCAGTTAGAATGTTTAGTGCTTTGTGATGTGTACCGAGGTACAGTGAAAAGCTTTTGTTGCGTGCTAACCAGTCAGCAAATAGAATATGTACAGACATAAGGAAATATATCCGATAAATTTAAATGCAAAACATTACATATAGTGGTCCATTCTAAGCTTGCTTACCCTGGAACACCTCCTGCTTCCATGTGATTTGCGAGAGTAACATCGTGTGACCAGACATCATATTGCCATTTCTGTAAACCAATGACACCACATAGGACGTTCCCGGAATGAACTCCCACACGCATGTTTATATCAACACTGGTCGCATCTCTTACCTTCCTTTGAAAAAAGAGATGGAAACACATTATGAACAACATTCGTATAGGGTTGAGAACAGCTTGAAAATCAACTCCCAATTATTTATTTCAGAATTCAATTTAAGACCATTATAAGACCAGTTTGGCAAATTTAGAGTGAATTTTCATTGTTACTGCTGCTAGAAAATGGTGAGTGGCAAATCAGTAGGCTTCCTTCCTACCATGTTTTGATCAGTCTTTCCTCAACCTTCCTCGTGAATACCCTGCTTTACTTAATCTCACAACCAAAAATTAACCCTTCAGTTTATTTTGCTTGATTCACTTTGAGTGCAGTATGCTTGCCAGAGCATGACTGTGGTCTGTAAGTGAAGCCGTACTCTTTCCCTGCAATTGCTGTCTTTTCAATTGGGTCTAATTAATGGAATGGGACCACAACTACTTACCATTACAAACCATCCTGTAACTGAACACAATCTACTTTGAACGAGCTTTAAATGTACTCCCCTGTTCTAATGCTGATTTTGCAAATCATGTTAATAAATTTGGAACACCTCTACTAAATTGATGTTTCTGCTTTGTGATGCAAATTGCTTCTGTGTGTCAAGACTTTAGGAAAGCAATGGGCTTTTTGAAACATTGCATTTCAACAATTTATAATGATTTATTCATATGCAAATCACTTTACCAAGTGACCAGCAGTCATTTCTTAATTTTAAAACAACTTCAAAAAGCAAGACACGTAATGATATTCAGCTTGATTAGTGATCCTTAGTAAGTCACGCCGTTCTGTAAATGATCCTTCTCTCATTTGACTATTAATGGCTTTCAAATAATTTGTTCTGCCAAAATGATTAGCATGTGAATCAAACTGAATGGCTCAGCTAGAACTGTAAGTAGAACAAGCGTTGTCAATGTAAGTGCGGTGGGAAAAAGATTAGGCGACAGCCTGTTACAGATGGCAAAGGCTGTATCTATTATCACAAATAGCTTGCCACCACTAACTGCTTTCAGGGTAAAAATCTAGCTATGCAAATTATTATTGACTTTTCATTCACCTTTTTTAATTCATACTAAATAGCAAAACTATGCATCTCTACTTCAGATAATTAGGAGGTTATGGTAAAATTACTGCATAACTTATATGTCAAGAATACAGATAACAGCAGGCATAACATAAAATCACTATAATATTAGATAATCAGTATGATATTTTTGATTCACTGAATGATACAGTACGATAGAAGATCACGACTGTGTCAGCTCTTTGAAAGAAAACCTACTCTTTCCCTGCAAATTGTTTCTTTTCAATTATTTCTATAATTAAGTCGTGTTTGAATCTACTTCTACTGCTCTTTACAGAATGCGTGTATAAGAACATCATACAAAATACTTTTTATGCTCATTGTGCTCCCCTGTTCTATTGCTGCTTGTGTTAAATCTATGTTCATATATTTGGAACACCTCTACTAAATTCCTACTTGGCTTTCTCTGCATTAAGGAGAACAAACAATCTTCCATTGCTATTTCATCAAATTAAATAGTGTTTAATTTCATTTGTTCTTCTCAAAGGCCTTGGCATAACACCACAACCAAGGCCTACACAATAGTATCTAAAGAGTTCACATAACATTTTAGTTTTGTAACCTATGATTCCATTTGTTAAATAAAGGTCATATATTTGGCAAATCAAAAACCAGAGAGCATAGATTTAAGGTGAGAGGGGGAAAGTTTCATAGGAAATTGAAAGAACCACTTTTTTTACTCAGAGGGTGGTGCGTGCATGGAATGAAGAGCCAGAGGAGGCAGTTGAGGCAGATATTATGACAGCATCGAAAACACACTTGGGCAGGTACATGGATGGATACGGTTTTGAGGGATATGGGCCAAAGATGGATAAATGGGACTAGCTTAGATGGGGCATCTTGGTCGGCATGGATGAGTTGGGCCGAAGGGCTTGTTCCCATGCTGTATGGACACATGACTCTAAATTAATTTTAACTCTTTTTTTAATCATCCTATGCCACCTGGAAAGATCTGGATAAATGCATTATCCAATCTCCCTGTATGTAAAACATAAAGTGCTGGAGTAACTCAGTGAATCGGGCAGCATCTGTTGAGGGAATTAACCTGCCTGACCTACTGAGTTACTAGGCTGATATTCTATCCCAAACACTAATATACTGCACCTTATGTTTTGTTCAAGATTGCAGCATCTGCAGTTACTTCTGTCTCCCTGCATTTAAAGCTAGGGGCTTCGAAATGATGTAGTTTACCAAAAAGCTGTTTGTATTTGTGAAGATAAAGGACTTTGAAAAATTTGTCTTAAGTCCTCTGAACATTTGACAAGCATTTAAATTAAGGCTGCTGAACATATGCTCTGATATCAAGCAGTTGATGGTGCAGAATTCTTATCATGGGGATGGGTTGGAACAGAATAGTGTTGATCCAAGTGCCCTCATAGTTCCTGTGCACAACTCACTGAAATCTACCATGCAATTAGGAAGACAATTGGTTGGTTAGTCTTAATTGCAAAAGCATTTGAGTGTAAGAGTAAAAAGGTCCTACAATAATCATACAGAAATATTTAATCCAATTTTGGTCTTCTTGTCCAAAAAATTATTTACTTGTTGTTGGGGAAAACACGAAAGATTCACCAAAACCATTCTTCAGACTGATGTGACCCTCACATCAGTCTGAAGAAAGGTTTCTGCCCGAAATGTTGCCTATTTCCTTCGCTCCATAGATGCTGCCTCACCCGCTGAGTTTCTTCAGCATTTTTGTCTACCTTCGATTTTCCAGCATCTGCAGTTCCTTCTTAAAGATTCACTAGACTTGTTCCTGGATGTTTATCATAGAAGAAGGGATTGTTTAGGCTGTGCCTCTAATCACTGGAGTAAAGAAAAACAAGAGATGACCTCAGTACACTGTATCTTTGTGGAGCGACTAATAAGGTAGATGCAGAAAGGATGTTTTCTCAGGCTAAGCAATAGAACCTAGTGTAGCAATGCGAAAATAAGGGGTAGTTCACTTACGACAGAAATGAAGAAGAATTTCTTCATTCAGTGGTGAGTGTTTGGAATTTTCTACCCGATACAGATTCTATCGTTGATTGCACTAAAAACAGAAATTGATAGATTTCAGAATATTAAAGAGATATGGGGATAGGGCAGGATATTGGTGTTTGACCTAGGATATCAGCCATCATCCCGTTGAATGGCACAACAGGATTGATCAATGGCCTTTCCCCTCCCCCAAATGTTGTTATGCTGTACCCCTTCCTCCTCCCCATTTCACTGTAAGTGCTTCTGACAAGGGCTGGACCTGTATTAACTGCCACATTATGGAGACCATAACAAGCAATCATGAATTTGGAGACCAGCTGTGTTATGCATTGCAAGTTGCCTCCATTGTGCAGGCAAAGGAAACACTACCTCAGAACTCCAGTGCCTACACAATTATACCATGCATGATTACGCTGCTCTTCTGTGACAGATTTGCAAACCAGGAATTTAAAGTCAATAGGTTGCAGTCCTTGGTTCAGCATGGTGCTAAAAGTTGGAAATCAAAATTAATGTGTTGTGATTTCCTCCCTCCCATTCTTTGGCTCCCATCTTGTGAATCAGAATATACACAGCTGGGCATGTTCATATGATGTTCAACAATCAATGTTGGTGCACTCCATTGCTCTCTGTATCTTTGAGAACCCATAGAGAGTCCCAGCTGCCAGCTGCTCTCTTTAAATGCCATACGAGCTGAATTCAGTTTTTCTTGTTGAGAGCTTTACTAACCTCCGTAGGGTGTTGTACGATGTGACATTTGCTGATAAGCTGGAAGCAGGCTGGGAAGAAGAGTAATTTCATGACCACGATGTAACATGATGTTGATCCTGCAGTTATGATTGCAGTATTTAACACATTGTTCACCATCTTTGCAGGGAAGCAGTTTCCTGATGCATGGGCTTCAGCTGAGTAGAAATGGGATCTGTTCTCTAACCTTTCTTGGTGAATTGACTCAAAGGAGCTAGAACCTACAAGCCTGAAATTTGAAAGGCTGAAAACATTCCCTGGACACTTCCAATATCAGTCAGAACCATTTGATTACTGCAGAATTTGTTACTCAAAGACCACAAGCGTGCCACAAATGGGATTCAGAATGTCAAGTTGAAGGAGCTATGGCCCCAGATTAGTACAGAGCTTAATTAATTTTAGATCTTAGTTACATTTTAGTTCAAATTAGTTAATTCAGTTCAAGTCAAGTCAAGTCAAGAGAGTTTATTGTCATGTGCCCCAGATAGGACAATGAAGTTCAGTTATTAGTCCGTTGTACTTTGGATTAAAAACATACTAACTTTTGCTGACGCTGGAAGTAGGCGGGGAAGCTGTTATTTCAATGACCACAGGAGTTACAGGAGCACAGAATGATCAACATGTTCAACCTATATATACATCAATGACTTGGAGGAGGGAACACTATGTATGGTTTCAAGTTTGTTGACAATATGACAAAAGATGGAAAATGTGATACATAAAAAGTTAGCAGGCAAGCCCAACAAATAATTCAGTTGGCAAATTATATTTTATTTTCTGTTGTGAAAGGAGTGAAATTTAAAAGTGGGGGTGTTTTGTTACAGTTGTTCTGTTATTGGTGAAGCCAAACCTGGAATACATACACAGAATTGGTCCCGTACCCAAAAGAAAAATGGTAACATTTGCGGTAGTCCCTAAGGTTTAAAGTGAGAAGGGGAAAGTTTAAAGGAGATTTACAAGAAAAATGTCTTTCTCTTTATACATCTCATCACAGGCATCTGGAACGTGCTGCCAGGGGATGTGGTGATAGCATATATGACAGTAATGTTTAAAAATCCATTGGATAGGCAGATGAACAGGCTTGGAATGGAGAGATATTAGCCCTGTGCACATTTATGCACAGACATTGTTGGCCTGTTCGTGTGATGCACTGTTCTCTGTTCTATTTCTGAATTATGCATGGTGGGACGTGAGAGGGTGGTTTGTATATCAGCACACTCTTTCTCATTGCTTTGTTGTTGATCAATAACTTGGCAACCAAAACCATGATAACTGATTGAGCTGCTGGGCTCTAACAGATCTCCCTCGGTTTGTTCCTTTTGCAAGTAGTTGTGAACAGCTTCCAGCACTAGAGAGGAAAGATTGTTGCAAATTGCCCGCATGACACTATTTAAGTGCTTGTTTGTATAGACAATACAGTTTCAAGCCCTATAATTCCACAAGACCATGTAAAGAAATAACTCATAGTTGGCATCAATTAACATCTTTTATTCTGCACCAACTCAGAAGCTCTGTCATTATTTGTGTTATGCAATGGATCAGCAGGTAAATGCAGTTACACAAACAGCCAATGCTTCGATTGACATCTACCAAGGATGTGGCTGTCAATATGTTTTATATATTAGTAACACTGTGGCATAACATTTGAAGCGGTGCTGGAACATGAAGGCATAGGCTATTCCAATGTTAGCTAAAAGTGCTCTTGCTGCTAATGGAATAGCTGAGTAAACCAGTACTGAAGTAGTACTGACCTTCATCATTGTTAATATGGATTACAATAAATACAGACTAATGGAGCTGTGAAGAGAGGATCAGCTTTGAAGTCATTTAGCCGGGTCAGGCATGCCTACTTTCATCTTGTGCTGTTCCAGTCAGATAGTGATGACATTTTGGCTTTTTAAGTACAGTCCCTGCATTACGCTTGATATGATCTGGTACTGGTAAACATTAAGATGGTTTAGTGCTCCCCGAGCTGAAGTAAGGGCTTTTTATGTTTGCTTCAATTACTTACTATGGATTTAGCAAGGAAATTATGAGATTTATTTTACAGGATTCTTTTACCTCTGTAGTAGAAATGACAAAAGATCTCGCTCAGAAGCACAAATATGAAGAACAACCAAACCATGTTTTCACCTCTGAGTAAAGGGAACAAAGCTTTTGTCATTACCAAGGTAGCACGACATGATACTTGAGTTAAAAATGCACACAAGCTTCCTCCCTACCATGCGGAGATTATAGTCTGAGTAGCACAAGATAAAATAAACATAACAAAAATGTATTTGAACAATCAAATCTTCAAGCCTTTGTTTTCTTTGGAATTATTCTGGACATGGTAATATGTTTGACTATCTTTGATTGGACTGCTGGCTTTACCTTGCACTATATATTATTCCCTTATCATGTATCTGTACACTGTGAATGGCTCGATTATAATCAAGTATTGTCTTTCCACTGGCTGGTTAACACACAACACAAACTTTTTACTGTAATTCGGAACACATGACAGACATTAAACTAAACTAAAACTAAAACCAAAAACTAAAAAACTAAATACGTGAAAAAAATTACTAGAAACCAAAACAAAGAGGACATGAAAATCCTAGCATATACTGGGGCAAAGGTGGCAGCCAAGCAACACCATTCAACAAAAGAAAAGTAACAAATTAGTAAATAAGTTTATTTTTGTATTTCAGTTGAGGAAATAAGGTGGCCTTTATTTAACATCTCTCTCAAGTCTGAGCACCCTTCCATAAAATTACCTGGAATATGCATTTAACCATATAACCATATAACAATTACAGCACGGAAACAGGCCATCTCGGCCCTACAAGTCCGTGCCGAACAACCTTTTTTCCCCTTAGTCACACCTGCCTGCACTCATACCATAACCCTCCATTCCCTTCTCATCCATATGCCTATCCAATTTATTTTTAAATGATACCAATGAACCTGCCTCCACCATTTCCACTGGAAGCTCATTCCACACCGCTACCACTCTCTGAGTAAATTTTCCCCCTCATATTACCCCTAAACTTCTGTCCCTTAATTCTGAAGTCAACCTCTTGTTTGAATCTTCCCTATTCTCAAAGGGAAAAGCTTGTCCACATCAACTCTGTCTATCCCTTCATCATTTTAAAGACCTCTAAAGTCCCCCCTTAACCTCTGCGTTCCAGAGAATAAAGACCTAACTTATTCAACCTTTATTTGTAACTTAGTTGTTGAAACCCAGGCAACATTCTCGTAATCTTCTTGTACTCTCTCTATTTTTCTGTATTGGAAATTTAACTCAAACCTTCTCAGTTAAAAGCAAGGGTGCTATTATAATGGAGAATATTGTAGAACAGAGGGAGACCAATGTGTACGGGTACATAGCTTCTTGAAAGTGATGACAAAGGCAGATACTGGGGAAGAAGCTGTTGGAATGTTTGCCTTCACTGGTCAGGACATTGTTTGCAAGAGTTGGTGCGTCATGCTACAACTGTGAAATATTGTGTGCATTTCTGGTTACCCAGCTATTAGGCTGGAAAAGGTTCAAAAAAGATTTGCAAAGATGTTGCTGGGACTGAGGAGCTTGAGTTAAAAGGAGAGGCTGGATAGCTGGAACATTTTGCCCTAGACCTCAGAAGGCTTAATAGAGGTTTATAAAATCATGAGTAGTATAAACAGGGTAAATGGCCATAGTCCTTTTCCCAGGGTAGAGGAGTCATAAACTGGAGGATTCAGGTGTAAGGTGTGAGGAGAAAGATTAAAAGGGACCTGATGGGCATTTTGTTCCAGACAGAGGGCGGAAGTTGCATGGAACAAGCAGCCAGAAGAATCCAGAGATGCTGGTACAATTACAATAAACTCTCATTATAATGGTGGGGTAAAGGTTCCATTATTGCTGATGTTCCCCTTCTGCAGAGGGTAGTGAGGGGAGCAGAGAGGATCATTGGCATCTCCCTACCCTCGGTACAAGAACTGTTCCAGAGCCGCTGTCAGAAATAAGCTCAGAGAATTGCTAAGGACAAACTGCACCCCCTCCACATACACCTGGATCTCCTGCCATCAGGCAAGAGATATCGCAGCATCAAAGCCCGGACTACAAGACTGCTAAACAGCTTGCTGCCACAGGCTGTGTGGCTGCTAAACAGTCACTCTGTATTCTGAGGCTTGGCTCGGACACTTTAATAACTGGCACTGGCCACTTTAATAACTGGCACTGGCCACTCAAATCAGCTGCCCCGGACATTTTTATGATTGGTTTTACTGTATTTTAACGTTGTTGTTTTACCTGCTTTTAACTATTTATACTGCTCCATCTGGGACTGGATTGTTTTTAGTGTTATTATGTGTGAAATGTTTTAAATTTCATGTGCGGTGCTCTGGTATTCCCTGGGAAACGTCTTTTCATTTTGCACTGTACAACTGTTGCTTGCAAGATGACAATAAAGGTTGATTGATTGATTGAAACCGAGTGTAATATCTGGTATTAACAACATCATAGCTCCCATCTGTGAACCACTATGTAACCTACTATTAAAATTGAAGCCTACAGATCTTGTTCCTGGTTGTGGACATTTTTGTTGTAATGTTAATTTGATGATAGGTTGTGAAAAGCAAATCTTATAAACAATAACATTTAGGCTGAGCAAGAACTGCACTGACAGAGGTGCCTTTTTTCAGCTGAAACAAAGCCTTATGGGCCTGTCCCACAGGCGAGTTTTTAGGCGACTGCAGGAGACTATGCAGTCGCCACATGGTCACCCCATGTTCGTGGGCAGTTGCCAGGGAGTCGCCTTTGTGGTCGTGAGGATTTCCTGCATTCTGGGAACTAGTCATGGCCTCATTATAGTCGCTACGAATTATTAAACGTTGAAAAATTAGCGTTGACTAGAATGAAGCCGCCATGGGGAGTAGGGAGAATTGTCGTACCATGGGTGGGTCGCCAGGGGGTCCTAGTGGGTTGCCAGGAGGTCGAAGGTTCTCGTAGGTTCTCGGAGGTTGTAGCCGGTGCTGACCAGTGAATGTCATTGGCTCATTGGGGAAAACAAACGTAAGCAGCAGTTTTCAAAACCAAGGATAACTGACCAAGGATAACCGACCGGTAATGTTAAATGTCCGCCGAGCTTCACAGCCGTGTAGAAGGCTTTCGACAAGGTCCCACATTAAGAGATTAGTATACAACTTAAAGCACACAGCATTGGGGGTTCAGTATTGATGTGGATAGAGAACTGGCTGGCAGACAGGAAGCAAAGAGTGGGAGTAAACGGGTTCCTTTCACAATGGCAGGCAGTGACTAGTGGGGTACCGCAAGGCTCAGTGCTGGGACCCCAGCTATTTACAATATATATTAATGATCTGGATGAGGGAACTGAATGCAACATTTCCAAGTTTGCGGATGACACGAAGCTGGGGGGCAGTGTTAGCTGAGAGGAGGATGCTAGGAGGCTGCAAGGTGACTTGGATAGGTTGGGTGAGTTGTATAATGTGGATAAATGTGAGGTTATCCACTTTGGTGGCAAAAACAGGAAAGTAGACTATTATCTGAATGGTGGCCGATTATGAAAAGGGGAGATGCAACGAGACCTGGGTGTCTTGGTACACCAGTCATTGAAAGTAGGAATGCAGGTGCAGCAAGCAGTGAAGAAAGCAAATGGTATGTTGGCATTCATAGCAAAAGGATTTGAGTATAGGAGCAGGGAGGTTCTACTGCAGTTGTACAGGGTCTTGGTGAGACCACACCTGGAGTATTGAGTACAGTTTTGGTCTCCTAATCTGAGGAAAGACATTCTTGCCATAGAGGGAGTACAGATAAGGTTCACCAGACTGATTCCTGGGATGGCAGGACTTTCATATGAAGAAAGACTGGATAGACTCAGCTTGTACACACTGCAATTCAGAAGATTGAGGGGGGATCTTATAGAAACTTACAAAATTCTTAAGGGGTTGGACAGGTTAGATGCAGGAAGATTATTCCCGATGTTGGGGAAGTCCAGAACTAGGGGTCACAGTTTAAGGATAAGGGGGAAGTCTTTTAGGACCGAGATGAGAAAATAATTTTTTACACAGAGAGTGGTGAATCTGTGGAATTCTCTGCCACAGAAGGTAGTTGAGGCCAGTTCATTGGCTATATTTAAGAGGGGGTTAGATGTGGCCCTAGTGCCTAAAGAGGTTAGGGGGTATGGAGAGAAGGCAGGGATGGGATACTGAGTTGGATGATCAGCCATGATCATATCGAATGGCGGTGCAGGCTCGAAGGGCCGAATGGCCTACTCCTGCACCTATTTTCTATGTTTCTATGTATCTCTGGCTTCTCCCTCCTCTCCCCCCCCCCTCTTTTAAAGGACTTACCGTACACTGTGCTTTAGCCGTCTTAATTATAGCGCCAACCTTCCTGTTCATCGCGGTGTGTTTCTGTGTGTTTCACATTGGCTTTGCACCGTGTGAATTTGACTCAGACACTGCTTCGCTGCTTGCCCTGTCCTCTGCCTGCATAACGGGCTGATGGAGGTGTCTGTGTCTCTGTGTGTGTGTGTGTGTGTGTGTGTGTGTGTGTGTGTGTGTGTGTGTGTGCCAATCTGACAGTCACCGTTCCAGTTGCCGTTATTTTACGTGACTACCAGCAACTTTACAGTTGCCTGCAGACGCCTGAAAAATCGCCTAAGTGGGACATTACTTGCCCTAAGCTATGAAGCTCAAAGTTCTCAATGTAGCAATAAGCTGGTGGCAAGGACAGGTACGGCCAGGGGAAGTAGCCGGGGGCTGGAGGAGTGGGTGGTCAGGGGCTGGTGGCCGGGGGCTGGAGGAGCGGGTGGTCAGGGGCTGGAGGAGCGGGTGGTCAGGGGCTGGAGGAGCGGGTGGTCTGGGGGATGGAGGAGCGGGGGGTCAGGGGCTGGAGGAGCGAGTGGTCAGGGGCTGGAGGAGCGGGTGGTCAGGGGCTGGGGGCTGGAGGAGCGGGTGGTCAGGGGCTGGAGGGCTGGAGGAGCGGGTGGTCAGGAGCGAGTGGTCAGGGGCTGGAGGAGCGGGTGGTCAGGGGCTGGGGGCTGGCAACGGCAGGAGCTGGTTGAGGAAACGACCAGGAGTCAGTGTCAGCAGGCGTGCCTGGCAGTGAAGTTCGGTAGGTCTGTACGCTATAACTCAAATCCCTTATAAATAGCTCCGTAAAAATTAGGATATACTGTATAATATCTAAATGACATTTAGTCAGGTATGTGGATAGGAAAGGCCTAGAGGGAAATGGGTCAAACGCAGGCAAATGGCATGAGCTGAGGTAAACAACTTGGCCTAGTTTGGCTACAGATTCTGTTTTTGTGCTGCATGACCCTATGATTCTAATATGAGGTTCGGTTTTCTCTTGATGTGCTAAAAGCCATTAAACTATAAATGATCTGACTTTGTGTAACCTTTTTAAGTATAGTATTTATTTCCTGCCATGTAAACTATTTGAAATTGCGATCAATTTTGCGCACCATATTTGAGGAAGGATGTGCTGGCCCTGGAGAGGGTCCAGAGGAAGTTTACAAGAATGATCCCAGGAATGAGTGGGTTAACGTATGATGAGCATTTGACAGAACTGGGCCTGAAGTCGCTGGAGATTAGAAGAATGAGGGGGAACTCATAGAAATGTACCAAATAGTGAAAGGCTTGGATAGAGTGAATGTGAAGAGGATGTTTCCACTTGTGAGAGTGTCTAGGACTAGGACTAGGCCTCAGAATTAAAGGATGTTCCTTTAGGAAGGAGATGAGAAGGTATTTCTTTAGTCAGAGGGTGGTGAATGTGGAATTATTTGCCACAGAAGGCTGTGGAGGCCAAGTCAATAGATATTTTTAAAGCAGAGATAGATAGATTCTTGATTCGTATAGGTATGGTGAGAAGGCAGGAGAACGGGGTTAGGAGGGAGAGAGAGATCAGCCATGATTGAAAGGTCGAGTAGACTTTTTTGGCCAAATGGCCTAATTCTGTTCCTATTACTTATGACCTTATAAATATTTTTGATTGATGCAAATTTCTGAATTACAATTATTAGTTCTGACACCCTTGATATTACACCAAAGTTAGGATTTGCTTATCACAACCTATCACCAAATAAACACTACGCCCACAGCCAAGCACTAGATCTGTGAGCTTCAATTTTAATACTAGGATACACAGTGATTCACAAATGGAAGCTGTGATGTTAAGTTAATACCATAATCAGATACAGCACTAACATGTAATTTATTATTAGATGATCGTTATATTTAATATTCAGGTGTCAAATAATGAAGGAGGATTAAAAAGTAAAGCAAGTACTCAGATTTGTATCTTGGAGATCAGAATTGGAAGAACAGACATTTCACGATATTTGTGTCAGGGTGCAGAGGCACAATTGTAGAGCCACTCTCTGGGAAAGGCAGGGACCTTGGTTCAATCTTGCCCTCAGGTGCCGTCTATCTGGGGTTTGCATACTGTGACTCTTCCTGTTTCCTCTGCTTGTTCGGGTTTCCTCCCGCATGCCAAATATGAACTGGTTGGTAGGTTAATTGACCATTGTAAATTGCCCCACGGTGTGTGAATGGTAGAATAAAGGGGGGGGGGGGGGGGGAGGGGTTGATGAGAATGTGGGGAGAGAATAAGAACATGGTCAATGTAGGATTAGTGTAAACGAGAGTTTGATGGTGGTACTTTGGTGTCAAAAACAGGAAAGTAGACTATTATCTGAATGGCGGCCGATTAGGAAAAGGGGAGATGCAACGAGACCTGGGTGTCATGGTACACAAGTCATTGAAAGTAGGCATGCAGGTGCAGCAGGCAGTGAAGAAAGCGAATGGTATGTTAGCATTCATAGCAAAAGGATTTGAGTATAAGAGCAGGGAGGTTCTACTGCAGTTGTACAGGGTCTTGGTGAGACCACACCTGGAGTATTGCGTACAGTTTTGGTCTCCTAATCTGAGGAAAGACATTCTTGCCATAGAGGAAGTACAGAGAAGGTTCACCAGACTGATTCCTGGGATGGCAGGACTTTCATATGAAGAAAGACTGGATAGACTCGGCTTGTACACGCTAGAATTTAGAAGATTGAGGGGGGGATCTTATAGAAACTTACAACATTCTTAAGGGATTGGACAGGCTAGATGCAGGAAGATTATTCCCAATGTTGGGGAAGTCCAGAACAAGGGGTCACAGTTTAAGGATAAGAGGAAAGTCTTTTAGGACCGAGATGAGAAAATCATTTTTTACACAGAGAGTGGTGAATCTCTGGAATTCTCTGCCACAGAAGGGTAGTTGAGGCCAGTTCATTGGCTATATTTAAGGGGGAGTTAGATGTGGCCCTTGTGGCTAAAGGGATCAGGGGGTATGGAGAGAAGGCAGGGATGGGATACTGAGTTGGATGATCAGCCATGATCATATTGAGTGGCGGTGCAGGCTCGAAGGGCCGAATGACCTACCTACTCCTGCACCTAATTTCTATGTTTCTATGTTTCTATGGTCCTTGCGGGCACAGTGGACCAAAAGTCTATATTCAAGTTGCAACTGCCTAAATATGTTACATGTAATAAATATGTTATACGTAATTAAAAGGATAACATCAGAACTGGGGACTTATTTTTCCTTCATATGATTAAATCAACCTATGTGGAATATAGATCGTATTTTACACTACAGCATCTCTCTCCGTGAAGAATTATTATGGTTGTTTAAAAGCTAAAATTTCTAAGCAATGATCAATATGTTGTTAGTCGCTCCAATACCGTACTTTAATAATAATAATAATGATAATATATTTTATTGTCATTGCACGTTAGTGCAACGAGATTTAGTATGCAGCTCCAATCGATGAAAAAGAAAAAGAAAAGTAAAATAAATAAATAAGCTGTGTGTCGTGACCATCCGAGGGAGACAGTCCATGGGGGGTGGGGGGCACTCAGCAGGGCCGGTTCAGAGCCGCTATAGCTCTTGGAATAAAGCTGTTTCTGAGTGGAGGTTCGTGCGTAGAAGGCCTTGTAACGTCTGCCGGAGGGAAGTAGTTCAAACAGTCCGTTACAGGGGTGTGATGAGTCCTTATGGATGCTGACGGCCTTCCTGAGGCACCGTGTGTGGTAGATGCCCTCCAAGGCTGGTAGCTATGTCCCAATGATTCTCTGCGCTCTGTGGACGAAGCGCTGAAGAGCTCTCCTCTCCGCCTCCGTGCAGCTGAGATACCACACAGAGATGCCATACGTTAATATGCTCTCTGTGGTGCAGCGGTAGAACATTATCAGCGTTGTCAGCAGCTGTTGGGGCAGACCAGTCTTTTTTAATGTCCTCAGGAAGAACAGTCGTTGCTGTGCCTTCTTGACCAGCGCAGCGGTGTTGGTGGACCATGTGAGGTCCTCTGAAATGTGAGTGCCCAGAAACTTAAAGCTGGACACTCTCTCCACACTTTCCCCGTAAATGGCGATTGGGGCGTATTCTCCATTGTGGGACCTCCTGAAGTCAATAATCAGCTCCTTGGTCTTGGAGGTGTTTAGTGACAAGTTGTTACATGTGCACCAGTCCGCCAGGTTCTGCACCTCCGCCCTGTATTTTATTTCATCACCGTTTGTGATCAGCCCGATCATTGTTGTGTCGTCTGCAAACTTCACAATGGTGTTGGTGTCGAATGCAGGAACACAGTCGTGAGTGAAGAGGGAGTAGAGCATGGGGCTTAGTACACAGCCCTGTGGTGTGCCGGTGCTCAGGGTGATAGTGGA
The DNA here is from genome assembly GCF_028641065.1 of Leucoraja erinaceus. Lineage (NCBI taxonomy): Eukaryota > Metazoa > Chordata > Chondrichthyes > Rajiformes > Rajidae > Leucoraja > Leucoraja erinaceus. Next base: position 80,900,316 of record NC_073378.1, on the reverse strand, counting down.
GGACAGGTGCGGGCCCAGTCTCACTGCCTGCGGTCGCTCCATCAGAAAGTTCAGGATCCAATCGCATATCGGCGAGCTGAGGCCCAGCTGGTGGAGTTTGGTGGTGAGCTTGGTGGGGATGACCATATTGAATGCAGAGCTATAGTCAACGAAGAGCATCCTCACGTACGTGCCCTGTCTGTCCAGGTGAGTCAGGACAGTGTGAAGAGCCAGAGAGATGGCATCCTCTGTTGATCTATTTGCCCTGTATGCAAATTGATGATAGTCCAGTGAGGCAGGGGTGCTGGATTTGATATGGGAGAGGACCAGCCTTTCGAAGCACTTCATTGGGATTGGAGTTAGGGCAACCGGGCGGTAGTCGTTCAGGTTGGTGACTTTGGACTTTTTTGGCACCGGCACTATGGTGGCTGTTTTCAGGCACTTGGGGACCGTTGCCAAAGATAGAGATAGATTGAAGATTCTCGTGAATACCTCCGCCAGCTGTACAGCACAGTCCTTTAGTACCCTTCCCTGGACTCCATCCGGGCCTGCAGCCTTGCGTGGATTGATCCTACGCAGAGCGCACTGTACCTCCTGAGTGCTCAGTGTTAAGGCCTGTCCCTCCGCCATGGCCGGGGTTATTCCACTCCTGGTGGTGTTGCCAGTTTCGAAGCGGGCAAAGAAAGTGTTCAGTTCGTTAGCCAGTGTGATATCACCATGGGGGCAGGCGGGGCTGCTCTTGTAGTCAGTGATGTCCCTGACACCCTGCCACATGCTTCTGGTGTCCGCGGCATTGAAGTGGTCTTCCACCCTTTGCCTGTGGATGTCTTTGGCCTTTTTTATACCTTTGTTCAGGTTTGACCTGGCAGCACTGTATGCAGACGTGTCACTGGATTTAAAGGCATTGTTGCGTTCCCTTAGCAGATCCTGAACCTCCTTGTTCATCCAGGGCTTCCGGTTTGGGAACATCTTTATTTGCTTGTCCACTGTGACAGTCTCCACACAGCAGTTGATGTAGGAGAGCACAGTGGATGTGTACTCCCCCAAGTCTACCTCTGTACCACTGGTTGCCTGTTGTTCGAACAGGTCCCAGTCGGTGTGATCAAAGCAGTCCTGGAGTTGTAGAGTGGCGTCCTCGGGCCATATTTTGACCGTCCTTATTGCAGGTTTGGTCTTGCGGAAGAGGGGTTTGTATGATGGCAGTAGAAACAGTGAGAGGTGAACGGATTGCCCCAGGGATGGGCAGGGGAGAGCTCTGTAAGCGTCCTTGATGTTGGTGTACACTTTATCCAGTGTGTTTGAGCCCCTGGTAGGGCACTGCACATGCTGGTGGAATTTGCAGAGTGTGGCTCGTAGGTCGACCTGGTTAAAGTCCCCTGCAACAATGAAGGCACCGTCGGGGTGAGCATCCTGCTGCTTACTGATGGCCGAGTGCAGCTGTGCCAGTGCTAGGTTAGCATTTTCTTGGTATTCATAATATTTCTGTCATCTTGTAACTTCATGAATGCAATTTTATATCTTGTTTGCATGAAGGACGGATGTACAATGATATATACTTTGCAATAATTTGTAAAATGTTATTTGCTGGTACATTGGTACTTACATTTACAGAACTTAGATAAATCACTTACACCAATCAGGATGATCTTTCAAGGTAACAGCCTCAATGGTGATGTACTGTAGATAAATCCGAATAACATTTGGCAGCAATATGCACATAAAGCAGCAGACATGCATCCAGCAGTAAGACATTGCTGCAAAATCAAGTTTAAATTATTTTTATTCATGGTAGTTGCAATTCTTTAGATGTAACTTACTTTATGGCTTCGCACATATCCAAACCCATTTTCACACAGTTTTTGGCATGGTTTGGCAAGGATATAGGTAAACCAGAGACACAATAGTAGCAGTCTCCCAAAATCTTGATCCTCATGCAATCATTTTCCTGAATAAAAACAAAAGTGAAGGTTGCTTCATAACGCCAAAACAAATAAAGTGCATGTAACCATCAAATACAGTTTTGCTTATAAGTGTACTTACAGCTTACCTTTGCAATTTGATCAAACTTGCCAAATAATTCATTGAGTGTGTGTACAAGTTCCCCAGGTGAACATTCACTGGCCAGTCGTGTGAACCCCACAATATCAGCATACAATATACTGCAGAAAGATAAATGTTTAAAACACTTGAACTCCCTTCATCTCTTAAAATAAGAGATCAATAAATACCCTACACATCCATGGAAATAATCGAAAAATATTTCAGAGTGCAGTTATACCTCAGCAAGCAGATCCAATTTAGACACCTAAAACTATCCTACAATGAACTCTATACAGGGTATGGGTGTTTGGATGCATGCCATGAATTACACTTGATTATTTTAACAGTGGTACAAAAGTTGTTTATTCAACTCCACTACACTATTTTCCTTCACCTCAAATATTCTTTCCATGTGAAATAAATACTCACATACTTTCATCAACCTGGTAAATTATATATCCCATTTTTAATGTAGCTTTTATTTTACTGGAGAGACAAATACAGTGGGGATGATTATAACATTCCTCTTTCAAGTGTGACCCTTTCGTCATTTCAGCGCACTACTTTTAATTATTTACCTTTCAGACCAAAGAAGAAGCTTATTGTCATTTAACACTGTTATGTTATTTATGCTATTTATTGCTAGATATCTTTCCATAATGAGACTGATAGGCAATTAATGTGCAAACGTAAAAATAGACTTAAATATCAGGATACTGCACATGCAGAGTATCTTTCCTTTTAAAGATTTTCTCCCAATGCCACACAAAACTATTCCTCGGAAAATCAGGATGCGCAATGAGACTCTGAGAAAATGGATTGCTTTCCATAGTGGTGAAAATGACAAATATTTCCAGTGTGCCAACACGTCCTTCAATACACAATGAAAAAAACATGTTCAAAGATCAATACCCCAAACTTAGCACCAAGCTCAATGTCTGCTGAATAAAAGGGACCCCTACTCTCCCGTATGCATTGGAGACATGGGCATACTCAAATAGGGATTTCAAAGCTTTGAAATAAAATATCACCAATGCTCCAACCTTCAGCTGGCCAAATAAATTAATATCAATTGCGTTTCCCCACCATTAATGCACCAGTCACACTCAATCACCTCTGATGGGTGGGACACATCCACGTGGCAAATTCCAGAAACAACCACTTTGGGCTCCACAATAGAACATAGAGCAGTACAGCAGAGGAACAGGCCCTTCAGCCCTAAACATCTGTTCCGAACATGAAGCTGAGACCAACCTTTATCTGCTTACATATAATCCATATCCCTCCATTTCCTACTTAGCCATGTGCTTATCATGCCTATTAAATGCCACTAATGTATCTGCCTCCATCACCACCCACGGCGGCACGTTCCAAATACTCACCAAATACTCACTGTGTAAAAAATGCCCTGCACATCTTGTTGAAACTTTGCCCCTCTCACCTTAATGCTATGCCCTCTAGTATTTAATATTTCCATCCTGGGGAAAGGTTCTGACTGTCCATTCTATTAACGCCTCTCATCATTTTATATACTTCCATCAGGTCTCCCCACAACCTCCTGCGTTTCAGAGAAAACAATCCTAGTCTGTCCAACCTCTCCTTGTAGTTAATACCCACTAATCCTGACATCATTCTGATTCAATGGTTCACTGATGCTTTATTGTCATGTGTGCACTGCACAGTGAGATTATTTTTGCATTGATCACATATGCACAGGTCGCCATATTTTGGTGCCATATACAAAAATTCCAAAGTCTGGTTCACATGCTCCCAATCCAGGTAAGCCCCAGGCTGCTGCAAGGCTTCCTTCACCGCCCTTCACCGGATCACCTGCAAACACATGTCCTTTTCCTCGCACAAACACCTCTGTGTTCCGGGGGCACCTCCCACAGCTGACTTTGAAGGCACTGGAGACAATACTGGCCCACTCCTCACGTCTGTTGTATCCAGCGTCGCCCTCCTCCTCAACTCTCCAGTCTTTGGGGCTGAGGTTGGCGGCTTCTGAGCTTCCTACCTCCAGGCCACGACCCGCCGGTTCATCCTTCATCCTGCTCCATGGCACATCTCGGTAGCCTCTGCAGCCACGCACCTTCCTCTACATCCTTCTTCTATTGAGATGACCAGAACTGCACAAAATACTCCAAATGCGGCCTAGCTGAAGTTCTATAAAGCTGCTTCTTGCCTTCCTGACTCTTATACTAAAAGCCCCAATCAATGACGACATATATATTTTTTCTTCACCACGCTATTCTTCACCACGCTATTCTTCACCGCGCTATCTACTTGGGTTGCCAATTTCAGGGAATTATAAACTTTGACCTCAAGATCCCTCTCCGCATCCATGCTGTTAAGGGTAATACTATTAATTTCTTCATTACATTTTCCCCTTACATTTGACCTGCCAGAATGTAACACCTCCCAATTGCTTGCATTAGACTCCATCTGCCTTTTCTCTGCTCATTTCTGGAGCTGATCCATATCCTGCTGTATACCTTGACAGTCTTCCTCACAGCCCGTGATCCCAGAAATCTTGGTGTTGGATGCGAACTTAAGGGCCTGTCCCACTGACTCGATTTTTTCGGTGACTTGACGGCACCCGTCATAATCGCAGCAGGTCGCCAAAAAATGTCAAAATGTTGAAAAATCCAGCAGTGACCAGAAAAAGGTACAACTCTTTGTGCGACTAGTCACGACCATACAGCGACCATACTCCCCCTACCACACCTACCCACAGCCTGACTGCAGTCTGCAAAGACTGGGGTCCTCATCCACAACCCACCCCCTCCTTGCTGCCCAACATCAGTCTGGCCACTTCTCTATCACCAACAATAGAAATTGAGGAGGTGGAGAGGCAATTTAGAAGACAGAAAAGTCAGAAAGCTCTGTGCCGAACAACTGGCACCTGTCTACACAGACATTTTCAACCAGTTCCTGCAAACCTGTACTGTCCCCGCCTGCTTCAAAGTCTCCACTATTGTCCCTGTACCAAAAAGACAAGGATTACTGGTTTTAATGACTACAGGCCTGTTGCACTGTAGTCAGTGGCAGACTGGGTCTAAAAATATTGGTTGCCAGGAGACAAAGGGGGGCCACTTGATATAGGGGGCCCACTTGCCATCGGGCAAGCTGACACCCTGGCCAGTCCGCCACTGTCTGTAGTCATGAAGACCCTTGAAACAATGTGCTGGCCCAGCTGAAAAATATCATAAACCCCCTGCTGGACCATCTGCAGTTTGCATACTGGGCCAATAGATCAGTGGATGATGCAGTCAACCTAGGCCTGCACTTCATCCTCTAGCACCTAGACTGCCAGGGGACTTATGCAAGGATTTTGTTTGTGGATTTTAGCTCTGCATTCAACACCATTGTGCCAGAACTACAACACTCCAAACTCTCCCAGATGACTGTGCCTGAACTGTGGATCACCAACTTTCAGACCGACAGGAAGCAGCATGTGAGGCTGGGAAAGCACATTTCAGAGCCACAGACCCTCAGTATAGCAGCAGTGCAAGGCTGCGTACTCTCCCCTCTCCTTTACTCTCTGTACACCAACGATTGCACCTCCACAGACTCCACTGTCAAGCTTCTCAAATTTTCAGATGACACAACCCTGATTGGACTGACCCAGGATGGGGAGGAATCTGCCTACAGACAGGAAGTGAATCAGCTGGCGTCCTGGTGCCTTCATAACAACCTGGAGCTCAATGTTCTAAAGACGGTGGAATTGATTGTAGACTTTATGAGAGCTCCCCCTCCCCTCCCCCCACTGACCATCAACAACACCACAGTCACATCTGTGGAGTAATTTAAGTACTTTGGAACCATCATCTCCAAGGACCTTAAATGGGGGGGGAGGCCACCATCGACTCCACAGTCAAAGAGGCCCAACAGAGGATGTACTTCCTGCGGCAGTTGAGGAAACATAATCTGCCACAGGCAATGATGGTCCAATTCTATACGGCCATCGTAGAGTTTGTCCTCACTTTCTTCATCATGGTCTGGTTTGGCTCAGCCACCAAACACGACACCTGGAGGTTGCAGCGAATCGTTCAATTAGCTGAGAAGGTTATTGGCTGCAACCTTCCCCCCAATGATGAACTGTATACTGCAAGGGCCAGGAAATGAGTGGGTAAGATCATCTCTGACCCCTCTCACTCTGGCCACAGACTCTTTGAAGCATTTCCCTCTGGAAGGCGACTCCAGATTGTCAAAGCCGGCACAGTCAGACATAGAAACAGCTTTTTACCACGAGCAGTAGCTCTACTCAATAACCAAAAGTCTGTAGCCTCCTTTTGCTCTGGTATTTTATTTAATTCACATGTTTAAACTATAATGTTTTATTCTTAATGTTTTAATGTTTAATGTTTTATTCTTAATTACTGTATGTCGTGTTGTTACTTGCGAGCGGAGCACCAAGGCAAATTCCTTGTATGTGTACATACTTGGCCAATAAACTTATTCATAAGCTTATTCATTCATTTTCAGCATTGTGGGATGAAGGGCCTGATCCTTGGCTGTACTGTTCTATGGAGGTTATCCTCATTGAGGTTCTGGTCCCAGTCAACTGCTCTAGTAGTCTGTTTGCATGACTGATTTTATATAATAAACATTAGAGAAAGTACAACATGTACTCTTGAAGACTTGAACTACCAGTAAAGCATGCATTGAGAAAGCATGAATGCAAATGGTATAAAGGTATTGAAGACCCTGTATTATATGAGGCCAAACATTCCAAATTTTAAAGAGGACGTGACACTTGGAACTTGGCATCTGACTCGCTAACTCATAGGCAACGAAAAACTGAATCGACCAGCTAAAACTCACTTAGTTGAAAAACATTCTCTATTTATTTCATTTTAAACTGGATAAGAGGATGGACAATTACATTACAAAATAATGACATTTTCAAAGATTACAATGTAATGCCTGAAGCATAAGAAGTAATCTTACCAAAGGAGAAAAACAATTGATAGCAACTGGATTGACAATTATATAGATTATTGCTTTTAGGAACAGAATAATATAATAATGTTGAGTTATGCTTTTCTATCTTTATGTTTTTGAGAAGAAATGAAAAGTACCTCACATTTGTGTGCCTCTTCACATACAAATTGTGAAAGTTATTTGTATTTTCTAGCTGGCAGTGACCAGACTTGGGTCCTTGTAATCGCTGAATGATTTCAGCCTTCATCTCCATGGCAATATGTGCAGGAAGCAATGAAAGAAGCAGTCGTTCCTTTGGAAGGAAAAGGAGAAGAAAAATACACGTTAAAATGTCATAATGGGAAACTTTTGCATATCTGGTATATACCCAATTGGCATAAAAATTAAGTGAACAAGTGTGAAATAAATGACAATTGTGGATCTCAATTGACATCTGGCATTGACCCACTCATTTTAAACAATTTCTGAAGCATTTTTCATTTAATGCAACTGCATCGCTGAGGTTGATCTGGCCATTTTTAATTTACATTTTTATACCATATGGATAACCCTGTAGAAAATCACAATTCTGAACCGAACAAATTAATTTCTTTAATGAGGAACAGATGTGTTCCACCGGGTGGTGCCAGCAACGGCTGCCTCGCCAACAGTATGTCTGTCCCTTCCTAATTTGTTGTTTGTTTGTATGTGTTAAATGTATGTCCTTAGTGTTCTTGTTTTATGTGGGGGGTGGGGTGTGGTTGGGGGGGGGAACGTTTTCTGATCTCTTACCTTGACCTAGATGCAATATTTTTCTGTATCGTATCTCCGTCTGCACTGAGGCCTAACATCGAGGAGTTGGTGGCCTTTGCTGGAGACCAATTTTGAGAGCTCCACTTAACATCACAGAGCCTGCGATCCCTGTCGGGGATCGTCTTTGGGGCTCCAATTGCGGGAGCCTGCAGACTTTAATATCAAGGAGCTTGTGGTCTCTGGTTGGAGACCGACTTTCGGAACTCCAAGCCGCAGGAGCTACGACCGTCCCGACGCGGGAGCTTCAATTGTCCCGACATAGGGGCTTTGACCACTGCAGCTTAGATCGCCCCGACTGCCGATGGTTCGGCTGCCCCGACCGTGGGAGAATAAAAGAGGAAGAGGCTTGGACTTCATTGCCTTCCATCACAGTGAGAAACATGGGGAATCCACTGTGGTGGATGTTTCTGCTAACTTTTATGTAGTTAGGGCTATAGGGTTAGGGCTAGTGGGAAATGGGCCAAATGTAGGCAGGTGAGATTAGTGTTGGTTGGCGTGGGCTAGTTCCATTCTGTATGACTCTATAATATCCATTCTGCACTGTTCCTAGAATTAAAAATAAATCTGACAAACAATTCAGCATAGGTTGCCTGCTCCATGCTTTCGAGTGCAAAGCAATGTTGTAAATTGCTCGTTCTAAGTTTCCACCCAGTCTAGTTTCAGTCAAAAACCACTGAATCAAGCACGCGCAACTAATCTTTATTTTGACAAAACACATTACAATTTCCACCACTGTATCTAATCACCGCAGGTTCAATCCTCGTGTCTGCCTGTTCAAGCCCTCTGTTTGAGACACTCCAGAAGGTTACACAGTCCTAAGCGCTCTCCCAGAAAATCAATACAGGACCTCGTGGCAGTGGACTTTTATAGGTCACCAGACCTCGAGGGGCCGAAACACAACCAATTAAAATCCAATTACAGATATCGATTAACCCCATAAATAACAGACATTTCCCTAACCCAATAATAGTGGCTAATACATTGCATTCAAACAGTGTTTCCAAGAGGAAACAAACATCGCAATATTTGCCCTGATATGCAAGAAAACCAGCCAAGGCTCAATACCACATCCAATCAACATTCAGAAAAGTAAAGCTTTGCAACATTATTTACAATTATTTACACAGTGTATGTCTGGTTTGCATTCATCCAATCCATTCTATGCATTTTGCACCTAATTGTCGGGGTCTGCAGATGTTCCCATTCTCTTCCTGCTGCTCTGTTCTAGGCTCGAGACAAACTGGCACCATTCTGCAGCTTGCCCCAATTCTACAGAGAGCACTTTCAAATTGACCAAATGGCCCAGCAGCCCTGAAGCCGTTACTCAATTTTAAGGTCCTAGCCTCTCCAATCTGGCCAGGATTAACAATGTAATTGGGGATAGTATAGTTAGGGACATTGTCACTATTCTCTGTCATGAGGATCAAGAGTTCCGATGGCTGTGTTGCCTGCCTGGTGCCTGGGTTCGGGTCATCATGTCTGACATACAGAGTAACTTGGAATGGGAGGGAAAGGATCCGGTCGCCGTGGCCTATGTGGGTACCAATGATGTAGGTAGAACGAGGAAAGAGGTTCTGCTAAGTGAATTTGAACAGCTAGGCACCAAATTGAAAAGCAGAACCAAGAAGGTAATAATCTCTGCATTGCTACCTGAGCCATGTGCGAATTGGCATAGGGTTAAGAAGATTAAAAAGTTGAATGCGTGGCTCAAGGACTGGTGTGGACTGGTGTTTGAATTTGTGAGCTATTGGCACTAGTATTGGGGAAGGAGGGAGCTGTTCTGATGGGACAGACTCCACTTGAACCTGACTGAGACCGGGCTCCTGGCAAACCGTATAACCAAGGCCGTAGATAGAGCTTTAAACTAAATAGTTGTCACGTGGGGTCAACAAATTAGAAGTGTAAGGGTGGAGTTAAAGGGATAGAGAGTGCAGGAAAAGTTACAAAGTCTCCAGAAGTAATTGGACAGAAAGTTTAAGAAGGGACAAGAGAGTAAGGTCAGGTAAAATCGGGACCAGTGTGAGAGGAGGGGAGGAGAAAACCGAATTAAAGGTGTTGGATTAAAATTATAAGAAATAAAGTGGATGAGCTGGTAGCACAATTAGAAATTGGTAGGTGTGATGTGGGAATTACAGAGAATAAGGTGGCTACAAGAGGATTGGAGCTGGAAGCAAAACATTAAAAGCTATACTTCCCATTGAAAATACAGACAGGTGGGCAGGAGGGGCGGGGTAGGGTAGCTCTGTTGGTAAGGAATCAAATTCAGTCCTTAGCGAGGGGTGATCAGAAGATGCAGAGTCATTGTGAGTAGAGCTGGGAAATTGTAAGGGTAGAAAGACCCTAATAGGAGCTATTTACAGGCCCTCAAACAGTGGCAAGGATATAGGGTACAAGTTTGGAATAGAGGAATAGATCAGGTAGATGCGCAGAATCTCTTGCCCAGAGTAGGGGAATCGAGGACCAGAGAACATAGGTTCAAGGTGAAGGGGAAAAGTTTTTACAGGAATCTGAGGGGTAACATTTTCACACAAAGGGTGGTGGGTGAATGGAACAAGCTGCCAGATGAGGAAGTTGAGGCTGGGACTATCCCAATATTTAAGAAACAGTTAAACAGGTACATGGATAGGACAGGTTTGGAGCACAGGCTGGTGGGACTAGTGTAGCTGGGACATTTTGGCCAGTGTGGGCAAGTTGGGCCTGTTTTCACACTGCATCACTCTATGACTCTAAGTTAAATCGGGAGATACAATCGGCAAGTAAGAAACGCAATGCAATGGTGGTCATGGGAGATTTCAATATGCAGGTAGACTGGGAAAATCAGGTTGGTACTAGACCCCAAGAAAGGGAATTTGTAGTGTGCCTCCGAGATGCCATTGAGGACATACGAAAGGAAAAAAATACCATATCCTTTAAGTTTGCCTGGGCTTCTCAGATTCACTCATTTAAGAGCGGTTACATGCAAGGATTTTACGACACATCTTTTTGATATCCCTAGGTTTGATTATCCATGAGCAAACATAGAACAAAGTGATGTGCAAAGCCTTTTTAAGAAGCTCTCATCTCATTTTCATTACTACTTCCTGATAACTCATTCTCTTGGTGTGAGTGTTATGTCCTGTGAAAATCTTAAGGTAATAAAGAGAGGAAAATGATTAGGCAGGATAGTTTCCCACCATTTTGTTCTCATTTTTGCTTGGGGTCCAAATCCAGGGAGACAGAAAATTTCACCCATTATTTTGGTCATCAAACTGACATGGGATCTTATAGAACATATAGCAACATTTAAATTAATTGATGTATTGAGGATTTCAGATTTTATTCCCTGGAAAGTACTTGTATATCACACAATTTAAAGTACAGAACAGACATTAATTACTATAAATCTGATTAATCATGAGCCCTTATATCAGATTACAGCAGCTTTTCTGGAATGATTTTTAGTTTACAAATCAATCCTCATTGTACAGAGCTTATGATTACTTTTCAATTTCAAATTCGTCACCCAACATCCTTATTCAGAAAATACCAGTCAACATTTGTTTTGCTTGCAGAGGCAGTTGAAATGTTGGAATGGATTTTATCCTGAAGCAACCGAGGCAATGTTTGCTTCTCACAGTTCAGTCAATGATGTTGCTAGCCAAGTAAGACTGTGTTCACTCGACTGCGAAATGAACAATTGTCTACAATAAGCACAACAAAGCTGTTGGAGCTGGTATATTTTAAATCACACTATGCCATTTGGACAGAAATGCTTTTGCATTTATTGGGAATTTTAAGCAGGTAATAATGCTCAATTTATCAATGTTATGTCCACAACAGAGTCCACAAAAGAAGTGGCTGGCATTATACTGAATTAAGTATATTCTAGGCATCCCTGGTGGGTGCCAGATATGAACACCAACATCGTATGAAAACAGACATGCTGTGTTTAAATTAAAACCTTTCTTGGAAATTAGTGCTTGGAATTTTTCATTCACTCACTTTTATTCCAACCTTGAAAAACATGACACCTACACCTAAAATGTTGGCTGCTATAAGCAGTGCTTAAAGGAAATCTACTAAGGTGCCTCTCTTGAAAGCTTTGGTCCACTGGGAGCTGTTGGAATTTATTTTCAGCTGATCATTGGGCTTTATAAATAATTTTTATGGAGAGAGGAATGTCTGAGAGAAGCTGTAAGAAATTGATGCTATTAGAAAGGTAGAAACTGTGTCCACTTATGAATGGGTGACTTTCTTGGTAGCCAACACTATCCGGTAGTAAGTTTTAATTCTGGTTCTGGAGATGCACTACAAGATATTTTAACATCTTGTCCCAGCAGATCCGAAGGAATTTGATCTGAGGAACAAGTTTGATTCTTAACTTTAGTTCAGGAAATATTATATCTTCTGATCAAAGTTACAATCATACAATATTACTGCACAGAAGGAAATCATTCCTGTGCTGGCTCTTAAAAAAAATCAAATTATCTTATTTCCCTGCTATTTATCCTTTGCCTTGGAAATTAGTTGAGGTCAAATTGGCAACAATAGCTTGCTGGAATAATGATGATCAGGCTGTGGACCAACTTAGGCCAGTCCTCTAACATGCCCGTCCACCATGATCTCCGAAATTGGTGCCTGGATTCAATGGCTATTCAATTTACACTTCAATGCTTAGAATTTTATATAGAAAAGCACAAGGAAATGGGTATGAATATTAATAGAAGACATGATGTTTTGTTGCCTTCAAGTCAGCTTATACATTTTTCATAAAAGCCCTGCTATTTTTGTTTTAGGCTCTGCGCATAATTAGGAATCAGCCTTTAATTGAGACTGCTGCTTGGTAGTGCATTAGAATATTCAGCCTTAAGGTAGAATGCATAATCTTTTCAGCATTTAGTTCAACTTAATCAATGGTGATAATGGGGGTATTGTAGTTGACTGTCACATTAGCTGGGCAAAATAGGCTTGATGTCGCCAAGTGAACTAAATTAAGATCAGCACAATTTTGAAAGAGGAGCATGGGCTAAATTTGATAGTCCCAAAATGTACAATTGCAGGATTTCCTTGTACAAATCCTGACACACAATTTTGTGAAATTCTGGCAGTCCAGCAATCTTGCACCGACTGCTCATGTCTATGATTGCAGCATCCGCCCAGCACTGGGCTGATAATTCTCCGGCTGTATTAGTGACGTACACCATTAACAGTGGGAAATATGTTGAAGTTAGTATGTGTAGGAAGGAACTGCAGATGTTGGTTTAAACTGATAGACACAAAATGCTGGAGAGAAAGAATGGGGGACATTCTGAGTTGAGACCCTTATTCAGACTCTGACATTTCAGATCGAGACCTTTCTTCAGTCTGAAGAAGGGTCTCGACCCGAAACGTCACCCATTCATTCTCTCCAGAGATGCTGCCTGTCCCGTTGAGTTGCTCCAGCATTTTATGCCTATCTTCGAGTTAGTATGCATCTGTTAAATGGAGCTGCTCTGGGAAGGACCGAATCAATAATGTGACACGGGAAAGAGCAGGCTCTGTAGTTCTGAAACACATCACGATAGGCTTGGGTATTGGGAAAATATCCCATATCCATCAAGGATACAGAATCCCCTATAGCCAACAGTAATGGGATCAGATAGCAATGAAAATCAAAACCAAGCCTTGAGGACTAGGCTGCAGTTCACAGGCGGTTTTTAAACCTCATGAGGTGGCTGGGGAGTCTACATCTATTACTTCTCTGCCTCTCCCTGCGATTTGGTGTTCTCTAAATTTGAGTTGTGTGCATTATTATCCTGCATCATTAGATTATTGATCAAGAATAGAAAAATGAGCTACCTACATGTTGTGGCTATGTTCAAAATGTTCTGAGGAACACACTGGAGAAAGGTCTGGTGAAATAATAAACTTTATTTCGGACTCAAGGTCCAGACAAGGGACAAATAGTTGCTGCACCACCATTTTCAACCCAGAGGGGCATTAAAATAAAACTTCTCCCATACCTGATATGAAATGGACTTCTCCCTCTCAAAACATTTTTCTTTTCAGAATCCTTTAGTACTGAATCCTTTCATCTTTTCACTTAAGGAGATTCACTGATTGTTCCATTACTTACCAAGTTCCAGTTGTTCTCTTGGTGTTACATGATCAATTCGCACTTGCAGTAAATTGCAAGGCAATTTTTTTTTTAACATATAATGTGCATGAACAAGTCCAACTAATAAGCACACTGTGAGATATTCTGCTCAAGCAGAATCTGCCCATTGATACGAATAGGATGAATTGATGATGACAGCTTTGTATTTATCATAACTTACTTCATGCCAACATTTATTACTGAGATAAATGAGATTCCTCCACACATATTATGGGAAGACAAGTGCACTGATAAAAAATTGAATCCACGATATAGCTTCTGCCAAAATTTATTGTTTTGCAGTCATAAAGTTTTCATGAAGCTTTGCCGTGTGTAATTGAATAAAGGCGCTGCACGTCCTTTAATCAGACTGCACCTTTCATTGCTTCTACTTCAATCTGTTGAAATTCAAACTAGTCTTAGACTTGGCAATAATAATTTCTTCAGTTGAATATAGCAGTAACAACACAAAACGCACTCAGAAAAAGAACATATCTAAATTCTTTCATCATTGGTTAGAATATTAAGGTTGTTACTGAAACTTTTGTGTGAAATCTAGATGCCTTTGTATTATGTATTTGTGTTTGTAGCCTCTTGAGGGAGACTTCAAAAAATAAAATTAAAATATCTGAAAAATATTAAGACATATCCTTCAGAGGCATCATATTATATGCACCAAGTATGTATTTTTCAGATTAAATTCAAAGCAGCCTGTAAGGCAAGGTGCACTTTAGCTGCAAAAACTGTTATTGAAAATTGTGGACAACTGCAAGAGGGGAGAATGATACAGTCATATAGGTCACAAACAGGCCCTTCACCCCACCGTGACTATGAATAACATCAAGTAACTATCTACAGTGCATTCAGAAAGTATTCAGACCCCTTCACTTTGTCCACATTTTGCTACATTATTCTAAAATGGATTAAATTATTTTTTTTTAATCATCAATCTACACACAATACTCCATAATAAAAAAGCAAATACAGGTGTTTAGAAATTTTTGCAAAGTAATTAAAAATAACTAACTGAAATATTATATTTATGTAAGTATTCAGACCCTTTACTCAGTACTTTGTTGAGGCACCTTTGGCAGCGATTACAGCCTCAAGTCTTCTTGGGTATGATGCTACAAGCTTAGCACATCTGTATTTGGATAATTTATCCCATTCCTCTCTGCAGATCCTCTCAAGCTCTGTCGGGTTGGATGGGGAGCGTCAATGTACAGCTATTTTCAGGTCCCTCCAGAGATGTTCGATTGAGTTCAAGTCCAGGCTCGGGCTGGGCCACTCAAGGACATTCACAGACTTGTCACGAACTCTAGAGCTCTATCAGAGTGACCATCGGGATTTTGGTCACCTTCCTGACCAAGGCCCTTCTCCCCCGATTGCTCAGTTTGGTCGGGCGGCCAGTTCTATGAAGAGTCCTGGCGGTTCCAAAGTTCTTCCATTTAAGAATGACGGAGGCCACTGTGCTCTTTAGGACCTGCAATGCTGCAGAAATTGTCTTATACCCTTCCCCAGATCTGTGTCTCGACACGAATCCTGTCTCGGAGGTCTATGGATAATTCCTTCGTCTTCATGGCTTGGTTTTTGCTGTGTCATGCACTGTCAACAGTGGGATCTTATATAGACAGGTGTGTGCCTTTCCAAATCATGTCCAATCAATTTAACTTACCACTGGTGGACTCCAATCAAGTTGTAGAAACATCTCAAGGATAATCAATGGAAACAGGATGAACCTAAACTCAATTTTGAGTGTCATAGTAAAGGGTCTGAATACTTATGTAAATGTGTTATTTCAGTTATTTCTTTTTAATTATTTTTCAAATATTTCTAAACACCTGTTTTCGTAACAAAATGTGGAAAAAGTGGTCTGAATACACTGTATATTAATCCCATTTACCAACACTTGATTCATAGCCCACAATGACTGGTGAGTCAGGGTCTCATAC